>NW_024544748.1:1225000-1837500 GCF_018167655.1 Microtus oregoni | reverse complement strand
ATGATTTAATAAAGATTTAATTCTTGATTTAATTTTGATAGGTCATGTGTTCTAGAAAGTTATTCATGTTGTCTAGATTTTTCAATTTTTTTAAAGATGTGAGTTTTCTAAGTATTTCTTTACATTCCTCTATATTTCACAGGAATCTGTTGGATCATCATCCTTTTCATCTTTAATATTATTCAGAATTTCTTTCTTTTCATTTTACTTAGCTTCACCGAGGTATTGCTAACTCAGTTTATCTTTTCAATGAATCAACTTTTTGCTTAAATAATTGCATGTTTTGGTTTTTTAATCTACATTTTGTTAATTTTTCTTATTGTTTTCTTGCTTTCTCCTGCATTTGGGTTTGAGTTGCATCATTAGGTTATTTGCTTCAGATATGCGTCTTTGGTAGTGTTAGCACCCATAGCTATAAATCTTCTTTTTAAAATGAACTTTGCTCTATTCTAAATGTTCTGGGGTTTGTTTTCATTTTTATTTCATTCTAGGGATTTCAAATTTCAAATTTCCTCCTTAAATTCCTCAATAATACACTGATCAATCAAGAGTGTGTTTTTTAGTCTGCAATATTTAAGAAGTTTCTGCAGTTTCTCTTGCTATTGATTTCTAGTTTTATTGCAGTAAAATTTAAGGTACAAAATTATTTTTTATTATTTTGTGTTTACTAAGACTTCATTTGTGGCCTACATATCACCTATTTTAGAGAAGGTTGCTGATAAGAAATCTGATTGTTTTTTGATATGTTTGCCTTTGTGAGTGAGTTGGCATTTTTCCCTTACAGATTTTTTTTCCCTTGGGTACTATGCATTGAACTCAAGGCCTTGTGAATGCTAATGAATCACTTGACCACTAAGCTATATCCTTAGCCATCTCTTAAAGCTTTTAATATTGTTTCTTTACTTTGTGTTTTTTATGCAGAGTTTTTGTATTGATTCTTTGGGAATTTCACATCATGCACCCCAACCTCATTCATTACCCAGTCCTTCCATATCTGCCCTCCACCCTTGTAATTTCTCCCCAAAAGAAAATAATTAAAGTGAGAATAAAAAAATCTTGCCAACCCCTCTTGGTAGCTACCTGCCCCTCAATCAACTGAGGTGCTTTCCCACACCTGCCACGGCCTTCACAGTTCCAGTTCCACAGTGCACACACCACTCCGTTCTTCCATCTCTCTGCCCCTCCAACATACACTCACTTTTTGTAGGGGTGTTGAAAGCTGCAGTGTGTCATGCAGTACACTATTTTGCCCAAATAGATTTTACTTATAAACGTTCATTACAATGAGTCTTTGGTTTGGTTTGAGGCCTCTGGTTTCTGCTAAGTCATTAATATTGGATTCTCATTGAGGATCCTCTCTGATATTGTTCTGACTTACAGAGATCTCTTGGCTATGGTTTCACAGGACCAGACCCTTCACATGCTTCAGCAGCTCGTAGGTGGGGTAGATGATGGGGTAGGCTAATTCCAGGCCCTAAATCTGGGCCTGGGTGGTAGCAGAGTTGGTTATCCCAGGCCTCCCCCAGTGAGGGCTGGGGCCAGCTCAGCATGACCTTCAACCATTAACATGACTTTAAGCAGCAGCCTAGACCATGGACACCCAAATGGCCCTTGGTGGCAACATGGCCCATGGACATCAACATACACCATGGCTGTGGTAGGGCAACAGACCAAGACAACCTGATCCTTAGTGGCAGCATAGGCCTGGACATCATCATGGCCTCAGGTGGCAGCACAGGCCTCTTACATCAGCCTGATCCTCACCACCGTTGAATTTCTGCTTCTGTCTCTCTCCACAGCACATGAACTGTTCTGCTTCTTTTCTCTCACATCTCCACCACATACTTGCTCATCACAATGGCATGAGGTGACATGAGGGCCTACTTTGTGTTTTTGACATCTGGTTCCAACATGATCTTGGGAGGTTCTTCTCTGGTCATATCTATTTGGAGTTATAAAAGCCTGTGATTTTTAGAAGTCCATTTCTTTCTCTAAATTTGGGCAATTATTTTGCTATAATTTCTTGAAATAGATTCTCTATGTCTTAGTTTTTTACCTCAGCTCACTCCCACTTCTATCTTACAGAGACTTAGGCTTGGTCTCTGATTTTCCTAGATTTCTTGGGAGTCATGTTCATTTCCTTGTCCTCCTTGGTGTTTGAATATAGTATTTTTTTCCAACCTTTTTCTCAATACTTGATTTTCTCTCTTTTGCTTAGTCAAGTTTCTTAACAATGCTTTTCACCATGCGTCCCCTTTGATTCATTGCATTTTTCTACTTCCAATATTTCTATTTGTTCCCTACACTCCAAATAGTAATTTTCTCGTTGAATTCTTTCATGTGCTGCCCTTGTTGTCCATACTGCTGATGTTCTTTTCTATGTTTCTCACTTTTCTTCTATGTTGTTGATTTTCCTTCCCAGTCTTGGATTTATTTTCTTACTTGTGTCTTTTTTTTTTAATTTATTTATTTATTAAGGATTTCTGCCTCGTCCCCACAACCGCTTCCCATTTCCCTCCCCCTCCCCCGATCAAGTCCCCCCCCCCCTCATCTGCTCGAAGAGCAATCAGGGTTCCCTGACCTGTGGGAAGCCCAAGGACTGCCCACCTCCATCCAGGTCTCCTAAGGTGAGCATTCAAACTGCCTAGGCTCCCACAAAGCCAGTACGTGCAGTAGGATCAAAAACCCACTGCAATTGTTCTTGAATTCTCAGTATTCCTCATTGTCCGCTATGTTCAGCTAGTCCGGATTTATCCCATGCTTTTTCAGACCTAGGCCAGCTGGCCTTGGTGAGATCCCAATAGAACATCCCCATTGTTCTATTGTGTGTGGGTGCACCCCTCGTGGTCCTGAGTTCCTTGCTCATGCTCCGTCTCCTTCTGCTCCTGATTTGGACCTTGAGATTTCTGTCCGGTGCTCCCGTGTGGGTCTCTGTCTCTGTCTCCTTTCATCGCCTGATGAAGGTTAATATTCCTGAGGATGCCTATGTGTTTGTCTTTGGATTCACCTTATTTAGCTTCTCTAGGAACATGAATTATAGGCTCAATGTCCTTTATTTATGGCTAGAAACCAAATATGAGTGAGTACATCCCATGTTCCTCTTTTTGGGTCCGGCTTACCTCACTCAGGATAGTGTTTTCTATTTCCATCCATTTGTATGCAAAATTCAAGAAGTCCTTGTTTTTTACTGCTGAGTAATACTCTAATATGTATATATTCCATACTTTCTTCCTCCATTCTTCCGTTGAAGGGCATCTAGGTTGTTTCCAGGTTCTGGCTATTACAAACAATGCTGCCATGAACATAGTTGAGCATATACTTTTGTTGTATGATAGGGCCTCTCTTGGGTATATTCCCAAGAGTGGTATTGCTGGATCCAGGGGTAGGTTGATCCCGAATTTCCTGAGAAACCGAAACACTGCTTTCCAGAGTGGTTGCACAAGTTTGCATTCCCACCAGCAATGGGTGAGTGTACCCCTTTCTCCACAACCTCTCCAGCAAAGGCTATCATTGGTGTTTTTTATTTTAGCCATTCTGACAGGTGTAAGGTGGTATCTTAAAGTTGTCTTGATTTGCATTTCCCTGATCGCTAAGGAAGTTGAGCATGACCTTAAGTGTCTTTTGGCCATTTGAAGTTCTTCTGTTGAGAATTCTCTGTTCAGATCAGTGCCCCATTTTATAATTGGGTTGATTAGCCTTTTACGGTCTAGTTTCTTGAGTTCTTTATATATTTTGGAGATCAAACCTTTGTCAGTTGCAGGGTTGGTGAAGATCTTCTCCCAGTCAGTGGGTTGTCTTTTTGTCTTAGTGACAGTGTCCTTTGCTTTACAGAAGCTTCTCAGCCTCAGGAAGTCCCATTTATTCAATGATGCCCTTAGTGTCTGTGCTGCTGGGGTTATACATAGGAAGTGGTCTCCTGTGCCCATGTGCTGTAGAGTACTTCCCACTTTCTCTTCTATCAGGTTCAGTGTGTTCGGACTGATATTGAGGTCTTTAATCCATTTGGATTTGAGTTTTGTGCATGGTGATAGATATGGATCTATTTTCATTCTTCTACAGATTGACATCCAGTTTTGCCAGCACCATTTGTTGAAGATGCTCTCTTTTTTCCATTGTATACTTTTAGCTCCTTTATCGAAGATCAGGTGTTCATAGGTTTGTGGGTTAATGTCAGGGTCTTCTATTTGATTCCATTGGTCGACTTCTCTGTTTTTATGCCAATACCAAGCTGTTTTCAATACTGTAGCTCTGTAATAGAGTTTGAAGTCAGGGATGGTAATGCCTCCAGACAAACCTTTACTGTATAAGATTGTTTTGGCTATCCTGGGTTTTTTGTTTTTCCATATAAAGTTGATTATTGTCTTCTCCAGATCTGTGAAGAATTTTGATGGGATTTTGATGGGGATTGCATTGAATCTATAGATTGCTTTTGGTAGAATTGCCATTTTTACTATGTTGGTCCTCCCAATCCAAGAGCAAGGGAGGTCTTTCCATTTTCTGGTGTCTTCTTCAATTTCTTTCTTCAAAGACTTATAGTTCTTGTCAAGTAGATCTTTCACTTCCTTGGTTAGGGTTACCCCAAGGTATTTTATGCTATTTGTGGCTATCGTGAAAGGTGATGCTTCTCTGATTTCCCTCTCTGCTTCCTTATCCTTGGTGTATAGGAAGGCAACTGATTTTTTGGAGTTGATCTTGTATCCTGCCACGTTACTAAAGCTGTTTATCAGCTGTAGGAGTTCTTTGGTAGAATTTTTGGGGTCGCTTATGTACACTATCATATCATCTGCAAATAACGAAAGCTTAACTTCTTCCTTTCCAATACGAATCCCCTTGATCTCCTTATGTTGTCTTATTGCTATTGCTAGAATTTCAAGCACTATATTAAAGAGGTATGGCGAGAGTGGACATCCTTGTCGTGTTCCTGATTTTAGTGGGATGGCTTTGAGTTTTTCTCCGTTTAATTTAATGTTAGCTGTTGGCTTGCTGTAAATAGCTTTTATTATATTTAGGTAGGACCCTTGTATCCCTATTCTCTCCAAGACCTTTATCATAAAGGGGTGTTGAATTTTGTCGAATGCTTTTTCCGCATCTAGTGAAATGATCATATGGTTTTTTTCTTTCAGTTTATTTATATGGTGGATTACATTGATAGATTTGCGTATGTTGAACCAGCCCTGCATCTCTGGGATGAAGCCTACTTGATCATAATGGATAATTTTTCTTATGTGTTCTTGGATTCGGTTTGCCAGTATTTTATTGAAGATTTTTGCGTCGATGTTCATGAGTGAGATCGGTCTGTAATTCTCTTTCTTGGTTGGGTCTTTTTGTGGTTTTGGTATCAGGGTAACTGTAGCTTCATAAAAGGAATTTGGCAATGACTCTTCTGATTCTATATTGTGAAATACCTTAAGGAGTATAGGTATTAATTCTTCTTGGAAGTTCTGGTAGAATTCTGCATTGAAACCATCTGGTCCTGGGCTTTTTTTCGAAGGGAGATTTTTGATAACCATTTCTAATTCTTCGCGAGAAACCGGTCTATTTAGATCATTCACCTGGTCTTGGTTTAGCTTTGGTATATGATACTTATTTAAAAAAAATGTCCATTTCTTTTGTATTTTCCAGTTTTGTGGCATACAGGCTTTTGTAGTAAGATCTAATGATTCTCTGAATTTCCTCTGTGTCTGTGGTTATGTCCCCCTTTTCATTTCTGATCTTATTTATTTGCGTGTTCTCTCTCTGTCGTTTAATTAGTTTGGATAGGGGTTTGTCGATCTTGTTGATTTTCTCCAAGAACCAGCTTTTTGTTTCATTGATTCTTTGGACTGTTTTCTGTGTTTCTATTTTGTTGATTTCAGCCCTCAGTTTTATTATTTCCAGTCTTCTACTTCTCCTGGGCGCGTCTGCTTCTTTTTTTTCTAGAGCTTTCAGGTGTGTTTTTAAGTCCCCAATGTATGCATTCTCCGTTTTCTTTAAGTGGGCACTTAGTGCTATGAACTTTCCTCTTAGCACTGCTTTCATTGTGTCCCATAGGTTTGAGTATGTTGTCCCTTTATTTTCATTAAATTCAAGGAAGACTTTAATTTCTTTCTTGATTTCTTCCTTGACCCAGGTGTGGTTCAGTAGTTGACTGTTCAGTTTCCATGAGTTTGTCGGTTTTTTGGGGGCAGCGTGGTTGTTGCCTTCTAACTTTAATCCGTGATGATCTGATAAGACACAGGTGGACACTGATTTTTTTTGTATCTGTGGAGGTTTCCTTTGTTTCCGAGTATGTGGTCAATTTTTGAGAAGGTTCCATGAGCTGCAGAGAAGAAGGTATATTCTTTCCTATTTGGGTGGAATGTTCTATAGATGTCTGTTAAGTCCATTTGCTTCATTACCTCCAATAATTCTCTTAATTCTCTATTAGGTTTCTGTCTGATTGACCTGTCCCTTGGAGAGAGAGGTGTGTTGAAGTCTCCTACTACTAGTGTGTGTGGTTTGATGTCTGCCTTGAGTTCTAGTAATATTTCTTTTACATAAGTAGGTGCTTTTATATTGGGGGCGTATATATTCAGGATTGAGACGTCCTCCTGATGAATTGTTCCTGTTATGAGTATAAAGTGACCATCTCGGTCTCTTCTGATTGATTTTAGTTTGAAGTCAGTTTTGTTAGAAATTAGTATGGCCACACCTGCTTTTTTCTTAGGACCATTTGCTTGAAACACCTTTTCCCAACCCTTTACTCTGAGTAGGTGCCTGTCTTTGTGGTTGAGATGTGTTTCTTGCAAACAGCAAAATTACTTGTGTCTTTTTAAATTAGTGAACTTTGGAGATCTTCATCTACTATTACTTTACCCATTTTAGTATCTTTCAATTTAGTATTTAATGAGTTTAAAGATTTAAAGAAATCTTTTGGTTTCTCACACATCTTGTGTTTCTGTCTTATGATTTTGTAATCTGTTGTCTTTCATCTCTGTTTTTTTCAACAGCCTTCTCTTGAAACTCAAATTACAGCACCACCCAGGAGAAAACAAACCATTAAAACAGCAACAAATCAATCCATAAGAAGTATAAGAATATACTTACAAATTAAGTCCACTAATATATTACCGTAAACCAGAAAAATGGAAACACTAATATGGAATGTGCTAAAAAGTACAAATTATTTAGGATAAATAAAGAAATAGTAAATAATTGGGAAAAATGAATAGAGCAAGGAATTGGGGTAAATAGACAAGAATCAAAGTTAAATAAAGAAAAAAGAAAAGGAATGTTGCTGAAGTATAATATTGTGAATGGGAGGATAGAACCAAGAGTTTAGAAAAGATTAAAAAAGCAAAGAAATAAAAAAAAAGATTTCCCAACATTAGGAAATTTCAAAAACAAAATTAAATACATGTAAGAAGAAAATACAATGTAAAACTTAGTTTAAAAATTCATAGTAGGGACTGAAGGGGTGGCTCAGTGGTTGAGAGTACTTGCAAAAGACCTGAACTTGGTTCCTGACACCCACATGGCCCTCTGTAACCCTAGTCATAGGGAATTCAAAATCTCTTCTGACCTCCACAGGCTTCTGAATGAATGTGGTAAACATACACATACTTAGACACATACATATACACAAAATAAAATAGCAACCAATGACAAATATAACAAGATAAAGTCAAAGTACTAGGAGAGAAAGAGACAGAGAGAGAGAGAGAGAGAGAGAGAGAGAGAACAAAAGGAAGCATATAATGGGCAATAAAATGAAAGAAGAAAAAAAGAAAAAAGGTTGCCTAAAAATGAAAAAGATACATAAACAAAATTAGATATAATAAGATAATAAAAAGATGCAATTTAAAATATTTTAAGGTTAAAAAACTGATAAAGTATGAAAAAGAAATAAAAAGGGTAAATATAAAGTGGGGGAAAAGTACAAAATAAGGATAAGGTGAAGTGATAAATTGAAGTGTTGGAGAGGTTTCTTCCTGGGTCCTTTAACACAGAATACTGCCATTTGTTATGTAGTGGGAAGGGTCAGATGAATTTAGAAGCTTTGCCTTTCTTGTGCTTTGTGCTGATGTTGAACTTGTACTGGGAAGGTATCCAGTGCTTGCCAGAGATTTCTCCACTTTATTAGCTTCTCTTCTTTGCATATTAGGAAGCTCTGCTGGACATACTTAGCTTTGTAATTTATGATTTGTGCAAGTTCTCTCATCTTCCCTGAACCCCCCCCCCACAACTCATACCCATATTTTTTTAGCTGGGGATTATCTTCTAATTGTACAGATAATGTGGGAAGCAGCCACGACACTGTGATCTGTACACTATAAAACATATGTGCTGGCTAGTTTTATGTCAACTTGACACAGGATAGAAAAACCTGGGAAGAAGTTACCTCAGCTGAAAAAAGGCCTCCAGTAGCATGAACTGTGGACAAGCCTGTGGTGGCATTTTCTTGGTTAATGATTGATGCCAAAGGTCCAGCTCACTGTGGACAGTGCCCATCCTGGGCAGGTGGTCCTGAATTGTAAAAGAAAGCATTCTGAGCAAACCATGGGAAACAAGCCAGTCAGCAACACTTTTCCATGGCTTTTGCATTATTTCCTATATCCAGGTTCCTGCCTTGAGTTCCTGCCCTGGCTTCCCTCAGTGATGAACTGTTACCTGGAAGTGTAAGCTGAAATAAAACCATTCCTTTCCAAGTTGTTTTTCTTCTGGTGTTTTATCACATCAATAGAAACCCTAGCTAAAATAACATGTCTTTTTATTTTTAGTAATTTCAATGTATTAATGACTATATTTAAGGATATACCTGGGCTATAAAATAGACTGCAAGAACTCAAGATTTTTCAGACTCTAAAGAAATGAGGAAGTCCGGAGCAAGTGGGGGAGCGAGCTAGAGGATGTTGGATGGCAGGAGCGGAGCAATGCCTAAATCAAAGGAACTTGTTTCTTCAAGCTCTTCAGGAAGTGATTCTGACAGCGAGGTTGAAAAAAAAAAGTTAAGAGGAAAAAGCAAGTGGTTCCAGAAAAGCCTGTGAAGAAGCATAAGCCTGGTGAGACTTCTAGAGTACTGGCATCTTCCAAGCAGAGTAGCAGCAGCAGAGATGATAACATGTTCCAGATTGGGAAGATGAGATACGTCAGTGTTCGGGACTTTAAAGGAAAAATTCTAATTGATATTAGAGAATATTGGATGGACTCAGAAGGTGAAATGAAACCAGGGAGAAAAGGTATTTTTTTAAACATGGAGCAATGGAGCCAGCTGAAGGAACAGATTTCTGACATAGATGATGTAGTAAGAAAGCTGTAAAATCTGAGCCATGTCAAACTGTATTGTTGTAGTTGTTTCAATCTGTCTTTTTACATTGGCTTTTGCTTTCTAAATGTTGTTTTCCAAGCTGTTGTGTATTTGGATTGCAGAACAATTTGTTAGGTGAATACTTTTAAAAAATGTGCATTATTAAAATGTTCTGAGTGAAGCTAAATGTCAACTTTATTAAAGAGGATTGCTTTGTGCCCCCCTACCTAGTGTAAAATAAAGCCAGATCGTTACAAAAAAAAAAAAAAAGAAATGAGGAACAATTAGGTGGCTCTGTAGGTTGATCTGCACACTGATCTCAGGCTCAGGATTATCAAACTATAGGGTTCTTAGATCAGGTTCTTGAGATCTGCTCCTGGTAGCTAGAAATGGAGAGATAGGTTTATCATTCCCTATTTACTTCACTGTCTGAGGTAAGCCTCTTGTTACCAGCAGTTTTTAGCTTTTAGTGTCTTGCTCTCCTACTTTCACGAACTACCTCTCAAAGCTGTTCCTCATAGATGAAATTATGTGGCAGATGTTCATGTTCCTTGTCTTCTGTTTGTTCCCAGTTATGCTCAGTTTTAAATAGCAAGGTATTTCTCAAGATGCATCTGGCTCTTGCCCTCTGAGTCATACAGAGTGACAAAATGGAATTCCTGACCCATTCAGTGGCGGTTTTGAGGCTTCTGTGGGCATGTCCTAAAGATGACTGCCAGTCTCCTCCCTAAGGCTGCTTGGGCCTACCTTTTTTGAAGAAGTTTTTTTTTCCCTTTCCTGAAGGTAGCTTTGGAGTTCTGTCTTTCATTGTGGTGTATTGTCATGTTCTCATTTAAGAACCTTACATTCCATCCTGGGATCCATTCCAACTTCATTTTTTAATTTAAATTTCTTTTCATTTTACATACCAACTCCAGTTCCCCTCTGTTTCCTTCTTTTGGTCCTCACCTTCTTCCCTACATCCCACTCCTTAAGAATGGCACACCAACATGGTCAACTGTATCCACGTAAAACCTGAGAAAGCTTCAAAAGGAATTCTAGACACAAAAGAACAGAGTTAAGCCTAGCTTTTTGGTAGCTGCATTTTCTTTGTGGGCTCTGTTTGCTAGGCTTCCTGACTCAGCAGTAGCAGCAAAAACTGCACAGCTCCTCTAAGTAGACTTTCTGGTTCATGCTAGCTATATGAACAACTCTGACTCTTTTGGGAGGTCCAGCTATGGAGCATTTAAATGAGGTTTGTGAGCAGAGTGCTACAATTTGCTTAATGGCATCACAGACCTGCTGTGACCCAACCCCGGATCTGTGGTGGAGAGAATGGCTCTTAGATGCAGTGAACATGCCCTTCCCATGTTGGACTGGGCAGAGTTGGTCTTAGCCATGCCCACTTAGCATTAAAAAAAGGCACGTCTGGTCAGAAAATATTTACAGATACACAGTAAAGACAGATTCAGATAAAAAAGACCTCTTTATGGGTTTATAGTGTTGGATAAATATATGTAGGCTTGGGAGAGAAAAGAAAAAGAATATGTATAGTTATAAAAAGAAGTAAATGGTTTAAAAAAGGTAAAGTCTTTAAAGAGACAGAGTACAGACAGTCATAAATTTAAAAGAGCAAAGAAAAATAAGCCACATAAAGATGGAATATACACAGAGAGTCAGCATTATGTATATTATTGTGTTTGCTTTGAATTTTTTGACTGTGAAGGAGCTAAATACAGGGAAACATTGCATTGTACGGACTGCTAAGGTAAACCAACATATATACTTCAAAGGTATCTTGACTTCAAAATTTGGATCTAAGTATATGTAGCTTTGGAAAAGAGGTTCTATGTTTGCTTCCAAAGAGGGTGAAAACCTGTGAATTCCTTTCAGACTAATGTGGTTTGATCAAACAAAGCCTCCTGTAACCATGATCCTGAAGGTTCAACATCCATGACAGCTTTGGGACTGCTGGCTGAGATGGACCTACCATACAGGATATCCCATGATAGACCTGATTAACAGCACCCCTAATCAGCAGGAAATAATCTAGACAACAATGCCCAAATTCCCTAAGTGATTGTTTATAAATGTTTGTTTACATTTAAAGGGGAATATGATATAGATATGAATAATTTACATTAGTATGGATCTTGGTCTATTGATACAAATTTTAGGTCAATCTTGTTTTATATATATATTTCTGCTCTTGATTAAGGTATTGTGTTTGTGCAGCTCATTTAAAAATGCAATGTATAATTAAGAAATGCAGGTTAATAGATAGTCATCTATAATAGTCAAACTTGTAGTCATGTTAGTTAGGTTTTATAGATATATAGTGATATATTTAAAGTAGAGAGATAATCTCCAAAATTTTCAAAGACCTTTGGAATATAGCACTTAAAATGTTTTAAGAACTTAGGACTGTTCATAACAATGAAACACATCTGCTCCTGGCAGCAACAACTATTTCAAGAAGAAGATGGACATTGAAGAGATTTTTTATGGAGTTTGCTAGCCATTTGGGCAAAAAAATTGCTCTTGTCTGGACTGCTTGATATTATACTGTATGAACTGGACTTGCACGACCCACAGAAAAATGACTTCTTAAGCTGTCTAAAGAAGGTGAGACAGTCCTTTTGGGTTTCTGCTTCATGAAAGTATGGGCCGGTAGGCTGAAGATGGGTGCCCACAACATTACAGAACTTTGGGTGACTGTCCAGGCAACAAGATGTCTCTGTCAATTCTAGAGTTTTGGAAGTTGCTTACAATGCACTTCCTGTTTAGTTAGGTAATATTATATCCTTCTGGAGTCTTTGATGGAATTGAAGAATAGTTATAATTATAGTTTTCCTTAGTTATAATAAAAGATAAAGTAGATATAAATATTGTAACTGTAATTCTTGCCTGATACCTGTTTTGTTGTATGTAATTTTACTATGTTAAAGTTAAAATCTTCCTTTTTATTTAAACTTTAGAAAAGGGGAAATGGTGTGGGAAGTCCTTCTGTCTATGTTTTGCTTTTATTGATTAATGAATAAAGCTGTTTCAGCCAGTGGCTTAGCAAAATAGAGCAAGGTGGGGATCCAAAGCAGATAGAGGAGGAGAGAGTAGGGGAAGTCAGAGAGAAGCCATGTAACCACTGCTGGAGACAGATGTGATAGAACCTTATGGGTAAGTCATGGCCACATGGTGATATAAGATTAATAGAAATGGGTTAATTTCAGATATAAGAGTTAGCCAGAGATATGCTTAAGCTGTTGGCCAAACAGTATTGCAAATAATATAGTTTCCATGTGATTATTTCAAGTCAGAGTGGCCAGGAATGAACAAACAGCCTCAGACAACATTGGGGGTGGGGCTGGTAAGACTTCCCTTGGGTAGTCAACAAAGTCTGGAATACCAAGTTGAGGCAGGATCAAGCCTTTCCCCTCTGTATCAAGACTGAACAAAGTATCCTGCCTTAATGAATGGGCTCCAAAAAGCTAGTTCATATACTATGAATAAAAACTGATTTCATAGCCAATGGCCCCACAAACTGCTCAAGCCACATAACTGTCACCCAATTTGCAAGGGCCTAGTTTGGTCCCATGTAGGCTCCCCAGTTTTTTGTCTAGAGTCATCAGTGTTTTTTATCTTAGCCATCCTGAGAGGTGTAAGATGGTATCTCAGAGTCGTTTTGATTTGCATTTCCTTGATGACTTAGGATGTTGAGCCATTTGAGATACTTCTGTTTAGATCTGTACCCAATTTTTTAACTAGATCATTTGGTATTTCAATGTCTAGTTTCTTGAGTTCTTTATATATTTGGGAGATCCATCCTCTGTCTGATGTGGTGTGGTGAAGATCTTTTCCCATTCAGTTGGCTGCCATTTTGTCTTATTCACTTTGTCCTTGGCTTTACAGAAGTTTCTCAGTTTCAGGAGGTCCCATTTATTTATTGTTGTTCTCAATGTCTGTGCTACTGGTGCTATATTTAGGTAGTGGAATCCTGTACCCATGCATTCAAGGCTACTTCCTACTTTCTCTTCTATGAAGTTCAGTGTGGCTGGATGTATGTTGAGATCTTTGATGCATTTGGACTTGAGTTTTGTGCATGAAGAACGATATGCAATTATGTTGACTGAGATTTCTGTCCTGCCCAGTCCTACAGCCATTTAGTCCCGAAGAAATACACTGAGGTCTACATTAATTATCAACTGATTGACCCAGTAGCTCAGGCTTCTTATTAATTAGTTCTTATAACTTATACCAGCCCATAATTCTTGTCTGTGTTAGCCACATCCCGCCTGGTCCTGCAGCTGTTCAGTCCCAAAGAAATACACCAAGGTCTACATTAATTATAAACTGATTGGCCTAGAAGCTCAGGCTTATTATTAACTCTTATAACTTATATTAGCCCATAATATTTGTCTATGTTAGCCACGTGGTTTGGTACCTTTTTTGGTAAGACAGTCACATCTTGCTTGCTCTGTGTCTGGATGACCACTGCAGACTGACTTTACTCTTCCTAGAATTCTCATTGCCTATACTTCCTGCCTGGTTTCCCTGCCTATACTTCGTGCCTAGCTGCTGGCCAATGAGCATTTATTTAAAATACAAAAGACAGAGTACAGACCATTGCCCCACAGTATAGATCTATTTGCATTCTTCTACATGTTGGCATCCAGTAATGCCAGCACCATAATTTTTCAGGCAATGGATAGAACTAGAAAAGAAAACCATCGTGAGTGAGGTAACACAGACCCAGAAAGACAAACACAGTATGTACTCACTCAAAAGTAGACATTAGACATAAGGCTACAAACCACAACCCCAAAGAAGATAGGTGAAAAGGAGGCTCCAGAAAAGGGAAATAGTTATGATTTCCTGTACTGGTGGAGGGTGGTGGGTGTAAAGTAGGGCATGGGGGAAAGGAAGATGAGTGTTCAAGAGTTCAACTTCATTTTTTAATATATAAAGTTAGGATGTGGTAGAGAGATTCTATATTTCACATGTGTCTGTCAAGTTAGCATGAGAACACATTGTGAAGAGCCCAATCTTTCTATTACATGTACTTAGAAATTATATTTGCTAGTATCCTGAATCCCAGATAAGAGTGCTTCCCATCCCACTCATGCCCACCCAGCATAACTCTGTCCCTTCCTCCTCTTTTTATCATGTCGTGGCCCACACCTCCTGCAGAAGTCTCCTACCTATAAGAAGCAAGGACAGCATTCTGAACCCAAGAGATCCCTGGCATGATCAGAGGCAAGGCACATTGCCAGAACTCCAGCCCCCAAATTGGGTGGAAACCTCCTACTTGACCAGTGGCCATCCAGGACATCAGAAGTTCAGCACCCTACTTGCACAGAGACCCTGTATACAAACACAGGCCCCTCCATCCAGAAGACCAGAGAGGAAGCAGAAACCAAAGGAAAAAAATCCATCCAGCAAAGACAAACCTAGAAATCAATACCTGGACTATAATCACTCTAAATCCAAATGTCTAGATGCCAGTCAACAATAGCCAGGGCAAAATGTCACCACCAAAGCCCAGCCATTCCACTATAGCAATCTCTGAATATTCCAAAACAGCTAAAGCAGAAGAAAAAGACCTTAAAATCAAGTATATGAAGATAATAGGGTCCTTATAGAGGAAATTAATAAATCCTTTAAAGAAATTGAGGAAAAGATAATAAAAGATTATAGGAAGCCAATAAATTCACTGAGGAATGTCAAGAAACCCAAGAAAAAACAAATGTTTTGAAGAAAAAAATAAAGCTGTTCAGGACCTGAAAATAGAAATAGAAACAATAACGAAAGTATAAACTGAAGTAATTCCGGAAATGAAGGTAAGTGAACAGGAACTACAGACACAAGCATTACCAACAGAATACAAGAAATGGAAGAATCTCAGGCATTGAAGACTCACTGGAAGAAATAGATACATTGGTCAAAGAAAATATTAAATCTAAAAAAATTCCTGACACAAAACATCCAGGAAATCTGGAACACAATAAAATGATCAAACCTAAGAATAAGAGAAATAGAAGGAGAAAAATCCCAGCTCCAAGGCCCAGAAAATATTTTTAAGAAAATCATAGAAGAAATTTTTCCCAACCTAAAGAAGGGCATGCCTATACTAATAAAAATTGTTTGCTAAGAAATAGAATCCCTACTTGTGCCAATAAAGTAATTAAAAGCAAGAAAAAAACCTGGCATTTTATTTATTTATTTATTTTTTTGTTTTATTGTGAGGTATTTTTTTTCTTTTCTTTTTTTCTTTTTTCTTTTTTGGTTTTTTTGCAATAAGGTTTCTCTGTAGCTTTGAAGCTTGTCCTGGAACTAGCTCTTGTAGACCAGGCTAGCCTCCGTACTCACAGAGATCCACCTACCTCTGCCTCCCAAGTGCTGGGATTAAAGGTGTGCACAACCATTGCCTGGCTGTGGAGTATTTTTCTTTGTCAATTGTGATTGACAGTTTTTCAGGGTATAATAATTTGGCCTGGTACCTGTAATCTCTCAGAGCCTACAGTGATTCTCAAATTTTCTAATGTTGTAACCCTTTGATACAGTTTTTCACATTGTGGTGACCTCTAACTATAAAACTATTTTTGTTGCTACTTTAGAACTGTAATTTTGCTACTGTTACAAATTATGATGTAGATATTTTGGAGATAGAGGTTTGCCAAAGGCGTTGTGACCTATAAGTTGAGAACTGCTGCTGTAGAACATCTGTCCAGGCTCTTTTACTTTTAGAGTCTCCATTGAAAAGTCATGTGTTAACAAGTCTGCCTTTATATGTGACTTTGTCTTTTCCCTTTGCACCTTTTAATATCCTTTCTTTGCTCTGTACATTTAGTATTTTGATTATTATGTGTCATGGGTAATTTCTTTTCTTGTCCTGTCATTTTGGTATCCTGTGTTCTCTCTCTCTCTCTCTCTCTCTCTCTCTCTCTCTCTCTCTCTGATGTGGGATCCCCCTCACTGTAAATACCATTGGTTAATAAAGAACTGCTTTGAGCCTATGGCAGGGCAGAACAGAACTAGGTGGGGAAAGCTAGGCTGTATGCTGGGAGAAAGAGGGTGGAGTCAGAAAGAAGCCATGGAGCTGCTGCCAGAGACAGACATGTTGAAACCTTGCTGGTAGGCCACGATCCTCATAGTAAAATATAAAATAATGGAGATGGGTTCATTCTAGATGTAAGAGCTAGCTAGAAATATGCTTAAGTAATGGCCGAGCAGTGATTTAATTAGTATAGTTTCTGTGTGGTTATTTCGGGAGTCTGAGTGGCCAGGAAACGAACAAGCAGAGGGTGACTGGGAGCACACTAGTGACCTCTTTACACACACTCTCTCTCTTTCTTAGATTAGGAATTTTCTTTTACTATTTTGTTGAAAATATTTTCTGAGTCTTTGACCTGGGTTACTTTTCATTCTTCTATACCTATTATTGACAAGTTTAGTCTTTTCACAATGTTCTGGATTTCCTGAATGTTGTGTGCCTAGATTATTATTTTTAATATTGTTAACATTTTCTTTGACTGAGATACTATTCATTTCTTCTGTCTCATCTTCAGGACCTGAAAATTTGGCTTTCCAAGTGCCTATTGCATTAAGGTTCTGGAGGATGCATGTTACCTTGATTATTCTTGTTTGTGCTCTTGTACTGGGATCTAAGCATATCTGGTCTCATCTTTATTGGGTTGTTGTTCTGTTCTTTTGTTCCTATTGCCCAATCTGGGTCCTAGCCAAATGTAGTGGTTATGGGGTCCCTGAGTCCCAGCATAGTGTGGCCCCTGGGGTCCTTGGTAGAGAGTGTTTCTGTGGGTCAGCAAGCATCACTGAATAATGGAGATATGCTAGAAATAGAGACTGAAAGGGACAGTGGAAAAGACTACTTTGCTTTTATTTACTTTGGCAGTTTTTTATTTTTTTAGTTTACAAATCTTCTGTGTCTGGTAAAATATGTTCCTAATGATTATATCCTTTATAATGGTCTTAGAAATGTAATTATATTATAGTCCATCTAATTATCTTTGAAACAATAGCATAAACTGCAGGGATCTTTAACAAATTCATTTCTCACACATATGAGGCTGTGAAGTCCAAGATCAAAATGGCAGCATCTTGGTGTCTTATAATAGTACATGCCTCATAGATATGTCATTGAATGTGTTGACATCAAAAAAGTAGTTAAGGTAAGTTCCTGAAGTACCCCTTATAATTAAACTAAATCCCATTAAAAGTATAATTAGCCCCATCACTATTGGTCATTCCCACATAATCTATTTACCTTAAAAACACCTCACCTTCATTGAAGTCACTTTGAGTAAGGATAGATTTCAAAACAAGAATTTGGAGGAACACAAACTTCCAGATCATAAAAAAATAATTTTTGTGTTCTGTTTTGGAGTGTTCATTATAATATTAAAGGAATACAAATGATTTCTGCATGTTTATTATAATATCTTATAATTTCAGCTTTTATTAACATTACTAAACTATTTTTATAGGATTTTCTCTGTAAGACCATGACAGTCTGCAAAAGTGTTATTTGTGCTAGTGTATGTGCCCCTTTCTTCTATAATTGTTACATAATTGCTGTCTGTAGAACTGTGCGGTGATGGTGAACATTCTGGAAACAGACATCCTGTCTTGTTTATCATGCTAGGAAAGCATCTGGTATGATTTGACTTGTGTGTTTTTCGTATATAGCCTTTAGCATGTTTGGAAGCTTTTCTTTTATCTTAAATTTTGTGTTCAAATTAGGTAAGAGTTTTGAATTTTGCCAAATGGTCTTTTTTCATTCATCAATTCTAATACCCATGTGACTTCTTTATTCTATTCTTGAGGATTTTTCCATCTACATTCATAAGGAATAGTTGATATTAGGGCAATTATGATTTCATATAATTAAAAAATATGCATTCCTCTTTTAGTTTTTGGAGGAGTTTGAGAAAAAATAGTATTCCTTCTTCCTAAATAATTTGTAGGATTTGCCAGTAAAACCATATGATGTGAACTTTTCATTGTTGAGAATTTTTGTTTAGTTTTTATTACAATTTAGACACATGTTGGAATCTAGAGTTATTGCTTCTAGAGTCAGTTTTGGTAGATTGTGTCTTGCTAGTAATTTATCACTTCTATTTTATATAATTTGTTGGTATAAAATATTTAAGGTATTTCCTGGTAACCTTTCTTACCTCTTTAATGCTGATATTTGCCAATATATATGAATTCTGTGATTGTGACATAATAAAAAGCCCAGGGATGTCTTAAACAATAAGGACTACTTTCTTTACTTATCATGAAGGCTAGACATGTCTTAATATTATCACGAGAAACCCTAAGCTACTTCTATTCTTTTGATCCATTTCAAATATATGGCTTTTTGTTTTCATTTTTATTGCCTCATAGTTGCAAGGTAGCTGCTACAGCTGCAGGCATGGTATCCACATATTTATGTGAAAATTGGCCAAGAGTGCAAGGTTTTCTCATCAAACTGGAGAAATCCCCATAAAATCTTCCATAGAAGAATTCCAAAAGATTTCCACTTATATGTTTCTCTGGACAGAACTTCATCTTATGACCACTTCTACTTGCAGGGGAATCTGAGAAAAAGAAGAGTTGGCAAAGGGAACCAAGAGTACTTGAATAGCTTAAAATAATCATGATTCATCTCTTGAGTCTAGGATCTATCTATCTATCTATCTATCTATCTATCTATCTATCTATCTATACAACTATTTCAAACAAACATGAAGTCCTTCTAGTAAAGCAGAGGACAGTAGCTAGTGAAGATTTGGTGACACTCCCATTGTCCTTTTGCAGCTCATCTCTTTTTCTTCTCCAAGCTCCTGAACAACAGGATCCAAAGACCAGTGTGAATTTTGGCACTTGGCATATAATAGATGCTCCATGACAGCCTAGTCAGAAAAAACAACCTGTTTCTGTTTTAAATAGTGATGTTTTGATTGTGGTTTGAAGGTCTGATGCCCTATTTGGCACCTCCTTCTTTTCCTGATGCTCTCATCATCCAAATATGACGATATGGCAAAATATGAGTTACCAAGTTTTCTTGCTACTACTTGGTCATATTTATGTGAATCCATACAATTATTGTTTTTTCTGCCATGGATATTTTTTCCTCTCTTTTTATTTTAGCAGTTTTAGCTGATGTTCATGATGAAGAGTGAGTAATTAGAACTGTGCTTATTAAAGGAAACACCATCTAAGAAAGTGCATTTCTAGTTAACAATGTATTACGGATTCCAGACAGAGAAACAGGTAGGCTAACTGCATATTTTCACCTTTCTCCCCACTCCTCCAAATCTAATCCCGAGCTTCATCCCCAGCTCTGCAGCAGAATGCCTGCTGTGGACTCCCTTTCCCCTGCCCCCATCTCCAGCAGATCACATAGACCTTCCCTTCCTAACTTCCTCCTCTGACTTATGACTTTATCCCAGCCTTAAACTCCAGTAAGCACTCCCTCTGAACCTGCAGGCCACTTCATTCAAGGAAGCAAGTAGGCTAACTGCAGATCTTCACCTTTTTCTCCATTTCTCCAAGTCCAATCCTCCAGTCTCATCATCAGCCCTGTAGAAGACCACCTGCTCTGGCCTCTCTTCACTCTCTGGCTCCATTTCCAGAGAACTAAGCAGATCCTGGCAGAATTCCAAGATTTCCTTCCTCCTGAGGACTCCCTGAGCCCCCCCCCCCCCCCATAGCCAATACCCATTCTGAAGGTTCAGCTCCCATTACCTAGAAACACATTTTACTTTGAAGCCCAAGTAACCACACCTAATCAGGATCCCAGAAGAATTTCCTAGCAGGCAGCACACTGACAACACACACTCCCAAGAAGCAGAGAAGGCAACAAAAACTAAGGAACAAAACTTCCACCCAACACAGACAAGACCAGGCACCATCATTTAGAATTACAAGCTCCCCAAACCCAGATGTCTTGGTAACATCTGTAAAAACACAATCATTAAAGGCTAAAACAATATGTCTCCACTAGAGCCCAACAACCCACCACAGCAAGCCCTGAGTATTGCAATGTAATTGAAGCACAAGAGAAAGACCTTAAGCCAGGAGATGGTGGTGCAAGCCTTTAATCCCAGCACTCAGGAGACAGAGGCAGGCAGATCTCTGAGTTCAGGGCCATCCTGGTTTGTAGAGTGAGTTCTAAAACAGCCAGGGCTACTCAGAGAAAGAAGCAAATGGATGAAACTAGAAAAAAAAACATTCCAAGTGAGGTAACCCAGACCCAGAAAGATGAACATAGTATATTGTTACTCATAAGTGAATATTAGGCATAAAGCAAAGGAAAACCAGCCTATAATCCATGACCCCAGAGAAGCTAGGTAAAAAGGAGAACCCTAAGAGAGACATAGATGGATCCCTCTGGGAAGGATAAATAGAAAAGTTCTCCTGAGTAAATTGGAGTGTGGAGAGGATGGAGAGAATGAAAGGTGAGTGGATGGGGAGAAGAGGAGGGAGAGGAGAGCATTAGGGATTGGGAAGGTTGAGTTGGGGGAAGGACAGAGAGGGAGAACAAGTAAGAGATGTCTTGATAGAGGAGACATTATGGAGTTAGCAAGAAACCTAGACCTAGGAAAATTCCTGGGAACTCACAAGGATGGCCCCAGCTAAGAATCTAAGAAGTAATAGAGAGGGTACCTTAACTGACAAGTAGATTAATTGTCATCATAGAACCTTCATCTAGCATAGAACTGATAGAAGCAGATGCAGAGATCCAAAGCTAAGTATTGGGCTGATCTCCTGTAGTCCAGTTGAAGAGAGGGAGGAGTGATAATATGAACAAAGGGATCAAGACCATGATGGAGACACCCACAGAGACAGCTGACCCAAGCTGGTGGGAGCTCATAGACTCTGGACTGACATCTGGAGAACCTGCATAGGACCGAAGTAGGCCCTCTCAATGGAGGTGACAGTTATGTGGTTTGGGCAGTTTGTGGGACCACTAGCCATGAAAACAGTATTTATTTCTAGTGCATGAACTGGCTTCCTGGAGTCCATTCCCTATGAAGGGATACCTTGCTCAGTCTAGATACAGGGAGCATGGCCTTAGTCCTGCCTCAAGTGATGTGATAGACATTATTAACTCCCCATGGGAGACCTCACCCTCTCTGAGGAATGGACAGGGAATGGGGTGGGGAAAAGGTAGGGGGAGCAGGAAGAAGGGAGGGAGAGGGAACTGGGATTGGTATGTAAAATAAAAATATTAGTTTTAAAAATAAATAAAAATGTAAAAAAGGGGAAAAGATCTTAAAATAGTCTTTATAAATGTGATAGGGGTCTTTAAATAAAAAAGAAATAAATACTTTAAATAAATATATGAAAACACAAACAAATATTGGAAGGAAATGAATAAAATTATTTAAGACCTGAATAGAATCAATAAAGAAAACCCAAACTGAGGGAATTCAAGAAATGAAAAATTTAGGGACACAAACAGGAAATGTGCCAATCCTCACCATCAGAGTACAAGAGATGGAAGAGAGAATCTCAGGCATTTAAGGCATGATAAAAAATGAATACATCAGTCAAAGAAAGTGATAAATCTAAAAATGTCCTGGCACAAAACATCCAAGAAATCTAGGACACTATGAAAAGACCAAATTTAGGGATAGAGAAAAGAAAAGAAACCCAGGTCAAAGGCACAGAAAATATTTTCAACAAAAGCATAGAAGAAAAAAAAATCACAGAAGATCCTTTCCCTAACCTAAAGAAGGAGCTACCTATGAAGGTAAAAAAAAAACAAAAAAAAAAACAAAAAAACAAAACAAAAAAAAAACAAAAAAAAAAACATACAGAACACCAAATAGACTAGACCAGAAAAGGAATTCTTATATACATATAATAATCAAAACACTGAACATATAGAACAAAGAAAGAATATCAAAAGCTGCAAAGGGAAAAGACCAAGTAACATATATGGGCAGATTTATTAGAATAACAGCTGACTTCTTGCCTCTAAAAGCCAGAAGGGACTGGACAAATGTTCTATAGACTTTAAGAGACCCACAGATACCAGCTTAGACTGCAATACTCAAGAAAACTTTCAGTCACACTAGATGGAGAAACTCAGACATTCCATTATAAAGAAAAAAAACAAATTTAAGTATATTTATTTGTTAATCCAGTCCTAGAAGGAAAACTCCAACCTAAAGAGGTTAGCCATACCCAATAAAACACAAGAAATAAATAATCCCAGACCAGTAAATCAAAGAAGGGGAAGCATATGCATACACATACACACACATACACGTACACACACAACTCAACCACCATCACCACAACATAACAGGAATCAACAAATACTACTCACTGTATCTTTCAACATCAATGGTCTCAAATTCCTAATAGAAGGACACAGATGAGCAGAATAGTTTTGAAAACACAAAGCAAGTCTCTGATGTTGGATTTCCCTCTGTATGCTGTGACTATCATTGGTTAATAAAGGAATTGCTTTGGCCCTATAGCAGAGCTATAGGGGAACAGAGTTAGACAGGGAAAACTAAACTGAATGCTGGGAGAAAGGAGGTAGTGCGAGACAGAAGCCATTGTGCTGCTGCAGGAGACAGATGTGCTGAAACTTTAGCCTGCAAACCACAGTCACGTGGCAATACACAGATTAATATAAAGGGGTTAAATTAATATGTAAGTGTTAGCCAATAAGAAGCTAGACCTAATGGGCCAAGCAGTGATTTAAGTAATACAGTTTTTGTATAATTATTTCAGGGCTAAGTGGCCAGGAACCAACAAGCAGCCTCCCCTAACAAGTCTCAACAGATATGAGAAAATTGAAATAACACTCGGCATCATATCTGAGCACCACAGATTAAAGCTGGTTATCAGAAACAACAGAAAGTTTACAAATTCATGGAAACTAAACAAATAACTATGGAACAAAAAGCAGGTCAAGATAGAAATTTTAAAAAATTAAGTTCTTTCTAGAATTGAATAAAAATGAATACACAACATAACCAAACTTAGGGGATACAATGAAGGTGGGTCTAAGAAGCAACTTCGTAGTACTGTGGCTACATAAAAACAAATCAGAGAGCTTTCATACTAGCAAAAGCAACGCACATCTGAAAGCTCTAGAACAAAAGGAAGAATTATACCCAAAGGAGCAGATGGCAAGAAATAAACTCAGAAATGAAATAAATTAAATAGAAATATGAAGGGGCGTGATCAATCGGTAGTTAGAATTAACCAAACTAGCCTTAATATAAAATATTTAACTTTAATAAAGGGAAGAAGGGGAACTTACAAAACCAGGGTTCCAGTGATTCAGGAGCGCAGGAAAACAAAGAGGAGGAGACAAACGTACATGGATGTTTTATATGTTTTTTTTTTTTTTTTGGCCCAAGGGGAACACGTCCAAAATAGAAAGTGACTGGCTGAGGTTCCCCATCAGAAACAAACAAACAAGCAAGCAAGCAAACAAAATAACACATAGACTCAATGAAGCAGAGTTGCTTCTTTGATGAAAGCAGTAAGAGTGATCAGGCGGCCAGCTTGGGCACCCCACGCTCTAGGCCCCATCTGCCTTCAGCTTCACTAGCCAGTTAGCAGGCAAGCTTCCTGCAGATAGGGTGCTCCAACACCCCCCCCCCCCCCTCAGAATTGAGTGAGCCCTGTAAGCTACAAGGCCCACTTCACTCCCAAACCCACCCATCCCCTGAGACCTCAGGGGAACTCTAAAGCACAGGCTGCAACAGTACAGAGCAGACCAAGAGGTGACTGACTAATCAGCCAGCCAGCTAGGCACCCCACTCTCTGGGCCCTAAGTACTGGAAAAACACCAGGCCCATCCCCCACCTGCTTCAGATTCACTAGCAGCAAGCAGGCAAGCTACCTGCAGGTAAACTGCTTCAACAGCCCCTTCCTCACTGAGCAGAGGCTGTAAGCTACAAGGCCCACTCTGCCTCCAAATCCACCCATCCCCTGCAACCTCACAGGAACTCTGAAGCACAGGCTGCAACTGCACAGAGTGAAGCAAGAGAGCAGGCCAAGAGAAGCCTCAGGAGCTCCTGAGACACAGACAGTGACTGCACAGAGCGGACTAAGAGCAGCTCACTAAGACACAGACAGGCAACTGAAGGATTGGACCAAGAGGCAAAGAAAGACACTGCCAGCACCAATTGGAGGAAGAGATGGTAAGGCATCAATTTAAGAATTCATTCAACAACCTAAAAAGCGACATGATAACACTAGAACCCAGTGGTCATACAACAGGAAGACATAATAATAATAATCCTAACCTAGAAGAAGGAGAAGAAAACTATCTTAAATATAACTTTATGAAGATGATACAGACCCTTAAAGAGGAAATGAAAAATTCCCTTAAAGAAATGGAGGAAAAGACAAAAAAAAATTAGAAGAACTCAATAAATCTCATAGAGTCAAGAACACCAAGAAAAAAAATCAAACAGGTGAATCAAGCAGTTCAAACAGTACAAGTCTTGAAAACTGAAATAGAGGCAATAAAGAAAATACAAACCAAGGGAATTCTGGAAGTGGAAAATCTGGGTAAATGAACAGGGACTACCAATGCAAGCACAACCAAAAGAATACAAAAGATGGAAGAAAGAATCTCAGGTGTTGAAGGTACTATAGAGGATATAGATTCATCAATCAAAGAAAATGTTAAATCCAACAAATTCTTAACACAAAATATCCAAGAAATCTGGGACGCCATGAAAAGACCAAACCTAAGAATAATAGGGATAGAAGGAAAAGCACTCTGCCTCAATGGCACAGAAAATATATTCAACAAAATCATAGAAGAAAAATTTCCCAACCTAAAGATGGATTTCCATATGAAAATACATGAGGCTTAACTGGCTAGGCTTCCACAAAGCCAGCACATTAAGTAGGATCAAAACCCCGTGCCATTGTCCTTGGCGTCTCATCAGCCCTCATTGTTCGCCATGTTCAGAGAGTCCGGTTTCATCCCATGCTTCTTCGGTCACAGTCCAGCTGGCCTTGGTGAGCTCCCAGTAGATCAGCTCCTCTGTCTCAGTGGGTGAGTGCACGCCTCGTGGTCCCGACTTCTTTGCTCATGTTCTCCCTCCTTCTGCTCCTCATTGGGACCTTGGGAGCTCAGTCCAGTGCTCCAGTGTGGGTCTCTGTCTCTGTCTCCATCCATCACCAGATGAAGGTTCTATGATGATATGCAAGATATTCGTCAGTATTGCTCTCGGATAGGGTCATTTCAGGTTCTCAATCCTCAGCTACCCAAGGAACTAACTGGGAACCTCATGTTGGGCACTTGGGAGCTGGAAACTTGTTTTTTGTTTATGTTTTTTTTCTTCTTTTCTTAATAAAAAAAATTATTAAAAAAAAAAAAAGAAAATACATGAGGCTTACAGAACACCAAGTAGACTGGACCAAAAAATATCCCCTCACCATTTAATAATTAAAACACAAAACATACAGAATAAAGAAAGAATATTAAGAGTTGCAAAGGAAAATGACCAAGTAATATATAAAGGCAGACCTATCAGAATTACACCTGACTTCTCAATGGAAACCCTGAAAGCCAGAAGGTCCTGGACAAATGTGCTGCAGACATGAAGAGACCATGAATTCCAGTCAAGAATACTACACTCAGGAAAACTTTCAATCACAATTGATGAAGAAAGCAAGATATTCCATGACAAAACCAAATTTAAGCAATATCTGTTCACAAACTCAGCCTTACAGAAAGTATGAGGAGGAAAACTCCACCCCAAGGAAGCTAATAGCACCAAACAAACAAACAAATAAAAAAACACAAGCAACAACAAAAAACAAAACAAAAAACTCCACAGGTAACAGATAACCTCACATCAGCATACCCCAAAGAAAGGAAACACACAAACACTACCACTGAAAAATAACAGGAATTAATAATCACTGACCATTAATATCTTTTTATTTTTATTTATTTTTTCATTTTTATTAAAAATTTCCACATCCTCTCCCCTCCTATTTCCCTCCCCCCTCTCCCTTCTCCTCCCTCTCCAGTCCAAAGAGCAGTCAGGGTTCCCTGCCCTGTGGGAAGTCCAAGGTCCTCCCCGCTCCATCCAGGTCTAGGAAGGTGAGCATCCAAACAGACTAGGCTCACACAAAGCCAGTACATGCAGTAGAATCAAAACCCAGTGCCATTGTCCTTGGCTTCTCATCAGCCCTCATTGTCAGCCACATTCGGAGAGTCCAGTTTGATCTCATGGTCCATCAGTCCCAGTCCAGCTGACCTTGGTGAACTTCCATTAGATCAGCCCCACCAGCTCAGTGGGTGGGCACACTCCTCAAGGTCCTGATTTCCTTGCTCATGTTCTCACTCCTTCTGCTCCTCATTTGGACCTTGGGAGCTCAGTCCAGTGCTCCAGTGTGGGTCTCTGTCTCTGTCCTTATCCATCTCCAGATGAAGGTTCTATGGTGATATGCAAGATATTCATCAGTGTGGCTATAGGATAAGGCCAGTTCAGGCGCCCTGTCGTCAGCTGCTCAAGGAACGAGCTGGGGACATCTCCTTGGACACCTGGGAACCCCTCTAGAGTCAAGTCTCTTGCCAACCCTAAAATGCCTCCCTTAATTAAGATAAATACTTCCCTGCTCCCATATCCACCCTTCCTCCATCCCAACCGTCCCATTCCCCCAAGCTCTCCCTATCCTCCCCTTCTCCCTTCTCTCTCCCCATCTCCCCTAATCCCCACCCCAACCCCACCCCCAAGCTCCCAATTTTTGCCTGGCAATCTTGTCTACTTCCAATATCCAGGAGGATAACTATGTTTTTCTTTGGGTTAACCTTTTTTTTTTTTTAGCTTCTCTAGGATCACAAATTATAGGCTCAATGTCCTTTATTTATGGCTAGAATCCACTTATGAGTGAGTACATACCATATTCATCTTTTTGGGTCTGGGTTACCTTACTCAGGATAGTGTTTTCTATTTCCATCCATTTGCATGCAAAATTCAAGATGTCATTGTTTTTTACTGCTGAGTAGTACTCTAATGCGTATATATTTTACACTTTCTTTATCCATTCTTCCATTGAAGGGCATCTAGGTTGTTTCCAGGTTCTGGCTAATTCGGGATCAACCTACCCCAGGATCCAGCAATACCACTCTTGGGAATATACCCAAGAGATGCCTTATCATACTACAAGCATTTGTTCAACTACGTTCATAGCAGCATTATTTGTAATTGTCATTAATATCTTTTAATATCAATGGACTCAACTCACCTTTAAAAAGACACAGGCTAAGAGAGTGGATATAAAAGCAGGATACATCTTCTGCTGTATACAAGAAACATACCTCAACCTCGAAGACAGACATTATCTCAAGGTAAAGGGGTGAGAAAAGATTTTCCAATCAAATGGATCAAAAAAAGTGCATGTAGATATCCTAATATCTATCAAAATAGACTTCAAGCTAAAATCAATCATAAGAGATGGAGAAGGACACTTTATACTCATCACAGGAAACATTGATTTAGATGAAGTCTCAATCCTGAACATTTTTGTCCCAACTACAAGAAAACCCACATATGTAAAAGAAAATTACTAAAGCTAAAATCACACATCAAACCCTACACACTAATAGTTGGAGACTTCAACATCCCACTCTCCACAAAGGACGGGTCAACCAGTCAGAAACTTAACAGAGAAATAAGAGAACTAACAGATGTCTTGACTCAAGTGGACTTAACAGATATCTGTAGAACATTTCACCCAAACACAAAAGAATATACCTTATTCTCAGCTCCTTATGGAACTCTCTCTAAAACTGACCACATTCTCAGTAACAAAGCAAACCTCAACAGGTTAAAAAAAAATTGAAATAACCCCGTGTATCTGATCGGATCACCATGGGATAAAGATAGAATTCAACAGCAACACTAATTGGAGAAAGCATACAAACTCATGGAACTTTAATTGTGCTCAATTAAATAACCCTTAAGTCAATGAAGAAATAAAGAAAGAAATGAAAGACTTCCTAGAGTTCAATAAAAATAAAGGTAAAATGTTCCCAAAGCTATGGGATACTATGAAAGCAGTGTTAAGAGGAAAGTTCATAGCACTAAGTGCCTACTTAAAGAAGTTGAGAAATCTGACACTAGTGACTTAACAGCACACTTGAAAGCTCTAGAACAAAAAGAAGCAGACTCACTCAGGAGGAACAGAAGACAGGAAATAATCAAATTGAGGGCTGAAATTAATAAAATAAAAACAAAGAGAACAATACAGAAAGTCAATGAGGCAAGGAGGTGGTTCTTTGAGAAAATCAACAATATAGACAAACCCTCATCCAAACTAATCAAAAAGCAGAGAGAAAACATTCAAATTATCAAAATCAGAAATGAAAAGGGGGACATAGCAACAGACACTGAGGAAAATCCAGAAAATCATTAGGTCATACTATGAAAACCTGTGTTCCACAAAATTGAAAAATGTAAAATAAATGGACAATTTTCTGGATAGACACCATATTCCAAATCTAATCAAGACCAGGTGAACAACTTAAATAGAACTATAGCCTGCAAGGAAATAGAAGCTGTTGTCAGTGCAAAATTGACCAGAACTTCAAGGAAAAGCAAACACCTGTACTCCTCAAATTGTTTCACATAATAGAAAGAGAAGGAACATTGGCAAACTCTTTCTGTGAGGCTATAGTTACTCTGATACTGAAACCACACAAAGACTCAACCAAGAAAGAGAATTACAGACCGATCTCACTCATAAACATTGCTGCAAAAATACTCAATACAATACTGGCAAATCGATTCCAAGAATACATAAAAAACAATCATCCACCATGATCAAGTCAGCTTCATCTCAGAGATGCAGGGAAGCTTCAGCATAGGAAAATCTATCAATGTAATCTACTATATAAATAAACTGAAAGAAAAAACAGATGATCATATCATTTAGATGTTGAAAAAGTATTTGACAAAATCCAACACCCCTTTATGACAAAGGTCTTGGAGAGAGCAGTGGTACAAGGAACATACCTAAATGTAATAAAGGCAATATATAGTATGCTGGTAGCCATCATCAAATTAAATAAAGAGAAACTCAAAGCTATTCCACTAAATCAGGAACAAAATAAGGCTTTCCACTCTCTCCATAGCTCTTTAACATAGTTCTTGAAGTTCTAGCTAGAGCAATAAGACAACAGAAGATCAAGGGGATACGAATTAGAAAGGAAGATGTCAAACTTTTGCTATTTGTAGATGATATGATAGTATACATAAGTGACGTCAAGAATTTTACAAGGGAATTTGTACAGCTGAAAAATACTTTCAGTAATGTGACAGGATACAAGATCAACTCAAAAAAATCAGTAGCCCTCCCATATACAAATGATAAAGAAGCCAAGAAAGAAATCAGAGAAACATCACCATTCACAATAGTCACAAATAACATAAAATATCTTGGGGTGACACTAATCACAGATGTAAAAGACCTGTTCAACAGGAACTTTAAGTCTATAAAGAAAGAAATTGAAGAAGATACCAGAAAATGGAAAGATCTCCCGTGCTCTTGGATAGGTAGGATCAACAAAATAAAAATGGCAATCTTACCAAAAGCAATCTACAGATTCAGTACAATTACCATCAAAATACCAAGACAATTTTTCACAGACCTTGAAAGAAAAATAACCAACTTTATATGGAAAAACAAAATACCTAGAAT
The DNA here is from genome assembly GCF_018167655.1 of Microtus oregoni. Taxonomy (NCBI): domain Eukaryota; kingdom Metazoa; phylum Chordata; class Mammalia; order Rodentia; family Cricetidae; genus Microtus; species Microtus oregoni. Next base: position 1,807,553 of record NW_024544748.1, on the reverse strand, counting down.
AGCCAAACCAATCTTGTAAAATAAAGAAACTTCTGGGGAAATTACCATCCCTAATATCAAACTATTATAGAGCTACAGTAATGAAAACAGCTTGATATTGTCATAAAAACAGAGAGGTGGACCAATGGAGTCAAATCAAAGACCAGAATATTAATCCACATACCTATGAACACCTGATTTTGACAAAAAAGCTAAAATTATACAATGGAAAAAAGAAAGCATCTTCAGCAAATGGTGCTGGAATAACTGGATGTTAGAATGTAGAAGAATGCAAATATATCCGTACCTATCCCCATGCACAAAACTCAAGTACAAATGGATTAAAGACCTCCATATAAATATGACCACCCTGAACCTGATAGAAGATAAAGTGGGAAGTAGCTTTTAATGCATGGGCACAGGAGACCACTTCCTAAATATAACACCAGTAGCACAGACACTGAGAGCGATGATAAGTAAATGGTATCTCCTGAAACCGAGAAGCTTCTGTAAAGCAAAGAACACAGTCAATAAGACAAAAAAGGCAACCTATTGAATGGGAAGGGATCTTCACCAACCCCACATCAGACTGAGGACTGATCTCCAAAATATATAAAGAACTCAAGAAATTAGACATCATATATGTATATGTATTTTTGATTAAGATATTGTGTTTTCCAGTTTATTTAAAAATGTAGTGTATAATTAAGAAATACAGGTTAATAGATAGTCATCTATATTAGTCAAGCTTGTAGTCATGTTAGGTTTTCTAAATGTACAGAGATATATTTCAGGTGGATAGTTATTTTTCAAACCTCTCAAAGACTAACAGAATATGGCATTTAAAATGTTTAAGAACTTAGGACTTTTCTTGACAGTGAAACACATCTCCTGGCAGCACCAAGCTACTTCAAAAGGATGATGGGCATTGAAGTGGCTTCTTATGGAGTTTGCTAGCCAATTGTGCAAGAAATTGTTCTTGCCTGGACTACTTGATGCTATGCTGTATGAACTGGTCATGCAGGACCCACAGAGAAATGACTGCTGAACTTGCCTAAAGGTGAGATGGTCCTTCAGGATTCCTGCTTCATGAGTCTGCCAGATATTTTGCAGGACACAGAAGAAAATTACTGACAAACTGCCAATATAGGCGGAACTGTCTTTGAAATTTCTTACTTCATGGAAAAGTCTGCTGGATACTATGGGCCTGTAGGCTGAAGATGGATGCCCCAATAGTACAAGAAAGTTTATGTGACTGACCAGGCAGCAAGATGTCTTTGTCAATTCTAGAGTTTTGGAAGTTGCTTACAACACACTTCCTGTTTACTTAGGTAGTATCATATCCTTTACAGTCTTTGATGGAGTTGAAGAATAGATATAGTTTCCCTTAGTCTTGATAACAGATAAAATAGATATAAATATTGTAACTATAATTCTTTCTTGATGTCTGTTTTATATGTAATTTTTCTATGTTAAAGTTAAAACCTTCTTTATTCCCCTCTTTATGCTGTATTACCATTGGTTAATGAATAAAGAATCTGCCTTGGCCTATAATAGAGTAGAGCTAGGTGGGGAAATGTAAACTGATTGATGGGAGAAGGAAGGTGGAGTTTGGAGAAGCCATGGAGCTGACACCAGAGACAGAGTTGCTGAAACTTTGGAAGTAAGCTACAGCTTTGTGGTGATACACAGATTAATGGAGATGGGTTAATTTAGGATATAAGAGTTAATCACAAATATGCTTATAGTTTCTGAGTGGTTATTTTGGGAGTTTGGGCAGCCGGGAAATGAACACACAGCCTCTGAGAAATGTTCAACACTCTTATCCATCACGGAAATGTAAATCAAAATGATGCTAAGATACTATCTTACGTATATCAAAATGGCTAATATCAAAACCAGCAATGATAGCTAATACCGGAGAGGATTGTAGTAAAGGGAACTCTCCTCCATTGCTGGTGGGTATACAAATTAGTACAACCACTCTGGAAATCAGTATGGTGGTTTCTCAGAAAATTGGGAACCAACCTACCTGAAGACCTAGTATCACTCTTGGGAATATACCCAAATGATGCTCAACCATACTACAAGGATATTTGTTCAACTATGTTCATAGAAGCATTATTTGTAATAGCCAGAACCTGGAAACAACCTAGATGCCCCTCAACTGAGAATGGATAAAGAAAATGTGGGACATTTACACAATGGAGTACTACTCAGCGGTAAAAAACAATGACATCTTGAAATTTGCATGCAAATGGATGGAACTAGAAAAAAATACATCCTGAGTGAGGTAACCCAGACCCAGAAAGATGAACATGGTATGTACTCACTCATAAATGGATACTAGCTATAAGGCAAAGGATAAGGAACCTATAGTCCACGACCCCAGAGAAGCTAAGTAACAAGGAGAACTCTAAGAGAAATATATATAGATCCCCCTGGTAAGGGAAAATAGACAAGTTTTCCTGAGGAAATTGGAACATATGGGTAGGTGGAGAAGGGAAGAAGGGAGAGGTGGATAGGAGAAAGGAAGGGGGAGAAGAACTTGAAGGGATTGATAGACAAGATGGGGGAAGGGCAGAGAAGGAGAGAAAGGAAAGAGTTATCTTGATTGAGGGAACTATTATGGGGCTAGCAAGAAACCTGGCACTAGAGAAATTCCCAAGAATCTACAAGAATGACCCCAGCTAAGAACCTAAGCAATAGTGGAGAGTGATATAGGTGGGTCTTCTTTCTATGTGTTGCTTTCATTTGTTAATTAATAAAGAAACTGCTTGGCCTGATAGGACAGAACATAGGTGGGTGGAGTAGACAGAAAAAATGCTAAGAAGAAGGCAATGAGGCAGACGCCATGCTTCTCCAGCCCAGGATGGACGTAAAAATCTTCCCGGAAAGCCACCACCTCGTGGTGCTACCCAGATTATTAGAAATGGATTAATCAAGATGTGAGAATTAGCAAATAAGAGGCTGGAACTAATGGGCCAGGCAGTGTTTAAATGAATACAGTTTGTGTGTTATTCCCGGAGCTAAGCTAGCCATGTGAGAGCCCGGAGGGACGAAAAGCAGGCCTGCTTGCCTCATCACTACAGGCGGGGGTACCTGAACTGGCCCTGCTCTGTAGTCAGACTTATAGATATCTTAAATGTCACCATAGAGCCTTAATCCAGCAAATGACGGAAGCAGAGGCAGAGAATCACAGTGGAGTTCCCAAAGTCCAGTCGAAGAGCGGGAAGAGTGAGAATATGAGCAAAGAGGTCAAGATAATGATGGGGAAACACAGTGAAGCAGCTTACCTGAGCTAACAGGACCCTACCAACTCTGGTCTGACAGTGAGAGAACCAGCATAGGACCAAACTAGACCCTCTAAATGTGGGCAACAGTTGTATGCCTGGGGCAGACTGTGGGGCCACTGGCAATGAGACCAGGATTTATCCCTACTGCTTGTTCTGGGTTTTTGGAACCCATTTTCATTGGAGGGATACCTTACTCAGCCTAGAGGGAAGGGCCTTGATCCTGCCTCTAAGCAATGTGCTAGACTTTTTTTTGACTTCCCATGGGAAGACTTATCCTCTCTGAGATGTGAATGGGGGGGGGGGGATGAAGGGGAAGGTGGAGGGACCGGTAGGAGGGGAGGGAATGGGAACTGGATATGTCATGTAAAATGAGAAAAGATAGGTTTTTTTTTTAAAAAAAAAAAAAAACCCTATCCAAACTAACTAAAAGGCAGAGGGAGAATATTCAGATTAACAAAACCAGAAATGAGGAGGGGGACATAGCAACAGACACCTAGGAAATCCAGATAATTATAAGGACATACTTTACAAACCTGTACTCCAACCAAATTAGGAACATCAAAAGAAATTACTATATTTCTTGATACATACCACTTACCAAAGTTAAATCAAGATCAGATAAGCAGCTTAAGCAGGTCATTAGCTCTTAGTGAAACAGAAGCAGTCATTACAAGTCTCTAATCAAAAAAAAAAAAAAAAAAAACTACAGGGCCAGATGTTTGTAGTACAGGATTCTACCTGATTTTCAAAGAGCAGCCAATTCCAATACTCCGGAAACTATTCCACAAAATAGTAACAGAAGCAACATTGCCCAAATAAGTCTTAAAGGCCACCATTATCCTGATATACAAACCACATAAAGGCCCAACAAATAAATAGAATTATAGACAAATTTTCCTTATGAACAGTTGCAAAATTCTCAATAAAATAGTTGCGAACTGAATCCAAGAACACATTACAAAGATCATCCACTCTGATTGAGTAGACTTCATGCCAGAGATATAGGGATGGTTTAACATACATAAATCAATAAGTGTAAACCACCATATAAACAAACTGAAAGATAAAATACACATGATCATTTCATTAGATGCAGAAAGGGTCTTTGACAAAATCCAACACTGCTTCATGATAAAAGTCCTGGGGTAAGTATGGATAAGAGGGACATACCTCAACATAATAAACGTAGTTTACAGAAAGCCCATAGCTCTCTCTCCACTCCTCCCACTCCCTCCCCCACAATTTTCCTTCTCTCTCAGATTTACCAGTGCTCTTAATTGTGGAACCTGCTTCGGTCCACCTGTTTTTTTTTTTTTTAAATAAGAGACAGAAAGGGGAGAGATCCTGATGGGAGGGGAGGTGTGAGAGGGACTGGAGGAGTAGAGGGAGGGAAAACCAAAATCAGGATATATATGTGAGAAAAAAAACTGCTTTTAATAAAACAAAATTATTTATTATTATTATTATCATGATTATCATTATTGCTCTGTGGGTGCATACATTGAGTCAAGGATGCCATGGCATACATGTGGCAGTCAGAGCACAGGGTCAGTCTTCATCTTGCGCTGTGGGATCTAAGAACTGAACTCAGGTCATCAGGCTTGTATTTCTACCCGCTGAGCCATTTCGCTGGCTCAGAAAGTGCATTTTTCTTACAGAGTTACATCATACTATCTCTTGGGCATTGTCTGGAAAAGTAGAGTTGAGTCAACCAACACCCTTTCAACTGTGTCCTTTAGTATTAAAGATGTAGGCCAGTGCTGTGTTATACTTCTGTGGATAAAATAGTTTGTACCTGCTTGATGATACATAGTTGTGACTTTGTAATATCAGAGATGTTTGTAATAAAACTCAGATTATGAATAAGAAGCTAATAAAGGAAATGATTGCAGATACTAAACAGTAACAAAATTGCTCTTTTCTGGAAGTGTAGTTTATTTGTGCCTATGTGTGTACATGTGTGTGGTATGAGTATGTATGATGTGTATGCAGGTATATACTAAACAATAACAAAAATTGCAGTTTTCTGGAAGCTTAGTTTATTTCTGAATATATGTATCGATGTGTGTGGTATGAGTTTGTATGATGTGTGTGCAAGTGTATATGTGTCTGAGTGCATGTGTTGAGGTCAGAAGACAACTTGCAGTGTTGTTGGTCCTTGCCCTCCCATTTGTTTGGGACAGGGTCTCTCTTTTTTTGTTTGCTCATAGCCTGTTTGTACATCAGGCTAACTGGACCATTATTTTCTAAAGATTCTTTTGTCTTTGCCTCCCATCTTACCATAGGAACACTGGGATTACAGACATGTGCTATTATGTCTAGTTAGTTGTACATGAATTCTGGGAATTTGAACTCATTCTTATACAGAAAATGCTTTTTATCCACTAATCCACCTCCGCAGGTAAGCACACAGAAAGGCAGACAGACAGACACACACACACACACACATACACACTCACTTGCACATTCTTTCTATGGAGTGTGCAGAACGCCTTTATAAATTTGTGTAGACAAGTACAGAATCAGGAAAAGTTGTTGATATTTGTATATAACATACTGCTTGTACTGGCTGTATTTGTCAACTCAACAAATCTGTCAGGTATTTTTTTGGTCAACGGCTGATGCTGGAGTGATCAGTTTTCTGTGGGTGGTGCCTTTCCTAGGCAAGTGGGCCTGGTATGTAGAAGAAAGCAGACCGAGTCATGGGGTGCAAATCTATGAACAACCTTCATCTGTGGTCTCTGCTTCAGTCCCTGCCTTCAGCTTCTTGCCTTGACTTTCTTCAATGGAGTGTAACCCAGGATACATAAATTAAATAAACTCTTTCTTTCCCAGGTTACTTTTCGTCATGGTCTTTATCATAGCAATAGAAGCATAACAAAGTCATATATATTTATATATACATATTTATGAATATATATGAACATATATATATATAATTTGGATTTTGGGAAATTTTAGCTGTACTGTCAATTTTATGAAAAAAAATCAGCTTGCTGTGTTGAGATGGTGTTACAAAGATTAACAGTCCATATTCACCTAGAAGTTTCATGCTTAATTTTTTTTTCATTTAACAGAGATAATGGATTATATCAAATAAGAACTTATTTTATAGAGCTTATATTGATTGCAGAAATTAAAACATTATTCTTTAAATAAGGGTTAAAAAAATAACCAGCCATCTTGGTTGTGGTACAGACATTCACAATACCCACAAATTGCCATCATTAATTTGTTGGAAAACCAGGCCTTAAGACTTAAGATTATATAAAAATGTGTATAAACATTTCCAGTTTTATCTTCTGGAGGAATGTTCCAGAATATTGATTTCTGGACAGGGAGGTAAACTACATAGCTATGATAGGCTGTCCATGTTGAATGTGATTTCTAAAACTGGATCTGGAAAATGTTTTTGTTTTGGTCTTAATTAGTAACATTTACATAAATTTGGCTCACTTGATTTTTCTAAGCATCTATTGATGTGTTTGTGGGGGGTGGGGCTTTGATCTCTTGGGTCTTGATGAGATCAGAATTCCTTTTCTCATGAATGGCTCCAAATGTTGCTTACATAACTCATTTGAGCACCGGACGTGGGAGAGGCAAGGGAACATGGCCTGTTTACCCACTGGAAAGAGAAATCCAGGAGATTACAACTTCAGTATGGAAGCAATACTTTTGAGGACAAAGAGGAGCAGGGAGCCACAAAGGGAAATAGATTTTCTCTTCATTTTCTAATCTTTTCGAGACTGAAAAGCAAGTGTTCATCAATTTGAAGGTTAGAATCGTAGTTCCTTATCATATAGACTTCTTATTTTCCCTTTCTACTTGTATTCTTACACCCTGTAACTATTTCTTCTATGTGTTACAAGGTGAAATTTTTTTATACATAGTTTTTATTAGAATAATTTCTTCTCAAAAGCTACCTGTAACTCCTCAGAACATATAGGGCTTGCCAAAACTCTTAAGTCTGTCACTCAAGACCCTTAACTACCTCACAAAGTTACTGCAAAAATGTATATAAATGTTCTTTGTGAGCTGCAAGTCCAGGACTTCCAAGGAAGTAGGCCTAAGCCAGAGACCTCAGCTGGACTAGGCCCAAGTCAGGGACCACTGCAGGAGTGAGCCCAGGCAAGGACATCCATGGAAATAGGGCTGAGCCAGTGACCTCCACTGGAGCCGGCCTGAGGCAAAGAACTACACAGGAGTAGGTACAAGGGAGCAACTGGCAAGGGAGCAGGCCCAAGTAAGAGACCTCTACAGGACCAGGTGCAAGTCATGGACCTCTGAGAGAGCAGGTCCAAGCCAGGGGCATCTGTGGGAATAGGCCTGAGCCAGGTACCTCAGTCAGAGTAGGCCCAAAGCAGCTTCCTCCATAGGAGCAGGCTTTAGCCAGTGACCCCCGCTGGAGCAGGCCTGAGGCAACAACCTCCATAGGAGCAGGTATAAGGGAGCCACCTCTCAGGGAGCAGACCCTAGCCAGAAAATTAGGCCATACAGGGCATGAATCAACGACCTCTGAGTTAGCAGGCCTGAGCCAGTGACCTTTGACAGAGCAGGCCCAAGGCAGCAACCTCAGTAGAAACAGCCCCAAGCAAGCAATTTCCATGGGATCAGGCCTGAACAACTCCCTGTATTTATTGCAGAGTGACTCCCAGGAGCATTGAATGACCTCCAGGAACATGGAGTGACCAATGGGGTGACTGGAACTATGGCCCTGACTGCACCATAAGGAACAACCATCTGGGCCTTGGATCCACTGGCACCTGGAAGATTGATCACCAAATACATGGCCCCAAACACACCAATCAAAGAAAAAGAGGGGTAAACAAGGTAAGAACACATGCAACACCACAAAGAGTAACATGACACCAATTAAAACAAGTGGCCCTGCAACAGCAAGACTTGAATACCACAATACAGATGAAGTAGAAAAAAGTACCTAAAAAATAACTTTAGGAAAATGAGGCCCTTAAAGAGGAAATGAAAAGTTCTCTCAAAGAAATGGAGGAAAAGACATGCAAAAATTGGAAGACGTCAACAAATCCCTTAAAGAAAACCAAGAAAAAGAAATAAAACATATGAAAAAAACTATACAAGACTTGAAAACTGAAATAGAGACAATAAAAAACACAAATCAAGGGAATTATAGAAACAGAAATTATGAGAAAATGATCAGGAACCACAAAAGCAAGCACAATCAACAGAATACAAGAGATGGAAGAGAGAATCTCAAAAGCTGAAGATACAATAGAGGAAATAGACTCATCTATCAAAGAAAACATTAAATCTAACAAAAGCTTTAACACAAAATATCCAGGAAGTATGGGACACCAAGTAAAGACCAAACCTAAAAATAATAGGGATAGAAGAATGAGGAGAAGCCCAACTCAAAAGCATAGAAAATATATTCAGAAAATCATAGAAGAAAACTTTATCAACCTAAAGAAAAATATGCCTATGAAGAAACAAGAAGCTTACAGAACACCAAACAAACTGAATCAAGAAAAGTCCTTTCCCCTCACAATAATTAAAGCACTAAACATACAGAATAAAAAAGAATATTAAGAACTACAAAGAAAAACAGCCAAGTAACATATGAAGACAGACCTATCAGAATTACATGTGACTTCTCATTAGAGACAATGAAAGCCACAAGGTCATGGTCAAGCATTATGCAGACATTAAGAAACCATAGATGCCAGCCCCGACTATTATACCCAGAAAAACTTTCAGTCACCATAGAAGGACAAAACAAGATAGTCCATGACAAAACCAGATTTAACCAATATCTAGCCACAAGCCCATCCCTACAAAAAGTACTAGAAGGAAAACTCCAACCCAAGGAAGTTGGCTACATCAGCAAAAATACAGGCAATAGATGATATTACAGCAGCAAATCTCCAAGAAGGGGAAAACACACAAAATAACATCACCCACAATGAAAACTAACTAACAGGAGGTGACAATTACTGATCATTAGTATCTCTTAATATAAATGGACTCAACTCACATATAAAAAGACACAGGCTATTATCAGATTGCATACAAAAACAGAATCCATTCTTCTGCTGCATACAAGAAACACACCTCAACTTTAAAGACAGACATCACCTCAGAGTAAAGAATTGGGAAAAACTTTTCTAATCAAATGGATCTAAGAAACAAGCTGGTGTAGCTACCCTAATATCTAATAAAAGAGACTTCAAACTAAAATCAGTCAAAAGAGATAAAAGGGGACATTTCATATTAGTCACAGGAAAAGTCCATCAAGAGGAAATCTCAATACTGAACATTAATGCCCCAAATAAGAAAAATACCCTCATATGTAAATGAAACACCACTAAAGCTTAAATTGCACAATAAATGGAAGACCTCAACACTCCACTCTTACCAGTGGACAGGTCTGCCAGACAGAATCCTAAGAGAGAAATCAGGGAACTAATAGATGTTATGACTCAAATGTACTTAACAAAAATCTATATGCAATCATAAGAGGATATACTTTTTCTCAGCACTCCATGGAACCTACTGAAAAACTGACCACATACTCAGTAACAAAGCAAACCTCAACAGATACAAAATAATTGAAATAACCCCGTGTATCTTATTAGATCACCAGGGCTTAAAGTTGGAATTCAACAACACTAATTTCAGAAATACCAGAAACACATGGAATTTGAACACTGCTCACCTGGACCACCAATGGGTCAAGGAAGAAATAAAAAAATTAAAGACTTCCTCAATTTTAATTGAAATGACTACACAGTATACTCAAACTTATGGGACCTAATGAAAGTAGTGTTATGAGGAAAGTTCATAGCACTAAATGCCTACTTAAGAAGCTGGAAAAGTCCCACACTAGCGAGTTAGCAGAACACCTGAAAGCTCTAGAGCAAAAAGAAGCAAACTCACCCAGGATGACTAGATGACAAGAAATAATGATATTGAGAGCTGAAATTAACAAAATAGAAGCAAAGAAAACAATACAAAGGACCAATGAGACAAAGAGTTGGTTGTTTGAGAAAATCAACTGAATAAACAAACCTTTATCCAAACTAACCAAAAAGCAGAGAGAGAATATCCAAAGCAACAAAATCAGAAATGAAAAGGGGGACAGAACAAGAAAATCCAGAGAATCATCAGGTCAAACTTCAAAAATCTGTACTCCACAAAATTGGAAAACTTAAAGGAAATGAACAATTTTCTGGATAAATATCACTTACCAAAATTAAATCAAGGCCAGAAAAACAAATTAAATAGACCTATAACTGCTAAGGAAATAGAAACAGTCATCAAGAGTCTCCCAACCAAAAAAAAAAAAAGAAAAAGAAAAAAAGGAAAAGAAAAAAAAGAAAGAAAGGAAGAAAGAAAGAAAGCAAACGCAGAACCAGATGGTTTCAGCACAGAAAAAATATTTTCAAAGAAGAACTAATACCAATATTCCTCAAATTGTTCCACACAATAGAAACAGAAGGGACAATGCCAAACTCTTTTTATGATGCTACAATTACCCTTATACCCAAACTGCATAAAGACATTACTAAGAAAGAGAATTATAGGCCAATCTCACTCATGAACATTGATGCAAATCATTAAATAAATTGCTGGCAATTCCAAGAATACATCAGAAAAATCACCCACCATGATCAAGTTGACTTCATCCCAGAGATACAGGGATAGTTCAACATATGAAAATATACCAATGTAATCCACCATATAAACAAACTGAAAAATAAAAACCACATGATCATCTCATTAGATGCTGTAAAAGCTATCGGTAAAATACAACATCTCTTCATGATAAAGGTCTTGGAGAGAGCAGCAATACAAGAAGCATACCTAAACATAATAAAGACAATATTCAGCAAGCCAACAGCCAACATCAAACTAAATGGAGAGAAACACCCAGCAATTCCACTAAAATCAGGAACAAGACAAGGTTGTCCACTCTCTCCATATCTATTCCATATAGATTCAATATAGTTCTTGAGGTCCTAGCTAGAGCAATAAGACACCAAAAGGAGATCAAGGGGATACAAATAAAAAAAAAAGAAGAAGTCAAACTCTCACTATTTGCTGATGATATGATAGTTTACATAAGCGACCCCAAAAATTGTACCAAGGAACTTCTACAACTCATAAATACTTTCAGTAATGTAGCAGGATACAAGATATCAATATCTCAAAATATCAATAGCTTCTATAAAGCAAAGGACATGGTCAACAAGACAAAATGACAGCCTACAGAAAGGGAAAAGATCTTCACCAACCCCACATCAGAGAGCTGCTCTCCAAAATATACAAAGAACTCAAGAAATTGGTCATCAAAAGAACACATAAACCAATAAAAAATGGTATACAGACCTAAACAGAGAACTCTCAACAGAGGAATCTAAAATGGCTGAAAGACACTTAAGGAAATGTTCAACATTTTTAGTCATCAGAGAAATGCAAATCAAAACAACTCTGAGATTCCATCTTACACCTGTAAGAATGGCCAAGATCAAAATCACTGATGACAACTTATGCTGGAGAGGATGTGGGGTAAAGGGAACACTTCTGCATTCCTGGTGGGTGTGCAAGCTGGTACAACCCCTTTGGTTGTCAGTGTGGCAATTTCTCAGAAAATTAGGTAACAACCTTCTTCAATACCCAGTAATACAACTTTTGTGGTGTATACCCAAAGGATGTTCAATCATGCTACAAGGACATGTGTTCAGCAATGCTCATAGCAGCATTGTTTGTCATAGCCAAAATCTAAATGCCCCTCGACCAAAGAATGGATAAGGAAAATGTGGCACATTTACACAATGGAGTACTACACAGCAGAAAAAAATAATGACATTTGAAATTTGTTGGCAAATGGATGGATCTAGAAAATATCATGTCAAGTGAGGTAACCCAGACCCAGAAAGACAAATATAATATGTACTCACTCATAAGTGGCTTTTAGACATAAAGCAAAGAAATCCAGCCTATAATTCACAATCCCAGAGAACCTAGACAACAAGAGAGACTTACATGGATCAAATCTACCTCAGGAATAGAAAAAGACAAGATCTCCTGAGTAAATTGGGAGCGTGAGAACCATGGGAGAGAGTTTGAGGGGAGGGGTGGGGAAGGGAGGGGAGCAGGGAAAAATGTATAGTTCAATAAAATTATTTTTAAAAGATCTGCCGTAAACACTTAATGTAAATTTTCTGGAAAAATGAAGCTGAAAATTATAATGTATAAAAATACTTTAATTGATTGTAAATCATGTAGTCTTCAGAATATAATTTAATAAATAAATATTATTCAAAATTTTTAAAAAAAGTTCTTCGTAGGCCACCATGGGTAGCAAACATACTTTTGTGTATGTATGTATGAGTAGGTATATCTCTCTGTGTATATGTGCTTATGTACATTCATGCATGTATATGTATGTGGAATCTACAGGTCAAATGCAGGTGTTTTCCTCAGTCACCTTATTGTTGTGGTCTTTTATTGAAACTGGTCCTCACTGATTCAACTGCACTAGCACAGCCGGAGAGACTTCTATCTATACTTCCCTGGTGCTGGGATTACAAGCATGTGCTGTCTCATCTGACTTTTTATATGGGTGATAAAATTCCAGACTTAGGTCTTCATACTCGCATAGTGTAGGGACTAACCTTGGTTGCTAACTTGACTACCTCTGAAATCAAGTAAAGCGTAAGTTGCTGGGAACTCATGTGAGGGATTTTCTCAATAAGATTATATGAATCAGGAAGACCTACCATAAATCTGGATCACACCTTTTGGTGGTAGCCCACCTACAGGATATAGAAGAAGCAAACTTTGATTTTTACCTCCTTGTCCTTACTCTTGCTAGCATGTTTGTCTGTTATGTTGTTGTTTCTGGTATTAAATGCAATTCTTCAGGATTCTAATATAGACTAAAGACCAGCAGCTTTTCAAGAATTTTCTAGGAGTCCAGCTCCAGGTTTGAACTGTTGAGACTTTCAGCCTGCTGGACTAAACAATGGTCTCTTCGTCTTTTGTTGTGAGACAGCCATTGTTGAACTATTCAGACCACATTCTATAAATCAGTTTAATAAATCATATATATACATACATACACACACATTTACATGTATATTTTGTGCATGCATAAAGGAACAGAGCAAATGTTTTATTGACTGAGGCATCTTCCCAGTCTGAACATGATTTCTATTTCCTTTCTTAACATTAGGATCAATTCATCTACAAAGTTGATCCCAAACCATAGTCATTATATACTCTGCCCTAGAAAGCTTTAACTACCAAGTTGGTTCAACCTTGACTGAGGAATTGCCTTGATTGTATTGGCCTGTGAGCATGTCTGTGGGAGATTATGTTTATTATCAAATGATAGGCGGGTCTAGTGCACTGTGGATGGTACTATCTAGAGGCAGGTGGTGCTCGCTCTACAAGAAAGATAGCTAAGCTTGAGTCTACAAGTGGGTTAGCAAGCAGCCTTCATACATTTTTTCCTGCTTTGGGTTCCTGTTTTGAGTTTCCTGCCCTGATTTTCCTCAATGGTGAAATATTACTTGGTAGTATAAGTTATTTCTCATCTATCTTGCTTTTTGTCTGAGTGTTGTATAGCAGCAATGAAAAAGAAACTGGAGCACTCTTGTGGGATACGAATGACTCACATCGTGTCTTAGGTGCTCTCCACTTCTTTAGAAACCCAGGGGCTCTAGAAGCGTGGGGAATCTAAGACTGGTAGGGGTTGAAAGTAGTTTCTATTTTTATTATCTTTTTGAAAGACCTGTAGTAGTGGCCATCTTAAATCTAGACTGTTTTTCATGCAGGGCTAAACTTTTCTGAAACTGGCGGGCTGGGTAACTGTGGCATTTCTGTTTGTTTGTTTAATGAAAGAGAATAAGAAAATAGCTTTCTGTTGGCATCCTGGGTTAGGAGGAGAAATAGCTAGCCCCTTAGACGGCAGAGTGCAGGCAGGGGAGGCAAGTTAATTATAGTAGCTGAGAGACATTCAAACATACTAGAGCATTTCAGAGAAACAGGGAGAGACTGTCTTCCCACACTAGTATGCAGCTGGTGTAATTTTGGTGCTTTACTCTCAGGAATTCAGGGATGCTTTGGGACATAGATAGTTTTACAGTTTGGGTGTACCTGCAAACAGCTGTCCTAGAGGTGGCACTGCCAACAGTGGCAGTGGGGCATTGCTGCCAGAAAACTGCTTTAAGAGTAGTGGATGCTGCTGGTGGGTAGATATTTACAAACCAGGCTTTAGGAGGCCTCATCCATTAGCATATCAAATGTAATAGAATGCACCCACAGTGCACATGAAATGGAATTCTCTTCTTGTAAAAAATTAGAAAGGATCTTAAAAATGTTGCTTTTGAAAATTTTTGGCTATAACTGACTCCTTTAATTTGTAATTGGCTATGATTTCTAAGAAATCATCATGCATACTTGTGAATTCTTGTAAAGTGAGAAAATATAACCCACAAATTGTTTTCAAATGTAATACAACTTTTATGAATATTAAAAGTAATGATGATTTGCATTTGCATACATTAGATATTTATTTCCACATTGTAATTTTTCAGTACATATTTCAGAACCAACAAGGTTAAAATGACCCTAATTACAGAACTGAATATCTAAACGTTGTGAACACTTGTGGTGAACACATGTTAGAGAACCCAAGGACTCCCAGAAATACTTGGGAAAACTTTTCAGGGTCCTGAGGTCTTGCAGTATGCAGGTGTGAGTATACAAAAGCTGATGTAACTTTGGTTATTATAATCAGGTGAGTCCTATAGGCAAGTGATACTGGCAGAAACACTAAAGACTGGCAATGAAGAGGCCCAATATGGAGCAGTTACAAAGTCAAAGGAAGCTAAGAGAGTATGGAGGGAACCCAAAGTGAAACCAACAAAACAGATTGAAAAACTTGACGTGGTGGTACACCCTTGCAATCCCAGCACTCAGGAGACTGTGGCAGGAGGATCAAAAGTTTGAGACTAACCTAGGTTACATAATGAGACCTTGTTTTTAAAGAAAGAATACTGGGGCTGGAGAGACAGACTTATGCTAGCATGAGGACCTGAGTTCTATCTAAGAAGCAAATCCAGACATGGTACCACACACCTGCATCATCCCAGAGCTGGGGAGATACAGACACACAAACCCCTGGGGTTCAATGGCCAGTCACTCAAACAAACTCAATTAGCCTTGACTAATTTGTGAATTTCAGGCCAAGTGAGAGAAGAAGGAAGAGGAGGATGAGGAGAAGAAGAAAGACAGCAATGAGGATGAAAACAACAACATAGATTTTGCCTAGACTGACACTTAAGGTTGACCTCTGGCCTCTGTATTCACACACACACACACACACACACACACACACACACACACACACACACTACCCAAAACAAATAAGAGTACCATATTGTTGCCACTTACTGAGAACAATAATTAATTCTTGTTTTTTCCCTTAATTTGACTGGTTGCCTGGGAGAATTCTGTGCTGAAGTTTTTGAACTAGAAACCTGGTAGTCATCCTTGACTTCTTCACTCCTTAAACCTCATGTCCAATCACTCATCACATTTTCTGGATTTTATCTAGAAAACAACCCAAATTCAGTAATTTTTTTCTACCTCTCTTGCCAATACTGTCATCCAAAATACCATCTTTTTCTTTCCTCAGTTACTACAATAGCTTACAACTTATTCTTGCATACACATTTATATATTTACTTATTGAATTATATGGAAATCTAGTTGTGCCCTATTTACTCTTCATTTTTCACATGTTATCCACAGTTATATGTTAAAATTGTAAGTAATGTCACTTTCTTCTTCCAATCCTCTCCCTGGCATCCAATAATTCTTGAAAAGGAATTCCAAAAGCTTCAATGAAATCAGACCCCTGTATATCTCTAGTTCCATCCTCTACCATTCCCTCTGCTGTGCACTAGCTACAATGCTTTCTCTCAAACTATAAACCTACTTCCTCCTACAAAGCTTTTGCACATGATTTTCTCTGCCTGGACTAATTGAGCTTCTATTTTTATCTGGGCCCTATACAATATTTGGGTCTCATGGCAACTATCATCTCTCCAAAGAGTTCTTTCATGATCACAATTTTTAGTGTGGATTTTATATTATCACCTTAGGGTCAAATTTCTTTATAGGACTTATTACTTATAAATGCTACTCATATGATTGGTTATTATCTGGGGCAGGATTAGTCACCTAGAGTGAATTTTATGACAGGATGCTGACTGTCATGTATTCTTGCTTATGTGGGATGTGGCCAAGGAACACTTGTTGACTTAGATTTTAAAAAAAAAGTCTATTAACTGGTTATTTTCAAGTGTAAGTCCTAGCTCCATCCTTTGCATTTGAATACAGCCAGCAAATGCTGACCTAGGCAACATATGAAGTAGTAAAGAAGCGACATTCTGGCAAATGGAGTGCATAAGAAGTGTCCACAAAATGTTCTGGAAAGTAGTTCATAATGAATAAGTTTCACACAGTTCTTCAGTTGTGCCTGAGAAATATCACCATGGAGAGCAGAGAGACCTGAGAACAATTTAGATATCAAAAAGAGCACCATTCCCGTGGGAAGATCAGACATACAGAAGAATCTGCCATCTCCCCATTCATCTAGCCAACCTTCATCGAGTTCTCAGCATCTATCTGGTGCTATCCTAGAAGCACGTGTTAGTATATATACTGCTTTCTCCTTAAGACACCAAACTACAAGGTGCTTAAGCTGCCATTTGGTGTTGCTAGTCCATTCCTTCTAATGTTATTTATATTATTCAGGAAGATACTGCGGACTAGAGAAGAGAAATATTTTGACCAGAATCTTGTCTATTGATTCTCAAAACCAGTCCCCCTTCTATTCTCTCTACAGCTGTATTACAAACATTATAAAAATTATGACTTACATATTCTGTTTATTTCCTCCATGCACCTCAGAGTGTCAGACACACCGTAAACTTTTATGTTTTTGTTGGCTACCATGATGCATGTAATGGATTACATTATAAATATCGTTTTACCCTTTAATAGATGAACCATGTTTTCTATTCTCTGTTTGATTTTTTGGTTTGTTTTCAAGATAAAATTGTAATGGATGGACTTAAATTTAGGTAGTTTTGTGTTTCATAGAAAATAATATCAGAGAGTTAAAATGTATATCCATATTTTCACTTTTTTCATCTTTGTTAACTTTTCCCTTTTATCTATTTTTACTAAAATATTATTCTCATTATAGTATTCTAGAAAGTCTAGTTACAGAATCTCATTGATTTCTCATTTACTCATTCCAGCAGCAAATATGTACCAATGACATAGTGTGTGTAGACAAGAGAGATGCATTTGGCCATTCAACATTGTTGTGTGTGTGTGTGGTAATACAAGACACAGTGCTCTGGCAATTGTACGATCCATTAGGAAAATAGAAAAATCACATATCTCAAAGGGGAAATTGATAAAGGGAAAGAGAAAAGGCAAGGTAAACAGGATTCTAACTTCAGGAGTTGGGCTGAGGGTCCTGTTTGACTTTGAAGTTTAGGGATATGGCATGGTGGGTATTCTGAGATCTGATGAAGGGGATTCTAAGTAAGGGATTAGAGGGGGATGACTTTGGTAGTGGAATGGGCCAAGGAGTACAGCCTAATTGATGAGGGAATCCAAATTCTGGTTGTCAAGGGAGTGTGCTGTAGCTGCGGCTTTCAGGAGGCTCTGTGAGGCTGATGCTGTGAGTGGGGAAGAAGCTACTGGATAGCAGTGGGAAATAGCCTAATGGAAAGAAGACACTGTCTACTGTATTTGTAGAGTTGACTTCTGCTGGCAGGATGTAAGAGGGGTCAATTGGAAAGGGTGTTTTGGAAATGTGGTTTTTAAAAGCAGTCCACCAGAGAGTGCCATGAAAGAGTGAGGTTGAAGCTTTGACAGTAGAAAAATGGTCATGACAATGTAATGACTAATTGTGAGTGGTGGTGACAGACGTGAAGAGCATCAGGTCAAGCCCCATGAAAGAGGCACCATGGAGCGTCAGTATTGCCAGGTGAACAGAATCTTAACACACTGGTAAGTTGTTGGACTGTTAGATGAGATGAGAGAGCATTTTTTTAATTTATTTATTTTTTATTGAAAATTTCCACCTCCTTCCACCCTCCCACTTCCCTCCTCTCCTCCCTCCCCCTCCCTCTACAGTCCAAGGAGCAGTCAGGGTTCCCTACCCTATAGGAAGTCCAAGGTCCTCCCTGTTTCCCCAATGTCCAGGAAGGTGAGCATCCAAACAGACTAGGCTTGAGAGAGCATTTTAGGTGAGAGAAGAGAAGGAAAACCCGTGGTTGCTGGCACACCTAAGGCATGCCTGAGGGATGATTTCAAGTTCTGTGAGAATGAGGGTAGTTGTACACGAGAGAGTAAAGTGCCAGATAAGGCTGGAAAAGCAGGCAGCAGCTAGGCTACTAAGCACTTTGACCATGTCAGTTGAATGTGCTTGGGCCACAGATGTAGGCAGTGAAAAACTAATGTCTAGGTTGTAAGGAGAGAATGAAAGAAGATCTGGCTTTTTCAGTCAGACTCCTCTGATATCAACTGGAGAACGTATTCTAGGGTGGAAAATTAGAAGTATTTGGAATGTTTTCAAGTCTATAATAAAAGATAGAAGCTGAAGAACTTTAGAGGTACCACGCATAGAAGGAAGGGAGGACTATGGAAGCCACTTGGGAAAAGATGAGATGGGTTTGCAAATGCCTCTTGATAGCATCCATTAGCTGACTTCCTGTCCAAATAGCTAAAGGCAAAGTTGAGTAGCTAAGAGTTAGAAGGGTCTTCCTATTCCTTTTCTGAAGTCCTTCAATTTGAAGATTTTAGCCATTGCTTGCAGTTATCATGTAGAATTCAAGAGTGGGTGTATTTCTTTTCCATAAACTGTATACATACATTGATTGAGTCATATGGTAAGTAATCTTTTGTGATGGCTCTTCTCAGAACTGGTTTTAAGATCTATCTTAGATCTCAAAATACCTCAGACTGGGTGATTTACAAATAGAAATTTATTTCTCATGGTTCTGGCGGCTGAAATGGCCAAGGTCAAGGTAGCTGCAAATTCAGTTTCTTGGATGGTGCCTTCCTGCTGTGTCAGTTCAGGGTGAAAGGGATAAACAAATTTCTCAAGTTGGTCTTTTCCAACCCTCTCCTGTTCTTCAGCATTGGGGAGTTGAACCTAGGACCTTACACATGCTAGTCGACTTCTTTAAAACTAGACTTGCAAGCCTCTTTCATCAGAACATTAATTCTACGAGAGCTCTGTTTGGATGAACTTATCACCTCCCCTAAACATTCATGGCCAAATTATCTTCTACGTCTTAATACCACTGCATTGGAGACTAGGTTTTAACACACAAAGGGATGAGATTACATGTCACATCACTGTGTGCATCCCTAATTATGCCTTCCATATAACTGAGTGGTACTCTAAGGTATGGATGCCTGGCGTTTTTATGTGAGTTCCTGGAATTGAACTAAGTCCATTTGCATGCATGGCAAGTACTTTGATGAATGAGCCATTTTCAATTATTTGGAGACAGGTGCCTTTATTATTGATACCTTTCCTATTTTTGAATGTCAGCATGTCAGAGGGAGGAAAACAGTGTATAGTAGACACAGCAGCCCATTAGTGGCAGAACTGTAGACTAGAAAGCACAACACCTGACCCTTTGGCCATATTCTTCCTACCACACAATTATATCTCCAATGTTCTCTCCCCTGAATAAAAAATGAGATGGTGACACCCTTTAACCCCAGCACTTGGAAGGCAGAGACATGTGAATCTCTATGAGTTCAAGGCCAGTCTGGTCTACAGAGCGAGTTCCAGGGCAGGCTAACTACAGCTAAGACTCTATGCAACAGTGGAGAGGATGCCTAAACTGGCCTTTCCCTGTAATCAGATTGATTACATCATAGAACCTTCAACCAGCAACTGATGGAAGCACTGAGCCAAGCTATCAGAGACCAGTGTAAGAGAAAGAGGGGTGATAATATGAACAAAGGGGTCACGACCTTGATGGTGATACCTACATAAACAGCTCTATTGAGCTAGTGAGAGCTCACTGACTCTGGACTGATAGTGGGGGGACATGCATAGAACAAAACTAGGCCCACTGAATGTAGGGGACAGTTGTGAGGCTTGGGCAGTCTGTAGGACCACTGGAAATGGGACCAGGATTTATCCCTAGTGCTTGAATTAGTGTCTAGAAGCACATTCACTTTGGAGGGATATCTTTCTCGGTCTAGATATAAGAGGGAGGGCCTTGGTCTTGCCTCAAAGTGAAGTGTCAAACTTTGTTGACTCCCCGTGGGAAGGCTTACCCTTTCTGAGAAATAGTTGGGTGGGGTGGGGTGAGGGGAAGGGTGGGGAGGGAGTGGGAATGGGGATAGCTATGTAAAATAAGAAAAGATAGTATTAAAAATTCTTTTTAAAAAAAGAAAGGAAAAAAAGAACCCTTCCCCCAAATGAGATGGCTGCTTATTTTTTCCTCTACATTTTTCTTACTTTATCTGTGCTTATGACAGATTGTAAGCACACTGAGTGTGTGAGCTATGGTCCCGGAAAGAAGAAGTAGACAAGCATTTATCAAAGGCTGTTGACATGGAGAAACCAGACACAAAATAAAAATCAATTAAAAAATCAGTATTAGTGAAAGGCAACTTGGTTTCTCTTTTTAAAGGGCAAAATAAAAATCTAAAACATGCAGTTTGTTTACTTCTCAAGTTAGAGACTGGGAACATAAAATTCTGTTTAATGAACATTTCATGGCAGCAAAACTGTAGCATCTGCATTCTCTAGTCAAACAGGTCTCACTTTATCCATTTCTGAAGCAGAAGAATTACAAATAAAACTAAATTAGATTTTTAAAGAAAGGCAAATGTTTCTAGAAAACACTGTCCTGTTTCTAACCTGAGAATTGGAACCAAATGCATTATTGAAGACTTTTCTATATGTTATTCTCACTTTATATTTTAAACTTTCCCCCTTCCCTTTCCTCCCTCCAGCCTCTTCCAAGTCCTATATGTCATTCATGATGGAAAACGTTAATTTCTTCCTTTGGACTATGGAGGTAAAATGGAGGTTTTTTTCCCCACAAAGAAAAACTCGTGTATTTCTATGGTGTCAAATCTCTTAATTTCTTTAAGACACAATTACTAAAAATGTTTAGAGTTGTGTTAAACTTTCCTACTGCTGGAGGTGAATGTAATGAAGCTAAGGGGCACGGTTCTAACACCTGCTACCCTAGAGATGGAAGCAGAAGGATCAAAAATTCAAATGTAGTCTGGGAAGCTTAGTGAGATTCTGTCCATAAAACAAACAAAACAAAATGAAAGCTGTCTTAGGTTATAGCTCTGTGGGAGAACACTTGCCTAGTTTGTATGAGGCACCTGAGTCTAATTCTCAAGTACTGAAAAAAAGGAGATGACATTTGGAGAAGTTCTGGTTTCTGGGCATGAGTTAAAGGTGTCCCATTGTAGGGACAATGGGACAAAATGCCACTAGATACTTTTTGCAGGATACTATTTTGCAGTCTCCAGAAAGTTGTGTTTCATAACTGCCATTCTTGGTGCAAAGGGAACTAGATAATGAGAATGTGAGGAAAGGAAGACCAAAGCTGGGAACTGTGTGAAGAGATGGATTGCTGAAAATCAAAGGGATGTGCTCCTGTTTTCAGATCTCACACCCCCACTTTCTACGCACCAAGCACACTAACATGCGAAAATGCAATCCTTTGGTAGGGCTTCAAAACAGCATCACTTAAGAAAGGACCACTAGAAATCAGACCCTGTAAGCTACAAGTCCCACCCCATCCCCAAACCCACTTATTTGCACCCCCCCAGCAACCTCAGAGGAACTCTGAAGTACATACAGGCTGCAACTGTACAGAGTGGACCAAAAGGTGAGTGATCACCCATCCAGCAGGACACCACATTCTCTAGGCCCTCTGTACCTGGGCAAAATCCCTGGCCCCTGGCCCACCCCCCTCAGCTTCTCTAGGCAAGTTTCCCGCAGGTAGGCTGCTCCTACCTCCCACCCCATTGATCTGACCCTGTAAGCTACAAGTCCCACTCTGCCCCAAACCCTCATATCCCCCCATCCCGGACCTCAGAGGAACTCTGAAGCACAGGCTGCAACTGCACAGAGCAAACCAAGAGAGCATAACAAGAGAGTGGACTATGAGAGCTGGCTAAGAGAGACCTTAGTGGCTCCCTGAGACACAGACAGTACAGAGCAGACCAAGAACAGTTCCCTAAGATACAGACAGTAGCTGCAAGAGTTGGATTAACAGGCAAAGACACTACTGGCACCAATTGGAGGAATAGATGGGTAGGCGCCAATACAACATTTCATTCCACAACCTAAAAAGCAACATGTTGCAGGAAGCTGCTTGTTGGTTCCTGGCCACTTAGCCCTGAAATAATCACACAGAAAATGCATTAATTAAATCACTGCTTGGCACATTAGCTCTAGCTTCTTAATGGCTAACTCTTACATATAAATTTAACCCATCTCCATTAATTTGTGTATCACCAAGTGGAAGTGGCTTACTGGCAAAGTTTCGACATGTTTGACTCTGGCTTCTCCCTGACTCTGCCCTTCTTTTTCCCATCATTCAGCCCAGATTTCCCTGCCTGCCTTAGTTCTGCCTTGCTATAGGTCCAAAGCAGTTTCTTTATTAATCAATGGTACAGAGAGAAATCCCACATCACCTCTCCCTTTCTATTTAAATAAAAATGAAGGTTTTAACTTTAGCATAGTAAAATTACATATAAAGAAACAGGCATCAATCAAGAATTACAGTTGCAATATTTATATCTACTTTCTATCTATTCTTCAACTCCATCAAAGATATAATATTACTTAGGTAAACAGGAAGTGCATTGTAAGCAACTTCCAAAATTCTAGAATTGACCGAGGCATCTCACTACCTGGACAGTTACCCAAAGTTCTTCTGTACTATTGGAGAATGCATGTTCAGCCTACAGGTCCATAGTATGTAGCAGACTATTCAATGAAGCCAGTAGGTCCTGGACAGATGTGCTGCAGACACTAAGAGACCATGGATACCAGCCAAGACTACTCTACCCAGCAAAGCTTTCAATCATCATCGATGGAGAAAACAAGATATTCCATGACAAAACCAGATTTAAACAAATACTTATCCACAAATTCAGCCCTGCAGAAAGTGCTAGAAGGAAAACTCCAACCCAAGGAAGTTTTTGCACCCACAAAAACACAGGCCACAAATAACTTTCCACCAGCAAATCCCAAAGAAGGGAAACACACAAATACTACAACCAAAAAATAACAGGAATTAACAATCACTGGTCACTAATGTCTCTTAATATCAATGGACTCAATTCATCTATAAAAAGACACAGGATATAAAAAGATATAAAAGATATAAAAAGACACAGGATATAAAAAGAGAATGGATATGAAAGCAGGATCCATCCTTCTGCTGTATACAAGAAACACACCTCAACCTCATAAAAAGACATTATCTCAGAGTAAAGAGTTGGGAAAAGATTTTCCAATCAAATGGACCTAGGAAACAAGTGGGTGTAGATATTCTAATATCTAACAAAATACACTTCAATACACTTCAAGCTAAAATCAATCAGAAGAGATGGAGAAGGACACTTTATACTCATCACAGGAAAAATCCATTAATATAAAGTCTCAATTCTGAACACCTATGCCCCCAAATATAAGAGTACCCAAGTATGTAAAAGAAACATTACTAAAGCTTAAATGGCACATCAAAATCCACACACTAATAATAGGAGACTTCAACATCCCACTCTCCCTAATGGACAAGTCAACCAGACAGAAACTTAGCAGAGAAATAAGAGAACTAACAGATGTTATGATTCAAATGGACTTATCAGACATCTATAGAACATTTCACCCAAACACAAAAGAATATACCTTCTTCTCAGCACCTCATGCAACTCTCTCTAAAATTGGTCACAATCTTGGTAACAAAGCAAACCTCAACTGATACAAAAAAAATTGGAGTAACCCTCTGTATCTTATTGGATCACCATGGTTTAAAGTTAGAATTCAACAGCAACACTAACTGGAAAAAGCCTACAAACTCATGGAAAGTTACCAGTGCTCAACTGAATCAATCCTAGGTCAAGGAAGAAATAGCAAAATTAAAGTCTTCCTAGAATTCAATGAAAAGGAAGGCACAATGGACCCAAACCTATGGGACACTATGAAAGCAGTGCTAAGAGGAAAGTTCATAGCACTAAGTGCCTACATAAAGAAAATTGAGACACTCGGGAGGCAGAGACAGGCGGATCTCTGGGAGTTCGAGGCCAGCCTGGTCTACAAGAGCTAGTTCCGGGACAGACACCAAAAAAGCTACAGAGAAACCCTGTCTCGAAAAACCAAAAAAAAAAAAAAAAAAGAAAGAAAGAAAATGGAGAAAGCTCACACTAGTGACTTAACAGAACACCTGAAAGCTCTAGAACAAAAAAAAACAGACTCACCCAGGAGGAGGAGATGATAGGAAATAATCAAATTGAGGGTTGAAATAAAAAAAATAGAAACAAAGAAAACAATACAAAGACTCAACAAAGCATAAGCGAGCATAAGAGCTGGTTCTTTGAGAAAATCAATAACAAGATAGACAA
This sequence comes from Microtus oregoni, assembly GCF_018167655.1. Taxonomy (NCBI): domain Eukaryota; kingdom Metazoa; phylum Chordata; class Mammalia; order Rodentia; family Cricetidae; genus Microtus; species Microtus oregoni. Next base: position 1,782,582 of record NW_024544748.1, on the reverse strand, counting down.
ACACTCATCTAAACTAATCAAAAGGCAGAGAGAGAAATCCAATTTAACAAAATCAGAAATAAAAAGGGGGACATAACAGACACTTAGGAAATCCAGAGAATCATTAGGTCATAGTATGAAAATCTGTGCCCCACAAAATTGGAAAGTGTAAAAGAAATGGACTATTTTCTGGATAGATACTACATTCCAAAATTAAATCAAGACCAGGTGAGCAATCTAAATAGACCTATAACTGGCAAGGAAATAGAAGCAGTCATCAAAAGCAATCTATAGATTCAATATAATCTCTATCAAACTCCCAACACAATTTTTTACAGACCTCTAAAATACTCAACTTCATATGGAAAAACATAACACCCAGGATAGCCAAAACAATCAAAACAATCCTGTATAATAAACTTCCAGCGGCATCACCATCCCTGATATCAAACTCTATTATACATCTACAGTAATGAAAACAACTTGGTATTGGCATAAAAACAAAGAGGTGGACCAATGGAATCGAATCAAAGCCCCAGATATTAATCTAGACACTTAAGGAAATGTTCAACATTCTTATCCATCAAGGAAATGCAAATCAAAACAACCCTGAGATACTATCTTACACCTGTCAGAATGACTAAGATGAAAACCACCAATGATAGCTTATGCTAGAGAGAATGTGGAGTAAGCGGAACACTTCTCAATTGCTGGTGAGAATGCACAACCTCTCTGGAAATCAGTATGGGAAACAAATCTACTGCAAGATCCAGCAATACCATTCTTGGGCATATACCCAAAGGATGTTCAACTATACTATGAAAAACAAAGCTGCTATGAACATAGTTGAGCACATGTCCTTGTGGCACGCTTGAGCATCCTTTGGATATATACTCCCAAAAGTGGTATTACTGGGTCTTAAGGAAGGTTGTTTCCTAATTTTCTGAGAAATCACTACCCTGACATCCAAAGGGGCTGTACCAGCTTGCATTCCCACCAGCAATGCTGTAATTTTCCTTTTTCCCCATAAACCTCTCCAGCATAAGTTGCCATCAATGTTTTTGATCTTGGCCATTCTTAGAGTTGTAAGATGAAATCTCAGAGTTGTTTTGATTTGCATTTCTCTGATGACTAAGGATGTTGAATATTTCTTTAAGTGTTTTTCAGCCATTTTAGATTCCTCTGTTGAGAGTTTTCTGTTTCTGTAACCCATTTTTTACTGGATTATTTGTTCTTTTGATGACCAATTTCTTGAGTTCTTTGTATATTTTGGAGATCAGACCTTTGTCTGATGTGGGATTAGTGAAGATCTTTTCCCATTCTGTAGGCTGTCGTTTTGTCTTGTTGACCATGTCCTTTGCTTTACAGAAGCTTTTCAGTTTCAGGGGGTCGCATTTATTAATTGTTTCTCTCAGTGTCTGTGCTTCTGTGGTTATATTTAGGAAGTGGCTCCCTGTGCCAATGCGTTCAACTGTACTTCCCATTTTCTCTTCTATAAGGTTCAGTGTGGTTGACTTTATGTTGAGGTCTTTGATCCATTTGTACTTGAGTTTTGTGCATGGTGATAGATATGGGTCTATTTTCATTCTTCTACATGTGTGTGCTGGTCAGTTTTATGTCAACTTGACACAAGCTAGAGTTTTTTTGGAAGAGGGAACCTCAATTGAGAAAATATCCAACCAAACTGGACTGTGGATTAACCTGTGGAGCAGTTTCTTGATTGGTGGTTGATGTGTGAGGCTGGTATCACTGTGGGTGATGCCAGCCCTGAGCAGGTGGTCATGGGTGCTATCAGAAAGCAGGCTGAGTAAACCGTGTAGAGCAGTGAGCAGTGTTCTTTCATGACCTATGTATCAGTTCATGCCTCCAGACTCCTCTCTTGAGTTCCTGCCGTGACTTTATTCCCTGATGGACTTTGACCATCTGTTGCAAGTTGGAATAAAACCTTTCCTCCCCACATTGCTTTTGCATACCCATGGTGTTCTTCACAGCAATAGAAACCCTAACTAAGACAACATGTGACTGAGAAAGTTTAAGAACAATAAGAAGCAAAATCTGTTGTTCAGTGTGCAGAGTCCTTGTGTACAGATAATGGAACCTTTATTTCAGAGGCTCTAGGAGAGGCTCAGCTAGAAGTGGGCGCTGTAATCTGGTATAGTTTGGCTAGGAGGTCTGATGATCTAATTAGTCTAAAGTTCACTGTCAATCAAAATTTAAAAAGTACTTAAAATATAATAAATCACAATTCTTAGGGGTAGGACTTGGAATCTGTATGATTAACAGGGCTTCCAAGTGATTCTTAGATAATTCTAAAACCAGAGGTAAGGAGACCAAGGTTTAATGGCTGAGTCAGAGATTTGGAGCAGAACTTCATGAAGGCAAAGCAGTCCAACCCCAGCTGAATAGCTTTTGAGGTCAGTGGTAGTGGGGATTGAGAAGAAAGCAGTTGTTCAGTAGGATCTGCTATGTTAACTGACAATGATTCCTGATAGATCTGGTTGGGAATGAATCACAAAGAAAGACATTTCCTGCATCCAAAGAGTTTATTGAACCGATTGTCAAGGCTTTGCTTTTGGCCTTCTTGAATTGAAGAGCTACAGGGAGTTTGGTTTTAACTGTGTAAGGAGGATTTTGTGCTAAGTTGCAGTTACATGTTGAAAATCCACTGCCCTTGCTTGTTTCTTGCTGACCATTGACTTTCACCTCAACTCAGAAGAGTGTGCTTCATTCCTCTATGTGGAACCACATTAGCTACTCCTAAATAATGTATTCACTTGTTTGGCATGGGTATGTGTCTTAGTTTGCTTGGGCTGCTATTAAAATATCCCCTTAAAGTAGGTAGCTCATAAATAGCAGGAATGTATTGTTTATAATTTTGAAGGCTGTGAAGGTCAAAGCCTATAGTTTCAGCATCTGATGGGCACCCACTCTGGGCTTTAAAAATGTTGCTCTGTTTCTGTGGGCTCTTATGGCCTAAGAGAGTTCAAAGTATCTAGATTGAGCCTTTCCTACAGGGACACTAATCCCATTGAAGACCTTTTTGTCTTAATTAGTTCCCAAGATCCCATCTCTTAATGCTGTCCCATTGAGTATTAGGTTGCAACATATGAATTTTGGAAACATGCTTACATCTAGGGCATAGCGGTGTGCTTAAAGATGTATATTTCCACTTAAAATGTAAGGTGTATATACCTTTACATTGAGAGCATCTGGAGATCTCCTTTGGTGACTGAATGTCTTACTTGTCTGTGGACAACTAGCATCTGCTATCAGGACTGAGTGCTGATGGAAGAATCATACAGCTCTAAAAATTAGTGCTTTAGAACATTTGCATTTCAGTGATATATGCAGCATTGCTTAGCAATCTTATTCATTGAGGGGGCCAAGACTGGGCCTTCTCAGATTTTGAATCACATGCTGCAGGATCCTGAGCAGCATGCATGGAAAGAACAACCCAGGCAAACACACACTTTAGAACTAATATGTCAACTCTGTAAATCATGATGTATTCTTCTACTCTGTTGAAAAGGAACTGGCTGTATTCAAACTTAAAAATACTGTTTACCTTGGCCATTGTGTTAAAAGCTTGAGTGTCTATCAGAACCACCTGGAAGGGTTCTTCAAACACAGGTTGCTGGGTACCACTTCCAGAGTTTGTGATTCAGTAGGTCTAAGGATGCCTGGGGCTTTATGTTTTTCAAGTCCCAGGAGTAGGTGATTATGTTGGCATTGTAATCCCAAATTGCAAACCACTGGTGTAGTCTGTAAGAGAGGTTTGCTGGCTGGCATCAACTTTGGTCAACCTGTGGGTCACAACCCCCAAAGGAGTTGTATATCAGATATTTACATTACAGTTCCTAATGGTATCAAAATTAAAGTTATGAAATAGCAATAAAATAAGTTTATGATAAGGGCTACAGCATTAGGAAAGTTGAGAACCACTGTTCTAGGCAATATTCTAGTCTTGTTTCAATGCCTGTTAAGGCATTGTCTATACTGTGAGGCTTGTACCAAAGCACCAATAGAGAACCTTTCTAGTTAAATTGCCTGTTGTAGATTGAATGAAAACAGCCCCCATCAGCTAATATGTTTGAATACCTAGTCCCCAGTTGGTCTAACTATTTTGGAAGGACTACGAGTTATGGCCTCATTGGACGAGGTATGTCACTGGGGGTTTGCCACTGAGGGTGGGTTGGAGCTTTGAGGTTTCAAAAGCCCATGCCATTCCTAGTTTGCTCCCTCTCTTTCTTTCTCCTCACTCCCTCTCTCCCTTACTCCTTCCCTTTCTGCTTCTCTTCCTCTCCCTTTCAATCTCCCCTACCTCTTGCTTGTGGGTAAGATGTAAGCTCTCAGCTACTGCTCCAGTTCTATGCCTGGGGCCATGCTCTGACCCTTAAAGCTGTAAGCACCAAATAAATTCTGATTTTGTAAGTTGCCTTGGTCTTGGCATCTTATCACAGCAATAGAAAAGAAACCAAGACACTGCCTACCCTAGGTCTCCTTTTTATTTGTTGTTTTAAAAGTGCAGGCTCCCCAAGTAACTCTAGGCCAGTTTTATTGCATCAGTCATAAGAATGGGAACAAACTAAGAATCCAACTGAATCATATCTTAAGGAAGTCAGAGGTCCAAATTGTGCTGCTGTTTGCATGGAAATCTCTTCCCATTAACAAGGTCTCTTTGACCCATATCAAGAACCATATTTTCTGAAGTGCAGAAATGATGCAGTCTGTGATTTGGGTCTGTCATAGTGGTTGGATTTTGAGGCCAACACTGCTATATTTTATTCCTCTGATTAACTCAATTTGTTTGATAGCCAGATCTGTGATCATCCAAGATAGCTGGCTATCTCACTAAGGGAGGAGACTATCCCTGAAAATTCTTACAGCCCCAAGACTCTTCTTGCCTTTCCTCCCTTCAGTTTAGTTAATTCCAGGCACTGATGGAATTGGTATGGCAAACGTTTCTTTGAAGTTGGTTCCCCAAAGACACAACATAAGAGTATTCCTTCAATTAACTTTACTCCAAAGCTATACTTTATGCTGTCAATAAGTCTCATTTGCCAAATTATAATATACTTATTTTAACTATGCCTGCCAGTTAGTTGTTCAATATGCACAATGCAATGGTTTCAATGTAGTTTAACAATAAAATAGCATCTCTAATGAGAGGCACACATTTTTCCATCACATAGTAGTGTTTTGTGTCTCTTTTTGAAGTGCTGTTAATTATATTTGCTAGTATTTTGTTGATGGCTTTTGTGTCTACGTTCATGAGAGATGTTGGTCTATGCTGTTCTTGTAATGCCCTTGCCTGGTTTTGATAACAGGGTAGCTCTGACCTTGTAAGACAATGTTTATCTGTCTTTGATTTTTTTGGACATGTATATGAACAGTTGGTTCTAATTTTTCTTTAAATGTTTGGTGAAATTTAGAGATGAACCTATTTGGGGGGGGTTACTTTGTAGGAAGCTTTTTGGGTTTCATCTTTGGTCCCTTTAGAATTTCTATTTCTTTATGATTCAATATTGGTAGTTTGTCTATTTCCGGGAATTTATCTGTTTATTCTAGCTTCCCCAGCACTTGGTATGGAGTTGTTCCTAGTATCCTTTGTGATCCTTTGTATTTACATGTAGAAGCTGTAGTACCCTCTCTTTATTTTGGATTTTACTTGTTTGCAAATCCTCTTTTTTCTTTTTATAACTAACATTTACCTATTTTTCTCTTTAAAAACAACTATTATTTGTCTCTGCACTGGTGTTCTTTTATGCCCTTTATTTCTGTTGCCTTGTTTTTTCTTTTCTTTCTAGTTCCCCTAGGTGTCAAGGTAGGTTGTTTATTTGAGGTCTTAATTTTTCTTATTGTAGGCATTTGCTGTTCTAAGCAATTGATTTTTCTGCAACCTACAAGTTTTGGTACACCATGCTTCTGATTTTGTTTCAAGATGATACTGTTTTTAAATTTTGCCTTTTGATTTCTTCTGTGACTTATTGTTTGTTCAACATCATGTTGTTTAATAGACATGTATGTGTGAACTTTTTAGTTTTCCTCCTTTTACTGACTTTCTTGTTTTATACCACTGTGATAAGAAATGATAGTTAATTAGCCTTTTACGGTCTAGTTTCTTGAGTTCTTTATATATTTTGGAGATCAAACCTTTGTCAGTTGCAGGGTTGGTGAAGATCTTCTCCCAGTCAGTGGGTTGTCTTTTTGTCTTAGTGACAGTGTCCTTTGCTTTACAGAAGCTTCTCAGCCTCAGGAAGTCCCATTTATTCAATGATGCCCTTAGTGTCTGTGCTGCTGGGGTTATACATAGGAAGTGGTCTCCTGTGCCCATGTGCTGTAGAGTACTTCCCACTTTCTCTTCTATCAGGTTCAGTGTGTTCGGACTGATATTGAGGTCTTTAATCCATTTGGATTTGAGTTTTGTGCATGGTGATAGATATGGATCTATTTTCATTCTTCTACAGATTGACATCCAGTTTTGCCAGCACCATGGAAGGAGACGGAGCACGAGCAAGGAACTCAGGACCATGAGGGGTGCACCCACACACTAAGACAATGGGGATGTTCTATTGGGATCTCACCAAGGCCAGCTGGCCTAGGTCTGAAAAAGCATGGGATAAATCCAGACTAGCTGAACATAGCGGACAATGAGGAATACTGAGAATTCAAGAACAATTGCAGTGGGTTTTTGATCCTACTGCACGTACTGGCTTTGTGGGAGCCTAGGCAGTTTGAATGCTCACCTTACGAGACCTGGATAGAGGTGGGCAGTCCTTGGGCTTCCCACAGGTCAGGGAACCCTGATTGCTCTTCGAGCAGATGAGGGGGGGGGACTTGATCAGGGGAGGGGGAGGGAAATGGGAAGCGGTTGTGGGGACGAGGCAGAAATCCTTAATAAATAAATAAATTAAAAAAAAAGAAATGATAGTTAATATGATTTCTAAGGCTTGGAGAGACTTGTTTTGTGCTCTAACATATGTTCTACCTTGAGAATGTTGTATGTGTGCTGGAAAGAATGTCTATTGTGATACTATTGGACCAAATGTTAACGTATCTGTTTGTTAGGCCCATTGATCTACGGTGTTGTTCAACTTCATTGTTTCCTTGATTCTGTGTCTAAGTGGTGGTCTGCCCATTTCCTAAGATGGTATGTTGAAGCATCTTCCTATTGTTATAGTGCAGTTTATCTTTTCCTTCAAATCTATTAAAATTTGCTTACTATATTTACACATCCTGATGTTGGGTTCACATGTATTATGATTACTGGATATTCCTGAACAATTAACCTCTTTATTATTATTATATAATGGCCACCTCCATCTCTCATAACAGGTTTTCACTGTATTTTTTTCTGATGTAAGCATAGTAGTTACCTTTGTTTTGGTTGCTGCTTGAATGACATAACTTTTTCTGATCCTTTTCAACTTCAGAGCCTTTTAGTCTCTTATTGATAGCATATTGGATCCTTTAAAAATATTTTCAGTCATTATGTCTTTTTGACTTTGAATATTACAAGACTGAGATCATGTTAACTATCAAAGTACTGATATATCTTCTTCCTCCTCTTCTTCCTCTTCTCACTTCTCTGTCTTTGGCTTCATCTTCATGTTCTTAATCTGCTTTCTCCTCTTCCTCCTTCTTCCTTTTCCTCCTTTTCTTCTTCCTTCTCTCTGAGACAGGGTTTCTCTGTATAAGAGTCCTGGAACTCTCTCTGTTAGCAGGCTGGCTTTGAATTCACAGAGATCTACCTGTCTGTCTCCCAAATGCTGAGATTAAAGGTATGTACCACCACTGCCTGATGTAATTTCTGTAGATAACTATTATGTGTTGACATTTTATTGCTTTCTGACAAGGATAGTTTTATTTCTTTTTCTATCTTGCTGTTTTTCTTTGTGGTGGTATACTTTAAGTCCTTTTTTCTTTATTGTGTGTGTGTATGTGTTTGTCAGAGTTTTGTGTATGGTGACTACAAAACTTACATAAAATATTTTAAGCTGATAACTTTTTTAATTGTGTAAACTACATTTTTACTTTGGCTTTCCCCACATTTTATGTTACTCATGCCACAGTATGCTCCTGATTATATTATGTATTCATTAACACGTTATTGTGGGCATATTTAACTCTTTTATCATTTATTTCTAATATTACAGTTGAAAATGATTTATACATTACCCTTACAGTATAGGGCATTCTAAGTTCATGTCTACACTTAACTTTACCTGCATGTTGTTTGCTTTCATATATTTCATTCACCACTGGTATTCTTTCATTTCAGGTTGGTACTATTTTTAGAATTTGAAGGTTTTCTAGCTTCTCAATTTCTAAAGGCAAGCATTACTAGGAAATGTAGATATAGATTCCAGGAAGTTTCCATTGCACTTTGTTTCCACACTGCCCCCATTTCCAGCTGTTTCTACCCCCACTCTCTCCATTCAACCACCACCTGATTCCTCCTGTTTCTCTTCCCACCTGTCCATAGTACACCTGCAATATCTATTCTATTTCTCTTTCCCAGGTAAATTCATATATTCCTTCCTAGAGCCCTCCTCTGTACCTAACATTTCTGGGTCTATAGATTATAGTGATTACCATTTGCTTAACAGCTAATATCTACTTATACGTGAATACATATCACATCTGTCTTTATTGGTCTGGGTTACCTCACTCAGGATCATTTTTTTCTAGTTCCATCCATTTGCCTGCAAATTTCATGATGTCATTTTTTTCAACAACTGAGTAACTCTCCATTGTGCAAATGTACCACATTTTCTTTATCCATTCTTTGGTTGAGGGACATCTAGGTTGTTTCCAGGTTCTAGCTATTACAAATAAAGCTGCAATGAAACATAGTTGAGCAGGGGTCCTTGTGGTATGATTGAGCATCCTTTGGGTATATGCCCAAGAGTGGTATAAGTGGGTCTTGAGGTATATCAATTCCCATTTTTTCAGAGGAACTACAATATTGATTTTTCACAGTGTCTGTACAAGTTTGCTCACCCAGCAGCAATGGAGGAGTGTTCCCCTTGCTTCACACCCTCCCCAGCCTGAGGGGTCACTTGTGTTATTGGTCTTAGACATTCTGGCACGTGTAAGATAGAATCTAAAGGTACTTTTGATTTTCATTTTCCAGCCTGGTGGCTAAGAATGTTGTACATTTCTTTATTGTTTGTAGGCAATTTGAGATTCCTCTATTGATAATTCTCTGTTTTGATCTGTTCCCCATTTTAAAATTGGATTATTTGGCTTTTTTGATATCTAGTTTCTTGAGTTTTTATCCATTTTGGATATTAGCTCTCTATTGGGTGTAGAGTTGATAAATATTTTCAGATTTTTTAGACTGACACTTTTGTCCAAATGATGGTGTCTTTTGCCTTACAGAAGTTTTCAGTTTCATGAGGGCATATTTATTAATTGTCTGTGTTAGTACTGCACTATTTGTGTTCTGCTCAGGAATTTGTTTGCTGTGTCAATGTGTTCAAGGATATTGTTCACTTTCTCTTCCATCAGGTTCAGCATGTCTGGTTTTATTTTGAAGTATTTGATCTACTTGGTCCTGAGCTTTATGCAGAGTGATAGATATGGGTCTATTTACATTCTTCTGATTTTCTATTGTCCAGGAAGTTCTTAAGATTGCATGGCCTTTATTCATCCCCCAAACTGGGGCAAGTGTTGAGATATTTCCATTTATTTTCTCTAGGGAGATGCTCTGAAAGGTGAAGTGCTGTCAGTCTTATTGGACTGGCTGTTTGAAGTTGCTTGTGAACCATCTCCAGTGGCTCCTAATTGATGCATGTAGAGATGGTTTATGGAAAATTGGCTATAGGGCTGGAATGAGGTACAGGGATGCAGTGACAGATTAGAGTTACCTATGGGTCATTTGGTAGGGGGGTACATAGCTGAGACATTTGTGTGCTGTGGAACAATGGTCTTTTACCCTGTAAAATTTTATTACTTGTATTGCTTTAATAAAACACCGATTGACCAGTAGCCAGGCAGGTAGTGTAGGCGGGGCATCCAGGCAGGAAATAGCAGGGCAGTCAGAATAGGAGAATTCTGAGAAAAGGAAAGGTTGAGTCTGCAGTCGTCACCTAGACACAGAGGAAGCAAGATGAGAATGCTTCACCAATAAAAGGTACCAAGCCACATAGCTAACACTAGGCCAACCAGTTTACTGTTAATGTAGACTTCTGTGAGCTTCTTTGTGACTGAATGGCTGTGGGACTGGGTGGAACAAGAACCTCAGTCAACAAATGATGCTGACTAAATCCACTTAAAACCTGAGAGAGCCTGGGAAGTAATTCTATAAACAAAAGAACAGAGTTAAGCATGGCTTCTTGGTAGCAGAATTTTCTCAGGTGGGCTCTATTTGCTAGAGGCAAGCGTATTTCATTTAATAGAGGCTTCCTGACTCAGCTTTAGCTGCAAAAACCTTGCAACTATTTTACGAGGCCCCACCACAAAATACTTAAATGGTGTTGATGAATACCTGACTGAATGCTTTCTGGTGGTTGCAGAGACCTTGAAACTCCATAGAGTTGTGGCAATAAACATGGCTCCCACCAGTACCTCCGCCATGAGGCTAGACTCTCCAGAAAGCTAAGGACCCAGCTGTCAAAGTCATGGCTTTTATCCTAGCCATATATCTTATCAAATTAAAGACTCATGTGGTCAGAAAAAGAAAGGTATACAGTAAAAATTGATTCCGATTTTTAAAAAAAACTCTATGTAATTTAGAGTGTGTTTAAAAAAGAATAAAGTTATTTAGAGAGAAAGAGAGAGAGATTGAGAGAGAAGTTGGGAGTGGTGACACACACCTTTAATCCCAGCACCTGGGAGGGAAAAACAGGTGGATTTCCATGAGTTCAAGGACAGCCCAGTCTACAGAGTGAGTTCCAGGACAGCCAAAGATACACAGAGAAACCCTGTCTCAAAAAAAAAAAATTAAAAGTAAAAATAAAAAGTAGAATTTAAAATAAAGACACATAAAAATGGAAAATACACAGAGAGTCTGGATACTGTATGTTATTGTGTTGTATTTGTTTGAATGCTGAGGAAGGAGCAACAGCTGCTAAAAGACATTTGATTATAAATGCTGCTGGATTAATCCAACATATATATTTTGAAAATGCCTTGACTTTAAAATTTAAGTCAAAAGATATGTTACTTTGGAGAAGAGGTTTTGATTATATTTCCATAGGAAATGAGAGTCTGTTGATTCATTCATTCATTCTGGCTTAAGAAAAATCAGTTTTGGTCAAGGAAGACCTCCTGAGAAATCTCTGATATGAGCGGATGGCCCAGATGTCTGAGTTATACATCCAGAACAGTTTCAAGACTGCTGGCTGAGATGATCAGGCTTACAGGATATTCCAGTCAGGACTTGATCATAATTCTAAATTTTCTTTAGGTCCCTATAATATTATCAGCACTGCCAATCAGCAGGAAGTAGCCTGGAAAACTATGGCCACATTTGCAAAAAAATGGATTATGGATGTTTGTCTTTGTTTAGAGTATTGGTTACAAGTTGCTATGGATAATGTTCAGGAAAAACAGCTAAACAAAAGAGATTAGATTCAGAGTTTTTGTTTTGAAAATAAAAAGGAGGAAAGTGCTGTGGGACAATGGTCTCCTACTGTATGAAGATTTATCACTTGTATTGCTTTAATATGGGTGGGGAAACCAGGCAGGAAATATAGGCAGGGCAGCCAGAACAGGAGAATTTTGAGAAGAGGAAAGGCTGAATCTGCAGTCTTCACCCAGATGCAGGGGAAGCAAAATGAGAATGCTTCATTGATAAAAGGTACCAAACCACATAGCTATAACTAGGCCAACCTGTTTATAATTAATATAGACCTCTGTGTGTTTCTTTTGGACTGAATGGCTATGGGACTGGACAGGACAGAAACCATGGTCAAAATTTGTGAAATCTTTTTGGTGAAGGCCTTAAAACTTAATAGAATATGTGGCTCATGGCTGAGTTAAGAGCAATGATTGCTGTCACTCTCTGTCTCTTCTATGAGCTTGTCTTTGAAACACTCAGCTGTGTGGGATGTAAGATTATGTTATGAAGAATCCCATGTGATTGGGCAAGTCAAGTTATTACTCACTGTACATTCACTTTCCCTTATAGGAGGTATTGTGATTTGATGGGGTCTTTATTGGCAATGAGTAGTGTCGCCTTGGGGTTGGGGGTGGTATGGGTAAAGAGCAACTATTCTTCCTCTGACTCCACCTGTTCAGCACATTTATTCTCACATTTCCCACAGTATACTAGAACATCTCCACTCAACACCCAGGTTCCTCCATAAATCACCTTGCCTAGAAGTTGTCAATGTGTCTAGGCTTGGGGTGTAATTCATGGTTTTGTTTTCTTTGCCTGTATGAGACCCTGTGTTGGTCTCCAGTACCACAGAAAATGATCAGGGCTTTTGCAAGAAGACAATAATAGAAAGCTAAATTTTGCCATGTTGCTAATATCCTTTCTACACTAGAATACAATGTTTTACTCAGTAGGGTACTTCATGGGACCTTTGCACCTACAAAGTCATAATTTTTACATTATGGAAGCTAAAAAAAATCTGTTTCATGGACAATTTAGTAATCTTCTTTAAAATTTTTTGTCTTGCTCCAGAAGTCATAGTTCTTCAATTTTACCTGTTTTCTTTTCCATCTGTCCTTTTGTTCTATAGCTGAATGATCTCATTCATTTTCACATACAGCTGTTCTATTGAGATTTTGGCTTTTGTTGTCTTAGTGTTCATTTCCAAGAACTTCTCTAAATTTTGTTTTGTTAAATTCATTTGAAAAATTTAAACACATATGCCATTTATGTTGAGCCAATCCACATCTTCCCCACTAACTCCTTTCTTCTCCTCTGGGGTCATACACTATGTCTACCTGTTGTCAGAAGTTTCTGTCCTGCCTGGTCCTGCAGTCATTCAGTCCCATAGAAACACACAGAGATCTACATTAATTATAAACTGGTTGGTCTATTAGCTTAGGCTTTCTTATTAACTAACTCTTATATCTTGTCTGTGTTAGCCACATTGCTTGGTACCTTTTATCAGTGAGGCATTCTCATCTTGCTTTCTCGTGGCAACTGTAGACAGAGTCTTTACTCTTCCCCAAATTCTCCTTTTCTGGTCGCCCAGACTATACTTCCTGCCTGGCCACTGGCCAATCAGCATTTTATTAAACAAGTGACAAATCTTTACAGGGTACAAGACCATTGTGTGACAGCATCTATCTTCCAATTTCATATACTCCCCTTTAAAGTGAATAACTCCAGTTGGTACTGCAAATGTGTGCGTGAATGTGGGGCCATCCTCTGGAGCATGGGCAATTTACCTGTGGCCATACACCAAAAGAAAAGTGACTCTCCTTCCCCCAGCTGTCATCACCTGTCAATATCTTCTCAGCTAGAGGTGGGACCTTAGATGCCCCTCTTTTGACTGGTGTCTGGGCATGTCATAGGCCTTGGGGGATGGGGAACCTACTATTGTTTTGCTAAGTGGTCATGTTGTTGAACTGCCTTCTAAAGAATTGTGTTTATACTCATAGATTTCTGCTGCTCTGAGCCTTGATCAGAGAAGATTCTTTTTGCAGTGGTTAGGGGTTAGTGTAGAGACTCATATCTGGTTGAAGAGATCAGAATTATTAACTGAATTTTCTTTTTAAATAGCATACTGTTCTTGTTTATTCAATTTTAAAAAACCTCCCCTTCATTCATTGACAATATTTATTGTAGTTTCCTATACCCTGTATTTCCTCTACTTTCTAAGACGGTAACAAAAAAGTTGGGTTTTCATGTTAATCTTCTTCTGTTCATATTTATTATAGACTTCCAAAATTTATAATGGATTTTGTCACACATTTAAGAGTAAAACATTACAATTTTCAAAGCTTTATACAAATGTTTAGGGCTTGAAATCTGTGTTTTTCACAATAGAATCATAACTTAGCTATTTAGTTGAGAAAACTCCAATGTCAATACATGAGTTTTTTGTGTGAGTCAAAATCTCTACATAAAGTTCTCAAAATCTCCTTCCCTGTGAAAGCAAATTTCCATACCATTGTTTAAGTATTTGTGAGGAGATGAAGGTAAAAGTATGTGTATGTAATTCTTTATCTTTACTAACAAGTAGATCATTGGTAAATTTGTAACTATCATGATGGCAGTGCCATCCTCCATAGCATTAAACATATAATGTGTCTAATGTTCTTGAGGTACCAACACTTCCAGGAAAATCATGCATCATTCATTCTGAAATTTTCAGTGACAGTATCCAGGGATGTATGAGGAACGCACACATACTGTAGCTCTGGTGGTTATAGCTAAATATGCAGACTTGCTTCTAGAGTTACTAGAAAGAGACTAGAACTTATCCCTTTAACCAAAAAAAGTATTAATGATAAAAGCAGAGAAGGAACTAAACTTATGTGTTATGACTTGACTATGAGGCTCCTGTATTGAACACATGGTCTCTAGCTGCCCATGCTGTTTCTGAAAACATTGGGAAGTTGAGCTTAGTGGGAGGAAGTAGAATGCTGGTAGTTTATTTGAAGATGATCCCTGGTCCCTAGTGTCTGGTCCCTGATCCCTGATTCCTAGTCTCTGGTCCCTGGTTCTTTCTTCTCTCCTGTTCACCATGAACTGAACTGATACATTACTGAGATGATACTACTCTGTGATACACTTCTGCCACTGTAATGTTCTTTCTCACCATGGAACCAGGATCAACAGACATGTAAGTTAAAATAAGCTCTTTCTTCATCAAGTTGGTTTTTGGTCAGAGTTTTACCATGGAAATTGTAGGCCCATATTTCTTTTTTTCTTCTTTTTTCTTTTTTTTTTTTTTTGGTACTCAAGCAAGCAATTTTATTTTATTTTTATAAGAAAAGCTATCTAAGACAAGCATTCTGAGGTTCATCTTAGACGGCACAGTTCTAGATCCCCTTTTTCTTCTACAGTACCCTCTCCATCATTAGGCCCATATTTCTGTATGGCACAAGAGCCATAAGCGTGGTCTGAGGTGGTCATGAACTCTGCAGACAAGCTGTCTCTGTTTAACAATAGCCAGGAGGTGCTGCTCCTAATTTCTTTTGTTATAAATGTAGATTACCTGAGAAGAGATGTTGGCTGAAGCTGATGACTTGTTAAGAGGTTTGGTGCTTCCTCCCTTTGTAATTTGGAGGATTTCTTATAGAGATGCTAATTCATGGCCTCCATGACTGTTAGCATACAGGTAGATGCTGATGTGACTTGAGCCCATTCACCTGGTTGCCTAGGAGACAGCCTAATGTGTTTTCCTGCTCAACTGATGTGATGATATATAAGGTGTTTGGATAATAAATGAGAGATCTTGCCTTCCATGATGACCCTGTAAGCTGCGTCAGTTTATCCCTTGCGACTCCGTTCCAGTCCAGTTAGGGAATCTGTGTTGGACCCACACAGCCTCCAACAGGAAATGAAGGTGTAAACTAGGACAGAAGTTGGTACTAGGAGCATAAGGTATTCCTGTCATAGACGTTACCTTTTTTTTCTGATCGTGGGAAAGAATTGTGGAAGCATTTTGAACATTGGGATGGAAGCACTCAGAGTTTAATAAGTTGCTGTTATGAGAGTTTGGAAGGTAGGGATATTGAGAGAGATGCAAGCGCTGACAGAGGTCTGCTTTGTGAAATTTCAGAGGGAAGAAGCCATTCTCTCAGGGCTGCTGGGATTAAAGGTGTATGCTACCACTGCCTGGCCTGGATGGCTAACTAATGTAGCTGCTGGATTTAAAGGTGTGTGCCACCACTGCCTGGTCTGTATGATTGACAAGTACGGCTGCTTTGCATTCTGATCCTCAGGCAACATTTATTTATTAAAGACAAATGAAATATCACTACATGCTTTTTGGGTTTCAGTCTTGTTTTGCTGGGTTCTTCTTTCTCCTCTTTTCTTCTTTTGGAATGAGAATGTTGGAAGTTCATAACCTACTTTTATTTTTATTGATGCTATGGTTAAGAGCTTGCCTTGAGTGTCGGGGAAAGCTGGACCTGCACTTTTGAACAGTGTTGGAACTGTTAATACTGCAGACGCTCTGGAACTTGAATGCATTTGATACTATGAGGTGGCTCTTTACCTTTGTGGGCCAAAGGCAGAATGTTATGGCTTGAATAGGAAGCATTCTCACACAGGATCATATGTTGAATGCTTGTTCCACAGACCATGTCACTAGTTTGTGAGGTGACATATACTTTGAGCGTTGAGACTATACTGGGAGGAAGTAGGTTCCTGGAGGTTTACTTTGAGGATTATAACTTATTCTAGGTTTCATCCTCCCTTTCTTACTCCTGTCTAATGTTAGATGAATAACCTTCTTCTCCCTGTTTTCCCACAACCATGGTGATGTATGTATGATGTTATACCTCAACATAGGCCCCAGAGTCTATGGACTAAAATGAACCAAAAAAACTTATGCTTCTTTAGGTTATGTTGGGTGTTTTGTAATTGTCACCATGGAGTTACCTTCTGATTTGATCATATGACTCTTTTTCACTTTCTATTGTTTTTATTGCACTACACATTTTTTCTCCAATCCTTTCCTTTCTGCCCCCTCTACCCTCTCCCATGATCCTCACACTCCCAGTTTACTCAGGAGTTCTTGTTTTCTCCTTCCTATGTAGATCCATGTAGGGTTGTCTTTGTTGTCCAGGTTTTCTGAGGTTGTGGACTGTAGGGTGTTTTTTGTTTGTTTGTTTGTTTTATGTCTAAAAGCCACTTATGAGTGAGTACATATTATATTTGTCTTTCTGGGTCTTGTTTACCTCACTTAATATGATGTTTTCTAGATCCATCCATTTGCATGCAAATTTCAAGATGTCAATATTTTTATCGCTGAATAGTACTCCATTGTGTAAATGTACTACAATTTCTTTATCCATTCTTCGGTTGAGAACCATCTAGGTTCTTTCCAGGTTCTGACTATTAAGAATAATGCTGTTATGAACATAGTTGAGCACATGTTCTTGGGATGTGACTGAGCATCCTTTACATATACACCCAAAAGTGGCATTGCTGGGTCTTGAGGTAGATTGTTTCCTAATTTTCTGAGAAATTTCCATACAGATTTCCAAAGTGGTTGTACAAGTTTGTACTCCCATCAGCAATGGAGGAGCATTCCTCCTACCCCACATCCTCTCCAGCATAAGCTATCAGCAGTGTTTTTGATTTTGACAGGTGTAAGATGGAATCTCAGAGTTGTTTTGATTTGCCTTTCTCTGATGGCTAAATATGTTGCACATTTCTTTAAGTGTCTTTCAGCCATTTTAGATTCCTATGTTGAGAGTTCTCTGTTTAGGTCTGTACCCCATTTTTTACTGGATTATTTGTTCTTTTGATGTCAAGTTTCTTGAGTTCTTAGTATAATTTTGAGGTCAGTCCTCTGTCTGATGTAGGGTTGGTTAGTGAAGATCTTTTCTCATTCTGTAGGCTGCCGAATAGGTCTTGTTGACCGTATTTTTTGCTTTACATATGCATGAAGTTTTATGAAGTACATTTATTAATTATTCCTCTCAGTGTCTGTGCTACTGGGGTTATATTTAGGAAGTGGTCTCCTGTGCCAATGTGTTCAGGCTTCTTCCCAATTTTTCTTTCATGAAGTTCAGTGTAGTTGGTTTTATGTTGAGGTCTTTTATCCATTTGGACTTGAGTTTTGTGCATGAAGATAGACCTATTTTCATTTGTCTACATGTTGATATCCAGTTATACCAGCATCATTTGTTGAATATGCTTTCTTTTTTCCATTTTATATTTTTTGCTTCTTTGTCAAAAGGCAGGTGTTTGTAGGTGTGCGGATTAATATCTAGGCCTTCAATTCAGTTCTCTTGGTCCTTCTGAATGTTTTTATACCAATACCAGATGGTTTTCAAAACTGTAGGTCTATAGTAGAGTATGAGGTCAGGGATTGTGATGCCTCCAGAAGTTCCTTTATTGTACAGGATTGTTTTGGCTAGCCTGTTTTTCCCCCCATATGAAACTGAGTATTGTCCTTTCGAGTCTGTGAAGAATTTTGATGGAATTTTGATGGGTATTGAATCTGTAGATTGTTTTTGGTGCAATTGCCATTTTTACTATGTTAATTCTACCTATCAAAAACATGGGAGATTTTTTTTTCATTTTTGTGTGTCTTAAATTTCTTTCCTCGAAGTTATAAAGTCTTGTCATATAGGTCTTTCGTTTGTTTGGTTAGTGTTACCCCAAGATATTTTATATTATTTGTAGCTATTGTGAAGGGTGATGTTTCTCTGATTTCTTTCTCAGCCTTTTTATCATCTGTATAAAGGAGGGCTAGTGATTTTTGAAGTTAATCTTGTATCTTGCTACATTACTGAAGGTTTTTATCAGTTGTAAAAGTTTCTTGGTAGAATTTTTGGGGTCACTTATGTATACTATCATATCATCAGGAAATAATGAGAGTTTGACTTTTTCTTTTCCAATTTGTATTTTCTTGATCTCCATTTGTTGTCTTATTGCTCTAGCTCGAACTTCAACTGCTGTATTGAATAGATATGGAGAGAGTGGGCAATCTTGTCTTGTTCCTGATTTCAGTGGGATCACTTTGAGTTTCTCTCCATTTAGTTTGATGTTGGCTATTGGTATGCGGTATATTGCCTTTATTATGTTTAGGTATGTTCCTATTATCACTGCTCTCTCCAAGACTTTCATTATGAAGGAGGGGTGGTGGTGTTGAACTTTGCTGAAAGCTTATCAGCACCTACTGAAATGATCATGTGCTTTTTTTCTTTCAGTTTGTTTATATGGTAGATTACATTGACAGAGTTTCATATGATGAATCATCCATGCATCTTTGGGATGAAGTCTATTTGGTCAAAGTGGGTGATTTTTCTGATGTGTTTGCTAGTATGTTATTGAGTATTTTTGCATCAATATTCATGAGTGAGATTGGTCTATAATTTTCTTTCTTAGTAGTGTCTTTGTATGGTTTGAGTATTAGGGTAACTATGTCCTTGTAAAAAGAGTTTGGCCATGTTCCTTCTGTTTCTATTGTGTGGAAAAATTTGAGGAGTATTGGTATTGGTTATTTGAAAATCTTGTAGAATTCTGTGTTGAAATCATCTGGTCCCGGGCTTTTTTTAAGCAACATTTTTGCAGAAAATTGTCCATTTCCTTTAAGTTTTCCAATTTCGTGGAGTACTGATTTTTGAAGAATGACCTGATGATTTTCTAGATTTTCTCTGTGTCTGTTGTTATGTCCCCCTTTTCATTTCGGATTTTGTTAATTTGCATATTCTCTCTCTGCTTTTTGGTTAGTTTGGATAAAGTTCTTTCTAATTTTTGATTTTTTTGAAGAACTAACTCTTTGTCTCATTGATCCTTTGTATATTTTTTTGTTTCTATTTTGTTGATTTCATCTCTCAATTTCATTATTTCTTGTCATCTAGTCCTCCTGGGTGTGTTTGCTTCTTTTTGTTCTAGAGCTTTCAGGGGTTCTGTTAACTTGTTAGTGTGAATTTCTTTTTCCAGCTACTCAAAAAAGGCATTTAGTGCTATGAACTTTCCTCTTACCACTGCTTTTGTTGTGTCCCATAAGTTTGTGTATACTGTGCAGTCATTTTAATTGAATTTGAGGAAGTCTTTAATTTCTTTCTTTATTTCTTTCTTGATCCATTGGTGTCCAGTGAGCGTGTTTAATTTCCATGTGTTTTGGGGATTTCTGAAATTAGCATTGTTGTTGAATACCAACTTTAAGGCCTGGTGATCTGATAAGATACATGGGGTTATTTGAATTATTTTGTATGTATTGAGGTTTGCTTTGTTACCAAGTATGTGGTCAACTTTTCAGAAAGTTCCATGGAGTGCTAAGAAGAAAGTATATTCTTTTATGTTTGGATGGGATATTCTATAGATTTTTGTTAAGTTCATTTGAGTCATAACATCTGTTAGTTCCCTTATTTCTCTGTTACTATTCTGTCTGGCAGACCTGTCCAATGGTGAGAGTTGGGTGTTGAGGTCTTTCACTATTAGTGTGTGGGGCTTAATGTGTGATTTAATCTTTAGTAGTATTTCTTTTACATATGATGGTGACCTTGTATTTGGGGCATAAATGTTCAGTATTGAGATTTCTTCCTGATGAATTTTTCCTATGACAAATATGAAATGTCCTCTTTTGTCTCTTTTGATTGATTTTAGTTTGAAGTCTATTTTGTTAGATATTAGGATAGCTACCCCAGCTTGTTTCTTAGGTCCATTTGATTGGAAAAGTTTTTCCCAATCCTTTACTCTGAGGTGATGTCTGTCTTTAAAGTTGAGGTGTGTTGCTTGTATGCAGCAGAAGGATGAATTCTGTTTTTGTATGCAAACTGATAGGCTGTGTTTTTTTATATGTGTGTTTAGTGCATTTTTATTAAGAAATACTAAGGAACAATGTTTGCTAGTTCCTGTTTGTTAGTGGAGGCTGCTTGTTCATTTCCCAGCCACCCATACCTGAAATAATCACTGAAATTGTATTAATTAAATCACTCTTAGCTTATTAGCTTATGCATATTTCTCACTAACTCTTACATCTTGAATCAACCCATCTCTATTAATATGTGCATCACCATGAGGTCATGGCTTACTGGCTTGTTTCCAGCATCTGTCTCTGCCGGCAGCTACATGGCATCTCTTTTACTCTGCCTTCTCTCTCCCAGCATTCAGTTTAATTTTCCTGCTTTGCTGTATTCTGCTCTATCACAGGCCAAAGTAGCTTCTTTATTTAGTAAACAATGAAAGCAACACATATAAGGAAAAGAATCCCACATTACCTGTTATTTTAGTTTTTCTTGTTAGTGATGTTATTGTGCATGTTTTCCCCTTCTTTGGGATTTGCTGCTGTGAGATCATTTATATCTGTGGTTTTGTGGGTTTAGGTGACTTCCTTGGGATGAAGTTTTCCTTCTAGTACTTTGTGTAGGTTTGATTTGTGGCTAGGTATTGCTTGAATCTTGTTCTGTCATGGACTATCTTGTTTCCTCTGTGTATTGTGATTGGAAGTTTTGCTGGGTATAGTAGTCTGGGCTGGCATTCATGGTCTCTTAATATCTGCATATCACTTAACCAGGACCTTCTGACCTTTATTTTTTCCATTGTGTAATCAGATGTAATTCTGATAGGTCTGTCTCTATATGTTACTTGGCCTTTTTCCTTTGTAGTTCTTAATATTCTTTCTTCATTCTTTATGTTAAGTGCTTTGATTGTTTTGTGGTGAGGGGACTTATTTTTTTGGTCCAGTCCATTTGGTGTTCTGTAAGCTTCTTATATATTCACAGCCATTTCCTTCTTCAGGTTGGGAAAGTTTTTTTTATAAGATTTTGTTGAATATATTTTCTGTGCTTTTGAGTTGGACTTCTTCTTTTTCTATCTCTATTATTCTTAGGTTGGTCTTTTCATAGTATCTCATATTTCCTGGATATTTTGTGTTAAGCTTTTGTCAGAGTTAAAATTTTCTTCGATCATAAATCTAATTCCTCTATCGTATTTTCAACACCGGTGAGTCTCTCTTCCATTTCTTGAATTCTGTTGTTTATGCTTGCATTTGTGGTTCCTGATTGTTACCCATATTTTCTGTTTCCAAAATTCCCTCAGTTTGTTTTCTTTATTGTTTCCATTTCAGTTTTCAAGTCTTGAATTATTTATTTCATCTGCTTTATTGATTTTTCTTGGTTTTCTTTGATAATTTTTTGTTTGTCTTTTCCTCCACTTCTTTAAGAGAATATTTAATTTCCTCTTTAAGGGCCTCAATCACTTTTTTTTTCAATCACTTTCCTAAAGCTATTTTTAAGGTCATTTTTTTCTGCTTTGTCTGTGTTGGGGTGTTCAAGTCTTGCTGTTATAGACTCATTAGTTTCGGTGGTGCTGTGTTGCTCTTTGTGTTGTCGAGTGTGTTCTTATCTTGTTGTCTACTCATCTTTTTCTCCCATTGTGTAGTTGGGGCTGTGTATCTGATGATCACTCCTCCAGATGCTAGAGGATCCAAAGCTCAGATGGTCGCTCCTTGAGGTGGAGTTAGGGGCCACAGTTCTGGTTGCTCAGCCTTCCTGGAGGTCACTTGCCATTCCTGAAGGTTGTTCGGTGCTCCCGAAGGTCACTTACATCTTCTTGTCTGCTTCTGGAGGTCACTCAGACCTTGCCTGCATGCTCAGAGGTTATTTGGCACTCCTGGAGGACTATATGATGTTTTAAATCTTTGTGCTTTATATATTATCTTACCAAAGAGAAATTGTTGATATGAATGAGAACTTGGCTGGTATTAACATGGATACAGATCTATCAGGATAGAGTTCCTGATGTTTATTTGTTTATTGAATATTCAGTACTTAATATAATCCAGGGACTGTTGCAGGATATAGAATTATATCCACAAAATAACAAAATTCTGGCTTCATGCTGATTTCTTGGTGTTAAGCACTATTTTAGTGACAAGAAATACAGTTTTGAATAATACTGACAAGTTTCTTACTCTTATTATCAAAAAGACTTGTTGATTTTTACTTTATGTATATGAAGTTTTTACCTATGCATCTATATATGTACCATGTTTACGCAGTGCCTATGGAAGCCAGATGAGGGCATTGGATCCCCTGGAACTGAAGTTATTGGTGATTGTGAATCAACATGTATGTACTGGGAACTAACCTTAGGTCTTCTGAATGAGATCCCACTCTTAACCACTGAGATGTCTCTCTAGCCCCAAGTTTCCTATTCTTGTATAGCTGACAATGTAGTTTAATATGAGATATGATGGGTAATAAAGTAACATGAAAATGTTAGATAATGTGAAGTGTTCAAGTAAAAGGCATAAAATGTTCTGATGAAGAGTAGCACTTGGTGATCTGAAGCTGAGAACTCAGCCAAGTAAAATCTGTAAGAAAAGCATTCATAAATAGAGGAAATGCAAATGTGTTACATCAGAGGGACAGAGAGGGCATCATGGTTAAAGTACAACAATAAAGAGGGAGTGCTGTGGGATGAAATGGGTAGAGATGGATCATGACTAATCGTGTGTGATAACGTGCTTCACTTTATTCTGAGAGTAATAGTGTAAAGCTATTGGATGTCTTTTGGGACATTCAGTGATCTAACTTATATTTTAAAAGAAAGATTCTGGATATACAGGGAAGGCAGTTCACAGAAATGTATAGGGACAGCTTCCAGGGTGTTGCTGTGGTAAATTAGTCAAGAGCAATAATAAAAGCCATTGTTTTACATGCTAACAGAGAGAGGGAGAGGGAAAAGGAGGGAGAGATAGAGATAGATAGATAGATAGATAGATAGATAGATAGATAGATAGATAGATAGATAGATAGATAGACAGATAGATAGATAGACAGACAGAGTTGGAATGCAGTATTATCAGTGGATCTGGAAGGAAGTAGATGGAGATGGGATATGTTCCCAAGGATGAATGATTGAAAATATGATAAACTGCATACAAGGCCTTAAGAAAGGGGAAGTATCAAGAAGAATTTCATTTAGGGGCTTTTTTTCTCAAGTGGGAGAGTTTAAGGGTTGGTTGTGTTAATACACAGACTAGCAACTCCCTTTTTGACATATCAAGTTTCAGATGACAACAGAATATGCAAGGGATAATAAGGTCAATTATGTAATTGGATATGTCATTTTTGAATCAAGAAATGTAGTTAAAATGATGGAACTCAATGTATGTGGATGGTCTGTGTAAAATCTATGAGGGCAAGTAAAATTTTCATGTGAGAGTATATAAATGAAAAGAAAGGTGTCCTGGGATAGAACGGGGGTAAGGAAAAGTGAGAAGGAACGTCCAGTGAGATAAGAAGGGATACAGAAAATATGATGTTAAAATGGTAACATATATCAAGAAAGAGGAGAGTGTGGTTAATAAAGTTGAATGTGAACTGGTGCCTGAATAAGATGAGGACACACACACATCTATGCTATTAGGTAATATGGAAGCCAGAGGAGCTCAGGGAAAGAATTTTTGTGAGATTTTTATTAATGTAAGCTCATCTGGAATGTGTTCAGAAACAGAAGTGAGGAAGTAAAGTTGTGGTAGTTTGGATGAAAATGGCTGCCATGAGAGTATAGGGAGTGGCGCTATTGGGAGGTGTGGCATTGCTGGAATAGGTGTAGCCTTATTGGAGAAAGTGTGCCACTGTGGATAGGCTTTGGGGTTTCAGAAAACCAAGTCTGGCCCAGCAGCTCACTCTCTTCCTGCTGCCTGCCAATCTGGATATAAAACTCTCACCTACCTCTTCAACACTTTGTCTGTCTGCATGACTCTTGCTTCCTGTTGTGATGATAACAGACTAAACCTCTGAACTGCAAACCAGTCCCAATAAATGCTTTTCTTTATAAGAGTTGCTGTGGTCATGCAACTTCACAGCAAGAAAACACTAACTAAGGCAACTGTAGACAAATACTTTGATTATTTTTTCATTGTTAAAAAAATAGAAAATTTAGGCACAAATAGAAATAATAGTTCTTGAGAAATCAAGTTTTGTTTATTTTGTGTACTGATAGAAATAATTTATTAAAGCAGAATAAACTCAGGAGAGTTTATCTTCCAGAAAAATATGTGTTACCAAAACAAAGCAAAACAAACAAACAAAAAACACCCCAAACCTAAAATAACAGAAACAACAAAACCCCTCAAACAACAACACCCCAACTTGACTGAAACTAGACATAACGAAGTCCTTTAGCCCGTCCTTACAGTCAACCTATGCGAAGACTTCTTTAATTTGCTTATTTCTCCTATTTAGGAACTTGTTCTTTTCATCATAAATGAAAAGTAATCTTGCTGTAAAAGCGATTACTAGACCTGAAGTGTAGTAACTGCCTTGCCCTACTTGATTAACTTTTTATTAGTACCAGTGTTAATAAGTTAAAGTTCTGGAGGTTAGCACTCTTATTTGTGATCTTGTAAGATGATTCTTATTCAAGTACAGGGACCATAGATTTAGATTAATGACATCTGAACTCTGTGATGTTTAACATGTACAAATATGGCCTATGCTTTATGACTTCTGAAGAATAATAATAATAACAACAATAATAATAATATCAAGTACTACTATTGATGGGGTGCTTACCCTATGCCAAGCACAGCAATGACTGGTTTATATGTACAGGATCTTGTTTTATTTAGTCTCTGCAATAAATTTATTAATTTGGTATAATTATCAGTCCAATTTTACAGATTAGGAAACTAGGTATTAAGAAGGATGGTAATACATCAATGGGATTTACTTCAAGTTACATCTGACTCTATGTACTTAATGTTCAATTATAAAGCTTAATTTCTGTTAAGGAATTTTATCAATCTATCTTGTTGTTATAATAAAATACTGGAGACTTGGTACTTTATAAAGAAAAGAAATCTAAAAGGTCAGCATTATGTGGTCTCCTTTTTCCAGTATCTAAATAGTTCCCCATAACTATGTCACAATATGTCAATGAAATAGAATGTGAACTAACTATGCATATAACTGGTCAAGTGATTGGGATGGCCTTTTATAGCAAGCACTCGAATAAGAATTCACCAGGAATGACCAACATTAATCTCTGTTAGAAATTATGCACCAATGACTCAGTTACCCACCACTTTGAGTTCCATAACTTCAACACTATCACACTGGGGACCAAATTTCCAGCAATGAATTGTAGAGGGGCCCACCCAGATCATATTCATAATAGCAAGGGTTGATTGAGCTAATTCCGATTTTTTCACATAATTTTTCAAATGCATGTTTAATTGGACAACAGTTGAATTTTTTCCTAAACTGTTTTTCCCGGGGTTTTCTTGATGGGCTCTCATCAAAGTCAGTACATATTAGAGCTGGTGTGCTCGCAGGTCCCAAGGTCTTTCAACTTTTCTTTAAGAGCCTAATTAATTTTGAAAAGATTACCTTATACTTTTTCAACATCACTTCACTATCATCTCATAAAAGTCTTAGAAGAAACTGACATCTATCTATCTGTCTGGCTTTCTATTTACTCATTTACTTTCATTTATTTGTTTTATTTATTTTTTTAATTAATTTATTTATTTATTAAAGATTTCTGCCTCCTCCCCGCCACCGCCTCCCATTTCCCTCCCCCTCCCCCAATCAAGTCCCCCTCCCTCATCAGCTCAAAGAGCAATCAGGGTTCCCTGCCCTGTGGGA
Source organism: Microtus oregoni (assembly GCF_018167655.1). NCBI lineage: Eukaryota > Metazoa > Chordata > Mammalia > Rodentia > Cricetidae > Microtus > Microtus oregoni. The sequence goes on along the minus strand of NW_024544748.1, from coordinate 1,756,407 downwards.
AGTCAAAGGACCACCCACCTCCATCCAGGTCTAGTAAGGTGAGCATACAAACTGCCTAGACTCCCACAAAGCCGGTACGTGCAGTAGGATCAGAAACCCATTGCCATTGTTCTTGAGTTCTCAGTAGTCCTCATTGTCCGCTATGTTCAGCGAGTCCGGTTTCAACCCATTCTTTTTTAGACCCAATCCAGCTGGCCTTGGTGAGTTCCCGATAGAACATCCCCATTGTCTCAGTGTGTGGGTGCACCCCTCGCGGTCCTGAGTTCCTTGCTTGTGCTCTCTCTCCTTCTGCTCCTCATTTGGACCTTGAGATTTCTCTCTGATGCTCCAATGTGGGTCTCTGTCTCTGTCTCCTTTCATCACCTGATGAAGGTTAATATTCAGGAGGATGCCTATATGTTTGTCTTTGGATTCACCTTCTTATTTAGCTTCTCTAGGATCACTAATTATAGGCTCAATGTCCTTTATTTATGGCTAGAAACCAAATATGAGTGAGTCATCCCCTGTTCCTCTTTTTGGGTCTGGCTTACCTCACTCAGGATAGTGTTTTCTATTTCCATCCATTATTTGTATATTTATGTATGTATTTATTTACTTGATCAGGATCTCATACTGTAGTCTAGGCCAGTCTGGTATTCATTATGTAGCTCAGGTTGTCCTTGTACTTGTGACAATCCTCCTGCTTCAGCATCTCTAGTACTGGGCTTACAGATTTAGCCATGCCAAGTAAAAACTAGTCTTTTAATCATTTCTCTGAAGTCAGAGCAGTTAGAGAACTAGTCCTAGCTTAATATCACTGCTCAATGAAACTGTTCTCTGTCATTTCTTGCTGTCTGATACCCGATTGCAAACCTACCTGTTCCTAAATTCAAATTCACTCTGGTAGCAGTAGACAGAGACATCTATTTCAGCATCTCTATTGCCACCTTCTGGAATGAGGAAATCCCCTGTTAGCTAGCTAGCTAGAACTAGAGGCCAAAATCCTTTGAGCAGCAGGGAAGGATTCATACAAAATATGAACTGTATACATAATAGGCAGAGTAGAATAAAGGAATAGAATGGATAGAAAGTGTATGTATTATAAAGTGAATTTACTTGAATGGCTTGCAATTGGTAGGGGCTGGCTAGTCCTATAATGGTGGTTATCTGCACACTGGAGAGGCTGAGAACCAGGTAGTTGTTCAGTCCATGAAACTGGATGCCTTGCAGTCCCAATCTGAAGGCTTCCTCCTGAGGGTGGTAGTGGCAGTAGCCTCGGCAGCAGCAAGAAGAAAAAGAGACACACTCAGCAGCAGACAAACAGCATGGCCTTTTCCTTGGACCTTTTAATATATTTTGGTCACCCATCAAGAGGTTACCCACTCTGGGAAGAGTCTTCTTCTCAGTTAACCCTTCTTGGAAATGTCCTCACAGACCTTTCCAAAGGTTTTTCTCTTAGCTCTTGCCACACTGGTACTCAAGATGAACCATCAGAGATTAGTGAGTACATTTAAGTACTCTATGCAGTTGTAATTTAATCAGAACACCTCCCCTCCAGGTTTGATTAGAGTGAAACACTTAAGGCCCTGGTTTTTCTTATAACCTCAACTTTAACTCACACTGAAAGGCCTATGACACAGTTTTGAGTCATTGTGTCCGGGAGATTTCTAAGTCTCACAATATGGGGAAGGGTGATGGATCTTGGTTGGTGGAATGGTTGGTGGAGAGACAAGGTGTCTGGGTAGTGAAGGAAGACAACCCGTGTCATTTCCACAGTTCAAAGGAATGTTATACCTCAGGAGGAAAGTCAGATGAGACAGGGAAGTAAAGGAAAGGGCACAGAAGTTTATGGAACCGAGCGCACACTGAGTGTCCCTTAGTTGTTAGACTTTGCAATGACCTCTGGCTAAGTCTGAAGGACAGCAAACCATTTACACAGCTGGGCTTCCCTGATGTTTCCGTTTGCCTTCGTTTGCCCTGGTGGATTCTCAGTCACCATGGGTTGGGTGACCTCCAGTCTCCTGTCCTCAGACTAAAGAGTCTTTGGGCAGACCAAATGGAACATTCGTGTGCAAGCTTGGTGATATAAATCAAGTGGGGAAAAATCCATTTTGGTGTGGTCACTGTGTCAACTCTTATTATTTCAGTTCAGCATGGCCTCATATATAAATCTCCTTTAAGGAACCAGAAAAGAACTATGTGAAATAACATTTCTAAGAGGCATGGTCACTTGCTTCTATTAATAATTACTACTTGCAAAGCCTGGAAGTGCTTAAGATGTTCATAGTTTTTGAACGATTGACTGGCTCCTTTATTTATACATATAAGAAAAAAGCCAAATGGGGAGAGGAAATCGTCTGTTGCTGCAGAAATGTGAAAGTCACATTTTTGGCACTATTCCCTGGTTGATGTCATTCTGGGGAATGTGCTAAAGGCCATGATTTTCCAGAAGGAATATATATGTGCCCACACATGTGTGTGTGTGTGTGTGTGTGTTAGCGTGTATGTGTTTGTGCGTGTGTGCTTTTATAGCCAGCTGTTTGTAGGCACTTACTGCCCCCTCTAAAGTCAGGCCAAAACCAAAACAAAGTCAGCTTTTTTTTTCCTGCCTTGTTTGACAATACTAGGCCACACCCACTCTGAAGCAACATTCCAAAAGTTTTGCTGGTCACTGTGTCTGGCCACACCCGGCACCCTCTTATGCCTTCTAAGTTGTCTCTTCAGGAGCCTCTTAGTTGCTTGGACTCTGCACAGGCTGATGGGAAGGTTGGTTTTCTCCTGCTGTGGGGAAGCACTAAGGGCTGCCAGGGGTGTGTATGAGAGAGCGCACAGTGGCCATTCCTGAACTGGTTCCTGAGGTATGCCACAGTAAGGTTAAGGTTTGTATTCTGCTGGTCTCATTCGCTCCTTTCTAAAGGGTTCTAGATCCTGATGGCTGGTAGGCCCATTGCTGTTGTGAAACACTTCCTGGCCTGCCTCTTTTGCACGTGCTTACACTGCTCTCTGCGCTTCTGTGTGGGTGGAACTGCTCAGAAACCCTTTCAGAGCCACCTGGCAGCCTTGAGGACTTAACTTGGGTTTTAGTGACATTAAAAAAGAGGTTGTTATATTTCACTGAAAGAAATTGGCTAGAAGTTCAGTTTACATGACACCAGGACCAACCTAGGTGTTCCCTGTTTTTTCTTTCCCCTTAACACAATCAGACGTATGAAATTCGCTGTCGTTCCCACCTCATACTTTTTATTCTCCCCGTGGTAAAATCTGCTTTGCCATATTCGTTGTACAAAAGTCATCAATTATCCTTATTGTACCCTCATCTGCTTCAGTCATTTCCCTCCCTCCCTTCCTCCCTCCCTCTCTTCCTTCCTCCCTCCCTCCTCTGTGTGTGTGTCTCTGTCTCTGTCTCTCTCTGTCTCTCTCTGTCTCTCTCTGTCTCTCTCTGTCTCTCTCTGTCTCTCTCTGTCTCTCTCTGTCTCTCTGTCTCTCTCTCTCTCTCTCTCTCTCTGTGTGTGTGTGTGTGTGTGTGTGTGTGTGTTTGGAGAGAGGGTCTTATTATGTATCATAGACTGACACTGAACACATTTTGTAGTCCAGACTGGCTTCAAACTCATTAGCCCCCTGCCTTTGCTGCTCAAATGTTCAGATTACAGATGTGTACTACTTGATTTTCAAGGCCTCTGAGACTTTAATTTTTATCTCCTTCTGATCCCTACACTCATTCATTACACACCATGAGCCTCAGAGGAAGAAGGGCAGGTAAAGAAGCGCTTTTCCTAGAGGGTCATCAGTAGGGGCCAGCAGAGTTGTATGCAAGCAGTTCATCCTAACCAGAAACTGCCCGTGGCTACACAGCTGCTTAGCCATGGCCAGAGTACTAGCAGGACTTCTGACTATCGCTCTAGGGCTCATTCCAGTAGGTTGCTTTGTGGCCTTGACACATCTATTTGCTACCTTTATTTTCCGTGAGATTTTTTTGTGCCTTAGTTCTTAATTAAATTTCTTGTACCAAAAGGAGTAGGAATTGCTGGTAGCTCTCTGGTTTTGGCCTTATTGAGAGGATATAAGCATGGAAGCCCCATCTTTGTGTGCATTTGCTATAGTGGCATGCAGCTGGCAAGATGATGGAAACCTCTAGGAAACACCAAGATCCCGAGGGCTTGCTATTGCTTTGGAAACAGACACACCAATGTCCTCTTATTTTCTTTTATTTTTTGAGATTCTAATATAATTGCATAATTTCTCCCATCCATTTCATCCTTCCAAACCCTCTCATATACTCTTTTCTACTCTCCTTCAAATTCATGGTCCTTTAAAATTAATTGTTTCTGCAAATATATATATATATATATACACACATATACATATATTCATAGATATAAACTGTTCAGTCTGTATGTTACTTGTATGTATGTTTTTGGGGTTGACCATTTGGTATTGGATAACCAATTGGTGTGCTCTTCCCTGTGGAAGACTATTTCTCCTGCTCTCAGCTTTCCTCAGTTGCCTGTAAATCATCTTCTTCTGAATTTGATTCGACTGAAGTCTGAGCTGAGGGGAGGGGTAGCTTTCATAGAATGTTTGAGGCAATTTAGGTCTGGAACCTAGTTCATTTTGACCCCAAGGCCAGTACTTTCAGTGAACCCATACTACCTCATTGAGCTGGGTATGTTGTGGCCAGGGAAGCTCAAAAGCATTGGGGGCTGTTAGAAGCAGAGTACAATTGCAGTGTGGGCCGGAGTGTTTGCAGATGGTCATTATGAAGGGAGTTTTGAGTGAAGAGGAAGGTCCATTTGCCTCCCAAGATCCTAGTTGAATATTTCAGAGATTTCCTTAGGCCTAAATCTCTAGCTGAATGGGCCCACAGGGCTATATATTCTGACTTTCCTCTTCTAATTGCTCACTGTTCATGCTGACTCTCATCTTCTGTTTCCATTCCTGGCTTGCCACCTTATATTCATAGAGATAATCAATCTCTAGACTGATTTACCTCTTTTTGTCAATACCCTCAGAGTCACTTTAAAAGGAACAAAACATCCCTCACAACACGTTTGCATTTGCTTTTAATTTTATGCTACTTTAGAGATTAACTGATTTTGTGCTCTCCCGGAATGCTCTGGTGGGGAAAGGAGGAAAGGAGATAGCTAAAGGCCAGCTTCGTCCATCCTTAGAAAGAACTTGGCTTGTATGGTACAGGAGACTCCTCACCCTTCACTGTATTGACCAGATTCTATTCTTTGGATTGGATCAAGTGGTCTCCAAGCAGCTGGTGCCTCTTCCCTGAAGGTATTTAGAAGGTAGAAGAGACACGGAGTTTAGTTTTTGATATGATGAATTTGAGAATTCTATTTGACAACTGAGTGGAGATGTTGAATCGGTAATTGGATATATTAGTCTGGAATTTGAAAAATAGTTGTGGCTGGAAATATAATTGGGGAATCTTTGGCAAACAGATGGCATTTTGAGCCATCAAAGCTGATGAGATAAATGTGACACTGAGTGTAGAGAGGAGAGAGTTGTGTGAAACTTCGCGAGCCCTAGGTTCCCAAGAAACTGGAGACAGTGGAAACTGGACTCATCTTCTGAGAAGAAGCAGTTTTGCATATTCCCCCTGCTGGATTGGCATCCTATCTCTAAGCATGGTATATTGGAACAAGCTAGGCCACTGGTTCATTATGTACTGAAAGGAAAGTCACCCACATGTTTGGAGTCACAGTTTGCTTAAGTGTATGAGAGGGCTAGACAAGGTAGTGTTAAATTCTGGCATGTATCATCTTAAAGAATTTGTATTAGTGGAACTGGCAAAGTCATACAAGCTTGTGCTGTTAGGATGGCGGGTGGGCAAATACACTTTGTAAAGTGATCAACTCTATGTAAATGATAACTGGCAATATTATGGTTATCACCTACTTTATCTACTTTGTTGACATATAAAATCTCACATTCTGATATAGCATTGAGTTTTCCTGAAGAGGCAAGAACAAATGTCCACACATTTATTCTAGATAGGACCTCAATAACAGATCAAATAATTGATTCCACCCAAGACTAAAATGGCGAGCCAATGAGTTTAACTGGCATTACTGACAGGAACGTGAGTGAGCGATTACAGGAGTAGACATAGGTAAACCACTCCTAAAAAAAAAAAAAATGTCCCTTAATCAAGAAACCCTAGGGGAGGGGGTTGACTCATGGCGTGACTCACAGCTGCTCACATGATGTCTCTTGATCCATCCCTCCCCCATGACAGAGTATCAGTGGGCCCAATCTCGTGCCTCCTTCTTTGCTACTCAGGAAGTCATAGTTGATCTGCATGATTTCAAGGCTTCATTGGCTATGTAATGTGGAAAAACAGGGTTCTAGGAAACCTGGTGAATCAGCACCTTGCTTTCCTATTTGGCTCTGAGTATCTTGGTGAATATGACCTTTCTCTAATCTGGTCCTCCCCCGTTCTCACGTGTCATAATGGCGGATCTTCGGTTCCTCCTGTCACTGATTTGTAATATTTTTCAAAAGCAAAGCAACTGATTTTAGAAATGAAATTGATGTATCTTATCTGATAAGTGGGAAGGGGTAGAGACGCAGATACCTCAGAGACATCAGTTAAGCCACTTCCAGAACCCCAGCACATCAAGAAATGCAGGATGATCCCCAGATAACTGAGCTCTCAAAGTACTTTTCAGTCTGACATTTGGAACTTGGAGGGTTCGATCGTCCAGGGGTCAGCATGGTTTTTCTATAAAGAATCTGATAGTCAATATATTAAGCCTTGTAGTGTGCTATGTTTTTTTGTCACTACTGCCACCATCACCTTCTCCTTTAGATTCTGAAATCCCACTAAATATGTCAAAAATCTTTCTTAGATCATCTCAAGCACAAAATCAGGCCACAGACAGAATTCCACCTGTGAGTCATATGTTGCTAAACCCTTTATAACCTACGGTGTGACTATTGCTTAAGTTTCTTGTACATGTGATCTGGTACATGGTCGGGCAAGTGTATATAGGGCATCCTTCATTTCTAGCAGGGCTTGTATAAGGCCTGTAGTTTCCAGTCTTCCCTTGGTTGGGGGTATGTACAGGTCAGAGATGGAACCTGAGCCTTAGTCCCATCTGGAGCACTGCTTGAAGCAAACTAGGCACCTAATCAACCCCCTTGGTTGTACTAGGCCTTTCCATCCAGCCTCAGGGAAAGCACAGCTAGTAACTGTGACCCCACTTGGCTCTTGGCCAAGAAGGGTGGCTCTTTGTTGCAAACACAGCTGGGAGAGAGGGTGGGGGGGGGGAAGGAGGATCATCTAAACATGAGTTCAGGCAGTGAGCAAAGAGCCCTAATTGGGATCAGATGTCTCTGCAGAGCAATAACACTGGCACCTGGTTATGAACATCTTAACTGTGTAGGACCCAAAGGCCTTTTCCAGACAACACTTAATTCATCGTCACTGGACTCTTGGGAAGGAAGAAAGAAGAGGAACAATTTTATCTGTGATGGGGAAGAAGGTGCCATGGCTTAGGAGTCAGGAGCCACAGTTTGGACACCGACTTCTATGGTAACCTTAGACAAGTTTCTTTCTCGTTTTCTTCATTTATAAAGTAGTAGGATCAGACTAGGTGAGTGGTTCTTGAAATACAGTCATCATCACTAATATTACCTGGGACTTCAGAGATGCCTATTCTCAGGAATCACGTTAGACCCAGCACACCAGGCATTATAGGCATCAGGGCCTTGGAGAAGCCTTCCAGGCCAAAAAAAAAAAAAAAAAAAAAAAAAAAAAAAAAAAAAAAGCACTGGATGGAAATCGTGTGAATCTGTTCCTGATTCGATTCTCTTGATAGTGTGTGATATGGATAGAGAACATATTTAAAACGGTGTTCTATATATTTCAGGAATGGTGGGGGTAGTGGTGATGTCTCACTGAATCTGTCATCCCACAAATCTGTCACCTCTTGTCACCTATAAAGTCTCTGTCAAAGCCTGGAAGATAGACAGACACCCTCAGGAATTTATTCACTGTGAGAATAGAAACATTAGGTAAGGCACAGTGTTTTAGGTGGCAGACAGAGAAATACAGTATGACTTATAAAGAACCAGAGACTAGGCCCAGCCAGTGTTAGAGGTAGAAGAGTGAGGAAATGTTCACTGGGCCAGGAGGATGTGGCCCAGTCATCCTATGGAAAAAAAGTCCTAATATTATGAGTGAGGTGAGTTCTTAAACAGAGAGGACTCGGGCATTTTCCAGGAAGGTAAAAAGACTTGAAGAAACATGAATGTGAAGGAAAAGACAAAAGCATGTGAGTTTAGCTTACTCGGTATTTAAAGTTGAAAAATCTTGGTTTATTTAGGACTCTGGGTGACTCTATGGATGAAGGTTATAACTTAAGTAATGTTCACTTCACTTTGGAAAGTATAAAGCAAAGAAAGTGAACATGGGTGACAATGTAGAGAGGGTATAGACTATGTTTTAGTATTTATTAACTTGTATATATATATATTTGTTGCAATTATGATTAAAGAATAAGAAACTATAGATTTGACAAGGAGTGGGAGGGAGATAGAAAAAGTTGGAGGGAGAGGAGGGAGAATCATATAAATACATCACTCGGATATAAAGTTATCAAAAATAAATTAAGTAATCCTAAGAATTGAGATGGATCAATGGGGTAAAGCACAGGCTATGCACCTTGTGAAGATGTGGGGTTGGTTCCCTAGGACCCACAGACAGTTGATTACAGTAGCATATGTTTGTGAATCCAACACTGTTATAATGAGATAAGAAGTAAGGACAGGAAAAAGGTTGTAAGCTCGGGGCTAGCAAGTCAGGCATATGAAGTAGTGAGCAGGAGACACTGTCTCAAAGTGGAAGGCAAGGACCTATGTTCAACATTGTCTTCTTGACATACAAACACATAGAGAGATTAAAAACACCTATATTTTAATTTTCTAGCAAATAGGTTTGATATACTTGGCAAGTAATCCCATCATTGTAGACATTACAGCCAAATACATGACTTAGATAAGATCACCAAGAAAGTCAGTGTTGGAGCTGTGAGTGGAACTGGTTCTCTGGACTCCTAGTGCAGTGCGTTCTTCATGTAGTGCATGTTCTCTTTGTGGCTTCTGGAACAGAGACATTTAGCCAAAACACAGATGGCATTCATTTAAGGCACAGCTGGAAGCAGGCTAGAGCAAGATGATTCAGAATCCAGAATGCCAGGTTGAAGCTTTGGATCCTGCTGGGAATGGGATGCTGCTGAAGGTTCTGGAGTTACGTTGTGGCACTACTTGCAATTTAGTAGGCAACTGTAGTAGGGAAGTGCAATGATACCTGGTGGAGTAGAATGGTGCAGTGTTTGGAGGGAGCAAAGCACGAAAAGAAAACTTTTACAAGAGGGTGCAAACGCTATGGACCCGGTCATTTTCCCACGCCGTGAGTACACCTGTGTTTTTAGCAGAAGAGATGACTTAGCTCAACAACCCAGCATTTCCTCTAGGATTTTAGCCATTAGTGATGATGGTATTTGGGAGTTGGAGCCATTTTGGCCCTTGAGCATAGCAAATCCCAACCTATGCTTCTCCCAGAGAAGACCTGTGAAAGCCCAGTGCTGTGCCTTGCTGCCGGATTCTTTCTGCATTCAGATTTCTATGTGTTACAGACCCAGGACCCACAATTTCAAGAGCACTTGAATCTTCCTTCCTCTCCTTTATCAAAGCACCAGGTCTAGGGAGACTCCTTGTACATGTCCCCATATCAGTCGTATCACTTAGTCTGCTTCTAAGAGTCGAGCTACAGGTAAGGGCCTTATTGTTTACAACTTTCAAAGACCCCTTGTACCCATCATCTCATTTGTTTCTCACAAAGGGTTCAATGAGATGCCTGCCATAGTCTCAGGCTCTACACTTGGAGACACTGCTTGAGTAGGTTTAGGAGGCATGGCCTTTCGAGAGGAAGTATGTCACTGTGGCTGGACTAGGGGGGTTTCAAAAGCTACGTGCCATTTTCAGTGCCCTCTCTCTGATTGCTGCTTGTGATTAGAGATGTGAGCTCTCAGCTGTTCCTGCCATCATACGCGGGGCTCTCTGTAACACTTTCCTGCAGTGATGGTGGCAGACTCTTAACTCTGTGGAACTGTAAGCTTATAGTTACGGAGCTTATCACAGTGATCAAAAAGGCACTAATACACTTTATGAGGTAGACAGGGTTTATTTTCCCTGTAGATTAATATGATGAAGCTAAAGAACAGTGTAGGGGAAGGAGGTTTTCAGTAAGTGGCACGGCCTCGTTCTTCTGGTGCCCATGCTTCCACTCGTGCAGCTGGAGTAAGATTGATCATTTAATTTTTTAAAGAAGTATTTTAACTGCGTGTGTGCGTGCACAAGTGCAGGTCCTTTCAGAGGCTAGAAGAGGGTGTCAGATTCCCAGAAGCTAGAGTTCCAGGCAGCTATAAGCTACGCCCTCCACCCATGTGGGAGCTGGGAACTGATGTGCTTTTCACCATTGACCGTCTCCAACTCTCCATCCCCAGGGATGGCCATTTTTATGAGCAAACTGAAAATCTCATATTTCAGAGAGGGCCTAGGCTGGAGTATGGAAGATGAAAATTAAGAGACAAGGTTTCACTTTGAGCCCAGAGTCCTTCTTTTAATACAGTGTTGCCCCCATCCCTAACCTTGGTGGGAAATCTCTTGGCCACGTGTGATACCAGTGCACTCTGGGAGACAATGAATCACCGTTATCTGCAGTGTCTCAGGTCTCCTTTTGGTCATCCTTTTCAAAGATGCAGCCAATCACTTCCTCTTGTGCTACCCCAAGTGGTGATACTCACAGCCCCAGAGCTTCCTTGGACAAACGGATAAAAAGTCAACCATTCTCTCCAAGACCGGGTCAGCACTCCACTCAGCAGCCTTTCAAATCTGGATGGCACGGGGTCTTTGGCAGAAGCTGCTTTGGCCAATCCTTTCCAAGGCTCTGACTAGGTCTTCAGTGTGAGCCAAAGGCAACACCAGCCAGAGTAGCATCAGCCCGTATTTCAGAGTTCATACAATGTCATGCTGTCTAGATTTTCATCATGAATGTTCCCGAGACTCAAACACAAAGGGAATTGGGTTGATTTCAACTGGAAAATATTCCTGCCATCTCAACGTTCTCTGGAATAACCTGCTTGCAGCTGTCATGGGGAGGCCTCCTCCCTGAAATGTGTGGCTTTTCCAAGGCTCAAGCTCCAGGGATCTAGAGGGGAAAAGGAGGAGGGGACCAGATTCTGTACTGCACCCCCGGAGCCTGGCTGATGCTTGCATTTTTCGGGGATAGAATTGAGCCTCTGGGGTTGGGGTGGGGGTGGGGGAAAAGAATTCACAGAACCAGCTGCTGCTCAGGGGATCCTTGCTTGCTGCTGGTTGCATTTCTTTTATTGACCAGATTCCAACAGGAAAAGGTCATCTTCTGATAAAGAATCATGTTCCATTAGACAGAGATTCTAGTTGGTGGGCAGGGGGTGGAGACAGAAGACCTGGGTTTATGTATGAAGCTGCCACTAACTTGCACTGTGCACATTGGCAAGTCAGTTTTTACTTTCTTGTGTCTTAACTTCTTCCATTTGCAGTGGAGTTCCTGGTACCTGTTGTTCACATCTGTGATATAAGAACAAAAAAAGGCACTTGATGAATGCGCTAACAAAAATTAAGGGATGCTAGAAATATAATACCATCTGTCTTAGTTACTTTTCTACTGATATAAAGAGACACTATGACCATGTCAACCCATAAAAGAAAACATTTAATTGGGGGCTTGCTTTCCAGTTGCTGAGAGTGGGGGAGCAGGCAGCAGGCAGGCAGCCATGCAGGCATGATGCTGGAGCTGGAGCACTTACACTCTGGTCTGCATGTCAGAAGCTGACAGCAAGAAAGACTGGGTCTGGCATGGGCTTTTGAAATCTCAAAGCATTAAAAAAAAAAAAAACAAAAAAAACAAAAAACAAACAAAAAAAAAACAACCTCAACAAAAGCCAAACCCAAGCATTCGAAAATGAGCCTATGGGGGCCACCACACCATCTCCGCAGACTCAGTAGCTCTTCTCTTCTTTTCTGTTGTTGTGTGGGATTTACATGGCCAGAAGGCAAGGGGAAATCACAGCCAAAACAGGATAACTTGATATGAAAGTGAAGACGCTCTAAAATCTGATCCTGGAGATGTTAACAACCAACTGGGAGTAAAGTTGTCTGATAGATGCAGGGAAACATGATATTGAACTCAGAGATGCTATCTGGGTGGCAGGAAACAGAGTATCAAGGGCAAATTTCTTGTCTCACACACTCGTGCCCTGGACTTGTACCCATCTTACTAAACTTCCTTGGAAACCTTAAACCCTTGGGGGGATCTTTGTTACATAGGCCCTTGGAAAGAGTATTCACAGCCATTCGTTCACTTCCTAGCACTGTAGGAAGCATAACAGAAGTTATTGTAGCCATCTGACACCCAAAAACCAAGGACCAACTAAGCAAAATGATGGGCAAGTACCTCTAGGTATTAGATGATAGTGTTAGCTGACAGTAGAGAAAAACCTGGGTAGCATGCTTCACTCCTCTCTACTGCTTGCTAGTTGTCGCATATGGATGATTCTCATTCTCATACTTTCCTCATTCTCAGTAAACTCCCCTCCATTCTCAGGGCACCCCCAGAATTCCAGTGCATCTTTTATTCTGGAGTCTAACTGGTAGATCCAATTGTGGGATACTCCTGTTTGAAATTCCCAACTGCCCCTTAGGCTCAACGGCAAGCTCTTAAACCTGGTGTCCACAGCTCCATATGCTCTGTTCAGCTCAGCTCTCTAGCATGTCCCTTCCCCTTCTCCCCTTGCATTTTGCCATCTTCAATAACTAAAATGTCTGGTCTTTGGAGATTATTTTATTGTTTCTGACTCAAGGCTGTGTGCATGCTCTTTCCTTTGGCTATTGTACTCCATTCTGCACTCCACTTGGCTAAGTCCTACTTCTTCAAGCTCTAGCAGTGCCTCTTGGGGGATGTTCCCCTGACCTCTCTCCTGATCTAGATTGGGTGAGGTTCCATTTTTATGAATTTCCATGAAACCTAGTCTTGATTGTTACTATAGCTGTCACTACCCATGTAATAATCATTCATTTGTCTTTTCCATGAGAATCCTTGTTTCTTAAGATCAACAATCAGGCCAACACCTAACACAAAGAAGTAAAAATAGCTTGGCACATAATGAATGGTTTACAGATATTTTTTAATTAGTCGAATGAATGAATGAATGAATGAATGAACGGATGGACGGATGGATGACTGACTGAAAGAATAAATGATATGTCCTGGGTCATTCAACTTGCAACCCAATGATTTTGCTTTTTGGAAGTAACATGTTTGAATACAAGGGTAGTCATATTAATAGCTTTCATGACACCATTTGAGTAAATGTTTGGGGTATCATTCATTACAGGATCTACATATATAACTACACAATATACTATATATTATGCAGCTGTATAATATATGCATTACATATGCATAATATATGCACATGTATATCATATAATACTATATTTTCACATATATTATGCATATATGTGCATGATATATTATATACTATATATGCACATATTATATATTATATGTACATATATGCATAATATATATTATGCAGCTCAGACTGGCTAATGCTAGGCTCTAACTCATGATGCTTGCTTCGGATTCTGCTTCTCAAGTGTTGGGATTGAATCATGTGCCATGACATTTGGCATAAAACCTTAATCTTGGAGGAAGGACCCTGGCATCCACTGTGTGTCAGGTATGTTGCCTAGAAATCTACTTCTAAATGCATTCATTTATTTATTTCTTCATTAGTTTTATCTTACATATCAACTACATGCCAGTAGAAAATATATTCTTTATGGATTTGGAAACAGAAGGCCTGAGATGTGAAGTCACTTTGCCAAGACCACCCAACCTCTTAATGGTGGGGCTGGAATTTGAACCTAAGCTTATATAACTGTAAAATAGATCTGCTGTATTGCATTGACTCATACACTAGATACTTGAAAATAGGACTTTTCTTCTTCACATAATAAGGTGCACAAGAATAGATTTTGTGCACCGTTTTCAAAATGATGTCATAAATGACAATATTGATAGGTTTTTTAGAAACTTTAGATTTCCAGAACAGAGTAATTTGAAAACATTTTCATTGTATTCATTGTGCATGGTATTGTGTTACATAAGGACATGTACACACCAGTATATACTGTTGGTATATTCCCCAATTCTCTCTACCTTCATTTTTTTTTTCATGTTCCCCTTTCCCATTAGATCTCTTTGATCCTCTAGACAGTTTTGCTCCCACTTCCATGCCATAAAGACATATGTGATATTTATGTATCTATAAAGATATAAGAACCAGAAGGGAGGGGAGCAGAGAAACATAAATAGCTCAATAAAATAAATTTTATATATATATATCACAAATTAGAGAAAACACACACAATATTTTTTTGTTTTGAGACTGGCTTAATTTTCTCAATATGATTATTTCCAGTTGCATCCATTTTCCTGTAAGCACCACAACATTATTCTTTTTTATGTCTGAAAAATTCCATTGTGTATCTACCACATTTTCTCCATCCATTCTTCTGTTATTGGATGACTACCCTGGTTTCCTAACTTAGACATTGTGAACTACTGTTGTGAAAAACATTGATGTGTAGTTATCTCTGTGATATGTTGACATGGAGAGATTTGGGTAAGTATCTAGGAGTGGGATAACATGGCTAATTAGTAGATCTATTGTTAGTGTACTGAAAAAGCACTATACTGATTTCCATAGTGGCTTGACTAGTTTATACTCCCACCAGCAGTGTATAAAGGTTTCTTTACATCCACATCTTGTCAACATTTCTTATTTTCTTCATGATTGCTATTCTTACTTGGGTGAGATTAAATTTCAATATTTTTTTAATTTTCATTTTTCTGATGGTTAGTGAGGTTGAACATTTTCATATTTTTATTGGCTATCTGTATTTCATCTCTTGAGAGCACTCTGGCATTTTATTAGCTCATTATTTATTGGTTTCTTTGATTTCTTATTGATTTTTTTATTTCTTTATATACTTATATTAGCTAGAGTTCTCTAAAAGAACGGAACTGATAGGATGAGCACACACATACACACACACACACTATTAGAATGGCTTACAGGCTGTGATCCAGCTAGTCCAACGATGACTGTCTACCAATAGAAAGTCTAAGAATCTAGTAATTGTTCAGCTCATGAGGCTGAATGTCTCAGCTGGGCTTCAGTAGATGCTGGAATCCTGAAGATGTAGGCTCCAATGGCAGTGAAGGAATGGATTTCTAGTGAGAATGAGAACAAGCCGGCAAAGAGAGTGCTTCCTTCTTTCATGTTCTTTATCTAGACTGCCAGAAGAAGATGTGGCCCAGATTAAAGGTGGATCTTCCCACCTCAAAAGATGTGTTAAAAGTGAGGCTTCCTACTTCAAATGATTTAGTTCAGAAAAAAATCCCTCACAGGTGTTTCCAGCCACTTGGGTTTTAGTTAATTACAGATACAGTCAAGCTGTCAGCCAAGAATAGCCATCACAATATTCTAGATATGACTCCTATTCAATGGGTAGCTAGTAAAGACGTTCTGCCATTCTGTAGACTGTCTCTTCATTTATTTGTTTACTGTACTGTGTGGAAGTTTTTCAGGAGGTTCCAGTGGTCAATTTTTGAATTATTTCCGGAGTAACTAGAGGTCTCAGAGTAGGATACTTTTTTCTTTGCTAGCTGGGATGGATACTTGTAACTAAGGCCAATAAAGAGGAAGTTGGTGTACAAAAATAGCAAACCCAAACTCTATTTGGGGAACAGCTGCAAAGAATAATTTAAGGGTGTCTCTCTGACAGCATGCCTAGTGTGAGGTTCACTGTTGTTTTAATACTACTTCTAGGTTTTATGCCACATTACAGTTTATAGGCTATTATCTCCTACTGAATATGACACTTAGATCTTCACTATTGAATAGACAACAACTTAGGCTTTTAAAGATACCGTGTTACTTGGGCAAGTTAATAAAATATGGCAGCTCATAGATTTCTCAATAACTAAAACTGCGATACAAATAGCAGAATACAATGTTACTAAACCTATGATGTTTTTCTGAAGAGGGAGGCTATCTCTAACATCTATGGATATATTAAGGATTAGGTGATTGTTAGAAGAGGCTGTTTGTTGGTTCCCAGCTGCTCAGCCCTGAAATAATCACACAGAAACTGTATTGATTAAAACACAGGTTGGCCCATTAGCTCTAGCTTCTTATTGGCTAACCCATGCATATTAATTTAACCCATCTCCATTAATCTGTGTATTGCCACGAGGCTGTGGCTTACCAGCTAAAATTCAGGTGTCTGTCTCCAGGGGGACTACATGGCTTCTCCTTAACCCCACCTCCTTTACAGAGGGGAAATCCCACATCAGGCGACAGAATAATGAGGCTTATAAAATTGTTGCAAATATTAATGTTATTTGTTTTGTGAACTATAGCTTATTGATTATTCAATATTACATATCCTCTTCTGTACTAAAGAATATTTAAACTAGATACAAAGCTATGTAGCTCTAGATTATCTCCAAATCTCTCTGGTAGCTACATATGATGGTTCTACTAAATTTTTCCAAGTATAAGAACTGTATATAATTTGGGGGATGTGCTTCATCACTTTCTCATTTCTTTTGCCTGTTGCTGATTTGGACCATGAATTAGAGGCTACATACTGCAAATGGCAGAACAAAATAGGAACTTGTGTTCTCAATAGTATTATCACCATTCAGTTTCTTTGATTAATGTTTACTGGGTTGAGGCAGAGCAATAGTGCAAGCACAAGCAAGCGCATATAAACTCACAATGAATAAGCAAAATTGGCCAAGACAACCTGTCAGCAGACCCAAAGCATGGTAACTAATGATGCATGATCCTAGCCAATCACAACATGCCAGCAGTGACTTCCAGTTTCAAAAGGACCAACCAAAAATGTTCATGCAGCAGCTTAATTTCCCTAATCCCATAACCCCCCTAACCTGTTTATAATAAAGTGCTTCTATATTGGAATCTCCCAGAGTCTGTGCCATTCCCTCCATGTCTTCTTACCCCCTGTCCTGCCAGGAAATAGGGACTGCACAACAGGCAGCAGTAGCAACAAATCTGCAAAACTACACTGGGTGATTAATATTTGAAGAACACTGTTGAAGATACCAAGGACAGGGCAATAAAGACAACACCGTTCCTTGCCAGAATAGTGCTTACCTTGTGACTGGAGGGTGTGAGAGATATCCAGGATAATATCCAGGATGAATCACCGTGTGTTAGCTGGTGCTAAAGAGGAGGATTAATCAGGGACAAGAGATAGCTTATACGTGTAAGAGTTATAATCATAGATAGGGTTTCAGAATCCCAGTAGTGGGCATGATGGAGCAAGAAATAATAATGAAATGAAAGAAGAGGGATAAATAAAGGAAAACATGATTATTTTGAGTCTGACAAAAATATGCTTCATTTAGCAAAGATACACAAAGTAACTTAGCTAGTTCAGACCAGGCTTCCTGGCATGGAAATAGTCCTTGAAAAGTGATGGGGAAAGCTAAATGATGTCCTTGAGCTGTGGGCACATATGGGATCCATATGGGTAAGAGCTGATCACCAAAACAAAGATGAATGTCTAAGTTTAGAAGAAAACAAGGCATATGAATTATAGCCTGAAGGGCAAAAGGCAGAGAATTAGGGCACTTAGGTATAGGCCATGAACTTGTTTTGTAACTGGACAACATTCTTCTCCCTGGATCCTAGTACCCTTATATCAGACCCATTTTATAGATCTCTCCTCTTGATCCATTAAGACACAGTTGGAGTCATTGCCTGTCTATGAGAGAAGCATTCCCACACTGGGTCCATCACAGTATTTGAACTCTCTTTCACATTCCGTCAGTTCATCATTGAGTAGCTCATTGATTCAGATATAGATGTCTGTCTTTCC
Organism: Microtus oregoni; assembly: GCF_018167655.1. Classification (NCBI taxonomy): domain Eukaryota; kingdom Metazoa; phylum Chordata; class Mammalia; order Rodentia; family Cricetidae; genus Microtus; species Microtus oregoni. The sequence continues at coordinate 1,738,392 of NW_024544748.1, read as the reverse complement.
TCTAGCACACTTTTAAAAATAATTTGCTTTTTTGAGACAGTGTCTCTCTACACAGCCCTTACTGTTCTGGAACTCACTTTGTAGACTAGTCTTACCTCAAGTTTACAGAGATCAGCCAGTCTCTGCCTCTCCATTGCTGGGATCAAAGGCATGTGCCACCATGCCCAGCCAGCTAGCAAACTTTTAACATAGCCTTCTAACTGGTTTTCTTGTTTCAATTCCTTCTTGTCTCTTTTATAATCCAGCCTCACAAAAGGAGCCTTGTATTCCAGGAGACAAATTTTGCCATACGACTTCCTATGAGTAAAACTTGCAGTAGTTCTCATACTCAGTCTGAATAAGATTCAGTCTTATGATGTCCTACAATGGTCTTCTATACTGCCTGCTTCCTCCCTCTCCTGTTTTATTGTTCTTCTGTTACTCTGTTCCAGCCACACCAGTCTCTGCAAATACTTCTAGCATACTGTTTCACAGGACTTCTTACATTTTGTTCATCATCCTAGAGTTATATTCCTCAGGACATATACATTGCTGGGTCTCTTACTTCTTTCATGTCTTTAATCAAATATTACTTTATAAGAAGGCCTTTCCTGATTACCCCACACAACTGATGTGACATTCCATATGACCCACTTTCCTTCTTGATTGCATTTGTTCTTTTCTATTGTACTCACTGATATGATATAACTTTGTTTATTTGATTTTAGTCCATCTTCCCCCATTTATAATGTAAGGAGTTAGAGTAATTAACAATGAAACTTGGGGTAGAAAGGACCCCCTATAGATCTTCTATCTATTTCTCTCATGTAATAGAGTAAGAATCTGGGGGAGGAGGCATTTCAGCAAGCTGTGGGTAGTCAGAATAAGAATTCAAGTCATGTGAGTCTAGATTCAAAGTTTTTCTGCTATACTATGTTAGGTATACAAATGTGTATTATTTCTCAACTACAGGGCAAAACCCTAGGCATTATCTATCTGGACCTGTAAGCTCTGAGGAGAGAAGTAAGTAGGTGGAAGAGCTTGGTTTTTCCATATAGTTTCCCTTAATTTTTTTTCTAATTTGGGCGGCCAATAATTACTGAAGCAAGTATTCCCTGACTTCTTCGATTGTTATACTATAAACAAAACCATTTTGATTCTTTCAGTTTCTAAGATTATAATATAATGCCATCATTTACTCCTTCCCTTTCCTCCTCCCAAATTCTTCCATCTACCTCCTCTGTTTTCCTTAAAATTCATGATCTCTTTTTAATTTTGTGTGCGTATGTGCATGAGAATGTGTGTGTGCCTTTGTGCCCGAGTGTTTGTGTACGGGCGTGTATGTGCATGTGTGTGTGCACATGCTTAGGAATCCTAAACATAAGTTTTAATATATTAATGAGTATATTTTTGGGGCCTGGACCTGAGTTATCTTCTTAGGGAGTTTTAAAGATTTTGTTGATGATTCTTGTTCTTTAAGAGTGCGCTAGGGGCTGACAAAATGACACAGAGGGTAAATGTGCCTGCCACAACTCATGAAGACCTACATCCCTGAAAGTTACATGCTGGAAGAAGAGGACCCATTCCTACAAAGTTGTTCTTTGTCACAAGTGTTCTTCAGTACTTGTATATGTGCATGTATATGCATATGTGTGCACGCACGTGCTCACACACACACACACACACAAACACATATATATTTTTAAAAAGTAGTCTGGCAGTGGAGGCAAGACTCACATGCCTGAGACAAATGGGTTCCAAATTGTGAAATACAGACAGGAAGTGCTGGTTAAGAATAGTGGGTGGCCACTGAGACTGAAGCAGAATTGTTACAGAGGAAAGAATAGATCTTTGCATCTACTTCAGGCTGTATTCTTGCTGTTATAGTATGTTTCTTCAATTAGAAGTGGTCACATGCACCCATGGACCTGATCCTCTATGTCCATAGTTCTCCATGGAAAGATGCTTTTGAGGTAGTTTTAGGCTTCTTGGTTCCTCCTCCACTGATATCCTTACATGGGGTCTGCCTTCAGTTTAGTCTGTGCTTGCTGAGTGCTCTGAGAACACCAGGCCCTGGGCTGAGGCCTCAGTATAAAATAAGAGGTGAATATAGTACAACAGTTTGACTCAGGCACACCAGTGTTGAATAGGGCAGTAATACATAAGGATTTGCAATTTAAGTTACCTTTTCTTAATGAATTTATTGGCCAGGCATGGTGGGACACACCTGTAACTTGAGTACCTACAAGTCTGAGACAGAATTATGAGAATAAGGCTAGCCTGGATTACAGAGAGACACTCTGTTTCAAAGAAATTTTGTTTATTTCTATTACCCTTATTAAAAAGGGATTTGAAATGGCAAGCGTAGTACATTCTGCTTATGAACAAATAGTTATGAGAGGTCAGAGGAGGAGGAACGATGTGGAAAGCGAGCCAAAGCTTCCCAGACTAGAAGACACTGAACTGAACTTGGAGGATGATTCAGAGTTTTCTAGGGACTACAGGACTGGAAGTGTGAATAGGGGGTGTTCTTCTTAATGACAAATGGCACCGTGCACAAAGGTGTTCTTTCTCTAGAGAAGATATGGTAAATGCCTGGCACGATCACTACCCTTGGCAGTAATTGCTAATCAGACATGATGTTCTTTCCCACTCAAACTGGATGGGACTTAAGATCCTCAACACGGCACAGCACAGTACTCCAAATGGCTACTTGCAGCCAATTTGAATGGATTCATGAGGTGAAGCATACTTGCCATCCTTGGCAGATTTGTGAACCTTTTAAAATTACAGACTTTCAGGAAACCAAACCTTGTTGGGAATCTACATTTCTAAACATAGTTACTACTCCTCCATTTCTCCCGGCCCATGATTCTGACCTGTTGAGTTCACAGAGTTACTGTGGTTTATAATGTTACTGAGTTTACAGTCTTTTACAATGAGAAGTTTTTTTTAATTGATTTTATTGAGCTATACATTTTTCTCTGCTCCCCTCCCCTTCAACCCTCTCCCAAGGTCCCCATGCTCCCAATTTACTCAGGAGATCTTGTCTTTTTCTACTTCCCATGCAGATTAGACCCATGTATGTCTCTCTCAGGGTCCTCATTGTTGTCTAGGTTAAAACAAAGAGAAGTTTTAAATTAGAGTAGTGCTCTGCATTTTAGAAAGCTGCCTTTGGCCCCAGCATAATGAAGCCGGTAGGATAGAAAGAAAGACTGGTGGCAGGGAGGCTACTTTATATGCAGCTGTGGTATTAGAGACAAGAGATGAGTGTGTGGGCGGAGAGGGTAAAGTAGAAATGTTAACGGAGGCAGATGATGGAAATAGAGGAAGAGCCAGAACCCAGGTCCTTTGCGGGAGCACAAAAGAGAAGGAAACAATACCTAGGGGAGGCTGCTGTATGGGCAGACTTTGAGCTAAGAGACTATGTTTTAAGGTCAGTTAGCATTTGCCACTGAGAAGAAATGGAAAGAAGCCATTTATGACCTCGAGACCAGGAAAGGCAAAGATGTGAAGGTGGAAAGGTCACAGGGCATATATGAAAAACAGTGACTAGTTGAATTTGGCAGGCTTTAGTTTGGCATTCAGAGGTGACCTTCTTCCCATCACCACATATGTTCCTAGATGACGTCTCTCACTGTTCAGCCTGCAGAAGCTCTGGAAACAGAAATTGATGTTAACATCAACGAAAGTGTGGCTGGATGAGAAAGGTCTCTCGTCTGCAAGAGTGCGTTGTGGTGCAGGTTCTGGGCATATTGGTGCCTGCAATTCTGTACTGTCCCTGCTGCCATTCGCCAACCTTGATCACTGCTGAAGGAGGAGCACTGAAGGATAAAATCCTGGACTGTCTAATGGGGAGAGAAGAGAATAGGCACATAGCAACAACAACAGCAACCCACCCAGGTCTGTGGGTGGGGGCATCTGTGTGTACAGTGGCAGTCTACAGTGCTCTGAAAAAACCCCCGTCTAGGCCAAGGCTGAAACGGTTATGATTTTTAAAAATCACTTCAGTGACCTCATACATTAACTAAACCTTTCCAAGATGAAACATTCCCTAAGTGCTTACTAACACTTTTTGGTTCTCCACCTGGACTCATGGTAAGGCCCCATGGTTTCATCACCACTGCCTCTGACACATACATCAGTGTATGCTTGGCTTAGCAAAAAAGACAACACTGCAGCATTCTTATCAAAAGAGGGTGAACTTGTAACTTTTCTAAAAGGATTCCAGTGACCCCAGAGTCATATTTTGAGAACAACTGGTTCTCAAGACTGTTTTTAAGTTTGCAACTGCAGAACAAACACATTGATATTGTCAGCAAATATTCATCTCAAACATCATTCTCTCAGCCTGATTTAAAGATAAAATAGATGTTGCACTATACTGGATAAATATGTCTGGTAGACTCTGTTAAAATTTAAAATATGGACCCTAAAAATGTTTTCCATTAGAGTCAGTGTATAGCATGAATTCTAATTGTTCTTAATAAAAATCTGGAGTCAGATATTAGGGGATGAAAGCTGAGAGGTCAGAGAAGCAGAGCAGCTAGCCAATAGAGAGACCTTTTACCTCTACCAAAGTTTAGATCGAAGGGGCAATCCTGTCCTTAGACTGCCTCCTTAGACTTTGTCCTCAGACTGAAGGGGTAATTCCCAGACTGCAACTGTCTTCACCGATCCTCAGATTGCACTGAGATCCTGTCTCCTCCTGCCTTATATTCCTCTCTCCACCCAGCCATATCACTCCTGTCTCTGCCTCCCTAGTTCTGGAATTCAACACGTGTGATCCCAAGTGCTGGAATCACTTTTGTGTGAGCTCTGTCTCTTTTTTTAGACAGATTCAGTCTCATGTAGCTCAGGGTAGTTTTGAATTAACAGAGATCCGTTTGCCTCTCTGTCTCCCGAGTCCTGAGATTAAATGTGTGTGCCACCTCTCCTTGGTCTCTAGTGACTTAGCTCTGTACTATGATCTTCAGGCAAGCTTTATTTGTTAAAACATAAACAAAATATCACTACATCAGTATCTAGTTTTCATGAATATTTATGCAGTCTTTTCTTTGAAATAAAAGCATTGGCAGCTGAGGAGGGTGCTCAGTAAACACACTAGGAGCTGAGGACATGGATCAGTCAGTAAAATACTTAGGCACAAGCATGAGGACCAGCATTAGGATTCCCCAGGGCCCATGTAAAAGTCTGGGCATGGTGGTGCATCACTATGATCCCAACTGCAGAGGCAAAGTCAGAAGGATGGGTTCCTGGTGCTTACACGCCAGAGAGATTAGCAGAATCTGGGAGATCCATCCCCAAAACCAAGATGGAGAGTAATTAAGGAAGACCCCCTAGCCTTGACCTTTGGGCTCCACATACCTATGCATACATACACATACACAGATAGACACACAAACATGTAACCACAAAACAACAAAAACATTGACAAGACTGTTACACAATATTGATAAACAAATTTTCGCCTAAAGAGAATTTTATATTTTGAAAAGTGTAACTTTACCTTTGTTCTGTATTTGAACACTATATTATGGCAGACTTAAACTCTTTCTGAAGTTCTTATTAAGCTAAAAATGCTTTTCAAAACCTGAGAAATGAACGTAGAAATATATAACCCAGTATAAAAAAATGATAAAGCACTTTCTGGGTGAATGTTCTATTTGAACTTTTCTGATAAGGCAATGGGATACAGAGGACGAGAAGACACAATGGCTGTTCTTAAGAAACTCAAAGTTTACTGAGAAAGACAGATATCCACAGACAGTCACAAGTCAATAAAATAAGTGGTAGCAGAAGAATGCACAGCCATGAGGGTGCTTAGAAGGACGGAATTACTAGGCCAGAGAGGCATCAGAGTGTGAAAATGGCTCAAGCTTTCAGCTATCACAACAGTTTGATTTCTATGATACAATTACATTCTTGGAGCTAGGACAGAAGAGAGAAATTGATGGGTACATTTTGGAGGACTTCCTGGAAATGTCTTCTATCTTTCTCCTGAGGCAAAATTTCTCTGTGTAGCTCTGACTGTCCTGGAACCTGATCTGTAGACCAGGCTGGCCTCGAACACACAGAGATCTGTCTGCCTCTGCCACCTGAATGCTGAAATTAAAGGTGTGCACCACTACTGCCTATCTCTGAAAATGTCTTTGCAGTGCTCTGATTGTAATTAGTTGACCACATTTGTGGCAGTCATCATGACATTCTTACCATCTGTGTGCTGGGTTCACTGACCCATGACACATACCAACAATTTCTTCAGTGGATTTCTGTGTCAGGTCTGCTGTAGAGCATTGGATGCTGGCCTGGCTGACTGCACTTTTTTATCCATAGTTATTCTGCATGTGCCTAGAACTGAAAGGTCAAGTTTTTGAGCTACCAGAAATTTTAGCAATAGGGCTTGCTGGGCATCATTTGGCCCACCAGTGGCAGGGGAATGGAAAGGTTAAAACTTGACTTCAATTTTTGGAAGATCTTCTGATACTTGTAAGTGAGAGAAAGCATAGCTAAAGAGGTAACTATAAATAACTATAAACTAAACTCGCTGTGATGTTTTATAGAGTAAAATTATGTATAATGGCTTATGTAAAATTATGCATTGAACAATAAATTGTGTTTTGCGGTACAGATCAGTCTTCTGCAGATAGCTGGCACTGAAACTAGATTCTTAGATATGCATGCATGGGCATACTGAGCATTGTATTCAGTGGTTTAGAAAAGTAACTCCCACAAAGGATATTTTGATTGCAAATTATGGCGAACCCAACTAAAATAGACAAAAAAATGCTGACGAGTTTTTATTTACATGACAGGAAAGCCCAGATGTTGGACAGGCTACCCACTGGTTCAGCTATGACATTGGCTCCTTCCCTTTGTGGTTCTCTTGATTCTACTCTCCTGTCCTATGTTGTTTGGTTTTGTCCTTACTTTGGGGGAGAGTAATGGTAACTAGGGCTATTTTATATTCCATCAGTTAAAAGATAATGGCTTCTTGCACTATAGTAAAAATGAATTTAAATGCTGCAAGATAATTAGAATTTAGAGTAACATCTGTATCACTACTGGCTATATACTCAGAAAACACTGTATCAGCATATCACAGAGTTACTTGCCATCCATGGTCATGGGGCACTATTTACAACAGCCAAGTTACAGAATCAGTTCAAGGTCTGTTGACAGATGAATGGATAAAGAGAATATGGTACATGTGGATGACGGAGCTTTATTCAGCTATGAAGCATAAAATGATTTTGTTCAACGGAAATGGACCATATTTGTGATGATCATATTAAGTGAAATGAGCCAGGCAAATCTTGCATGTTTTCTGTCATTCATAGATCCTATAATTTGGGTAGCTACACAGGACCATATGTATAATGTAAAAGCTGCTGGAAAGAGGAAGATGAGAGGGAGAGCAAGAGACAGATTGCAGGAGGGAGGACAAAAGAGAGGATATGGGGAAATGGATATAATCAGGGTACTTTATATACTTGAAGGAAATTGTCCTTACTAAACCCATCATGATACAATGAATATATGTTAATAAAACAAAATGTAAGGCCAGATTCTATAAACCATGGAGATTCCTCCAAAATTTGTTCAAAAACAGTTGAATAGTTGAAATACTTAGAAGGGTATCTGAATTTTTGCTTCTGCTTAGTATTTAGTTTTAAGCAGTGCCTCTTTCCTTGTACCTCTTATAGTATCAATGTTAATCTAGAAATAAGATGCTTCTGTACTTCTAGAATAGGACTAATATCTTAAGACATTCTTCTGAGCCTAGAGCTTCAATATGCATAGAACTAATTATGCAGAACCGGTCAAGAAAACAATATCTGGAGTTTCCTACAACTGGTCTCCCATCATGGTGTCAATGGCCTGGGTATCCTGGGAAAATGGTTATATCTTTTGGAGCCTTCATTTCTTTAAGAAACAAAAACAATATTAGGACTTACCTCACAATGGCTGGAGATGACATGAAATAGTACCTGCAGTGCATATATAAAAGTGCCCCGTATTTTTGGTTCATTGTGCCCTCACTGACTCAGTGATTTTCTTTATGGCATCCCTAAGTGAAGAGAACTCTGTTGCATTTATACTTATTGAGCACTTAAGTGTAAAAATGGCAATGGTACTAGTTTATGAGCTGTATATTTCCCTCAAAAATTTAAAATATCTTACAATAATCTTGTGAGTTGTTTATGTTATTCTGGGGTATGTTGTTCACCAGTTCAGGAATAAAACATCACTGCGGACAAATTTCTCTTTAATTACAGGCTGGTTTTTATTGAGATATGCCTATTATTATCATTAGAAAAAGAGGTTCATTGGAAGAGTAGTTTCTACACGAACAGTTATACCTAATACAGTGTCATTTTCTCGGTTTACTCCCCCCATCCCACTGTCGCTCATTGATCACATGTTATTGCTTTAAAAGAGATTTCATATGCTAGATGGATGTACTTTCTTTTGCAGTGCCTGAAATTCCATATACTTGGGAGGCTGAGACAGAAGTTTCACATTTATATTTATAATAAATTGTATTCAATTTATATATTAAATAATACACATTATTATTCAAGTCTTGCCTAGGCTACAGGCTGAGTTCAGACCACCCTGGGCAACTTAGATCCTGCTTTAAAACAAAAAGTAAAAAGAGGACTAGAGATGTATTTCAGGGATAGAGTGCTTGCCTTTAGTATTGTTTAGGATTTTCTATCCCTTTTCTTTGCTTTTCCCCCTTCCTTTTTCCATGCCCTCCTTACCCAGTATCCAAATCCTGACTCTCACTCAAGCCCTCCTCACAGTAAGGAGAGAGTGGCTGCCTAATTCAGGAAGAATAGTTGGTTTGATTGTTTTGATTCCCCATTTGGCATGTGAGTCAGCCAGAGCATGGGGTGCTGTTGACGCATTCCTGCATGCATCCTTCCTTCTTTTAAGAAATAGGAACAATCAGTTTAAACCCTATTCTAACTGAGCTCAGGGCTCTCCGTTAGACATGTGGGGAGATCGAGTTTGCAAACTTGATTAAAATAAAGGCTCTTTGCTTTTACATACGGGACTCTTGGTTTCCTTGTCGGCTTGTCGGGGATTGCAGATTTGGGCGTAACACCGAAAAGCAGAAGAGAGTAAATCTTTGAAGCCGGGGTTGGTAGAAGATCTCTGAGATTTCCTAGAGGCGAGAGCCGCCTTCAGTTCTGTTTGGTTTTTCAGATTCACTGAAGGGAAATCTGATGTTGGAGTAATTAAGGAGGAATGAAATAGAAGACCTGTGCGTGCACTGTTGACTCTGGGCCTCCTTGGTGCTGGCTGGCAGAGGTCGGGAGCGGCTGGCTGGCTGTTAGCCCCAGCCTGCAGCGTTTGCTTTGGCCATTGGGGGAAAGAGCACTTTGTGGAAAGCCAGCCTTCCTGGCCAAGCGCCTATTTTCGTCCTGAATCTGTTGAGTCCAGCCTGAAGGTTGGCTCCAGGATCAACAGAGGCCATGGAAAATGGGACTGGATGTCTGGCAGACATCACTGTGGGCTTTGTCTTCCTGACCAGGTTAGTTAGCCCTGAGCTCACGACGGCAGGCACAATGGAGAGCTAAGGACCTTGCAGCATCAGTACCAGAAAGAACAAGCTTGTTGCATCGTCACTGTATCTCAGGCCAGGCCTCATTTATTTCCTAGCTCTCTAGTCTGGTAAGGTGGGCATGGAGGAAGGGCTGATAGAGTGAGTCTCCGCAGTACCTGAGGTCTCTTAAGTGAAAGACCATCAAACTATAGGGCCAGTGTTTTTTCCCCAACAAAAACGGGAGACTCCTGAGATTTAGCACACTTATCATCTAAAAAGCCAGGCAGGCACTGCATGTTATGGTTTTGAGAACTCTCCTGGTTTATATCTGCTTATTTAACTCTACCTTGGTGACAGAGAAGTATTCCTACGTGTGTGTAAATGAAGGAGCATGCCACCTTTCTTTGCTTTAAAAAAAAAAAAAAAGCTAAAATGTCAAAAAAATTCTTAGGTTGTGTTCTGCATGAAAATAGACAGTAGGTTGGATGTGGCCTGTGAGTCCTAGTTTGTCTTTAGCAACCACCACTCTAGAAGATAGAACACAGACTATGGGGTTAACTTGGGGATGTTTGGATTGAATGAAAAGAATAACCAGAGTTACAGGAAAACCAGGTACGTTTCCCAGAAAGCTACCTTAAAGAAAGATATAAATGATGTTCAAGAGGCACTGGTTAAGGATGTCACAGGAAGGCTCAAAGGTCTGACCAGGGATTGGTTCTGATTTTTTAAAAGCTACAGGACGGTTGCTGTGTAAGGATGTTTCCACTTCTGTGTATCCATCATTTCCCACCCACTCACTAGTTACATTTAAATTTTAACGGTTCTTTGTTCGGGATCCATTCTCCCTTGACTAGCATTCCTCATCTTGCTCCTCATTTTTTTTGTACATTCTTCTTTTCAGAAACTAAGGGGTTAATGTCAAAAGGGCAAGGTTCCCTGGGCAGCTGCTGCACTGTTGCCTAGCAACCCTCAAGGGGCAGCTCAGAATTTGTGCAGAAGCTTTTGTGGAAATATGGTCTGATCCAACCATCAGGGCGGAGTAGAGAGCAAAGGAGATCATGTATATCAGACCCATGATAAATCAAAAAACAGGATTTGACTCTATCTCTAAGAATATTAAATCTTCTTTTATGTCACTAGGGGGAATTAAATTTGCTTTAGGAGATTTCAGCTCTTTCCTGCTCCTCCCCCCGTCCCCCCAGTGGTTTGGTCCTATTTCTTAGAACATCATCCTTGTCACTAAACCTCCAGAGTGGCCTGCTCCTGTCTCATAGATTATTATGCTCTCTGTTCTCTTACCCTTCCCTCTAGTTATCTGGTTTGTAAGAGTGCTTTGATGATGTCTTGCACTAAAGCATCCCTTCTCAGCTCCCTCTACATGGCAGTGGTTTGTTCCTATCTGCTGAGCATCAGCATCTTTCCCCTCCTTTCTCACAGGAATGATTAGATACTGCGTCATTGAGCATCAGGCCTTTAAGCCCCTCCCCCGGGGTCCACAGTGGTTTGATCCTACCTCATGGACTATTAGGTTCTTCTGATTCCCCCTCCAGCGTCACCATTACTAATGGTATGGTCCTCAGCATCAGGTCCTTTTTGTCCCCCACTGGTCTTCTGAGCAGAACTGACGCAGCTTCATCTCATTCCTGATGCATCCTGAGCCCCTCAGTGCCTTGCTACTGCGTCAGTGCTATAAACTGGACCAAATGGGTTGAAAATGGACAGAAATTGATCTTGATCACTTTAAATATTTTATGACAAAGAAAAAAAAGTAATTTCTGTTCAGTTAAAAATCCATTTGAGCCAGTTTAAGGTGATTGCGCAGAGCTGGAGCCTGAGGTCGGTAAAGCCAGGAGGATGGCTGAAGACTATGCTGACTCAAGCCCAGACAAGGATCCAGGTATTTATAGATGTTGAAAATAATCTGGGCAAAAGAAAAGCGATCAGATAAGGAGATAGGAAAATACAGGAAGCAGGGTTGATAGAGGGAGGGCTCAGAAGAGGTTAGCACAACCTGAAGAATTTTTTTATATATATATTTAATGTCTTATACAGACATATAAAAAAGGGTTTGGGGCTCTAAATTGAGGCATCTGGGAGGCAGTCTGAACGCTGACGTCATCTGGCAGGCTGGAGCTGAGACTGGGTGGTTTGTGGTGCAGTGATGATGCCTGGCTCTGCAGGCCAGCTCCTAGGGCCATTCTTTGTACGGGACTCACCTCAGGCTATTTGGTTGATTGTCTCACTCCACAAATGACAGGCTTTTCACCCCTTTAACTGTGATAGCCATTTAAATTAGGAGTGAGTGAGCGATTTTGAAGAAAGCTAATTACAATAGGTAAGCCAAGGTGTGAATGAGGGAGTTGTTTAGAACTGAGTCGGAGTGTTTACTTCCTAATTATTTTTTTAGCAAGGTGGTTGGGGAAGTGGCAGCTTCAGCAAAGTACGTCATTTCTCATCTCTGGCAGGGCTTCTCCTCAGGGCTTGTGGCTTTATGTAGAAATTGGACTGCGTTGTCTGAATTTCTGTCATGTGCGCGTGTTCCTGTTGTTTTTTGGGAACTGCAGTGGAAAAGACGGGGCTGAGACATGGAGGATGAAAACAATGACATTTCCGCAGACTGCGGCATTTTTGATGCAGTGAGACAGTGGGCAGGCCCAATGGTTTGATGACGATGATGAGTCATGTACTGCGGCAAGATGGAGGGTGGGGTTGGAGCTGGCTGCTTCAGCTGGCAGGGGTGCATGCGGCTCTCTGAGGCTTCCTACCTGTAAGGAGAAAGAGAAAAGCTTTTCTAGAACGATTTAGAAACTCCACTGCCTGGGAGGGAAGGTGATATTTTTTTAAAAAATATTTTTTTGGAGAATTTGTTAGGATTCTGCGTATTTAGGAAGATGGCTTCCGTTAGCCACTGCCCATTTCTCCAAAGGGAGGATGGCGGCCATTTTGCTGAAGGCAGTTGAATGGCCTTACCAGGACTGAGAAGGTAAGAATTAGAAGGTTTAGAATCAAATAACCCAGGCTTTGCGGGTCGTCTCTGTTATTTGTAATATGAACATTGAGCAAATTAACCTTTTTGAGAATTGTGCTTATTTCTAAAATAAAGCTAATATCCTGTTTAAAAGATAGAAACTTAGAGTTTAATGCCTTTGGGGGCAAAGTAGATGATATTCAACATTTTTGTCTTATTGAACTGGATTGTGTGACAGGGATTATTTTTGTGTATGTGTATGTATAGTTTAGCTTGATAAAGACAATTTCTTTCTAAATTTTTTAACAATGCTTTTACACAAATGAAGCCACTGAACTATTTTGAGGATCAAAGAGAAATTTATTCACTGTAGAATTTTATAAAATATAAAGCATCCATGTACATATTTGCTATTTCTATAATAATACACGGATTATCACCCACGCAGTACTAGAGAAACCCAGGATAAAATGTCTTCTGGTGTTGCACACTCACAGACTTCTCAGATTTCAGATTCCCTTCCCCCTCGACTTCACCTGGACCTGTGGTGACTGGAAGCCTTGAGATGTGGTACGCAGCATCATGAGTCACAGGGACACAAAATGGGAGAGGCAGAAGGGGGGGGGGGACTTGGGGATCATGTCAGAGATGTGGGTGTGAGGAGAATGGAGTATCACAATCTGTCCTTTAGCTGTAAAAATGTGGGAACTGCGTAGTTTCAAGAGCAGCCTTGGCTACCTTGCCTGGATTCTATTACTGGTGCTGTAAAGAGCAGGATTAGGTATAGGAGCAGCTGGAAGGGCAATGATGGGGGCAGTGGATAATATGGTATAGTGTTAGCCACAATAGTCCCACTGGGGAACTATGCTATGTAGTCAGAAGTAGGAGCCAGGAAATATGGCCTTTTTGGATGAGATCTATTAATTAATTGATGATTACAATGTGTCTGCAGGGCAGAGAAGAGCATGACAAAGCTTTTTGTTGTGGTGCTCTGTGAACAAAATGGAGGAACTATGAGTCAGCATTTCTCTTCCAGCAAGATTCTGAATGCGTTCTTTAAGGCAATCTTTTATTGAATACTGACTATCTATCAAACATGCTGAATACTTTACATACATTGCTTATTTACTTCCCAGAACCACTCATGCACGTGAAGAAAACATTCACAAAGAGTGTCAGTTCTTTTCTGTATTTTTTCTGGATCAGGAATTCTCACACAGTGTTCAGGATGAGATCTATTAATTAATTGATGATTACAGTGTGTCTGCAGGGCAGAGAAGAGCATGACAAAGCTTTTTGTTGTGGTGCTCTGTGAACAAGATGGAGGAACTATGAGTCAGCATTTCTCTTCCAGCGAGATTCTGAATGCGTTCTTTAAGACAATCTTTTATTGAATACTGACTATCTATCAAACATGCTGGATACTTTACATACTTATTTACTTCCCAGAACTAATTCTCTTTGGAATTAGCAACAGTACATGGAGAAAGGCCTTTCTCCCAGTTGAGCTTGCTTCTCAGGAGGCCTACCCCCTCCCTGAGTCTCTAAGATGCTATGTGAGCCACTGTGGTGATGGAAATGGGTGGGCGCAGGTCTCTCAGGCACATCAAGTTGGGGAAAATGCTGAACGTCACCATTATGGAGAGGTCCTTGGTAGTAGGCTGCCTGCAGCGCTCTACCTGGCTCTGGCTTGGCTCCAACATTCTAGTTCATGTCTTGGGTGGAGCTGTAGAATAGCATGCTTATGCGGTGGGAAGACAGAAATGGAATGCAAGGAAAAGTAATATGCTGGATGACAGAACTAGGAATCTATGAAGAATTTACCAGACCACAAAGATAATCCAACAATAACAAAATAAATTTGATAAGAGGGCAGGGAATCCGGACTGCTCTTCAGACTCGAGAGGGAGGGGGAATGGGGTGGGGGGAGGGAGAGAGGAGTGAGGAGAGGGGGAGAGGAGTGGGGGGAGGGGGAGAGGAGTGAGGGGAGGGGGAAAGGAGTGGGAGGAGGGGGAGGGAAATGGGAGGCAGGGAGGAGGCGGAAATTTTTTCAATAAAAAAATAAAAAAAAGAGCAAGTGTGACATTTTGTGTTTGTTTTATAAAGCAAACAACATTCTTTTAAGAAATTACAGTTCTAAAGGATGAACTCATGACCAAGGTGGAAAAGTTAATGTAAACTCAGGTTATATTTATGAATTATTGTATAGGCTCTAAAATTGCAGCAATCAATCCTTTTATTCTGACCAGCATTTGTAGAGCCATAGCTCAAGTACTATGCTTGGTTATATTGTCTCTAAAGGGGGAATGAGACAAAATGGAGATTAAGAAAAGAAGCCAGGAAAGTGACTAGGCCATGATGGTTGTCTTCTGATATCTTTAGACTTTTCATGACTAAAGAGGATTTATCAGTACAATTTGACCCCAAGAGGCAGAATGAGAGTCATTGGATGGGGGCTCCTGCAGAGCTGCCTGGACAGTCTCAGTGGGAAGGAACTTGCTTCCTGTGAAAGGAAGCAGAAGCCACCTGACTTGTGCAAGTGGCTGAGCTGTGAGTCCCCAGATATAGCCTTAGTTCTTTGAGTATTTGGCTGGTGGGTGATCGGGTAATGATCAGAATGGAAGGACACAGAAGGGGGACTTGATCAGAATCCAAGGTTTTCTTTAAGTGGAAAATTTAAAAAATGTACATTTTGGCTCAGCCAAAAATGTCAGTTTTCACAGCAGTTAGGTAAATTATGGATTACTAACCTTTTTTGGACACGTTGTCCAGGTTGACCTTAGACTAGCTTTGTAGCCAAGGATGACATTGAATTTCTCATTCTCCTACCTCTGCTCCTAAGTGCTGGGATCATAGGTGTGTGTCATCAACTTGAACTCTGGACTTTGTGCATGCTAAGCAAGCATTCTACCAGTTGACCAACATCCATAGCGTTGTATGTTATTCCCCCCCCCCTTCTTCTTTTCACAGATGAGAAAACGGAGGCTCAGAGAGGTCCCATGATTTGTCCAAGGTCATAAATCTTGTAAGTGACCCATGCAGAATGCATCAGAGTCTTGGGGTGTGGGGAGGGGTACTGCATGTGCCTCAGGGTTGTCATTTTTACCTGATCATTTCTCCAGTTGAGTAACATGCTGATATTGCCAGAGGCGCATCAGGACTGTGCACAAGTACGTCATGTTGGGCTGGATGCCTGGAGCTGACGAGAGTATTGTGAAGATATATGATCAGCCTGCAGCCCAGCAGGTCCTGGAGGATGAGATTGGAACACAGCTGAGCTATTACACAGGCCAAATGGCATGAACACTTATTCATAATGTCTGTACCTTCCCCAGAACAATGTCTGCTATAGATACTTGGAAGGATCCATCTGTAAGAAGACATGGAGACCTTCCCTTTAACAATCAGGGAAGTGTTGTCTAGAGAAGGGCAGGGAACTCTCCAAGTTTTTCTACTTAATGATTTTGTCCCTGATGGTGCCAGAAATTAATTTTTAATATAATCTAGAAAATTTAGGATTCAAAGCACATTCATTTTTGAGGGAAGACCAAATCCCTTGTGAACCTGGCTTCAAGACAGGTTTGGAGGGTTTGCTTCCATTTCTTCCTGATTATTGTATAAGCTAGCATCACGGAAATATAAAGGTACACACTCAGAGTGTTAGCCAGACTGGGACAAATTTCCTTCCTGGAGCCCAGAAGGAAATCCACTAAGAATTTTTTGAGGCAAAAATAGGACTAACAGTTTGGATCTAGTCCTGTGGAGGTGAAGGTGCCTGAGGCAGTCTAGATAGAGGAAACCCAGGGAGGGCAGAGTGCTGCCTTCTGGACAAACAGATTTGAGAATTACTAGCCAAGGAGCTGGGGAGATGGCTCAGCGGTTGAGAGCACTGCCTGATCTTCCAGAGGTCCTGAGTTCAATTTCCAGCAACTACATGGTGGCTCATCTGTAATGAGATCTGGTGCCCTCTTGAGGAGGAAGCCTGGTCAATCATTCTCATCAACTTAGATCATGAAACCCAATATGGACAAGTTCAACAGAACCTTCATATATGGGCTGCCCATGCATACATGCTTCAGCATGGGCAGGGCATAAATTTCATTCATTTTCAACCAAGGGGATGGTATAGAAAGCCACATGTGTGGATAGCCTTACCTGGGGAGAAGGATCTCTTCTACATGATGACTATTCAACCACATTTTTTCCAGTTGTCTGGGACTGATATGTCTAGATATTAGCCTCTAGATTTAACAAATGTGATAATTCTACATTTGTCTTGCATTCCAGTCTCCTTGTTAGCTCATTTGTCCTTTTGAGGACATATTGTATTCTGTTTTGTCATTCTTGGTATACGGTACTCTAAAGCTAAACCCAGTACTCCCAAAATGGTGTATAGTAAAAGGAAAATCATCTCCTTCATTCTGGACACTATCCTTTTATTGGTGTATCCCAAGGTTTCATTAATTCATTTTTTGGTATATTTTGCTCAACACTGCCATCTGCATATATGTATTAGAGCTAAATCCCCCTCAGTGCTTTAGCAGGCATACCTGATACACTATCCCATCTTCCTCAGTCGTTATGATATGCTGATTATTTGTGGCAGTGACACTCTGAGCTCATCTGGGAATCTTATTTTTTTTTAAAAAGCCTGATTCTGAGCTAATCTTTGTGTCATTTATTGTAGAAAAGGTTAAAATATAATTCCTCTCCCTCTTTGAGTCTCATTTTGCGATGTAGCTCATGCTGTTTTTGAGCTTGCTATATAGCCTATATTGGCCTCTAACTTGTAATCCTCCTGCATCAGCCTCCTGCGTTCTGGGATTACAGGTGAATGGCATTGTACTTGGCTACCAATTTTGTTTTAGGTCCATTTTCACACTATTTTTTTTCAGAACTGGCGATCAAACCAAAGTTCCCATGTCTTCTGTGTGATTGCTACTGGCACGCTGCACCTCTACCTCATTTTATTTTGGTTTCGAGAGAGGGTCTAATTAAATTACCTTGTCTGTCCTGGAATAAACATAACTTGGGCTGGTGTCAACCTTTCAACTCTCGCCCCAGTTTCTGCAGTAGCTGGAATTACAGGTTTGTGTACCCATACTCAGTTAGCTTGTACCCTCTTAAATGTTTTATGGCATCCTTGGACATTTTGTTTTTTTAAGCCACGTCTATTGATATTTTGCATGATAGAACTGAAAACAGAATTCAAAAATCAACTAATTCAAGAACAGATTCATCAAATTCAAAACAGTTCACAAAAACTTGTTTTGGAATGGAAACAATATTTTCCAAATAAAACATCTATGAATTGTGGTCTTTCATTTTTTTGGTAACTGTACTTAGTGTCTTCCTCATTCAGTCTTTTTCCATATCACATAGAGGCCATTGAATCCCCTGAATTCTGAGTTACACACAGTTGAGAACTGTCGGATGTGGGTGATGGGAATTGAACTTAAGTCCTCTGCAAGAGCAGCAAGCGCTCTTAATTTCTGAGTCATTTCTCCAGTCATATCACGTAGTTTCTTTTTTAGGCTTCTGTGTTTGGAGAAGCCTGCGCCGGGAGCTGAAATGGCACAGTTCTAATGATGCGGTAATTCTGACTTGTGCCTGTGCAAATTTATTTATTTATTTATGACATATACAACATCCTACTTCCATCTATCCCTGTATGCCAGAAGAGGGCACCAGATCTCATTATAGATGGCTATGAGACATCATGTGGTTGTTGGGAATCAAACTCAGGACCTCTGGAAGAGCAGTCAGTGCTCTTAACCTCTGAGTCATTTCTCCATCCCCTCATGTAATTTCTTAACATTAGGTCATTTTGATTCCATGAGTTCCTCTGGAAGAGTTTTGGTACCCTCAGAGGTCCCTGAGAAATATAAGATTTTCTAAAATACCCGATGCTGCATGAGACATGAATGTGCTTTAGCAGTGACCATTTTCTTATTACAAAAAAAAAAAAACCACAAAACTTTTTTTTTTTACATAAAACATCAAACACTGTAAGATTCTACAACTATGGATTACCCAGAATATAGAAATTCAAGATACAGAATAGAGTAGTGGTTAATGCTGGTGAAGCAGGAGAGAGGATGGGAGTTCCTGTGTATTGGGTACAAAGTTTCAGTTTGGGGAGCTGAGAAAGCTCTGGAGGTGAACAGCTGTGAACAGTGGGACTGTGGTAAGTGCCACTGAACTGTGTGATTAAAAAAGACTTTGTGTTCTCTATAGTTTAACATGATTTAAAAATGCAGACTTCAGATACTTAGTCGCCCATATTCTGCCTCAACAGCTTTACCACGAGGCACAGAATCGGCTCTAGAAGTGTTTCAGAAAATACTGCCCCCATTTTGTGGTCTGGAGAGATCCCTGCTAGTCATCGGCTTCTGGCTTCCCTGCTATCCTGCTGCCCCACAGAATGCAGCTACTAAGTGGCCTAAGAGCCAGCACCTTCATGGAGTGGTGAAGGTAAGGTCATCCTCCCCTTCTTTTCTCTTTTCTGGAAATTGCTCATGTATTCCAGAACTGACCTACCTGTGTTTGAAGAAGCCTGCGCCGGGAGCTGGAATGGCACAGTTCTCATGATGCGGTAATTCTGACTTGTGCCTGTGCAAATGATTTCACACATCATCCATCAAATGAAGTTCAGGTGTATTATTAAGAAGAATTTTTTAGAATAAAACATGTATATATATATATATATATATGTACACACATGTATATATCAAAATGTAAATGACTATATTATATCAGCTTCCAATGAACTAAATATATGAAATAATAAGAGGGAAGAGTTATATGCATTCATAATTAAAAATGTAAAATTCCATGAAATCATAGATGACATTAAAATATGATTGGTCATCTGGGCACTCAGACAATAATACAATAACGTGCATTCTGTCCTTACATGATTTGCATATTTGCAAAATCACCCATTTGCTGCAATTTAGTGATATATCCAAGATCAATTCTTGCATTTGTGTGGGCATATTTGGACAAATGCAGTGACCGAATACCCACAGTTCAGGCTTCTAGCAGAAGCCCAACTCTGCGTTTTGTTTCCAGTCTTAGGCTGCTAATAAAGCTCTCTGCATGGTGTGTTTAGTACCACAATCATCACATTTTTTATGACTTCACTGTTCAAAATACCAAGATAGTGCTGTCTAGTGCTTCTAAACTTAAGAAGGCTGGTCTATACCTTACAGATAAACCATGGGTATCACATGTACTCCAGCCATTTGCGACAATGCTGCTGGCTGTGATTTTGTTGTTAATAAATCAGATCTATATGCTATGGGTTAGCAATCACTAGTACAGTGTTTGCCATGGTTTTATCCAACATCAATTGTGAATAGCAAGAAGCATGATTATGATCAGATGTGCTGATTCCATGAACTACTTGTCAATTTATGAATGAAACAATGTGATCTTCATCAAAAAGCAAGCTGTAGAAATCTATAGGTTAAATGACTAGAGAGGGACAAACAAATCACACATGTTAACATTATTGAAAACCCTTCCATTTTACTAATGATAAAAGAATTCAAGTTGGAGTAACAATGACAGGTCAGAGTTGTTGCTTATCATATTAGAAAGGATTTATGAACTGTGCTGGCCACAGTGCAATGATCTTATCGTTCTTGTATACTACCACTGGATTAAATCAGCATGACATCATAGGAAGTGGCTTGGTAAATTTGTATAAATTTTAGTACCTCATGACAGAGAAATTGAACTTCAAAGTATGTCTTCTGAAAAATATATGTTTGGCTACAGATTTATACACCTTTAGTATAATGTTATCTGTAAAAGCAAAAATAGGGAACATAGAGGAGCCTTTGAAGAGAGGGAACAGATATACTATGGATTGAAAGAAGACAAAAGCCTTCCAAAATTATTAAATTATTTTCAAAGAACAGTTGATGATGTGAAAAAAATTTTAACTCCATTGAAATAAAACAGATGTCATATAAGTTAAAAATTATGTTACACTTACATCCTATACACTAAACTAAGTCAAGTTGAAAATCAATCAGTTTCAGGGTGAAGCACACTTTACTTTAGCACATATGAGTTGAGGGAACCTCCTAACTTGCTCCTCAGTAGCCACATACCTCATTTAGTTGGACTTGCCTTAGGAGGTGGGATAATGAGTTGGAATGGATTTTACTGTACTACACCAGGCCAGAAGGAATAGACTCACCTTTGGCAATGCATAGAAAGGAAAAATTTCATTCAGGCTTCTGTGAAAACAGATGAACTGCCCCAGTTTTGGGAGGCTTCAAGAAGAAGATGACTTTGGAGATGAGTTACAAAGGATATGTAGAATTTTAAGGTTGAAATGCAGGGTAAGTATTGACTTTTTCAGCCTCTAAGTGACAACGATGCCATTCTAGACTCTGAAGTCAATGACTTTAAGAGGCGTTGAATGTGATTCTCCTTTGTGATGTATATACCCAGAATTTTCTAGTACTTTACTCTAGGGTCCAGGTAAGTTGTCATGTTCCACTGTTCTGATTTGATTTCAATAGAGAAAAAGACATAAAGAAATATTTCAGGAATTGTACAGCATCTACTAAGGTGCGTGTGTATAGAACATGGAGAATGTATAAAGACAGTGGAGAGATGATAGCAAAGAGAGGATGAGAAAGAAACAAATGTTGGTTGAATACAAGTGAGCTCTCACAGTACTTAGGCCATTTGATTTTACCGAAGACGCTAGAGGCCATTAGGTAGGCATTCACTCCAAATTCCAGTGTTGCCTATGAGAAGCGATGGGGACCTGAGGGATAGAGAGAGAGAGAGTTGCAAATGGACAGTGGAAGTGGTTAGAAGCAGCTGCACATGGAAATGATTTTACAAACTAGCTACAATGGAGGGTCGAAGATTATTAACTGGCCTAACTCTAAGGCAAAGATAGTCAAGGAGAAAATGAATCCACAGAACTGTACCAAAGTTACAAGAAACAGGGACTATGACCATCCTGCAAATTGCAGAGCATGGTACCAGTAGGAAGGGTTTGGAAATTTGAACTTGTTCTCCCTGGCAGGAAAAGGCTACTAAGAGAGGTTGGGAATTAAGAAGAAGAGGATATTGGATGAAAGGACATTCTCTACTTTACACTTGTGCACATACTAGTTCCCTCTGCTTATGGAGTACCGGGCCATGTTCTAAGTCAGTGACTAGCATGCAGCTATGCCAATATTTGTAAATGTATCTACCATCTCTAGAAAAACACAGAAGAAACAGTGATCACACCCAGAGAAGAGAACCTGGTAGGAGTGGGGAGAACACTTACTCCATTTTGTACCTCTTGAACTTGCATTATACATGCTACCCTCCTTCCAAGAAGAAAACTATGAAACACACAGACATTCTCTCTCTCTCTCTCTCTCTCTCTCTCTCTCTCTCTCTCTCTCTCTCTCTCTCTCTCTCTCTCTCTCTCTCTCTCTCACACACACACACACACACACACACACACACACCTACCTTCATGTTTACCAGAATATTTCCATCTGCTGAACTATAATCACAAAGTTTCCCTTTCTTATCCGTGAAGCCTTTCCCTGGCCATTAAACCTGAATTCTATTCTTACTGACCACTTGGCATAGGATCCAGTTGGCAGAATGAAGCAGAGCTACCAAAGGTAGCCTTTGAGTGGAAAGGGGACACACATTTCGTAAAGTGGGACCCTCAAGTCAGCAGCACTTCTAGTATTGGTATTTCTTCATACTATTGAGTAGAAGACCAAGAAATTTCTTCACTGGTTTGAAGATGAAAGAGAAAAACCTGGAAACAAAGATTTGTTGAGAGAAGCTGAAGAAAAGGGCCAAGGCCAAGTCAGGCAGAGGCTTAGTAAGGCTGAGCTATGTTGAGATAGAGTTTCAAGTGAATGGTTCTGAAAGCCTGGAAAAGCTGCTCTCAGCTACCAGACCCTTTAACAAACCTACCCATGGGCATTTATTTATATGAGCAAACTAGTCTTTTGGCATCTGCTGGGTTTTATCAAACTTCTTCAACAAACTTTGAATGCCTATTGTGAGGAAGATCCAGCCAGAGCAGTGGTCATGGGCATTGACAAAGGAGAGAAAGTTTCTGTGAGAATCAATGGTTCTTGAATGTGGGTTTTGTGATGGATTAGAACCCAAGTGCTGTGGATGCTAACAGAGCCGATATAGTGCTTGGTTCCTAGTAGGTGCTCAGTAAGTGTTTGTGACATAATTCGTTTATTGAGCACCTCCTATCAATCAAGCACTGTGCTAGGCTCTGGGGCCACATAGCTAAGTTAGACATGATGCTCCTCTTGGAGGCCCTTATGTCTAGTAGTGGCTACAGTAGAATTAAAAATACTATTTGATTAATACTAATAATAGCAGTATTGACAGGGATAAGAGAACTTGCCCAGGAAACAGAAGCAGGTGGCACTGTGGGAAGGGGCAGTGACTATACCATTTATTCAAAAGAAAAGGGGAGAGAAAGGGGCAGCAACTGGAGAGGTAAGGCTCAGGCACTTTGCCTTAAAAAATGAGAGGTTTGAGCATGATGTTCCCATTAGAGAGGACAGGGATAAAGATTCAGGAGTTAAGGCAGTGAGCAAAGGAAAGACATGAGGCTATCGAGGTGATATACAGTAGAAACTGGCCAGGATTTCCAGGAAAAACTCTTTTGAGGCAGGAGAGTGTGGCTTTGCAGGTTGTACCAGGAGATGATGGAGCAGGTTATGAGTATGGAAAGGGGAGTGACTGGCATAATGAATTACAGATCCCAGGCCAGTCAGAGAACGTAATTATGCTGAATGAGTCTGGTAAATTGGGAGATATCAAGAGGTCTAAGAATGCAAGTTAGAGAAACAAAGAAAAATCCTCAGGGGAACAGAGAGTATGATCTAAAAGATGACACAGGTGGGGCAGTTTTCGGTGATGAAATGATCCTGGGTGTGACCCAGGATGTGGATAAATGATGTAGGTATAGGATGAGGTTATGGTGGTTGAACCAAAGATATTTAAATGCCTCTGATCATACAAAGACTCGCACCGGGAGTCTAGGAACAATTAAGGTTTGGGAGACCATAAGCGGATGCCAGTGACAAAACTTGGTGGGAGAATGTAAATGTCTTAGCCGCCCTTTACCTGAAAACGGAGGTGAACAAACGTGGGTTGTGTATTTGTGAGCTTGGCTTCTCCTTTTCACAAGGTCCTTATGGGAATGAGATGAAAGGTTCCAGCTACAGTGAGAAGGAACCAGTGTCTACGGAGTACAGTCTGTCCCAGCAGTTCCAGTCTATATCCTTAGCTGCCAAAAGCCTAGCTAAGGATAAGGCAGTGCATTGTTTGTGGCTAGTCAGTTAGCATGCAACTCCTCAGAAGCGTTGAGAAGTGAAGGAATGGAGAAGACCAGAATCACACAAAGGAATGGAAACAGTATGCTCCAGGTTAATTCCCAGAGAGTGTACTGCCTGCTGACCTGCTCATATCTTTTCATGATCTGTACAGGAACAGGAACGAGTGAGGCAGCTTGTTACAGCCATCCCTCAAGAGGAATGACAGGCAGGGAGGTCAAGCTTTCCTTGTGCCCAGGGCAGGTTTGAGGTACAATTTTGATTAACAATTGGCTCTAGAGTTTAAGCTCTTGATGGGGGTGGTATCTCAGAGAAAGAGCAGTGACAGATAACCCCTCTCATCTTTGGAGAAAACTGTGAGGAAAAACTGTGGAAAATATGAAATAGCATCCAGAAACTCTAAGATGTTTTCTTTAACAGTAGCAGCACCAGGAGCCACAACAAGCAACAGCTATAGTGACGACACTAGCTAATACATATATTGTCTTATTGTAGACAAGGCTCTGTTCTAAACACTTTTATGTATATGAATTCCTTTAGTACTTACAACAGCACTGTGAAGTCTAAATATCAATATTAGTCCATTTACTGTTACATAATGAATACAGGAGACTGGAGACTTTATAAGCCAAAGACTACTTTAGCTCAAGGCCCCTTGACTTTGCAACCAGGGTCCCAAGGCTTTATAGAACATCATATGACAAGGGTCAAGAGGCATGTGTGTGACTCTGTATCTTCCCTCTCTAGTTACCTTACCAGAACTCAACCATGAGAGCTCCACCTTAACGGCCTTATGTAAATGAAGTCACCTTTTAAAGGCCTTGTCTCTAAATACTATCACTAAATTAATTTTGTATCTTCCTAATACAATACAATGGAGGAAAATTTCAACATAAAAAGTTATAAGACACACTCAGACCATATACAAATCACAGTGGCATGAATATTAACACCATAATTGCTGGCACTCAGTGGTCAAATGCTTAACTAGCATGTGCAAAGCCATAGGTTCCAGCTGTAGTACCGACGACAAATACACTCACAGAGCAAGGGCCTACTAGAATTAAAATCTTTCTACAGCCCAATCTGATGAAAATATAGGGACGAACAGTAACAAATATTGATCTTTTTTCTCTGTGGACTGTAGAGTGTACACTCTTGAAGTTTGTTCTAGATCCTCAAAGCTCTTGCTCCTTTCTCCCTGTGAGTTAGTTCATGTGTGTATGAAATACACTGTTGCCTGCTGAAATTTTTGGTGAGCCTGCCTTGCTGTGCAAATTACCTGTTTCTATGAAGGAAACCTGACAGGAAAGCGGCCTTCAGAAAGGCATATGATTACCTAGAACATGCTAGGAAAATCAGTTGTCTCTGAAAGATAATACAAGGAACATATAAAATGTTTTCCTGAGCTGGAGAGATAGCTCAGCGTGTACTGAAATGAACCGAGGATCCTGAACATTCCAGATAAGCTATCTACCATTAAAACACAACCATGACATTCTTGGAACATTTTGTGTCGAGACCAGGTAGCTCACTAAGTCGACCACCACTGGTAGTTCAGTAAAGTGTTGAATTTATGATCCTCCTGCCTCAGTCTCCCTGGTAGCTTGGATTACAGTCCTGTAACATCAGACTTGACTGGCTGGGTGTTTGCTTTAACAGAAGCATCCTATTTCAATTCTATCTTATAAGTACCTATAATAGTTCATTTACAAAGAACTGAAAAATTACATATATACATGGCGTTCCAAAATGTTCTTTCTACCTTTATGGTTTATTGCAAATTCATTTTTAATATTAGAACTGAACATACCTGCTGTGTGTGCTTGTTTGGCATTTCCTACGCTCCTTCATCTTTCCCATTGCCGTTTTGCCTTTTTCCTTCAAGGTCACATATAAAGGCCCCTAATTTTTTTTAAGTTTTCCTGGTTCACCTTCCTACATAGCTTACGGCCTCTTTCTGCTCTCAACTCAAAGTCTCCCTGTCGTTTACAATTGCTAGTCTTTGAGAACTGCTTATTATAGTTAGGTTTGGAGATTAATTAACATATCTCCATGACCATTTCCTGCTCTGTAAGTCATTGGCTCCCTTGAAGCAAGTACTTTACACTTCCAAGGTTAAGTTTCCCTCCACTAGCTCTACTTCTCTACCTCAGTATTTATGGTGTCAATAATTTTTTCCAGGGTCAGCCTAGAGAATTCCTGATGCTTGGTTAACACCAACAGTGCTCCATATAGTCTCAAAGAGGCCGATGCTTGTGTGGAGGCCTTCTGAGGTCCTCCCATATCTGTCTGCCCTTGTAAACATCTCTCCTTCCTCTGCTGCTGTACACGAGGAATGAGCCAGAAAAGCAGGAGTTCCAACATTCTTATGAACCATTTTTTATGTCCCTTCCACCCCAATACTACTTTGCCTGCTTGAGTTTGCTTTGCATAGTAGACATGCTCAGTCTGGTCACTGTGGATGAGAACCACATTGCCGAAAAGTCCTTCAGTACGTGGACTGCTCAAAACCACTGTGCTGTTGAGCCAGTGGGTTCTTCTGGCTCTGAGATGAGGGCTTCACCTCATGTATTTGTACTGCCCTTATACTAGTTACTGCTAACCTCAGAATCAGGTTGAGAATTCAAAGAAAATCAAACCCTTATGCGTTGCCCTGAGGCAAAACTGTCCCCCTTACTACCTTAAATGCCCGATTTCCATTAGCCACTTTTTTTCCCTGGTGAAAATTAATACCACATTGTAGGAAGATAAAGTCGCATGGTCTTTAGCCTAGTGCCAGTGCACAGTCTTGGATGATGTATAGAGGCACACAAAAGATAGGAAGAGCTGCTCTGAGACAACATAGAGTGGCTCTACCACCAGAAAACTACTCTTTAGACCAGGTTGGTGGACCTGCAGCACTATCCGACTCTGACTGGGCTACCGTGAAACCTTGGCTTGGAAGACTGGGACATATCATTTTATAGAATTATCCCCAGCTTCTTTTCTCAACACGTAGTGCCATAATGAAACGGAACAAGCAGGAGGAAAAGGGCTCTGGTAGGGGTTAGAATGATCTAAAGATCCTAGCTCTGTGTCCGCTCGCCTCCTGGTGTCAGTCTTAATTGACAGCAACAACAGAAGTACTCGGATGACTGAATCTCACCATCAGAGAGGAATTATGAGGCCGTCTAATTCCCACACACCTCCAACCCCTTCCAAGCTTCTGTGTGGGGGTTGCACCTAAAATAAGCTCTCTAAGGCAGGGCTTGTCGGGAAAGGCTGTCCTGTTGTTTTTCTCAGTCAGGGAAATGGGAGCGCAAAAGAGCAAAGTAATCAGCAACTCAGCTTTACTCGTTGCCCTTGCTGCATAGGGGGGCAGGGCTGGAATGTCAGTTTTCCAGAACTCATACCTGGAGAGAGAGGAAATCATTGGGATGAGAGAAGAGTGGTGACAGAGCGTGGCCTGCAAGTAGGCCATCTGAACTGTGAAGCGCCTGATGGGGTCTTCCTGATGCCTTCCAGTCACGTGTATATTCACTTCTCTCAGAGGCTCCTCCTCCAAGATCCCTAGGCTCCAACTTACTTCTAGATGTTCACTGAGTGTGGGAAACAGGCACAAGCATGCACACACACACATGCATGCTCCTGGTGCTAAGAGCTAAAGAGATCTAGGAAAAGAGTGTGCATAGGTGATTTTAATGTGGATGCTTATATACAAGAAAATACATAACTATCACCTTGATATTCCAGCTAATTTTCAGTTTAATGGCCATGACCATGGATGGATCAGAGTTGTTGAAGAAAATAATCACTCTTAGGAGTTACAACACTGGGTCTGTTTGTCATTTCTGGGAGGGGACACAGCTTTCAAGGGTGGTGTGAAATCCAGTAGATAATGAACATTAATACAAAGGCGGCTTAGAGGATGAGAATGAGGGTACATTTTCCCCTATGCGTCGTTGTATTGTTCTTCTAGCTATGTAAAATATGTTAGCTATATAGTGTATATTAGTTTAATCAAGAAAATGTTATGTAAAAAGAAGAGATTAATAGACATATAAATGTAGACAATTATTTTTCAATAAATGAAATGTAAATGGTATAAAAACAGGGGAGAGCATTAAAAGGTAATGAAGAAAAAAGGATGGGGGGAGATAGAGGAAAGCAAATTGAAATTAAGATGAAGCAAACAAGTGTCAAAGACAAATAAAATCATTTAGAAAGTTAAATGAGTGAAAAACTATATGGAAGGGTCATGACATGACAAGGGAATACAAAGACAGTCTGAAAGAACCAGAGCAAAATAATGTGGCACTGGCCATCTTCCAGAAGGGGGAGCTTATTTCTTTCTACCCCAAGCAAGGATTTGATTTAAAAAAAAAATGCAGTCAGAGTAAAGGAGAAAGTCAATTCACAGTGGAGAAACAAAAAGCAAAGACTAAGGTTAGCATCACTGTGTCACAACTGAGGTACATTTTGTAAGGCGCCTGCCCACTATGCCTCAGAACCTATCACTATAATCCAAAAAGATGAAAAGTCAGAGAAACTGTCCAAGCAAGAAGAGTCTAAAGAAATGTAACAAGTAAATGTCATGTGGGATCCTGGAAGGGATACAGGCATAGAAAAAGGACATTGGGCAGAAACTAAGGACATTTGAATAGCTTTAGTTAAAATGTAATACACAATAAAATGCATAAAAATTATATACCATGAGTGAGAGACAGTAGTAGAGAATGCTCATTGTTGAGGATGTTGAATCCTCTGTGCTGTCTTTATGACATCTCTGCGACTCTAAAACAGTGTTAAAATAAAGATGCTGTTTTAAGTTCAAAGACAAAGGAGAGCACATGATATAATGGTAGAGGAGGAGAAGAAAATGAAACTCTCTTTTTTTGAGACAGGATGATGTCGCTGTGTAACTCAGGCTAGCCTTGAGCTCATAATCCCCCTGCCTCTACCTCCTAAGTACCAAGATTGTCAGGGTGTATCACCACAGATGGCTGAGAGACAAGTTTTTTAATTAAAGAAAACAATATAGATAAAGGAAAATTATAAAAGAAAAAATTTCTACCTCCCCCAAAATATCTAAAAGCAACTTGTCCCCTCCTAATAAACCTCCTTAAAAGCAAAAAGGAAAAACACATCAGTTAAGACCCAAGAGAAGGAAAATAATGAATGGCAAAAGAATATTAAGCCAAACCCAATTTTTTTTTTTATTGCGAAAAGAAAAAAAAACATAAACAAAAAACAAGTTTCCACCTCCTCTCAGCCTCCCATTTCCCTTCCCCTCCTCCCACCCTTCTCCCCCTCCTCCCACCCTTCTCCCCCTCCTCCCACCCTTCTCCCCCTCCCCCCACTCCTCTCCCCCTCCCTCTCCAGTCCACAGAGCAGTCCGGGTTCCCTGCCCTGTGTTAAGTCCTAGGTCCTCTCCGTCCATATCTAGGAAGGTGAACATCCAAACTGGCTAGGCTCCCACAAAGCCAGCACATTAAGTAGGATCAAAACCCCCTGCCATTGTCCTTGGTGTCTCATCAGCCCTCATTGTTCGCCATGTTCAGAGAGTCCGGTTTTATCCCATGCTTTTTCGGTCACAGTCCAGCTGGCCTTGGTGAGCTCCCCGTAGATCAGCTCCTCTGTCTCAGTGGGTGGATGCACGCCTCGTGGTCCCGAATTCTTTGCTCATGTTCTCCCTCCTTCTGCTCCTCCTTGGGACCTTGGGAGCTCAGTCCAGTGCTCCTGTGTGGGTCACTGTCTCGATCTCTATCCATCACCAGATGAAGATTCTATGATGATATGCAAGATATTCGTCAGTATTGCTCTAGGATAGGGTCATTTCAGGTTCCCAATCCTCAGCTGCCCAAGGAACTAACTGGGAACCTCAGCTTGGGCACTAGGGAGCCCCTCTAGGGTCAAGTCGCTTGCCCACCCTAAAGTGGCTCCCTTAACTTAGAATTGTGGTTCCGTGCTCCCCTATCCACCTTTCCTTTATCCCAATTCTCCCGTTTCCCAGGTCCCCCCTCCTTCCCTTCTACCTTTTCTCTCCCCATCTCCCCTTACCCCCATCCCACCCCCCCCCCCCCCCCAAGATCCCATTTTCTCCCCGGAAATTTGGTCTACTTCCCTTAGCGAAGAGGACAACTATATGTTTTTCCTTCGGTTCACCTTCTTCCTTAGCTTCTTTAGGTTCACCTATTGTAGACTCCTTGGTCCTTATTTATGGCTAGAAACCAATTATGAGTGAGTACATCCCATATTCATCTTTTTGGGTCTGGGACACCTCACTCAGGATAGTGTCCAAACCCAATTTTTAAAAGTGAAAAAAGAAGAAACAAACATAAAAATCCATAAAAACAGTAAAGCAAAACCCAACAAAAACATAGTAAAAGGAAGTTCTACCAAACAGAAAAAGAAATTACTAAAAATATGACATGAAGAGAAAAAAAAAGAATAGAGTAGAGAGAAAGGAAAAATATCCCCAGGAGCAATGTTGATGAAAAATAAGTCCTAAACATTGAAAGGATAAAAAGAAAAAAATTGTAAAAGACATAAAAGAAAGAAAACTCATGACAAATAGATACTAAAAGGGAAAAAGAATGGGGAGGTCACTCAGCATGTTAAAAAAACATCAGGAGAGTAGGAAGTGCTTTGGTTTTGGTAGGCTTGTGGAGTGGGAACAAAATACCCAGAAATCATGGCTGTCCACAGTGCCCTCTGGGAGCTGTTGGACGGAATGAAAAGGGCATGTTATTGTAACATAGGCAGACAGGCATTTAAGTGGCTCATTACCACCATATTAACTTTTTCCCATGTGAGTCTGGGAAGCTGACTGCTTTACCCAAAGCCCGTGAGTCCTGTTTTATTTTACCAGGTTCTGAGAGATGAACATTTGTTGATGGGCCGTATCTATGATCTGTTCTGGGCTCCTGCCTGCCCAGAGATAGATATTAATTCGACTTCTTTCGGAAGTTATTTAGTCTGAATGACGCAAGATCCATCCGAGCCACAGCTAAGTGACTACTAGGTCTTCGCTCCCAGTACTTTTGCTGAGTCAGGGTTCTGGAACTTGCTAATCACCAAACTCATCAAGAGCCAGAGGGCATCTTTCTTATTCACTTAGAAAATGTGATTCCTCCCCCATGTGAAGGAGTATATGTATAGGGGTCATCACAAACAACCAGAATCCCAACTAGAAACAATTCCAAACAACCACAGTTCCAAATAGGGATCTCAAACACATTCAGCTTTGGATCTGAAATATTGTGGTTGTTTTGTCAGTGTTATTTGCTCTATCTTTAAAATTAATCTTGCTTAAGATTAATGGTTAAATCATTTTTCATGAGCAGACTGACACTTAACTGGGTAGTGCATGGTGTGGTCTGGGAGGAAGTATATTTCTAACATGATTGTTTAGTCGAGTCATCCCAGTGAGGGTCATGAGAATTTGATGGCAGTCATCACATTGGGTGTGCATTTTGACATGCAGAGCTCCTGCTCTGGCCTTTATCTGGCCAGAAGCAATAGCAATAGGGTAGCGGCTGTGATGGGACACTGGGGCACACATTTCCCACAGGTCACATTAGTGAGTAGTCAGGAGGCAAAATTTAAGGAGGCAAAATTCTTTACACGCCCAGAATGTCTGTAATTTTTTGGGGACCTAAAACCTGGTGCTTCTTGGCTCTGGCATACAGAGTGGTGCTTCTGAGCATTTGGAGGTGGGAGAGCTGAAAGTATGTGTTAGAATGCTGTATTCCAGCTGACGGATCATACTGAGAGGCTCTAAGTTAACAAAACTGGAATAGATAGGTAGACTAAAGGAAGGACTAACAGATCTAGAATGAAGTGGAACATGTAGGATCCAGGTAATTTCGGGCAAGTCACAAAGCCTCTCTAAACTTCTATACAAGGAGCACACTACATAGAAAATGAATGTTATGACTTTTTTCCTTATGAGGAAAATTTCAAAACAGATGAAAATCAAAAATATGACTATATAATAGCAAAAATATTAAATTAAAGCAGGGCATAATGGTAATTAGAAGTTGTCATCACAAAGTAACTGTAAAGAAAACAAAACAGGCTGAGAGTTTGAACCCAAGGCATCTTGGTTCTCCAGTCTTCAAAGTGCTTCATCCTTTTCCTAGCTCACCCTCCACGCACATCCCAGCCAAGCCATCCTCTTTCAAACTCACTGTTCCCTGCATAACACTTCAGTGGCCTTTCCAATGGGTTCCAGGCTTAGGCTCACATGATTTGGATTGACTGGTGATACATGGCCAGAGACCAGACTAGACTACTGTTATTCCATGCCAAATATTTGCCCCTAGATACTGATGTGTCCCATGGAATTTCAATTTATTATTTTTGCGGGTTGTACTATAAAACATAGAAGACATCCTAAAACAAATGGTTACTTTTGGAGTCATTGTTTCCCAAAAAGGTATTTTGACATTTAAAAATAGAGAAGGTATAATATCAGGATTTTAACTTATAACTTTAGGAAATAATCTGGCATAGTCTTGCCTTTCTCATTTTCTTTTGGAACAATGGAATATTCAATATGAACAGCTGGGAGCTGGGTGCCAGTCTTTTCTCTGTGGCTAACAGCAACATTTGGCTATGCTATTTTTCCATTTGGGGCCTCACTTTTCTCATCTCTACAATAGGGATGATTAGACAGAGTGCTATCCAAAGGGTGATCCAGCTGGAAGCTCAGGCTAGCCTGATCCTAGAGCTTCGCTCTAGTCCTCATATCCCTAAATTCCTGCTAGAAACAAAGCCTCACTTCTAATTCCCAGACCCTGAACCAGGTGGCAGGCAGTTCACATTCCTGGCGTGCATGAAGCAGAGAGTGTTTGCCAGCAGCCATGATGCAAGGCACCAGGCTTTTTGATGTCCTTCACAATTTTGGAGGGGTTGCTTCTGTGACTCCACCTCACTATTTCTTGAACTTTTCCTGTGAATGCTGCTTTAGACTGTTTTTGCTTAATGTCCACCACCAAGTTGTACAAATTCCTCTTGGGCCTTGTCTCCTCTATGTGTCTATTTGGGCTTGGTTGCTATAGAAAGATTTTTACCTCTCATCTCTTTTCTCTCTCCCTTTTGTCCCCCCCCCCCATATGTACTTTCCACGAATTCCTCCCTATTTCTTTTTCCACTTTAGACAGAAAGCATGACCTCAACTGTTGGCATGATCCATAAATGGCATTATCTGAATTCTTGGCAAAATCCCAATTGAGGAATGTTGAGCTACAGTTGGTTCTAGGTAGCTGGAGGAAATATAAAATTAATTAGCAACATAATTTCAGGCTTTACCTGCCTTGTAAAAGTGCACCAGTGTTTGCACTAGAAAGCACTTTCTGGCCCCAGTCCTTCTCTGCTGTTTTAAGAAGACTTGGAGTTGAAATGAGACATTTTGAGCTAAGTGGTCATTTTACTGGCAACCCCAACTTCACTAGTCCTGGGCAAGAACATAAGAGAAAATTCAGGCCTGCAAGGCTACTGTCTTGGAGTTTAAGGCTATCTCAGTCTGCAGTTGTCTTCATTTGCCGGCCCAAATGAAATTCTGTTTTCTTGCCTCTTCCCTGCCTCCAGTGTCTCTTCAGATTGTTTGCTTGGCATCTTATTGTATGACAACTAAATAATGGGCCACTGAGAGAAAACAATAAGAAAAAAAAATCCCAAACTACTGTGACACTTAAGAGGCAATGCAAATTACAGTTGTTTCTTTTCGTTATTATCAAATTTAAAAATAAGCCAAAGTGATACAATCCCAAAATTCAATTTGGATTCAGTTCTGTGGTTGTTTACTGTTATGGGTGATGGGCTGTTTTGTCTTTGGGAAATTTCCTTGTGAGCCACAGCCTGCCCAGCCCCCTGTCTGCCTTCCAATTCCAGCCCTCTTCACTGCCCTAGAGCTGGGCCTTCGAAGTCCAGGGTAGTGGAAGCATGGCACAGTGCACTTCTGGATTCTTCCAGCTGTACTCTCACTGGGGAAAATCAACTTTGAAGTAAAGCTGGGGGCCTGCCAGGAAACTGAAAAGGGGTTATTAAAAATGGCCTTTTTCAAACCACCAGTGATGTTTTGCTAGCAGAGGGTAACAGGTTACTTGGAATCTGAACTGCCTTGGGTTTTGGATTAAATTGCAAAGTTGGCTGAGATTTCAGACCCCCAGGGTCTTGAGGGCTGAAGACACAATTGAAAGCATATTAGATGCTGGCTGCATCTATACAATACCAACCAACAAGTTAAAAGGGGGAGAATTCACTGAAATCTGTTTATTTAATGTCATGAACACAAAAACGTAAGTTTGAGTTTAGTCTTGTTCTTTTTTTATTTAGTTTTATTTTAATAAATCCAGACTAGAATATTTTGAAAATGGAAATAGCCTGTATTTCTACTAAGCATTATACTGCTTAAAATTCCACTATATTCTCCCTCACAGCCCTCACCCAACCACTTTAGGTAGGGACCATTCTATGTTAAGAATGAAAGAGGGTCATATGGGGTTTTTCTTCCCACTCTTCCCTGATACACTCTGATGCACCTGCAATTGTAGGATTAGCCCTTTTACTTTCTGTTTATTGAGGTCTTGAGAAGGTTTTGGTTTTCCAGACTTCCCATTCTATTATCTGTGCTTTATCCAAGCCTTTATCACTATCTGCTCTAGCTCTTAGCTAAAAACCCTGGTATTCCTGAGCCATGTCCTCCTAGGTACTTCTCACTCACCTTGAAAGAAAGGTTGGCTTGGTAAAATTCTTCGGGAAAAATCTGCTATGAACTTTATTAGTGTATAAGCTGGTATCTGGCCAGAAAACCTAGAGTTTTAAGTTATTCTTGCTTTGAACATGGCCACCTGCACTTGGTGCTGCAGGACCCACTCAAACTTCTCAGGACTTCGAGGCCCCTAAGAAACATAGACTGAGGGACCTGTGGCCAAGGAATGTCAAGGTTGGTGAGGGTTGGGAGTTGGATAGGTAGTAACTTAGGGGTATCACCCCACTTAGACATTTTCACAACTCAGGACTCCAGAAGTGACTTGAACTGCTTGAGTGGCGGAGGTCATTAGTAGTGACCTTGAGTTACTATGATGGGAGAACCAAAGTGAAAGCCAGTGGAGAACAGGGACAAGAGCTGGTCTGTGGAATAAGTAGTGTGAATCTATGGTTGGGAAGTAAGCCGAGGCGCTGAGTGTCACTCTGTGGCCAGTTCAACTCCCAAGCAACTGGGCATTCTTTCTCAGAGTGTCCAGTTGCTAGGAGCAATGGTAACAAAAAGCAGTAAGTAAACAGGAGATGCCAACTCAGGCCTTCGAACTTCTCAGGTTGTTCTATTCCGGGTAAATCATTTTAGGCTCTACTTTGTCTCACCTAGTTGTCCCTTCCCATGGGATATCTGAGATGGGGGCTTGTCCTTCATTTTCCAAAAACAGTTGATGGAGGGAAGGTGAGGGAAATTTTCTGCTGCCATGAAAGGCCAGTGCTGGCCCAAGGCCAACTTTCCTGAGTTTCTCCCAGGCGGATTCCACAATAGATGGGGGTAGGAGGAGGCACAATTGGCCCAGACTGTTTTTATTTGGTCTGCAGTGTGGGAGATCAGACATTCTGAAGAGAATTGAAAACACTTCTTTCTTTGGATTCCTGGGGCTGTGTAGGGGGAGCTTGGGCCCCACTTGGCACAGAGTTGATTATAACATTTAAAAAAAAAAAACCCTCCAATATTGTTGCCCAAGGCTGAATGGAAAGTTTTCCTTCAAGTCAGAGCTGACTCCTAAAGCCTACACCTTCTTAAGCCTTTGATTAGCAGACACCTGCCACCAATGCGATCAGAGAACAATAAAGCTGTGAGGGGCTGCTCACAAAGCTGCTGAGGGTGGATCAGCGCTAATGGAGGCTGGATGGGAGTACAATGGTCTACCACCTCTGCTAGATCCCTAAGGACCCCAAACTCAGAACTTGCATGCCAAATTAAAACAACAACAACAACTAAAAATCAACTCTTTTTGAATCTGCTTAGTTTTCTCTTTCTGACTCATTTATATGTGCTGAACTTATCAAAAATATGTTTTTGCTAAATGGCACTGTGTCTAAGCATGAGCCCCAGCTGACTGCTTCATCTGAGGCAAGAATGCCAACCATCTCACAGTTTATCATAGCCTTTAATTCCAAATGTTTTCAAGAGAAGAGGCCAGAGACAGCAAGATTGCTATATTACTGATGACTTCAGGGGAGTTTGTGGTTGACAAGACAGTGTTGGAAGAAACGTATGATTAATGCAAAGGAAAAAAAAAAAACAATGACTCACAAACAGAGGAACTCTGCACTTACTAGATCCCTCAAATTAACTTGCAAATAAACGACCTCTGGAGCAAAGCCACCTTTCATCAGTGTAAAGAATTTTGTGGAAATATTAATGATTATTTATTTATAACCCCATGTGCTTTCAAAACATATTTTAGATCGCCAAGTAGAAGGGTTTTGATCCAATGGGAGGTCATTGTAAAATGGCTCCTTCTGCAACTGGCCCTGATGAGCTATTTACCCAGAGCAAAGCACATTGGCCCAGTTGTCTTGGTGATAGACAGCTTGGCAACAAGAGCTGTCTGCACAGCTCTGAGGTGGGGTTGAACTGTCTGTAATGTCTCCATTCAAGTTTGGCTAATTGAAATCAGGAAGAAAAATTAACGTAGAAAGAAGGCGAAAAAAATTACACCTCCAGTCGGGTTTTTGCATGCCTGTCAATTTGCTAAGTTTTAAAAAAAATGGTTTAGAGAATTTCTGTTCTGTTATTTTTACTGTGTTATTGTTATACACGAGATGGCACATTAGCTTCCAAGACAGGGCTAACAGTTGTGGCAATGTGCCAGTTTCCCAAGGACCCCAAGTCAAGTTGAGTTAAACCACTATCCACACTCCATTAGCATAACATCTGAGGCAAAGAGCAAGAGTGAGTATGGAACCTGTTTCTGGAAGGTGATGCTGCTAATTACCAGCTAAGACTGCTGTATGCTTAGAAAAGAAAGGAAACCAAGACAGGAGCCCTTAACTTCAAGCCTGTGAACCTCCAGAAATTACAGACAAAAGTTGTGTATATTCATATTTAGTTTTTCTTTGAATCCTTGGCGTTAAGCAGATTCTCTAAGGATACGGGCCACTTGTACAGGCATTTATGTTCACAGGCTTTGCCCCTGTTTAGTTTTTCTGGTATGCAGTTGTTGGGAGACCAGGAAATGGTTAGAACCTTTTGACCCACTATCTAGACATGGTCAGGACATAGATCACTCAGCATATTACCTTTCAGATAAAATGAAAACATAAACAGGTCATTTTTCTTACCTATTGTAGTATGTAACATAGAACAAAGTTTAGACAAATATAAACATGCATACAGGTTTACAACTTTTATTTGTGTATCTTTATTCAGTCCTTCTTTTATTATTATTTCTCACTTCCATGGGGTACCAAAATGTTTCCTTATGGCTCCATTTCATGAAATTGGTACATCTTTAGGCAGCTATTGGTCATAATGGCAACCCATTTGATGACATGGTTTTCATTACTCTGGTAGAGCTCTCAGCACTAGCTAATGAGCATCTTTTATTCTGGACCCTCATATTTTCCAGACCAGTACTGGAGGCTGGAATTATGACTCAGTGACAGAGTTGTTGTCTACCACGGGCAAGGCTCTGGACTCCATGACCAGCACTAATAATTCTAAAGCAGGAAATTTTTGATATGTTATCATGAAGAAACCCATAAGTGTGTGTATGATGTGTAAGTATGCACATGCGTTTGTGTGAGAGTGTGGATAGAAGTCAGCAGGTGATTTCTTCAAACCCTTGTATTTTTTAGGTTTGCCATGTGTCTGTGTGACTGCTTGTCTGTGACTGTGGTTGTACATGTGCCATACCACATGTGGAAGTCAGAGGACACTCTTTTTTTTAAATATCTATTTATTTATTTATTATGCATACAATATTCTGTCTGTGTGTATGCCTGCAGGCCAGAGGAGGGCACCAGACCTCACTACAGATGGTTGTGAGCCACCATGTGGTTGCCGGGAATTGAACTCAGGACCTTTGGAAGAGCAGGCAATGCTCTTAACCTCTGAGCCATCTCTCCAGCCCCCAGAGGACACTCTTGTAGGCCATTTCTTGCCTTCTGATTTAAGACAATATCTCTGTTGTTCTCTACTGTGCATGTCCAGTTTGTTGGCCTGCTAGCAGCCAAGGATTCCTATTTCTCCACCTCTTTCTCCTGGTAGCAGTGCTGTGATTACAGGTAGTCACACATGTCCAGCTTTTATGTAGGTTCTGGGGATTTGAACGCAGGTCCTCATGCTTGTGTGTCAAGCACATTGTCCACTGAGCTATGTCCCTAGCTTTCTACCTTACTTGTTGAGATAATGTCTCTCACTGAACCTGGAACTCACCAATTCAGCTAGGAGTTCCAAGGGATCTGATTGTCTCTGCCTCTTCAGGACTAGGGATAACAGGTACATGGACATGCCCAGCTTTTTATATTGATGTTGTAGATATGAACTCAGGTCCTCATGTTTGCATGACAACCACTTTTCTGAGAACCTCTCTCCAGTCCTTCTTCTGTGTTAAGTTCTTGCTTTTAAAAATATCAAGCACATTACCTTTATAGTTAGAAAAAAACAAAATTAAAAATTATATATCAGCTAGATTAACTTATTTCCCACCCCCCTCCTTCCCTTTCTCTCTACACCTCTCTGATGCAGATCAAACCCACGGTTTTGCAAATGTAAGCACGGTACCACTGAGGGACATGCATTTACAAGCTGACTTCTAGGTTGTGTCAATCATACTTTTGAAAATCCCCCAGTTAAAGGAATGTTATAATATTATGTGTAAAATTGCACTTAGAAATCCAACTGGAGACTTCCTGTATACTTTGAGTCTAAGAAAAGAACTCAGTGTTGGTCAACATCATTTCCCTTTGGTGTCATTGAATTTTAGGGGAAAAAAAGACAATTTGAAGTATATAGATCCAGGTACGTGTAAATTCTCAGGGAATGAGAATATAATTTACTGAGTAGAACTGTTGGACTATAACGATGAGTAAAGGAGGCTAGGCCACCATTTTTGGAAAATGGAAAGTATAAATATGTCAACTCTACTCTGCATGTACCCTGCTCTTCACCTTCTGGTAAAGGCTAGCATTGGGGCAAGGCTCAGCAAAGGGGGAAGGACATCTGTTTTACACATTACGTGGTAATTTATACCACGGATGAAAGCATGATGGTTTATTTATCTTAAGCCACATCAAAACGGTTGGGTAAAAGTAGTCAGGTCAGAAAGTTCCTGACACAAAATAGGTGTATAAAATTGGAACTGATGCATAAGTATTGCCTTTTTCAGGGGACTTTCTAAAATATCCCCAGCCAAAATGAACTTCTGTCCTTCTACTCTCACAGTCCTCCTTCTGTATTCGATTCTAGCACTTATTTCATATCCAACTAAACTACTTGTTGGAATTGTTATGTTGTGAATTCTTTGAGACATACCTTTATCATGTTTGCTGATGACTTATGTGTCTTGTAGTAATTAATTCATTTATTTTCAAAATATATTGTATACCAGACATTCTGGTGTTGGAGGCCTCCTGGTGAAAATACACAGTTTTTCCTCTCGGTGAGCTTAATAAATACTTAATTATTCATCTTCCTGTTTCCTCCTATTATTATGGTTTAGAATAAGAAGATAATATTCAGGAAAATGTCCATATTCTTTTGTCATCTTGAAGGACATAACATTTTCTTCTTTAGTCATTCTAAAAGAATTTATAATTCTAAAAGTTTTTTTCACCATTACTAAAGAACATTTTAGTGGTCATATAGGCTGAGAAATTAAGGCCTTAAGTGAGGCATTTTATCACAGAAATCTTAATTGTAGTACATTGGAGATGGAGGTGAGATCAGAAACAGAGAAGAATGCATCCTAGAGAATTTACAATGTTTCCGTATATTTAGCATGTGGCTCTGTGGTCTTCATGTGGTGAGATGAAGGGAAAATGGAGGTGTAAGAACATTTGCTTTGTTTCCAACTTCATAATATCTTCTGTAATTAATTCAAAGAGAGTTGGAGACTGCCTTGGTATGACATGGATATATACTCATGAGGTATATTCTCCTTTGAAGTGGAAGCCTACAGGTTAATGGTTAGGCACATTCTAAATTTAATATTTTAGTGTAATTTTGCATAGCTGCTTATACAGTATATCTGCATACAGTATATTTGTATATGTACTTTACCCTGTGGCAATTTGGGTCCCATATCCCTATGTGGTATCTTTCTTATTAAATACTCTTTGATGCTCTGACGATGTTAAGAGTCACTTATAGAATGGTTTGTTAAAGATAAAAATTGAAAAATCATTCTTGTAGTGGAATTAAAAAACTGTAATATTTCAAAGTATAAGAGACACAACTAAAAACAACCCCACTGGCTATTTTGAACTCATACTTTTTGTTAATGAATAGCCATTGTTGAAAACTTTATTTTCTTACAAATTGTTCTTTAAGGTTTCTATGAGTTTTTTTTTTTTAACTAGGCACACTAATACATGCAAGGAAGCCAAGTGTGGTGGCACATGCCTGAAATCTTAACACTTGTAAGACAAGACAAGAAGACTGGGCCATATCTCAAAAGCACCCACAGTATGTGCATATATGGTTAGATGTAGGAGGAGACCGCTTGTTTGTTTCGTGGCTGCCCAGAAACCGAAATAATCACCCAGAAATTATATTATTTAAATCACTGCTTGATCTATTAGCTCTAGCTTCTTATTGGCTAACTCTTTCATATTAATTTAACCCATTTCTATTAATCTGTGTTACCACGTGGCTGCAGCTTACTGGGTAAAGTTTCCACATGTCTCCAGCAGGGCTACATGGCTTCTCTCTGACTCTGCCTTCCTTCTACCTTGCTATAAGCCAAGCCAGTTTTTTTTTAATTCATTAACCAATAAAAGCAACACATAGACAGAAGGACCTCCCTCACCAGTTAGATATACAAGGAAAGTAATTTATTATTTCATTTGTCAAAATCTTTCAAGAACTCTGTGCCTTCCTGTCCTAAGCACTTTTTATTTATTCATCAAATGTAATGAATACAATTTATTAAATCTTGTCTGCCTTAATGGATTAATTGACTCATTGATGAAACTAAGACATTATACTGAATTAATTAGTTATGAGACAGAATCAAGCTGTTATTAAACTGAATTATGTATTTGAATGAAGTCATCAATTGAACTGATAACAGAATGGTTTTTTAGACCAAAGTGACCTAGAATGTGTACTTGGACACAAAAAGACTTGGATGTTTTTATGAGTAGATCAATTCTTTGCTAGAGACAACTAACTCATTAAAATAGTTTATTTAATAGTTCATTTTGAAAATCCCTTAAAGAACTGGACATTTTAAATCTGCTTTGAGTATAGGGATTTTAAAGAAGTATTTCTGAATTAAGAGTCTGCTTGGGAAGTTTGGTGTTTAAAGACACCCCAAAGTCCCTACTATTCCTCACTTTACATACAAGCCCATTGGTCTGGTGAACTAGAGGCTCAAACTTCACTTTTCTTTTGTGAGAGTGCAGTTTTCCAAAAGCAACAGCAACTCTCTGTTGGGCACTGGTTCATTTCTGGAACCAGATGAAAAGGTTAAAATTAGTTATTGGGAATTGTGTGTGATCTACAGAAGTGACTAAAATACCTCATTTTAAAAGTAACATCAGAAATAAATGTGTTGGGGGAGGGTAGAGTGTTGGCAGAGGCTGCTTGTTCATTCCCAGCTGCCCTTACTCGAAATAATCACAAAGAAACTATATTATTTGCAATATTGTTTGGCCAATAGCTTAAGCATATTTCTAGATAGCTCTTATATCCTAAACTAACCTAGCTCCATTAATCTCTACATCACAACAAGGTTGTGGCCTACTGGCAAAGTTCTAGTGTGCTCTAGCAGAGGAGTCTGTCTCCTGTGGCAGCAACATGGCTTCTATCTGACTCTGCCTTCTTTCTCCCAGCGTTCAGTTTAGTTTTCCCTGTCTAACTCTATTCTGCCCTATCACAGGCCAAAGCAGCTTTTTTATTCATTGACCAATAAAAGCAACACATATACAGAATGACTTCTCACAACAGTAGAGAAAAATACACATACTAAAAATATACTTAGAACTCTCTGCAAGTGTCATAAATTCAACTTTAACAGATTGATAGAAGCTAAAATAACGCTATTCCTTCTGTTGTTAGAATGGGTCTCTCTCATAGAGATGAGGCAATCTGAGCTCAGTCAACCAAATGACCTTTCATCTTCAGATCAATTTTTCGACACAAAGCTATTTGATATAGTCCTGTCTTCTCCATTTTGAGGTCTGTCCACCAGCAGTTAATGTAAGACTCAAATTCCTTTTGTCCTTTAATCACCTTTA
Organism: Microtus oregoni; assembly: GCF_018167655.1. NCBI lineage: Eukaryota > Metazoa > Chordata > Mammalia > Rodentia > Cricetidae > Microtus > Microtus oregoni. Next base: position 1,696,103 of record NW_024544748.1, on the reverse strand, counting down.
CTCATACCCTACCTTGAAGCTCCACCTTTCACATTCCCTTTTGCATTGAGACCTGATAAAAATTTTCCATCTCTGTGAGTCTGTGACTTTAAGATCAACAAAGGCCTCTGATTCCCTGTACACTGAGAATTTGTGTGTAAAATTAAACACATTTTCTTTGAGTATCACTCCCCTTGCCCATTCTTTTATTTCAATTCTGAGTCAAAATCTCTATGCTATCCTCTGAAGAGGTTTGGGAAACTCATGGTACATAGTCATAGCTGAACTAGCTTAAAAAGGCTTGTAGGTAGAAACTGTTTGTTCATTTCCTGGCCACGCAGACCCAAATAATCACACAGAAACAATATTAATTATGATATTGTTTGGCCAATAGCTTAAGTATAATTCTAGCTAGCTCTTACATATTAAATTAACCCATTTCTATTTTCTGTGCATTACCATGAGGCTTGTGGTTTACTAGCAAGGTTCTAGGGTGCATCTGTTTCCTTTGGCACCTACATGGCATCTCCCTGACTTCCCCTACTTTCTCCCAGCATTCAGTTTAGTTTTCCCACCTACATCTATTCTGCCCTGTCACAGCCCAAGCAGCTTCTTTATTAACCAGTGATAATAAAACATATGCACAGCATATAGAGAGGAATCCCACATCTGGGACTGGGTTGCTTTTATTTACAATTCTAAGACAACAACAAATGTGAAAAGTATGGGGCAGTCCCTACTACCATCTTTCATTCCCTGGAGCTCTTGCTGAGTCAAGGAGGCTTTGGCGACTGGTTTTCTCAATAAACAGAAAAACTCAATAGGTAGGGATTTATTGGGTAAGAGTTTTGTGGAATCCTTTATATCACATCATGTGTGTGTGTATGTGTGTCCAAATTAGTGAAAATATACTTAATCTTGAAGACCAGATAGTATACCTGAGGGATTGGAATGCTCTGAATCATTGGCCATATATGTTATTTTGGGGCTGAAAATAAAATTTAGAGGCAATTCTATCTCTGAGCATGCTGTGGTTCACTTCTTGGGGTTTGAGCAGCAGCCATAAAGCATGTACAGCTGATGTCTGTATTTAATAAATGACTTGACAGTCACTACCACAATCAAATATTAGATAACTGGAAGTGTTAGTTGGCATCAAAGTGTTTATAGTGCACTATGGCAGTGTTTTAAATACTTCATATAAATTTTCTCATTTACTCTTCATGGAACCTGAAAAAGTACAAATACTAACTCCACATCAAAGATGAAGAAAGTGATAAAAATAGTTCCTGATCAAGTGATTGATCCAGGATTAAAATCCAAGCAGTCTGCCTCTATACTCAGCTCATAATAATTACCATTATAACCCTGAGTCTGCCTTTATAAAATTACTTTCTTTGCTCAACCCAATATTTATACCTGAGACTACTTATTTGTATCAACTTAGTCCAGGGTGTATAATAACTCAGAAGTTATGTAATGCATAATAATATTTTTCTAAGTGAGAAGACATGCATGCAGATAAATTATGGTGTCAGATAGATAGGACTAGAAGATGAGTTTAATAGACTCATACAGAAATATATGTAATTATTTGACAATCTTTACAAGGTCTGTGAGGCAAAATGAAATGAAAGAGATTCTGAGGAAAATTAAATATGTAGTAATATTATTCCGATGCCATTAGAAGATACTACTGCATATTTAGTAGTAACTGTCATACACTGTTTTAAGAATTGGTTTCATACAGACAAATGGGATGGAATTTTTACCATCAAGGAACTTGTAGTGCATATGGATAATAAACCATTGTTACAGTAGTATGATCCCTCCTATGGTGAGAAATAGGCATAGAGCTCATTATAGATTGTCTTGGTATTATTCATAACAAATTTATGTTCTTATCCCCGAGGCAATACAGAGCCATTTAACTAATGTAGTAATCTTACTATATGTTCAGGAAAAGTTCACTCTAAGTAGAGAGAGCAGATTGAAGAAAAATGAGATAATATGCTTCCAACTTTGAACCTTTCCTGATTTTCTATTAGATAATCTTTGATACTCTCATTTATTATTATCTTGACCTATCCAAAGATATCTATGTGCCTACTATCTTTGTTCTATGTAACAAATAAAAGACCTACCCTCAGAGACTTCACAGCTTAGTTGGGGTAACATTCATTACAAACACATAGATAGCAACACAGTCATCAGTGTGTTTTTCTTGTCCTATATACAGTTTTGTCAAATTTATCCTGTTGGAATGTAAGCCTTTCTTAAGAACATACAAATGTGTCTTATTTGCCTGTATTCCTAGAAGAAACTGAAAATAGACAGTAAGCTCAATAAGAAGGTTTTGTTGTTGTTATTCACTATGTAGTATTTCCATTGACAACGAGTCCCATACTGGCAGTTCAGGACTGAGGACTTAAATTTGTTCCCACTTCTTCCTTATTTCAAATAACGTTTTGACCCCTTGGTAAATTAACTGTTTACAATTGTGCTAAACTACTTTTATGGCTCGCTCTTTTCTTCTTAACATAATATACAGAGTGGTTGGAAATAATCAGTCACATATTGAGTAAGACCCTATTTCTGATGCCCAGATCTGTGACCTTATGCCTCTGGCTTTGAAATCCTTGCTAGATAGGTTTCACACTACATAATTCAGAGTCCTTAGAAGTTTTAAAAGCTGGTAAGAGTCAAGCTCATCTATTTTCTAATATCAAGTTGATATTCAGTAGAGGGATTTTAGCTGGACACAGAGAACTGAAGTCCCCATCTAGACTTAGTAATAGCCCTTTGGGAAGGCTTTGGAGGACTCCTCAAAGAAACCTGTTCAAAGGCTTCCCTGGAAGCCTTTCAATCGTGCTCAGTACTGGAAAAGGCTGCTGGTTATGGACAACTGCTTTCATTTTGCCCTGGTTCAAAGGCGTTCACCTCAGGCCTGAAACTTGTGACTCCAACTTGCCTTTAATTTATAGCCAAGTGGTGGTTGTTAACCCTAAGTAGTTTTTCAGACTTCTAGATGCAAAGGCTGCATCATATCCCAAGATTTCATGCAAGAGGATAAAGACAGTTAAAATACAGGGAGTGAACATATATGGAGAACGAGTATTTTTAATTGAAAGAATTATTTATAGCCCTTTGGTATCTGGGGAATCTCAAGTTATCAAGTTGTAATTTCTAAACTGATGTATGGTCTGTTAGGGGAGAAGTAGTTCCCACCTCTCATGCATAATTAATTACCAAATGGAGCTTAGTAGGTCTATCTGAGAAGGAGGGGAGAGAGATAAATGGAGGTTGATAGGGAAAGGGATGAAGAAAGAAAGAAAATGTTTCTGTGGCTTAATAAGTAAAGGAAGTGAAACCAATACAGAATTCTGAAGAAGTCTAACATGAATGTTGGACTTAGATTATGCTAAGCAAATAACAAAATCTCGTTGCCATTTTAGAAACTATTCCTAAATTCTATCTTGTTGTCTGAGTAAAAATTTGATTCTGATAGTCATTCTAGTTCCAGGTGACTGATTCTAAACTCAGAAGGTGGGAGGGAAGGGAGATGAAGCACGATGTTGGTTTTGACAGCAGTTCAGGCCCGATTCAAGCTGTCTTCATCTCTGCCCAGCTATCTAAAGCAGAAGGTCCATTTTATTGCCCTTTATTTGATCCCTGTAGCTCTGAAATGGCAGCATGTGCTGAAGCTGGCATGAGAGGAGAATCTTAGAGGTTGTACCAAAGGTACTTTTACAACCACAGCATGCTATTTGCCCTGTTGTAAATAGTCAATATTTTTTAAAAGTACCCAATGGAAACTACTAAGAATATTAAACAAAAACAACATTGTAAGATTCGAGCGATTTTGCACCTCAGAGAAATCCTTGACATTTTTTTATCTGATTTGCAAGTACATGGCCCACTTTTCTTCGTGGTGTTTCAAATTTCCTATAGTGATATACATCACCATTCCATATATTCGAGAGTACTCAGCAGACAGCCATTTTACAGTGGAGAATCCATGACAACTTGAATGTTGTCTAGAGAATTCTGTAGGATTAGCATTCCTGGGTATAGGTAGTAGTACCTTTTTTCAAAATAGGAAGCCTGTAAGTGAGAACATTTTGGCCCAGTAAATTCCAGAACTTTGAGAAGCTGAAGCGAAATTTCAAAGGAAGGATACATGGTGGGGAATTTTTCTGGAAAGCAAAAATCCAGTTGTTTAGTGTATATATAAGTGTATGCCTGTTTGCATATCTATTCTACACAACAGTAAAGCATGTTCTTAAGACATTTAGATTAGATCATGAGACTCTGAAGTTGAGTATCGAGTTTATCTACCTTCTTAACCCCATGTTTGAATTACAACTGTAATATCCTTTCCTGATAGTGATCTAGTTCCAGGGACACAATTAAAAGTCATTCCATTTTTAAACTTTTTTTGAGAAAGTATGGTGTTGGAGCTGGAGAGATGGCTCAGTAGTTAAGAGTACTGGCTGTTCTTCCACAAGACCTGGGTTCAATTCCCAGCATCCACATGGCAGCTTACAACTGTCTGTAATTCCAGTTCCCAGGTACCCAAGATCCTCATACAGATATATACGTAGAGGCAAAACACCAGTGCACATAAATAAAATTTTTTTTAGAAAGAGAAAATATGGCGTTGCTTAAATAATGTGGTCTTTTAAAGTTAGATAGAGATGAATTTGTGTCCAGGATCTACACTTCACTGGATGGAAGCTGGTTTCTCTCTTAGGACTTCAGTTAGCCAATTCCTTCACACATATGCCTTTAACTGGGCTCATAGAAAGACTCAAAATATTATAAGAAATCTTTTTTGAAATTATTTTTTTATACTTGAAGAGAAGGTTTATTGAATGCTTCTTGTGTTTGCACTTACTTGGATTAAAAAAGATAAAGCAAGTAGGCAGAATATGCACTGTCGATATTTCTCTAAAGTCTATGTTCTCCTCTTAATAAAGAACAACCAAGATCTTTCTATGTTTAATTTCCATAGTTAATGTGCTATAGACCTAGTAACGAATATTTTGAATTTCATAGTACATATAATGCTCCAAGTATTATCCTAAATTTAAAATTAAGACCTAGTACTGAGCACTAGCAGAGAACACTGCTTAACTATTGTGTATTATTAAAGTACTGCTTAGCTATTGTGTACTATTAAAGTACAGCTTAACTATTAAAGGTTTTTTTTGGTTTAGTCATTGTTATTTAGTTAGTATCTTCAAAGCTGAGTGTACTCCCTCTATAACCATATTTAATCAGTTCTATAGTTTTTGTCAATGTCTTCTAAGATCTCAAGTCACAAAGATGTCCCAGGATAGCTGTTTTTAACAGTAGAAAGAGTGTTTTCTTATTCTGTTTCTGCAGTTTTGTTTGTGCTGTGCCCAAAACTTGGAATGCCATTTAATTTTCCTCTGATTAAATACAAATCCTATCCATTCTTCAGGGTAATATTCAGTTTCAGCTCCCATCATGAAGCCTTTCTTGGTCATTCCAAAGCATGTTGCTCTTTCCAAACACATGGAATAGATCATAGGAATAATAACATTTACCCCACTCATTATGAAAATCCTTTTAGAGAAATTTCCCATGTGTGGAATACCTACTATGTGTCAAATTCTATAGGTAACACAAAAAATTGAATGGAGTCTTGAAATGTATACATGGGTAGAGCTAATTATTTGGACTTAAAACAAAGCCACAGTAATCAATTCGTGTGAATGCTTTAACTGGCTTCTACCATTAGGTACATGTTTATGTGAAGTGTAGGCAGTTTTGATATATATATATTTCTTATTCTCTCATACACTAAAAACCAAAAGAATTTTTTCATTGCTATTCTCATTTTTTTCTAATAGATGAACAGCAACACTGTATTAGACAGGCGAAATGAATGACAGCAGTATTATAAAAATGAAAAGAATAATTTGGGAATATTATTCTAAGATATTTGTAGTACTTGTGACATGGTACAGTGTTCATTGAAAATAGAGTTTGACCAGTTAGGAATTTATGTTATAATGTCAACAGCAAACACTAATTGTGAGGCTGGGATATAGCTAGTGCAATACCCTGGGTTATATCTCCAGAAGTAAGAAAAGCAGAAAAAAATAGCTTACATACTAAAAAAAAATTAAACAAAATGGAATCATCTATTATGCTTAACTAAAGGCAGAAATGGAGTAGAAGAAAAGTGAGACCAAGAGCAAGGAAACAAACGGAATGGAGAAATAGTAAGAAATGTGGTAGATACTAATCCAACTCCATCAGTGGTGATTTCAACATCAATTGGATTAAGTACTCCCAATTAAAAGTCAGTTGGGGACTGGAGAGATGTTCAGTGGTTAACTGCATATGCTGCTCTTGGAGAGGACCCAATTTCAGTTCCCAGCACACACATCAGGCAGCTCACAACTGCTTGTAACGTCAGCTCTAGAAATATTCATCCTCTCCAGACTCCACAGGCACCTGCCTTCATGTACACACGGCTGCACAAATACAAAAATTAATTTAATATATAATTAAAAGTAATAAAAGTAAATCTTTAAAAAAATCATTGATTGTAATTGTGGTTTATAAAAAACAAGACTCAAAAGTAGACAATTCTGCCATTGTGTTTCAAGATTTTTCTTAAATCTGTTTTTTTTTTTGAGACAGGGTTTCTCTGTAGCTTTGAAGCCTGTCCTGAAACTAGCTCTTGTAGACAAGAAGTCTATTCTTAACAGATTCAGTAGGCAGAAAATCAGCAAAAATGTAGTCAAACTGAGTAGGACCACCAATCAACTAAATTTAGTTGACATTTATATAATATTTCAACAACAGTATATTTCCCTTCATATATATTATATATAAAGATGTAATAATGAATATTACTTTGTATAATTAATATATACTAATAGAAAATTCAGGCAAAAATATGAAAGAAAAAGTCATAAATGACTGTAACCTGAAAGTAAGGAGATGGCAAAGCTATATCTTGTAGATAATAAGGAAATGTCATAACCACAAATATACCATTCCCCAAAAGACAATCTACAAAACGCTTTAATATCTAGCCTAACTAAAAGTTTAATTTAAAAAGACCGTCTACCAAAGCTCAAAGGGAATTGATTATTTGCAAAGGCCTGTATCTACTAAGATATTTAGTTCAAGAATTATCTTGAAAGAATCAGATCAAGGTGGATTCATAGTGAATTTTACCAAAAGTCCCTGAAGAAGAACCTATATCAATTCTCTATAACCTTCATAAGAAAGAAAACAAAAGCGGAAGGGGTATGCCCTAATTCGTTTAGTAAGACAAGATAGTATAACCGAAAAATTACAGGGCCATGGCTTAACAGTTCTAGTCTTGATCTCAGCTACTTACCGATATGTGCAAATCACAAAACCTCTCAGTTTCAGTCCTTCTTAGTAAAGTTCAGCAAATAAGCTAGACATGGAGGTGCACACCTGTAGTCTAAGTACTCAGAAGGTTTAGAATGGAGGGTCAGGATTTCAAGGCCAACCTGGATTACCTGATACACTGTCTACAAAAAAATACATTTTACAGTATTGTTATAGATTGGATTGTGTTCTCCTCCAAATTCATAGTTTGATGCCCTAGTTCTGATGTGACTGTATTTGGAAATAGGGGTTTTAGGGAAGTTATTAAGGTTAAATGAGATTATATTAGTGTGACCCTAATTTAGTAGAACTGCTATCTATTTAAGAAGAGAAGAGACATCAGATCTCTCTCTCCCCCTCTTCCCCTTCTCCTCTCCTTGCCCCTACCTCCCCCTTTTTCTCCCCCTTTCTTCTTTCTCTGCACAAATACAGAAGAAAGGCCATTTGAGGACACAGTGAGAAGATGATGATTATCTCCAAGCCAGGAAAAGAAGCCTCAGCAGAAACCAATCCTGACAGAGAGTTTGGGTTTTCAGCCTCTACAACTGTGAGATAATGAATGTGTTGTTTACAGCACGCAATTTGTGATATCTTGTTGTGACATACCAAGGTGTCTAATCTAACTCTTCCTTAATATTGGAAATGTTTCTTAGAAGCAAATGATCTTTGAAAATGGTAAAGCCATCTGTATTTGATATTCTTATTTCCCCCTTTCCACCATCAAGGCATTTAAAACTGGGATAGGTACTTACACTATATGCCTGGGACTCATTTCTCTTTAGTTTTTAGCATTTGATTTCCAACATCACGGCTAAGGTCTGACAAATCCTGATTTGGCAATACACTACAGAGAGAATGTAGAGAAAGGAATTGTCCCAGATTTCAGTCCGAAGAGTATTCTAAGCTTGGGTAGTGATGATGGAACACTCTGACCTGTGTCGCACCATTGGTTTAAAGACTTTATTTTTACTATTCTTTAGATCATAGTTTGGAACTGAGTTATAGAATAGAGTTATCTCCTTATTCTCTCCATTTTGTCTTTCTTCCCAAGCTAATTCCAAAGTATGCAAGCTATACACTTTCTAGCTTTTTTCCTTCATAGCCATTATCTAGGCACCAAAAAACAGAGATGGAAAGAGACAGGTTTAATCCAAAGCACCAGTTTCCATTACCTTAAGCTGCCTCAATGATTTTTCTGATGGGATGAAATTTCTTGCACTTGGTCCCAGGCCCAAGGTATATGCAATGCTTCAATGAAATTGCTTGCGACACATTGAAGTGAGTGCCTGGGAACTATGAGTTTGTCAAATATTTTTTAAAAGACTCAGAACTTCTTGTACAGGCACTGAACTAAGGAGGGGATAGCTTTCAAAGTTTTCACTTGCCGTGGAGAACTACCCTGCTATGGAAAGTGTTCTGTTCTGTGAAGGACACAAAGATACATATTCATAGCCTATGTCAGAGAGAGTGTGTTCCACAGGTTTCATGTGAAGTCCTCCACATTTTGGTGCCAACCTCCCTCTCCAGTCTAATTTCCTGTTACACTTCCTACTTCAGTTGAGTTCCTTATTTGTGTCTTTGCAGTTCAGTTGTTGGAACATATAGTAGGCCTCGGGGCTAAAAGACAAGGCTTATTTACAGGCCCTTCTTCCAGACACCCAGGAGCTCAGAGGCTCAGAGGAGTCTTTTAAAGTATCTCACATGGTTAATGGCATTGTAGAAGCTTGCTTCACATAATAGAGAAGTTGTGCATGATGGGATTCCATTTATGTCATCCATATAGAAGGAATAAAGACCAGGGATAAGGCTTCTGCCACACACTGTACTAAGTCCTATGATAGAGCTCTCTTGTGTGGGGTTTGAGCAATTCACTTCTTGGAACATACGCAGGTATAATATGACTTTTCTGCTTCACCATAGGGAAGAGTTTAGGAAACTCAAGAAATGAGATACAATCGGCACTGTATTTTCTCTCAGCAGTAAAACTTTGTTCCTGAGCAAGATGCTTGGTTCTCATAACGATGTTCAGAAATGTGTGGAAAGTGCTAACGGTCCAGCACACACATATGCAAAAGTCTTACCTTTAATCATCTGGGAATAACAGGTTCCCATGTTCTACCCGTTTCCCTTTATGTACACATTGACAGGAAGATACTTGGTGTAATGGAGATGTGGATGTTCCAGATGAGAAAAGAGAAAGATGCTGAGGAATGTGTGTTGAGGGCTACTGCATATCAAGGGGACTTGAGATGATGGCTATTCTGACTTTGGCGCTGTGCCCTGTTGATAGTGGGTCCCATTCCTCCAGGGATTTCCAAAGCAAAAGTTAGGGACAAAATGCAAAGATTAAGAAGTAGAAAGGCTGCTCCCCAAATTGAAGCTTGGTGTTTGAAAAAGAATATTCATAAGGACACGATAAGGCACCCAAATTCTAGTCTTAGATCTGCCCTTGACTTGTGCTCTGACCTTCGGCAAGCCATTTCATAGTTTTGGATCTCAGTTTCTTTGTATCTTAAAAAAAGTGTTTGGAGGCTAGATGTGGTAGTGTATACCTTTGATCCCAGCATTCAAGAGACAGGTGGATTTCTGTGAGTTGAGGCTAGTCTATGAAGTGAGTTTCAGGACAACCAGGGATACATAGTAAGACCCTATCTCAAAAAATGTCAAGAGTGGTTTTAGGCTGATGCTATTGCTCAGTCGGCAGAGTAGTTTCTATCACCAAAACCACCTATACAAAGCATGGTGGTACATGTCTGTCTGTAATTCTAGCTCTTGGGTGGTAGAGGAAATCTTGAATCAGAAGTTCAAGGTCACCATCAGCTATATTTTGAGTTTGTGGACAGCCTGGGATATATGAGACTCTATCTCAGAAACAAACAAAAGATCAGTTTATTTCTGAAGTGTCTTCATACACTGACCTTCAGTATATTTGTGGTCCCTTGAGTTCTCTAGAGAAGGAGCAAGTGCCCAGACTGTTAAATCTAGACTGAAAGTTAAAGAATATGAAAAGAATAAAAGAAAAATCTTTAAATCACAAAACCACAACATGTATCATGTTATTGGTATTCTGCTCTGTGTATTTCCCACAATAAGTATTTTGTCCTATTGTTCCCAGGGAACAATTGAAGTGTCTTGGGAAATGCAATTTTCATTGTTTCAGTTGTATCTCCTAAATTGCCTCATTGAACCAGAAAAGATTTCAGCAAGTTTTTCAATAAGAACCAGTGTCAAATTTTTGTTTCAAAAAATATGGTCACCATAACTCTGTAGCACTCACCTTATCTTCCTTTCTAGGTTTTTCTCATACATACCAAATTTTCCATCTGTGTAAGTAAGTAACGTCCAAGAAAATGGAAACTGATTAATATAATCTGTTGGGATCATCTGTTACTCACACATGACATGTGTTTGGAAATATAGAGTCAGTCATTCTTCAAGACAGATCTTATATGTATTATTATTGCTTGCAATAGATGAAGAGACAAGTTATGTTCCCCTATTGTGACATTCTAGAGATAGAGGGCAGAAGAAACTGGGCAGCAGGGGAAATTAGCAGGAGAAGCAGAAAGACAGAAGTTTCAAATATCCATTGTTTGCAGCCTGTGCTGATAGTGAATGGGAACCAGCATGTTTGGATTTAGGTAAAAGAACATGTAAGCTATGGCTGCTTGGACATCTGTCTCTAGTCTTGACCTCCCTCCTGGGTCATAGTTCTCAGTCTGGCACCCTAAGCACATTTCTCTTCTTGCCAAAACTTGTTCTTCTCCCGAATTCACTGTCCCTGTGACTGGCAGTACTTTCATCTTATCAATCACTAAAAATGATAAAGATGGCATTTACATTTTTTCCCATTACCCTGATAAATCTAGTTGGTTGCCAAGTTGTGGTACTATTCCTTTACAGTTTCATCTCACAATAGGCAACCTCTTCCACATTTCAACAAAGCATCCTTAGTAGACCCTCATGACTTCTCATCTCAAATGTGTGATTAACTCTTACCCGGTTCATTTTCTCTAAACCTCAATCAATCAAAACACACACACACACACACACACACACACACACACACACACACACACACACACACAACCTTTAGTATTCCTTCCTCCGAATTGTTAGACTAAGTATATGGAGAGGTGATTTTCAGGGTACATATGCATTTTGCGTTGAGAGGGAAGAATGGATTATTTTCTCAAGAATATTTGGAGGCAATTTCAGAAGTTCATAGTGACATAAGGAAACACTTGCTCCTAATTAAGAATTGTGTTTTTGTCTTGAAGCACTTGCCCTGTATGCGGTGTCTCTGAACTTGAATGTTCAAGCAGGCCCGACACCTGTAGGTCTCCCTGCCCACAGCTGACTGGTATCTTTTTACTTCTTTCTGTGTGCACTTAGAACTGCTGGATGCCTTCTTGTTGCTTTTTACCCCCAAGCCTCATCTGATCTTTCTCACAGATGTTGGGGATTCAGGGATTCCCCATAGGTTTGAGTGTCTCCTCCTTCATTACTGGCCTTGGCCTCTTCCCACAGCCATGTTTCCATCACTCACATGGACTTGGCCACATGGCAGATTTGCTGATGGGCTCTTCAGCCATCTCCCACAAACCCAGGCCAAGAGGTGACATTCAATCTATCCTCAGTGTATACCTCCATCCTGCCAAAGCTGTAAAACTGTCTGGGATTATAGTCCCTTCCAGTTATGTGCATGAGGAGGCACTTTCCAAAGACATTGATCAATTCCCTAATGATCTCATGGCACAGCAGGTAGAGACCCTGTGGTTTGCAGCAAGAAAGCCAGACCATAGCAACAAGTCCTTCAGGCTCAGTGCTCTGAAACTCTCTCAAGTCATACAGCTTGAGAAGACCACTGGATATTTTGGAAATTGTCCCAAACACAATTAAATATCCAGGCAGAAGGGGGAAAGAATTGCTGGAATGCAAAGGGCCCAGCTCAATGGGGGTTATGGGGTGACCCATCCAACTGGTGCTTCCATCCCAGTCACCACAGATCTACCATCTCCTTCAGTGGGCCTGCTGGAGTCAGCCTTGTCTGCATCCAGGGGAAGCTCTAGTGGGCTTGCCCAGTATCCCAGGCATGTGCAACACTTGCACCTAACTCAAACCACATGCGGAAGATCATGTCATACTTGGCGCATAACCAATCGAGAAAGGCATCAGAGGGTGTCCAGACCTCAGCTTGTTTGAACAAATGTTCAGAAAAGCATTTCTGAAGGGATATTCCAGAAAAACATACTCACTCAAGGTCTTAAAACAGATGTTCAGACTGTAGGATTCAGTTGCTTTGCAGCTACTATTATCCAAATCATTTTAGGCTTGAACTAGGGTGTATGTTTAGCTTTCTTTTGCATCTTTATTATTGGCCATGGAAGGATGTGTCCAAGGGGAGAACACAATGCTGAGAGGCAACATGCTATTGTGATTTACTCTCTGGCACTAGAGTCAGGCAGGCGAAGGCTTTGACCCCTGACTAGTTTGGTGTCTTAACCTATCATAGGCTCACTTTGTTTAGCTGCAAAACTAATGGCAACAATGCTGAATCATTACTTTTGTCAAGAGAACTAAAATGTTACATATATAGTGTATACCATGGATTAAACACTTGGCCAGTACAGCTCTGTTGTCAACACTATCACCTGCAGGACTTTACTATTTACTGTTACTACTACCTTTATATTACTAGCACTGCAGCAGCAGCTGCTGCTGCTGCTGTCTCTAGGAAAGGATCTATTCCAAAATCAGATGGGGAGCTGAAGAGGGCCTCAGCTTTGTTTTTCTGGGCTATGGAGAAGGTAAGCACACCAAGGACTAAGACTCAGGACATCTAGCTTGAAAGGAAGGAAAAGAGAGCAGTGCAGAGTTCTGACAGTTTATTTTCCTTATCCCAGACCAAAGCTCTGGGATACAAGTGTGCTATGTAACCTAGTTTGAGCCACTTTAGATAATGGTGTTTTACTAGTTACCCTGTGGCACTTGTTTGCAGGTAAGCTGACCTGCATCAGAGGCCTAGTCTGAGAATGGAATGTGCCTAAGCAACTGATCCCAAAGAGGCAAGGGGCTAGCTTCGTTTAATGGCTCTAAGCTACCCAGCTCACAGTCCCCATGTATGCTGTAGCCACCACCAGAATCTTTGTAAGTACTGGCAAACAGTGATATCCTGGGCTCACTGTTATGTAGGTGGAGACTGCTGGTCTGTTTCCTAGCTGCCCAGACCCAAATAATCACACGGAAACTATATTAATTAAAACACTGCTTGGCCTATTAGCTTAGGATTCTTATTAAATATCTCTTACACCTTAAATTAACCCATTCCCATTATTTTATATTTTACCACGAGGCTTGTGGTTTACCAGGAAGGTTTCAGGTTGTCTGTCTCCTTCGGTGGCTACATGGCATCTCCTCCACCTTACTCCATTCTGCCCTGTCATAGGTCAAAGCAGCTTTATTCATTAACCAATAAAAGCAACACATATGCAGGACTTCCCACACCACTGCCAGAATTAAAACTTTCCATATAGCTATCATTTGTATTTCACTCCTCCATTAATACTTGCTGTGCCAGGATAGCTATTTTATTTTACTCCTATGCTGAGGATATGATACCAGGGACTTGTGTATGCTAGGCAAGTGTTCTATCACAGAGCTACATCCCAAGATCGATCCATAGTAACTCTTTAAGGAAGTTTTTCCATCTATCCATACATCCATTAGCACCTTCCCCCACATCCACCCACCTACCATTCAACAGGTATTTATTGTGCAATGACAACATCCAAAACACGGCTGTAGGTGCTACCAATAAGGCATGGAACTGCTGTTGTGAAGCTTACAGTTCAGCCACCTAATCTGGCCAAACATACTATGCCATGAAAGTTCATTGCAAAGTTTAGTCTGGACTTTTGGAACAAATTTTAGTCAGTCCTTCTCAAGTGGACATGCCTTTTAGGATACTTGGGTAGAGAGTGAGGGACTGTTCTGCATCCATCCTGAGCAAAGATTATAAGGGAGGCCTGGGACAGGGCTTTAGTAACAATGTGACTGCATTTTGATTTCTAAGATTAATCTAGTTGATACAAATTGTGTACTTACTTTGTTGAAAGTAAGTTTTGAAATGTGACAAAAACCAATGTGACTGTGTTATTGTCTCACAAGCTGGCTCAGAAGGCAGTTCTCAGAGCAGGGTTTCAAAAATACTCTCAACAATGGCAACATCAGAACATATCCTCAGAAGAACTATTTCAGACAGTTCTGTACATATCTGAGTGTACAAATCCTGATCTATTAAAAACAAACATTGCTAGTACCTAATTTATTCAAAAAAGTGAAAAGAAAGAAATGTAGACTTAAATTCTTAATTCAATTATTGAAATATTTATGCACTATATGTTTGGATTTATGACTGTCATACAATTAATTCATTTTAATGAAAGGAATTTTTCTTTGCTCTTAGCTATTTTTAGTCTGTTCATGCATAGTCTTCTGCAAGTGAGTCTTTGAAGTGAACAGCATGACTATTTAGCCATTGTCTTTTTATATACATAAAAGTAAATTTTCCCATTACACAGCAGGCCTGCAGAAATACTGCCTTCTACCTTAAAGCCAGTGTATGATCAAGTTAACTTGTATTTCTTTTGCAGAAGAATGTTAAATCAGGAATTGTAAACAATTCCTAGGCAATGTGTTTAACGTTCATAAGTCATTCCTAGAAATTGTTCACAATGCCTGTAACATATATGCAGCTAGCAAGATACCTGAAATAGCCTTCAAGACGCTAACTATCCATTCCTAGGACAGCTCTGTAGCATGACATTTTTGTGATCAATTTTACTTATTTATCTGTTAATTTGTCTAGATGTTAATAATTATAGTAGTAGTACTAGTTGATTTTCATTGTTTCCAAGAATTTCTGCAATTTTTGCCAGTAATTTGGTGATACAAGGTTTTGGACATGCTTATTTTAAGAGGCATTAGAAAAAAAAAACAATGAAGAGTAAAGGCAATTGTATTTGTCAGGTGAGTCAAGGCCCTGTATAAATTTTATTATTCCTTCATGAAAAGTTTAGGCAAAGCTTCCTTGCCTTTTCCCCAGCTCACTTCCAACCAGTTTTTAATATTCTAATTCCTTTGGGCTTTCGTAAGTCATGTTAAAGAAACTTAATCATTTCTACCAATCTTACTCTGTCATGAAATTTTCTTGCCTTGTTCACTTATCAGCTAATGGAACTTGATATACATTATATATATATATAATGTAATTGTTTAATCTATATACTTGATTCCTATCTGAATTTATCTATTTTCATTTACTATTTTGAAATAATCTTCCTATTGGTTTACATCAGCAATGATGTATGTTATATCTAGGTAACTACTCTAAATCAATTAAGAGATGAAAGTAAAATGTTTGAATGAGTTTGGGCCTTGAGTGTTATAATCATATTAAGTTACTGGTTGGGACTCTTTGATGTATATAGTTAAGTGAATTTGCTTGACTTCTAATTGACTAGTGGAAATGGACCATCCTAGGAAGCCACTCAGATGAAGTCAGGGAATGAGATAGCTATGTGGGGTGTGGGGTCAAGAGGTACCAAGAGATTGGGCAAAGTCTTTTGACAACTGATCTCAGCATTCAGTACTGGTGCCAAGAAACTGGCCAATGTCATAAGAAGCAGCTTAGCAATATTTTATACTCATACAAATGGCTTTTTAATTTGCTGAGATGATGACCCTAACCCCAAATCTCATGCATACTGTATCCAGATATCTCCCAAGGCCCAACTCAACTCGATCTGTTAAAACTTGTCTATGTATTGGTCCTCTCTGGTGTATTGTCTTTGAATGCCTCTAGAACTTTAAGGACATTTTGTCTCTCAAACTGAATTACATGGACCTATGTACTATGTATTTTTCATGGATACCTTACACTTATGGTGACCATATTTTCCAAACAAAAATTAGAACATGCCATCTGAAAATATAGGTGGGTATTTGAAGTGAACAGTTCTCTAGAAAACACAGGCTTTTTCCCTACTGTGTCTCTTACCTATTGATCAGTCAGCATTGATTATGATGATAGGAAGAGAAAGAAAGGCAGAAGGTAACATCTACCAAGTAACAAGTAAAGGGTACAGCTATCTTTGGGGTATCTAGTATAGGCAGGCATAGATGAAGAGCTTTGTTACTGTACTTTGGGAATGGTGTATTGGTCCTGAAAAATAAAAATAATGTAAGAAGAGGGACAACGAAAGTAGCAGTAGTGAGAGACACTGTAGAAGGATTGTAGAATACAATCCAGCAGGTAAGAGAAGATTCAAAAGAGAGGCCCTTGTGGCCAGAAAGACAAATATAAAAGAAGTTTTTCACTGAAGTTCTTAAAAGTATGATTAGACAGATATTTAAACCAAATTCTGGGAGGTTTTGCATAACAGAATGAGAAATAAATTTAGGGAATTTATAACAATGGCGAATAAATAGAACTTAATTGGGGTAGGTGTTGCAAACTGAGAATACAGCTTGGAGAAGAGTGTAACTTCATTTAGGACTTCCTAGTAAGGTCTGCCTGACTCATTAATTGAGATTAGCAAACTAATCTTTTCTTGGGAAAACAAGCATGCCCACATCAAACTTCTTGACTCGCTTGGAGTATCTTTGTGTAGACTCTTCCATGCTCAATTCTGTGGAACATCAAGAAAGAGACTGACTAGAAGGGTTAGTAGAGTCAAGGACTTTTGAGGATGCAATTTTTTATAGATTAGTGTGGTTTCTTCATGTTGTGAGTCCATTGAAGACAGAGGGAAGAGTACTGCTTCTTCTTGCCCTGGAAAACCTTAAAGGGACAGTGAATGTTGGCTTGATAATGCTTTTCCTCTGAAGTACCCATCTGTTTCTGCCTCATCTTCATTTTTATTCTCTTCCATTTTATGTCTAGCTGAGACTAAATTAAAGGACAGGTCATAAGTTACTGGGTAAAACTCAATTGTCATGGTTGGTTCTGGCCACAACAGTTTCTCTCATCCAAGTGCTGCACAGGCCCACCTAACTTAGCTTCCACAATCAGACAAGATCAGTTGTATTCAGGCAGTAGTATGTTTCTTAGTTCTTCCAGGTGGGCTTGTCTGTAACTCTGTGTTCCTGTTATCTTGGCTTTTAAAGTCGGGGATTCCACTTTGAATTGGTTTTGTTGTTTGTGAAGTATGATATCTAGCAGTAAACAATTGATATCAAGTATCATCTTTCCTTGTCTTTCTCTCTCCCCTCCCTCCCTCCTTCTCTCTTATATTCTTATGAGACAGATATATGTATTAGGTGGGCCTCAAACTCCCTGTGTACCCAAGGCTGACTGTGTACTCCTGATCTTTCTGGTTTTGCCCCTCAGATTCTGCCGATGCTGGGATTATAGGAGATGCTCCCATACCCAGCATACTTGTGGCCTTAACAGCTTAGACTAGAACATAAATACTGGCTCACTGATGAACATTATGCTTTTGTTCATGCAACCGAACTTTACATTTGCATCTTGAATGCTTCATGTTTCATCTTGAACTCAGAATGGAAGACCTGGGCCTTAGTCTTCACATTTTTTTTGATGTTGCAAAGAGAAGTTTTCTAGTCCTATCTTTCTACTCTTTAAACTACATGTGAGGTTTGATATATAGAACAAGCATTTTGGAATTGTGTAAAAATATTAGAGGCAGAAATTTAGCTCCCCAAATACAAAGTCATTTCTTGGGCTGTCTGACAAGCAAACAACTGATGAAACCTTTTTTTAGTCCTTGTCATTTTTTCCTACTTGCCCCACCTTATTCCTTCAAATGCATTCTGTGTTTACCATGACAGCAGCTGAAATCTTCTGCCTCTAGTTTCTCTATACGTTTCTGCTATGAGTCTTAGGTTTCTTCCCTCCTGAACTTGTTCAAAAGCATGAAGCAGCTTACTGATACTCCTTTTCTCCTTAAAAATGAAAATGTAGCTTTGCCAGATAATGCCAGACAAATGGAAACATTTGCTTCAGGGTGTGGATAGATTACTTACAGGGTTAGTTAGTAAGGATAAGCATGTTGGAGTTACTCACTCTCAGGCTTTTACCAGAGGCTCATCCCATCTGATGGCTCCTCAGGAGACTGAGTCACAAGAAATTACTGTAGCATGATTGAACATTACTGAACTCCTAGTCAAAGTCCAACCAGGAAGACCAGCTGAAGGGATTTGGTCTTTGTTGGCATCCAAGAAGACTATGGATTTGGCCAGGTAAAGAACTTTTTGGCAATGGAGGAATGACTCACAATTAACAAAACCTTATGTAAAGGTTTACCAAAAGGCTAGCACTGTAATATGGCAGACCTATTCTTTTCTAGTGTTCTCTGCCTAGCAAGAAAGGCAAGGCAAGATAAATACCTGAAGCTTTTGAGATAGATGGCTAAGTTCTGTAGTGACATCTCATACAATATATCCAACGAATCAGAGTCTCCACAATTATTTTAAGGTATTATTACTTGGAAGCAAGACAAAAGAGTTACACAGCATGTTCTTCTCCCTCTACTTGGAACATTCATATACCTTATCTTCATTCTGTCCACCCTCTTCCATCTATTCTTCCAACATTTACCCTTACGACCGTGACAGGAGGCAGGTCTGAAAGCTGTGTTCCTGCAGAATAACATCTTTCCCAGAAACCTTATCGCAGAAGCCATTGGCCAGGTAGCCCGCCTCTGTCCCATTTGCTGGAAGAGCCATGGAGGTTTCCAGTATTACTATCCACTGGAGTCTGGGAAGAACTGGGAAGTAGTTTTCCCTAGCAGAAGTTTTGCATTAGGAAACACTTTGCTTGGAAGTTAAGGTGAGAAATCATCAGACAAGAAAAGGATATTTCTTAGGATCCAAAACAACTATAAAGTCACTTTTTCCAAAAGGTACATTGCATTATTTCTTGGACTGTTGTATTAAGGGGGTGGCAGTGGGAGTGGGGGTGGAGCTAGTATGAGTAACAGTTTTGGAACATAAAGCCCTACAATTTTTCCATTTTCTGTCTAGCTGAGATGAAATTAAAGAGACCAAAAAAAATACTTAAAAAACTAAACACTTTGAATTCTGCTACCCTTGAAAAAACTCTAATAAGAGTGCACGTTTAATCTCTTCCTTGTGAAAACTCAGGCTTTCCCTGCGTCACAGGATGTGATAAGGTCTATGAGCTTAGACGGAAATTAGCTGGTGTTCTGCTTTCTTTCCTTCCTCTTAACTTCCCCTTGTTGTCCACTTTATATATAGACATTTTGGGAATATGCCTAATAGTTATAAAAGAATGTAGAAGCCACAAAATGAAGCGATCTTAAGGGGGTTGGAAGAGAGCATAATGGAATACATGTGATTAAAAAAATCAGAATAGGAGAACCATGAGGGGAAAGGAAGAGAACCGGCCAGAGTGGGCAGGGAACAAGGGGTATGGAAGATAGGGATGGGAACAAATAATAACAAAGCATAATGCTTATAAGAAAATGCCATAATGATGCCCATTACTGTATATGCTAAGTGAAAATTTAATTTTAAAATACTGGAAATTTTGACACCAGAGTGTATGAGTTCAAACATTAGCTCAGCTCAGAAACTTATTATGATCATGGGTAACATATTTAATTTTTTACAGATTGATTTCCCTGATTGTAGAGATAATAAGATCTACCTTTTGGAGTTACTGAGTTAATTAAAAATGTGTCTTGTCCCCCCCCCCCTTCATAGATAGACATATACATCGAATAAGTCCTTCTGTGCTCTGTTCTTTTAGGTCTGATTTTACTGACTCAAACTGGGCACAACTCTTGAGGGAGAGGAAATGGATAATGTGGTTTCCTACAACCCTTTTCAAATGAAGAATTCTGGGTCTTTTAGAAAAATTCAGGTTGGGACTGACAAGATGGCTCAGGTGGGTAACAGTGCTTGATACTAAGCCTGCTGACCTGAGTTCAGTCCTTAGGACCCATATGGTAGAAGGAAAGAACCAAATGTCACATAAATCCTCTGACCTCACATGTGGCTCCTCCCACAAACAAACAAGCAAAATAAAATGATTTTTAATTAGGAAAAATCTAGGTTTTACTTCTAGATATGTATTGAAGAAGAATCATTCAGGGGTGAGGAACACTTGCCTGGTGTTCAGAAGGCCCTCAGTACCACCGCCCCCAACACAACACAACACACACACACACGAAAGAAGGAAATGAAAAAAAGGAGAGAATTTCTCATTAGTGATTCTCTTGAATACCTAACACAATTCCACATCTAGTTTAGGGTGTACCACAGAGCACATTTTCATTGTGTGTTTCTTGAAATGAAGAATGAATATATCACAGAACTTCATATATTACAGATTCTATCAGTTATGAGAGCTTTAACAATATCTTGAGGCTAAGTATACTCTCATAATAGTGAGGGAGGATGGTGTGACACATTCCATGTAGTGGAGAGAAAGAAAGCTCAATTAAAAGAAAATAATTGGTTTCAATTTCAGTTTCTCTATGCCCCACTTAGATATAGGTCAGTCAGTCACCACATCTCTTTGGTCTTCATTAATTTATTTAGTAAGATCAGGCTAATAGTAGTTTTGATACTTCTTTTTACAACAGTGATACCCTGTCCGTGTTGGTAGTCCAGGTATCCCATTTTTATAGAGGAGTTCTCAGACCACTTCAAGACTGTAAAGCATCTGTAAGGTCATGACAGGTAGCTTAGACTCTTTTATCCTGACCTATAGCTATTATTAGCCATTAGAATCAGAATAAGTGAATTAAATTAAAGGGGCCACATTCAGACAGGTCTGGTGTTCTAGTTTCATTTTTGCTTCTGTGATAAAATAACCTGTCCAAAAGCAACTCTAGGGAGAGAAGCTTTACCTGGCTTACAGTTCCAGGTCCGTTATTTCCAGGAAGTCAAGGCAGGAATGCAAGCAGTTAGTCTCATCACATCTATAGTCAATTAGAAAGTAATTCAAAAAAAGGTTCTGTCTCAAGAAACATTTTCTTTAGAAGTTGGACTACCATTCAGTGGTAGAGAACTTGCTTAGTGTATGCAAAGACTTGCCTGGATTTGATCCCCAGCACAAATGCCTCCTAAGTTGTAAATTCATGAATCTATACATTTCAAAGTTTTTTAGGACAGAGTAGAGAGGAAGTAGTAGACCATAGAAACATAAAAGGGTGACAGCCCAAGCAAATCCAATACACCAAGTAAATCTGACTTCATTCTGTCCTAGAGTTTGAGAAGTTATTTTCTTGGGTTTAATAGTGTGCCTGTAGACCTGCTGGGAGAGAGAAGCCTGGCCTCCGAAAATGAAGTGGAGGCTCAATCCTCAGAGACTGAGACAAGTTTGACCCATGGACCTATGTTGTTTGGCCTTTGGAGAGAGTATTGGGACCACTAATCTCTCACTTGCTTTTGACTCATTCTTCTTCATTTATATTTATTTATTTTTATTTTGGGACAGGGTATTATAGTATAGATCACATGGCCTAGAACTCACTATGTAGGTCAGGTTGACTTTGAACTTAGAGAGATCCACCTGCCTCTGCCTCCCAGGCACTGGGAGTAAAGATCTACACCACCAAGCTCAACTTCCCCATTTTGAAGGATATTGCATATTTTCAGTTCAATGGTTGTGTCCTTTCATCCTAGAATTTTAAAAGTATAATACTTAAAATGTCTAATAACTTTCCTTCATTTTGCATGGTCTCTGTTTCTTTTAATCTAAACTTTGTTGATATATTCCATAATCATTTTATCAAGTAATAGACATCGATATTCTTTCTTGTTTTCCCTCTCTCAGAAGCCATTAATTGCCTGTAGTTCTTTATCTAAAGATGGGACCTTGTGAAATTTTCCCCATCCATGTTGGCATGCCAACTTATATGGTCATTATGGAGTTCTTGTGCAGGCAACCGTATTGTTGAGACTTCATGGGTATGTTATCCCTGTCATATGTAGAAGATACCCTCTAGCAACCTAGTATTCTGCCTCTTATATTCTTTCCAGTTCCTCTTCTGCAATCTTCCCTGCTTAATTATAGATGTATCAGTTGGTTACTTTTCTCCATATTTAGACCTGTTGTGGATCTCTTTAGTTTCCTCTTCTTTAAAAAAAAACTTCTTTAATGAAGGGTGAGAACTACATATATCCGTGGGAGACCAGGGATTCCTGGGAGATTGGATAGTGTGAGGAGCTTAGGGCCAAGGCACTCAGATATCTTGGCTTGTTTTATATGGAGGATGACTCGAGCTAGGTCAAAGAGCATGTGGCAATGTGGCTGGATAAAGTCTAAGAATACTCCATGGCTGAGCTGGTATGTGGACTGCTTGACCCCAGCACTTTCTGTGAGTCCCAATGAAGCATAGTGACTGTCATGTGACGTAGTCAGCAGATGGGATTTTGTAATTGGTTACCAAATAGATGTGAAGGATGTGCACATTGTAAGAAGGCGAGACACTTAGGACAGAAATCTATGAAGAGGTGGCATGCAAATGACTAGGTTCAGGCTAGGCCTAGGAGTGCAGGGATTAGAGATTCTGGGTTATTGGTGATATTCATGGCTGGGTTGGAGTATAGATTACATCAGTTAGGCCTTTGTGTATGAGAGGCTGAGAAATGATATGATCAAAAAGACTCACCTGGTTTGGGGCTGTGCAAAGAAAGCAACAGAGACCTCTTATGACTGCAGAGGTTCTCAACATGGGGATAGTAATACTCAAAGATCATCAGATATTTACATTAAAATTCATGAGTAGCAAAATAACATTGAGGAAGTCTCAACAAAAATAATTGCATGGTTACTGATAAAAACAACATGAGGAACTTTATTAAAGGGTCAAAGAATTATGAAGATTAAATCCACCTGCACGTGTTTTAAAATAGGTGTGTTAGAGTTTGTGCTCCCCAGGATTGGACACTATTAGGCCTAGGTACACAACAAGGTTTCTGTCCTGGAGAGTGGAGACAATGGTGATGGTTGAATGTCTTGGTGACTCAGGGGGCTTTGGTGTTGCATAGACTTCTGGACCATAGACAGGGATCCCTAGAGGAGGTGGATGCCAGGGGTGAGGGCAAAGCTTCAAATAATCGCTCAAGATGGTCTGACAGTGAACCAAACATCCCAGCTGATTCTAAATGGTCAATTTTGGTGACAGTGGTGCCATAAATGCCCCAACTAAGTGGTAAGGTTCAAAAAATTGTGCAACACCATTGGGCCACCTAGAGATAGACAGGGAAATGGAGGATGAAAATGTGTCTGTGCCTATTTTGGGATGGAAGGGGAATTGTAGGACCCAGCACAGGCTGCTGATGGGATAATGCATGAGCATGAGAGGAACCAGGTTCAAAGCTGGCTTGGCTGAGTACATGTTGTGACACCAAGAAAAGGCCCTGCCTTGTGCTAGTGGCCTGCAATCATATGCACTTGCGTCATCATATTGGACTGGCCTACAGAACCTGGTTCTTCAGCTCTGCTTTGTGTTCTGTTCAGGAGAAGCCATGTTTGTGACTAGAGCTCTCCTCTTTCTGGTCTAGTGCCCATGGTGTGCATAGCCATCTAGACTGGGAGAATGGAAACATGGCCTGTGAAGGCAGTTCTGGGATCCTCACTTTGCTGGAATGGACCACAAGATATGGGCAATCACTGAGACCTGGGCCTATGACACTGTGAGAAGCTGTGGACATGTGGCACTGACTTCTCATGGCTTGAATGTCTAGAGGACAGCCCCAGTGAGAACTAAGGGTGTGAGCCAGTGTGGGAGGATCCATTACTAGAAGACTCTATGGTTGAACTGAAATGTATTCTATACATTTCATGTATTCTATACAATACATGTATTCTATATGACAGCAGTACTTCCTAGAAATCCCTCTACAGTAAATAGTGTGACTGTGGCATTTCTGATGGTCACTCATACAGGATTTTGCACAGTCCCTTAGTGCCACATACATGCGTGTTATGGTCACATTCTAAGAAATCCAGACCATTGACAAGAATCCATGAGATGTAGCCATGCATCTTTAATATTCCAGCTTGGCCTAAGAGTTTAAGGTAGTGGGATAATTGCCGGATTATTAGTCCCTCTCCAGACTGTGTTGGTGTGCAGATTACATAAGCATGGTGTATGACTAAGAAATCATGGGATCTGGACTCTCACCTGACTTGGTGCTGTGAAATTCAATAGAGACATTTTCTTAGGGAAGGTGTTCTCAAGCAGTGGGAAGTGACCCTCCCAAAGACCATCTGAAGCAATGCAATTTATATTATGATTCATAACAACAGCAAAACTGTAGTTAGGATGCTCCAATGAAAACACTTTTACAGTCAGTGTTCACTAGAACATGAGAAATTTTGCTAAATGATCGCAGCATGAGGAGGGTTGAAACCCACTGTCGTATTGTTTTCAAATAGCAGATAGGCTAGGATCTTGGTCACTCTCCATGAAGATAAAGTGTAAGATCTACGAACACAGCAAGGACTCTGTCCTGGGAGAGTTGGGAAAACAGGGGTGGTACAATATCTTGGTCATTCGGGAGGCAATGATGTTGCACAGGCCCATAGACAAGCATCCCTAGAGGATGTGGGTGATGTGGCTGAAGGCAAAGCTTCAGACAATTTCTGAGGCTGATCTTACTGGGCAAGATAGGATCCCAGTTAATTCTAAATGATTAAAATTTGGGGATGAGAACCAAAGTGCCACAGTTAAGTGGTCAGGTTCAGAACAATATGCAACACCAGCTGGGTCACCTAAGACAATTGAAAGCACCAGACAAATTAAAATTAGGATGTCTGTGACTATTCATTGCATGAGCAAAATTGCAGTAAAGACTTCCAAATAATAATAATTTTATGGCTATGGTAACCAGAACACGAGAAACTTTGCTAAAGGGTCGCAGCATGAGGAAGGTTGAAAGCCACTATCTTTGGTTCATCAGGAAGTAGATGGTATGAAGGCTGAAATACTCTGCATGAATGGAAAGTGTAAGGCCTATGCCCTCATCAAGGTCTTTGTACTGGCAAAGTGGTGAGAACGGTGGTGGTTGAATATATTGGTCACTCAATAAGCATTGGTGTTGCACAGATTTCTGGACCACACACGGGTATCCCTAGAATATGTGGATGCCATGGGTAAGGGCAAAGCTTCTGACAATCTCTGAGGATGGTCTGATTGGGAACAAAAGTATTCCAGGTAATACTATATGATTAAAATTTGGGGGTGAGAACAAAAATGCCCCAACAAAGTGGTCAGGTTCAAAAAACTGTGGAACTCCAGCTGGGCCACCTAGTGATGGACAGGGAAATGGAGGATGAAAACATGTCTGTGCCTGTTTTGAAATGAGGGATGAGTTGTGGGTCACAGCACAGCCTGCTGAGGAGAGAATGCATGAGCATGAGAGGAACCAGGTTCAAATCTGGCTTGGATAATGCACATGTTGTGAGACCAAGGAAAGGCCCTGCCCTGGGCTGGTGGTCTACAATCGTGTGTCCTGGTCTCATCATATTGGACTGGCCTACAGAACCTGGGTCCTCATCTCTGCTTTGTGTTGTGTTCAGAGGAAGCCATGTTTGTGACTAGTGCTCTCCCCTTGCTCGTCTAGTACACACGGTGTGCATAGACATCTAGATTGAGAGAATGGGAACATGGCCTGTGAAGGCATTTCTGGAATCTAGACTTTGCTGCAAAGGATCACGGGACTAGGGTGTACTGTGAGATATGGGCCAATACCACTATGAGAAGCTGTGGACATGTGACCTTCACTGATCATTTCTTCAATGTTAGAGAGGACAGTCTCAGGTAGACCTAAAGGTGTAAGCCAGTGTAGTGGGATCCATTACTTGAAGACTCTATGGTTAAGCTGGAATGCAATCTGTATGACAGCAGCACTTGCTAGAAATCCCTCTACTTAAGGATGGTGACTCCATTATATTTGACAATCACCCAGGCAGAATTTTGCCTTATACATGTGGGGTATGGTCACATTCTAAGAAGTCCAGACTGGGGGCAAAAATCCACAAGATGCAGCCATGAAGACTTCAATATTCCAGCTTGGCCTGGGAGTTTAAGGTAGTGGCATAATTGCCGGGTTGTTGGTCCCTCTCCTTACTGTGTTGGTGTGCAGATTACATCAGCTCGGTGTCAAAAAGAATGACGCAGGAATCATGGGATCTGGACTCTCACCTGGCTTGGTGCTGTAAAATCCTATAGAAACATTTTCTTAGGGAAGGTGTTCTCAGGCAGTGGGAAGCAACCCTCCTAAAGACCACCTGAAGTAATGAAATTTATATGGCGAATCATAACACCAGGAAAACTGCAGTTAGGATCTCCCAATGAATGGAATTTTACCGTCAGTGTTCACCAGAACACGAGAAATTTTGCTAAATGGTCGCAGCATGAGGAGGGTTGAAACCTACTGTCCTATGGTTTTCAAATCGTAGATACAATAGAGTCTGGGTCACTTTCCTTGAATGGAAAGTGTAAGGCCTAGGCCCACAGCAAGGTCTCTGTCCTGAGAGAGTGAAATCAATGGTGGTGGATGGTTATCTGGGTCACAAAGGACGAGTTGGTGTTGGACAGACTTCTGGACCATGGACAGGCAACTTTAGAGGATGGGGATTCCATTGATAAGGTCAAAGCTTCAGACAATGTCTGAGGCTGGACTGACTGAGAACTGAAGGGTCCCGGCTGATTCTAACTCATTCAAATTTGTGAATGGTGGGGCCCAAAATACCCCAACTCAATGTTAAAGTTCCAAATCTGTACAACACCACCTGGACCCCATTGTGAAGGGTGGGTATGTGGAGGATGAAAATGTGTCTGGGTTTTATGAAGAGGGCAGAATTGTGGGTAGCCACACAGCCTGCTGAGGGGAGAATACTAGAGCATGAGAGGAACCAGGTTTAAATATGGCTTGGCTGATGCACATGTTGTGAGACCAAGGAAAGATCCTGCCCTGTGCTGGTGGCCTGCCATCATGTGTCCTGGTCTCATCATATTGGACAGGCCTACAGAACCTGGGTCCTCAGCTCTGTTTTGTGTTGTGTTCAGCGGAAGCCATGTTTGTGACTAGTGCTCTCCCCTTGCTGGTCTAGTGCACATGGTGGGCATAGCCATCCAGACTGGGAGAATGGGAACATGGCCTGTTTAGACAGTTCTGGGATCATCAATTTGATGAAGTGGATCTCAGGGTAAGGGTGATCTGTGAGACCTGCAACTAGGGGATTATATAAGGAGATGTGGACACCTGGATCTCACTGCTCATGGCCTGAGTGCCTGGTGAACTGTGCCAACCAGGCCTAAGAGCGTGAGCCAGTGTAGGAAGTTGTGTATCTAGCAAATTCCTAGGCTGAGCTGGTATGAAGACTGTGTGACACCAACCGTTCCTTAAAATCCCCACATAGTAGGGTAACTGCAGCTCATACGGCCATTACAGGACAGAATTTTACATAGTCCTTTTGAAACCACCAACATGTGTGGTATACTCACCATGTAACAAAACCAAAGCAGGGACGAAAATCCTTGAAATGTTGCTATATAGACTACAAGATTCCAGCTTGGCCTAGGAGTTTAGTCTAGTGGAGGACTCGAGGAGATATTGGTCCCTCTCAGGACTCTGATGGAATGTAGAAAACATCTACATGGAGTATGTGTAACAGAGACTGAGAAATAATGGGATCTGGACACTCACCTGGCTCGGTGCTCTGTAACCTACAGAGCCCTTATATGGCAGTTATTGTCAAACAGTGGGAAACAACCCTCACAAAGATCATCTGCTGCAAAGATATGTCTGTGACTATTCCTAGCACCAAAACAATTTCAGTTATAATTTTTCTGTTAAAATTCATAACAACTGGGAAATTGTAGTTAGGATGGCCCAATGAAAATAATTTTATGACTGGTGGTCACCAGAACACGAGAAACTTTGCTAAAGGGTTGCAGCATGAGGAGGGTTGAAAGCCACTGTCTTTGGTTCATCATGAAGTACGTGGTATACAGGCTGTAACGCTGTGTGTGAATTGAAAGTGTATGGCCAATGCCCTTATCTTGGTCTCTGTCCTGGGAAAGTGGTGACAACGGTGGTGGTTGAATATTTGGTTACTCAAGAGGCATGGTGTTACACATTCTTCTGGGCCATACACGGGCATCACTAGCGAATGTGGATGCCATACGTGAGGGCAAAGCTTCTGACAATCTCTGAGGATGGTCTGAGTGGGAACCAAATTATCCCAAGTAATTCTATATGATTAAAATTTGGGGGTGAAAACAAAAATGCTTCAATCAAGTGGTCAAATTCAAAAAATTGTGCAATACCATTGGGCCACCTAGTGATGGACAGGGAAATGGAGGATGAAAATGTGTCTGTGCCTGTTTTGAAATTAGGGATGAGTTGTGACACAGCACAGCCTGCTGAGGAGAGAATGCATGAGCATGAGAGGAACCAGGTTCATATCTGGCTTGGATGATACACATGTTGTGAGACCAAGGAAAGGCCCTGCCCTGGGCTGGTGGCCTACAATCATGTGTCCTGGTCTCGTCATATTGGACTAGCCTACAGAACCTGGGTCCTAATCTCTGCTTGTGTTGTGTTCAGGGGAAGCCATGTTTGTGACTAGTGCTCTCCCCTTGCTCTTCTTTTGCACATGGTATGCATAGCCATCTAGACTGAGAGAATGGGAACATGGCCTGTGAAAGCAGTTCTGGGACCCTCACTTTGCTGCAAAGAATCACAGGACTAGGGTGTACTCTGAGATCTGTGCCAATACCACTATGAGAAGCTGTGGACATGTGGCCCCCACTGCTCATGGCTTGAATGTTAGAGGACAGTTCCAGGTAGACCTGAAGGTGTGAGACAGTGTAGTGGGATCCATTACTTGAAGACTCTATGGTTAAGCTGGAATACAATCTGTATGACAGCAGCACTTGCCAGAAATCCCTCTACTTAAGGATGGTGACTCCATTATATTTGACAGTCAACCAGACAGGATTTTGCATAGTCCTTTTTGTGCCACATTTATGTAGGCTATGATCACATTCTAAGATGTCTAGACCGTGGACAAGAATCCATGAAATTCAACCATATAGACATCAATGTTCCAGCTTGACCTATGAGTTTACGTTAGTTGGGCAGACACATTGTTATTGGCCCCCTTCTTTACTGTGTTGGTATGCAGACTACATCAGCTCAGTGTCAAAGAGAATGAATGAGAAATTATGGGATCTTGACCTTCACCTGGCTCCGTGCTATAATCTTATGGAGACATTTTCTTAAAGGAGTGTTCTCAGCCTGTGGGAGGCAAACTCCCAAACACCATCTGATGGAACACAATTTATATGGCGATTCATAACACCAGCAAAGCTGCAGTTAGGATGTGCCAATGAAAATAATTGTTTGGCTTGTGTTCACCAGACCACGAGAAATTATTGTAAGTGTTTGCAGCATGACGAGGGTAGAAACCAACTCTGGTATTGTTTTCAAATAGTAGATATGTTACGGTCTGGGTCATTCTCCTTGAATGGAAAGTGCATGACCTATGCCCACAGTAAGCTCTCTCTCCTGGGAGAGTGGTCCATGGTGGCGGATGGTTATCTGTGTCCCAAGGGAAGCTTTGGTGTTGCACAGGCATCTGGATCATAGACAGGCATCCCGAGAGGATGTGGATGACATATGTAAGAGCAAAGTTTCAGACAATGATTGAGACCTGTCTGACTGGGAACCAAAAGATCCCAGCTTATTTTTAATGATTCAAATTTGTGAAAGGTGGGGACCAAAATACCCCAACTTAATGATAAGGTTCAAAAACTGTAGAATATTGCTGGCAAGATGGCTCAGAGGTTAAGAGCACTGCCTGTTCTTCCAGAGGTCCTGAGTTAAATTCCTAGCAAACACATGGTGGCTCAAAACCATATGTAATGAGCTCTGATGCCAACTCTGAATACATAATAAAGAGGTAAGTAAATCTTTAAAAATATACCTGTGCAACACCACCTGGGCCATCTAGTGAAGTACGGGTACCTGGAGGATTAAAATGTGTCTGGGTTTTGGGATGAGGGAGGAATTTTGGGTCCCCACCCAGCCTGCAGAAGGGAGAATACATGAGCATAAGAGGAACCAGGTTTAAAGCTGGCTTGGCTGATGCACATGTTGTGAGACCAAGGAAAGATCCTGCCCTGAGCTGGTGGCATGCAATCATGTGTCCTGGTCTCATCATACTGGACTGGCCTACAGAACCTGGGTCCTCAGCTCTTCATTGTGTTGTGTTCATGGGAAACTATGTTTGTGACTAGAGCTCTCTCCTTGCTGGTCTAGTGCACATGGTGTGCATAGCCGTCTTGACTGGAAGAATGGGAACATGGCCTGTGAAGGAAGTTCTGGGATCCTCACCTTCCTGGAATGAATCTCAGCATAAGAGTGATCTGTAAGACCTTCAACAATGGGATTATATGAGGAGATGTGGACACATGGATCTCACTGTTCATAGCTTGAATACCTGGCAAACTGTGCCAGCTAGACCTAAGAGCATGAGCCAGTGTTGGAAGTTAGGTATCTAGAAACTTCTAGGCTGAGCTGGTATGAAGTCTGTGTGATACCAGACTGTCCTTGAAATCCCCACATTGTAGGTTGACTGTGGCTCATAAGGTCGTTACAGGACAGGATTTTACATAGTCCATTTGAAGCCACCAACATGTGTGGTATACTCACCCTGTAACAAATCCTAAGCAGGGACAAGAGTCCTTGAAATGCTGGCATATAGTTCACAAGATTCTAGCTTGGCCTAGCAGTTTAGGCTAGTGGCAGACAGAGAGGATAATGGACAATCTCAGGACTCTGCTAGTGTGCAGAATACATGTACATGGTGTATCTGTAACAGAGACAGAAATCATGGGATCTGGACACGTACCTGACTCAATGCTGTGAAATCCTACAGAGCGCTTTTATGTCAGTTGTTGTTAAACAGTGGGAATCAACCCTCCCAATGACAATCTGAAGCAAAGATATGTCTGGTACAATTCATAGCATGAGCAAAATTGAAATTATGATTTTTCTGTTAGGATTCATAGCATCTGTAAAATTGCAGATGTGATGTCCCAATAAAAATAATTTTATGGCTGGTGGTCACCAGAACACGAGAAACTTTGCTAAAGGGTTGCAGCATGAGGAGGGTTGAAAGCCACTGTCTTTGGTTCATCATGAAGTACGTGGTATACAGGCTGTAATGCTCTGTGTGAATTGAAAGTGTATGGCCAATGCCCTCATCATGGTCTCTGTCCTGGGAAAGTGGTGACAATGGTGGTGGTTGAATATTTGGTTACTCAAGAGGCATGGCATTACACATTCTTCTGGGCCATACACGGGCATCACTAGAGGATGTGGATGCCATACGTGAGGTCAAAGCTTCTGACCATCTCTGAGGATGGTCTTACTGGGAACCAAATTATCCCAAGTAATTCTATATGATTAAAACTTTGGGATGAGAACAAAAATGCCCCAACTAAGTGGTCAAATTCAAAAAACTGTGCAATACCATTGGGCCACCTAGTGATGGACAGGGAAATGGAGGATGAAAATATGTCTGTGCCTGTTTTGGGTTGGGGCCAGAATTGTGGGTCCCCACACAGCTTGCTGAGGAGAGAATGCATGAGCATGAGAGGAACCAGTTTCAAATCTGGCTTGGTTGATGCACATGTTGAGAGACCAAGGAAAGACCCTGCCCTATGCTGGTGGCCTGCAGTCATATGTCCTGGTCTCATCATATTGGACTGGTCTACAGAACCTGGGTCCTCAGCTCTGCTTTGTGTTGTGTTCAAGGGAAGCCATGTTTGTAACTAGTGCTCTCCCCTTGCTGGTCTAGTGAACATGGTGTGCATGGCCATCCAGACTGGGAGAATGGGATCATGGCCTGTAAAGGAAATTCTGGGATCCTCAATTTGCTGGAATGGACCACAGGGTATGGCAATCTGTGAGACCTGGGCCTATGGCACTGTGAGAAGCTGTGGACATATGGAACTCACTGTTAGTGTCCTGGATAAATAGAAGACTGTCCCAAATATGCCTTAGAGTGTGAGCCAAAGTGGGCAGATACAATACTAGCAAACTCCATGGCTGAGCTGGGATGCAGTTTGTATGACACCAGCACATTCTAGAATTCCCCATAGGGTAGGGTGACTGTGGCACATTTGAGAGTCACCGAGACAGTATTTTGCACAGTGCTTTTTATGACACATAAGTGTTGCTTATGGTCACATTCTAAGAAGTTCAGATTGTGAGTGAGAACCTACTAGTTGAAGCCATGCAGACTTCAATATTCCAGCTTGGCCTAGGAGTTTAAGGTAGTCTGGGAGAAATGGGGTTATTGGTCCTTCCCTTGACTGTGTTGATGTGCAGACTACATCAGCTCTGTGTCAAAGAGACTCAGTGAGAAATCTTGGGATCTGGACTCTCACGTGGTTTGGTGTTGTGAAATCCTATGGAGACATTTTCTTAGGGAAGGTGTTCTCGACCTGTGGGAAACAATGCTTCCAAAGACCACCTGAAGCAATGCAATTTAAATGACGATTAATACCAGCAGCAAAACTGCAGTTAGGATGTACCAATGGAAATAATGATACATTCTATGTTCACCAGAACTCTAGAAATTTTGCCTAATGGTCGCAACACGAGCAGGGTTAAAACCACTGTCGTATTGTTTTCAAATAGTTGATATGTTAGGGTCTGGCTCACTCTCCTTGAATGGAAAGTGTAAGGCCTATTTTCACAACACGGTCTCTGTCCTGAAAGAGTGTGGTCAATAGGGGGATGGTTATATGGGTCACAAAGTAAGCTTTGGTGTTGCACAGGCTCCTGGACCATAGACAGGTATCCATAGATGATGTGAATTTCATTGGTAAGGTCAAAGCTTCAAACAGTGTCTGAGGCTTGTAGGACTGGGAACCAAAGGATCCCAGCTGATTTTAAATGATTAAAATTTGGGAAAGGTGGGGACCAAAATACCCCAACACATTGGTAAGGTTCAAAAACTGTGCAACACAAGCTGGGCCACCAAGTGAAGGACAGGTACATAGAGGAGGAAAATGTGCCTGGGTTTTGGGATGAGGGAGGAATTGAGGGTACCCACACAGCCTGCTGAGGGGAGAATGCATGACCGTGAGACCCTCCCAAAGACCATCTGCAGCAAAGATATGTCTGTGACAATTCATAACACCAACAAAATTGCAGTTAGAATATGTCTGTTATGATTCATAGCATCTGCAAAATTGCACTAAGGCCTTTCCAATGAAAATAATTTAACGGGTGGTGGTCACCAGAACATGAGAAACTTTGCTAAAGGGTCGCAACAGAAGGAGGGTTGAAACCCACTGTCTTTGGTTCTTTATGAAGTAGATGGATTACAAGCTGGAATGCTCTCCATGAATAAAAGTGTAAGCCCGATGCCTTCATCAAGGTCTCTGGCCTGGGAGAGTGGGGAC
Source organism: Microtus oregoni (assembly GCF_018167655.1). NCBI lineage: Eukaryota > Metazoa > Chordata > Mammalia > Rodentia > Cricetidae > Microtus > Microtus oregoni. The sequence continues at coordinate 1,662,228 of NW_024544748.1, read as the reverse complement.
TACGGTGGTGGTTGAATATCTTGGTCTCTCAGGAGGTTTTGGTGTTGCACAGACTTCTGGACCATGGACAGGCATCCCTAGAGGATGTGGATGCTGTGGGTGAGGGCAAATCTTCAGACAACCTCTGAGGATTATCTGACTGTGAAACAAAGGAAACCAGCAGATTCTAAATTGTCAAATTTAGTGACAGTGGGGCCATAAATGCCTAAATACAGTGGTCTGTTTCAAAATTAAACTGTGCAACACCAGTGGACCACCTAGTGCCGGATGGGTATGTGGGGGGTGAAAATGTGTCTGTGCCTGTTTAGAGATCGGGGAGGAGTTGTGGGTCCCCACATAGCCTGCTGAGGGGAAATGTATGAGCATGAGAGGAACCAGGTTTAAAGCTGGCTTGGCTGATGCATATGTTGTGAGACCAAGGAAAAGCCCTTTCTCTGTGATGGTGGCCTGCAATTATATGTCCTGGCCTCATTATATTGGACTGGCCTACAGAACCTGGGTCCTCATCTCGGCTTTGGGGTTTGTTCAAGGGAAGCCATGTTTGTTACTGGAACTCTCTGTTTGCTGGTATAGTGCACAAATTTTGCATAGCCATCTAGACTGGGAGAATGGAAACATGGCCTGTGAAGGCAGTTCTGGGATCCTCAATTTGATGAAGTGGATTTCAGGATAAGGGTGATCTGTGAGACCTGGAACTACAAGATTATATGAGGAGATGTGGACACATGGATCGCACTGCTCATAGTCTGTGTGCCTGGTGAACTGTGCCATCCAGGCTAAGGGCATGAGCCAATGTTGGAAGTTAGGTATCTAGCAAACTCCTAAGTTGAACTGGTATGAAGTCTTTGTGACCCACCCTTTCCTTGAAATCCCCACATTATTGGTTGACTGTGGCTCATAAGGCCTATGTCCTCATCAAGAGACTGGGAGAGTTGGAACTACAATGATGGTTAAATATCTTGGTAACTCAGGAGGCGTTGGTTTTGCACAGACTTCTGGACCATAGATAGGCATGCCTAGAGGATGTGGATGCAATGGTGAGGGCAAGGCTTCAGAAAACATCTGAGGATGGTTTGACTAGGAACAATAAGATCCCAAGAATTTCAAAATGATTCAGATTTGTGGAGGAGAACCAAAATGCCCAAACTAAGTGGTCAAGTTCAAAAACCAGTGCAACACTAGTCGGCCACCTAGTGACATACAGGGAAATGGAGGATTAAAACATGTCTGTGCCTGTTTTGGGTTTGGGGATGATTTGTGGGTCCCCACACAGCCTACTAAGGGGGGAATGAATGAGCATGAGAGGAAGCAGGTTCAAATCTGGCTTGGCTGATGCACATGTAGTGAGACCAAGGAAAGGCCCTGCCCTGTGCTGGTGGCCTGCAATCATGTGTCCTGGTCTCATCATATTGGACTGGCCTACAGAACCTGGGTCCTCAGCTCTGCTTTGTGTTCTGTTCAGGGGAAGCCATGTTTGTGGCTAGAGTTTTCACCTTGCTGTTCTAGTGCACAAGGCATGCATATCCATCTAGACTGGGAGAATGGGAACATGACCTGTGAAGAAAGTTCTGGCACCCTCATTTTCTTGGAATGAATCTCAGGGTCAGATGATCTGTCAGACCTGGAACGATGGGATTATATGAGGAAATGTGGACACATGGATCTCACTGCTCATAGCCTAAATGTCTGGTGAACTGTGCCAGCTAGGCCTAAGAGCGTGAGCCACTTTAGGAAATTATTTATCCAGAAAACTCCAAGGCTAAGCTGGGATGAAGTCTCTGTGACACCAGCCTTTCCTTAAAATCCCCACATCGTAGGTTGACTGCATATAAGGCAGTTACAGACAGGATTTTGTATAGTCTTTTTGAAGCCATAAACATGTGTGGTATACTCACCCTGTAACAAAGCCAAAGCAGGAACGGGAATCCTTGAAATGCTGGAAGTTAGACTACAAGATTCCAGCTTGGCCTAGGAGTTAGGCTAGTGGAAGAGTCGAGGAGATATTGGCCCCTCTCAGGACTCTGCTGGTATGCAGAATACATGTACATGGTTTTTATGTAACAGAGACTGAGAAATCATGTGATCTGGACACTCACCTGACTCGGTGCTGTGAAATCCTACAGAGCCCTTTTATGGCAGTTGATGTCAAACAGTGGGAAGCAACCCTCGCAAAGACCATCTGCAGCAGAGATATGACTGGTACAATACATAGCACCAGAAAAATTTCAGTTAGCATATGTCTGTTCAGATTCATAACAACCACAAAATTGTAGTTAGGATGACTCAATGAAAATAATTTTATGACTGGTGGTCACCAGAACATGAGAAACTTTGCTAAAGGGTCGCAGCAGTCGAAGGGTTGGAACCCACTGTCTTTAGTTCTTTATGAAGTAGGTAGATTACAAACTGGAATGCTTTGTATGAATAAAAGTGTAAGGCCAATGCCTTCATCAAGGTCCCCTGTTTAGGGGAGAAGGCATGAGCATGAGAGGAACCAGGTTTAAAACTGGCCTGCATGAGCGCATGATGTGAGACCAGAGAAAGGCTCTGCCCTGTGCTGGTGGCCTGCAAACATATGTCCTGGTCTCATTATATTAGACTGGCCTACAGAACCTGGGTCCTCATGTCTGCTTTGTGTTGTTTTCAGGGGAAGCCATGTTTGTTACTGGAAATCGCCCCTTGCTAGTCTAGTGAACATGGTGCTCATAGCCATCTGGACTGGGAGAATGGGATCATGTCCAGTGAAGGCAATTCTGGGATACTCACCTTGTTGGAATGGATCTCAGGAAAAGTGTGATCTGTGAGAACTGGAACGATGCGATTATATGAGGAGATGTGGACACATGGATCTCACTGCTCATTGCCTGAATGTCTGGGGAACTGTGCCATCCAGGCCTAAGAGCGTGAGCCAGTGTAGGAAGTTGTGTATCTAGCAAACTCCTAGGCTGAGCTGGTATGAAGTCTGTGTGACAGCAGGCTTTCCTTGACATCCCCACATTATAGGTTGACTGTGGCTCATAAGGCCGTTACAGGACAGGATTTTACATAGTCCATTTGAAGCCACCAACATGTGTGGTATACTCACCCTGTAACAAAACCAAAGCAAGGGTGAGAATCCTCGAAATGCAGGCATATAGACCACAAGATTCTGGCTTGGCCTAGGAGTTTAGGCTAGTGGCAGACTGAGAGGATAATGGACAATCTCAGGACTCTGCTGGTGAGCAGAATACATGTACATGGTATATTGGTAACAGAGACGGAGAAATCATGGGATCTGGACACTCACCTGACTCAATGCTGTGAAACCATACAGAGCCCTTTTTATGACAGTTGTTGTCAAACAGTGGGAATCAACCCTCCCAGTGACAATCTGAAGCAAAGATATGTCTGGTACAAATCATAGTACCAGCAAAATCGAAATTAGGATTTGTCTGTTAGAATTCATAGCACCTGTAAAACTGCAGTGAGTACATCCCAATGAAAAAAATTTTATGGCTGGTGGTCACTAGAACATGAGAAACTTTGCTAAAGGGTCACAGCATGAGGAGGGTTGAAAGCCACTGTGTTAGGTACATCATGTAGTAGGTGCTTTTATTTGCTGTAATGCTCTCCATGAATTGAAAATGTAAGGCCTATGTCCTCATCAAGGTCTCTGTACTGGGAGAGTAGGGCCAACGACAATGGTTAAATATCTTTGTCACACAGGAGGCATTGGTTTTGCACAGATTTCTGGACCATGGACAGGCATCCCTTGAGTATGTGGATGCCATGGGTGAGGACAAGGCTTCAGACAACCTCTGAAGATGGTCTGAATGGTAAAAATAGGATCCCCAGGTAATTCTAAATGATTCAAATTTGTGGATGAGAACCAAAATGCCCCAACTAAGTGGTCAAGTTCAAAAAACTGTGCAACACCAGTTGGCCACCTAGTGTCAGAAAGGGAAATGGAGGACTAAAACATGTCTGTGCCTGTTTTGGGTTGGGGGATGATTTGTCGGTCCCCACACAGCCTACTGAGGAGAGAATTCATGAGCATGAGAGGAACCAGGTTCAAATCTGGCTTGGCTGATGCACATGTTGTGAGACCAAAGAAAGGCCCTGCCCTGTGCTGGTGGCCTGCAATCATGTGTCCTGGGCTCATTATATTGGACTAGCCTACAGAACCTGGGTCCTCAGCTCAGCTATGTGTTGTGTTCAAGGGAAGCCATGTTTGGTACTGGTACTCTCTTCCCTTGCTGGTCTTGTCCATATAGCGGTACATAACCATCCAGACTGAGAAAATAAGAACATGGCCTGTGAAGGAAGTTCTGGGATACTCACCTTGCTGGAATGGATCCCAGGATCACGGTGATCTATGAGACCTGGGACCACGGAATTATATGAGGAGATGTGGACACAAGGATATCACTGCTCATACATAGCCTGGGTGCCTGCTGAACTGTACCAGCCAGGCCTAAGAGTGCGAGCCAGTATGAAGTTGTGTTTCCAAAAAGCTCCAAGGCTAGCTGGTATGAAGTCTGTGTGAAACCAGCCTGTCCTTGAAATCTCACGTTTTAAGATGACTTGGCTCATAAGGAAGTTAAAGGACATAAACTTGCATAGTCCTTTTGAAGCCACAAATATGTGTGGTATACTCACCTTGTAACAAAACCAAAGCAGGGATGAGAATCCTTGAAATGCTGCTATATAGACTACAAGATTCCAGCTTGGCCTAGGAGTTTAGGCTAGTGGCAGACTGAGAGGATAATGGACAATCTCAGGACTCTGCTGGTGAGCAGAATACATGTACATGGTGTATCTGTAACAGAGACGGACAAATTATGGGATCTGGACATTCACCTGACTCAGTGCTGTGAAATCCTACAGAGCGCTTTTATGGCAGTTGTTGTCAAACAGTGGGAATCAACCCACCCAAAGACCATCTGCAGCAAAGACATGTCTGTGACAATTCATAGCACCAACAAAATTTCAGTAAGGATATGTCGCTTATGATTCATAACATCTGCAAATTTGTACTAAAGCCTTTCCAATGAAAATAATTTTACGGACGGTGGTCACCAGAACATGAGAAACTTTGCTAAAGGGTCGCAGCATAAGGAGGGTTGAAAGCCACTGTCTTTGGTACATCATGCAGTAGGTGCTTGAATACAGTGGAATGCTCTCTGGGAATTGAAAATGTAAGGCCTATGTCCTCATCAAGATCTCTGTACTGGGAGGGTTGGGACTACAATGATGGTTGAATATCTTGGTTACTCAGGAGGCATTGGATTTGCATAGTCTTCTCGGTCATAGACAGACATCTCTAGAGGTTGTGGTTGCCATGGGTGAGGCCAAGGCTTCAGACAACATCTAAAGATGGTCTGACTGGGATCCATAGGATCCCAGGTAATTCTAAATGAGTCAAATTTGTGGATGAGAACCAAAATGCCCCAACTAAGTGGTCAAGTTCAAAAAACTGTGCAACACCAGTCGGCCACCTAGTGTCAGAAAGGGAAATGGAGGACTAAAACATGTCTGTTCCTTTTTTGGGTTGGGGATTGTTTTGTGGGTACACAAACAGCCTACTGAGGGGAGAATTCATGAGCATGAGAGGAACCAGGTTCAAATCTGGCTTGGCTGATGCACATGTTGTGAGACTGGCCTACAGAACCTGGGTCCTCAGCTCTGATTTGTATTCTGCCATGTTTATGACTAGAGTTCTCCCCTTGCTCTTCAAGTACACAAGGTGTGCATAACCATCTAGACTGTGGGAATGGGAACTTGGCCTCTGAAGGCAGTACTTGGGTACTCACCTTGCTGGAATGAATCTCAGGGTCAGGGTAATCTGTGAGATATGAAACAATGGGAGTATATGAGGAAATGTGGACATACGGAACTCACTGCTCATAGCCTGAATGTCTGGTGAACTGTGCCAGCTAGGCCTAAGACCATGAGCCAGTGTAGGAAGTTATGTATCCAGAAAACTCCAAGGCTGAGTTGGAATGAAGTCTGTGTGACACCAGCCTTTCCTTAAAATCCCCACATTGTATGTTGACTGTGGCATATGAGGCCGTTACAGACAGGATTTTGTATAGTCTTTTTGAAGACATAAGCATGTGTGATATACTCACCATGTAACAAAACCAAAGCAGGGACGAGAATCCTTGAAATGTTGCTATATAGACTACAAGATTCTAGCTTGGCCTAGGAGTTTAGTCTAGTGGAGGACTCGAGGAGATATTGGTCCCTCTCAGTACTCTGATGGAATGTAGAAAAAAATCTACATGGAGAATGTGTAACAGAGACTGAGAAATCATGGGATCTGGACACACACCTGGCTCAGTGCTGTGAAATCCTACAGAGCCCTTTTATGGCAGTTGTTGTCAAACAGTGGGAACTAACCCCCGCAAAGACCATCAGCAGCAGAGATATGTCTGGTACAATACATAGCACCAGAAAAATTTCAGTTAGCATATGACTACTCAGATTCATAACAACCACAAAATTGTAGTTAAGATGTCTCATTGAAAATAATTTTATGGCCTTTGGTCTCCAGAACATGAGAAACTTTGATAAAGGGTCGCAGCAAGAGGAGGGTTGGAACCCACAGTCCTTAGTTCTTAATGAAGTAGGTGGTCTGTTTCAAAATTAAACTGTGCAACACCAGTGGACCACCTAGTGCCGGATGGGTATGTGGGGGGTGAAAATGTGTCTGTGCATGTTTTGGGATTCAGGATTAGTTGTGAATCTCTGCACAGCCTGTTTATGGAAAATACATGAGCATGAGAGGAACCAGGTTAAAACTGGCTAGGCTGATGCATATGTTGTGAGAACAAGGAAAGGCCCTGCCCTGTGCTGGTGGCCTGCAAACATATGTCCTGGTCTCCTTTATATTGGACTGGCCTACAGAACCTGGGTCCTCAGCTGTGTTTTGTGTTGTGTTCATGGGAACACATGTTAGTTACTGGAAATCTCCCTTTGCTGGTATACTGCACAAATTTTGCGTAGCCATCTAGACTGGGAAAATGGAAATGTGGCCTAGGAAGGCAGTCTGAGATGAAGTGTATCTCAGGATAAGCGTGATCTCTGAGAAACGGGAGGGATTATATGAGGAGATGTGAACACATGGATCTCAGTGCTCATGGGCTGAGTGCCTGATGAACTGTGCCATCCAGGCCTAAGAGCGTGAGCCAGTGTAGGAAGTTGTGTATCTAGCAAACTCCTAGACTGAGCTGGTATGAGGACTGTGTGACATCAGGCTTTCCTTGAAATCCCCACATTGAAGGGTAACTGTGGCACATAAGGCGATTAGAGGACCGATTTTTACAAAGTCCATTTGAAGCCAAAAACATGTGTGGTATACTGACCCTGTAAAAAACCAAACCAGCGACGAGAATAGTCAAAATGCTAGAATATAGTCTCCATGATTCCAGCTTGGCCTAGGACTTTACGCTATTTGGGAGTCGAGGCGATATTGGTCCCACTCAGTACTCTGATGGTACGTAGAAAAAAACTACCTGGAGTATGTGTAACAGAGACTGAGAAATCATGGGATCTAGACACTCACCTGGCTCGGTGCTCTGAAATCATACTGAGCTTTTTTATGGCAGTTGTTGTCAACCAGGAAGAATCAACCCTCCCAATGACAATCTTCAGCAAAGACATGTCTGTGACAATTCATAGCACCAACAAAATTGCAGTTAGGATATGTCTGTTATGATTCATACCATCTGCAAAGTTTCACTACGGCCTTTCCAATGAAAATAGTTTTAGGGCGGGTGGTTACCATAAAATGAGAAACTTTGCTAAAGGGTCGCAACAGAAGAAGGGTTTAAACCCACTGTCTTTGGTTCTTTATGAAGTAGGTGGATTACAGACTGGAACGCTTTCTATGAATAAAAGTGTAAGCCCGATGCCTTCATCAAGGTCTCTGGCCTAGGAGACTAGGGACTACGGTGGTGGTTGAATATCTTTGTCACTCAGGAGGTTTTGGTGTTGCACAGACTTCTATATCATAGTCAGGCATCCCTAGAGGATGTGGATGCTATGGGTGAGAGCAAATCTTCAGACAACCTCTGAGGATTGTCTGACCATGAAACAAAGGAAACCAGCTGATTCTAAATTGTCAAATTTAGTGACAGTGGGGCCATAAATGCCTAAATACAGTGGTCTGTTTCAAAATTAAACTGTGCAACACCAGTGGACCACCTAGTGCCGGATGGGTATGTGGGGGTTAAAATGTGTCTGTGCCTGTTTGGGGATTCGGTAGGAATTTTGGGTCCCCTAACAGCCTGTAGAGGGGAGAATGCATGAGCATGAGAGAAACCAGGTTTAAAACTGGCCTGCATGAGCACATGATGTGAGACCAGAGAAAGGCTCCGCCCTGTGCTGGTGGCCTGCAAACATATGTCCTGGTCTCATTATATTGGACTGGCCTACAGAACCTGGGTCTTCAGCTGTGTTTTGTGTTGTGTTCATGGGAACACATGTTAATTACTGGAAATCTCCCTTTGCTGGTCTACTGCACAAATTTTGCATAGCCATCTAGCATGGGAGAATGGAAATGTGGCCTAGGAAGGCAGTCTGAGATGAAGTGTATCTCAGGATAAGCGTGATCTGTGAGAAACGGGAGGGATTATATGAGGAGATGTGAACACATGGATCTCACTGCTCATGGGCTGAGTGCCTGATGAACTGTGCCATCCAGGCCTTAGAGCGTGAGCCAGTGTAGGAAGTTGTGTATCTAGCAAACTCCTAGACTGAGCTGGTATGAGGACTGTGTGACATCAGGCTTTCCTTGAAATCCCCACATTGTAGGGTAACTGTGGCCCATAAGGCCATTACAGGATTGAATTTTAGAAAGTCCTTTGAAGCCACCAACACGTGTGGTATACTGACCCTGTAAAAAACCAAAGCAGGGACAAGAATAATCAAAATGCTAGAACATAGTCTCCATGATTCCAGCTTGGCCTAGGACTTTATGCTATTGGGGAGCCGAGGCGATATTGGTCCCACTCAGTACTCTGATGGTATGTAGAAAAAATCTACCTGGAGTATGTGTAACAGAGACTGAGAAATCATGGGATCTAGACACTCACCTGGCTCCGTGCTATGAAATCATACTGAGTTTTTTATGGCTGTTGTTGTCAAACAGGGGGAATCAACCCTCCCAATGACAATCTTCAGCAAAGACATGTCTGTGACAATTCATAGCACCAACAAAATTGCAGTTAGGATATGTCTGTTATGATTCATACCATCTGCAAAATTTCACTACGGCCTTTCCAATGAAAATAGTTTTAGGGCTGGTGTTCATCAGAACATGAGAAACTTTGCTAAGGGTCGCAAAAGAAAGAGGGTTTAAACCCACTGTCTTTGGTTCTTTATGAATTAGGTGGATTACAGACTGGAACGCTTTCTATGAATAAAAGTGTAACCCGATGCCTTCATCAAGGTATCTGTCCTGGGAGAGTGGGGACTACGGTGGTGGTTGAATATCTTGGTCTCTCAGGAAGTTTTGGTGTTGCACAGACTTCTGTATCATAGTCAGGCATCCCTAGAGGATGTGGATGCTATGGGTGAGGGCAAATCTTCAGACAACCTCTGAGGATTGTCTGACTGTGAAACAAAGGAAACCAGCTGATTCCACATGGTCAAATTTAGTGACAGTGGGGCCATAAATGCCTAAATACAGTGGTCTGTTTCAAAATTAAACTGTGCAACACCAGTGGACCACCTAGTGCCGGATGGGCATGTGGGGGGTGAAAATGTGTCTGTGCCTGTTTGGGTATCGGGGAGGAACTGTGGGTCCCCTAACAGCCTGTAGAGGGGAGAATGCATGAGCATGAGAGGAACCAGGTTTAAAACTGGCCTGCATGAGCACATGATGTGAGACCAGAGAAAGGCTCTGCCCTGTGCTGGTGGCCTGCAAACATATGTCCTGGTCTCATTATATTGGACTGGCCTACAGAACCTGGGTCCTCAGCTGTGTTTTGTGTTGTGTTCATGGGAACACATGTTAGTTACTGGAAATCTCCCTTTGCTGGTCTACTGCACAAATTTTGCATAGCCATCTAGCATGGGAGAATGGAAATGTGGCCTAGGAAGGCAGTCTGAGATGAAGTGTATCTCAGGATAAGCGTGATCTGTGAGAAACGGGAGGGATTATATGAGGAGATGTGAACACATGGATCTCACTGCTCATGGGCTGAGTGCCTGATGAACTGTGCCATCCAGGCCTTAGAGCGTGAGCCAGTGTAGGAAGTTGTGTATCTAGCAAACTCCTAGACTGAGCTGGTATGAGAACTGTATGACATCAGGCTTTCCTTGAAATCCCCACATTGTAGGGTAACTGTGGCTCATAAGGCCATTACAGGATTGAATTTTACAAAGTTCTTTTGAAGCCACCAACACGTGTGATATACTCACCCTGTAAAACCCAAAGCAGGGACGAGAATAATCAAAATGCTAGAACATTGTCTCCATGATTCCAGCTTGGCCTAGGACTTTATGCTATTGGGGAGCCGAGGCGATATTGGTCCCACTCAGTACTCTGATGGTATGTAGAAAAAATCTACCTGGAGTATGTGTAACAGAGACTGAGAAATCATGGGGTCTAGACACTCACCTGGCTCGGTGCTCTGAAATCATACTGAGCTTTTTTATGGCAGTTGTTGTCAAACAGTGGGAAACAACCCTCCCAATGACAATCTTCAGCAAAGACATGTCTGTGACAATTCATAGCACCAACAAAATTGCAGTTAGGATATGTCTGTTATGATTCATACCATCTGCAAAATTTCACTACGGCCTTTCCAATGAAAATAGTTTTACGGCTGGTGGTCACCAGAACATGAGAAACTTTGCTAAGGGGTCGCAACAGAAGGAGGGTTGAAACCCACTGTCTTTGGTTCTTTATGAATTTGGTGGATTACAGACTTGAACGCTTTCTATGAATAAAAGTGTAAGCCTGATGCCTTCATCAAGGTATCTGTCCTGGGAGAGTGGGGACTACGGTGGTGGTTGAATATCTTTGTCTCTCAGGAAGTTTTGGTGTTGCACAGACTTCTGGACCATGGACAGGCATCCCTAGAGGATGTGGATGCTATGGGTGAGGGCAAATCTTCAGACAACCTCTGAGGATTGTCTGACTGTGAAACAAAGGAAACCAGCTGATTCTAAATGGTCAAATTTAGTGACAGTGGGGTCATAAATGCCTAAATACAGTGGTCTGTTTCAAAATTAAACTGTGCAACACCAGTGGACCACCTAGTGCCGGATGCGTATGTGGGGGGTGAAAATGTGTCTGTGCCTGTTTGGGGTTCAGGGAGGAGTTTTCAGTACCCACATAGCCTGCTGAGGTGAGAATGCATGAGCATGAGAGGAACCAGGTTTAAAACTGTCCTGGCTGAATATATGTTATGAAACTAAGGAAAGGCCCTGCGCTGTTCTCTTTTCTGCAAACATAAGTTCTGCTCTCATTTTATTTGACTGGCATACAGAAGCTTGGTCCTCAGCTCCGTGTTGTGTTGTGTTCAGGGGAAGTCATGTTTGTTAATGGAAATCTCCCATTGCTGGAATAGTGAACATGGTGTGCATAGCCATCTGGACTGGACGAATGGGATCATGTCCAGTGAAGGCAGTTCTGGGATACTCACCTTGCTGGAATGGATTCAGGGCCTGGGTGATCTGTGAGACCCTGAACGATGCGATTATATGTGGAAATGTGGTCACATGGATCTCACTGCTCATAGCCTGAATGTCTGGTGAACTGTGTCAGCTAGGCCTAAGAGCGTGAGCCATTGTAGGAAGTTATGTGTCCAGAAACCTCCAAGGCTGAGCTGGAATATATCTGTGTGAATCTGCCTTTCCTTAAAATCCCCACATTGTTCATTGACTGTGGCTCATAAGGCCGTTACAGACAGGATTTTTTATAGTCCTTTTGAAGCCATAAACATGTGTGGTATACTCACCCTGTAACAAAGCCAATGCGGGGATGAGAATCCTCCAAATGCTGGAATATAGACTACAAGATTCCAGCTTGGCCTAGGAGTTAGTCTAGTGGAGGACTCGAGGAGATATTGTTCCCTCTCAGGACTCTGATGTAATGTAGAAAAATCTACATGGAGTATGTGTAAAAGAGACTGAGAAATCATGGGGTCTGGACACTCACCTGGCTCGGTGCTGTGAAATCCTACAGAGCCCTTTTAAGGCAGTTGTTTTCAAACAGTGGGATGCAACCATCCCAAAGACCATTTGAAGCAACGTTATGTCTGTGACAATTCACAGCACCAGAAAAAAATCAGTTAGCATATTTCTGTTCAGATTCACAACAACCACAAATTGTAGTTAGTATGTCTCAATGAAAATAATTTTTTGAGTTTTGATCACCAGAACATGAGAAACTTTGCTAAAGGGTTGCAGCATGAGGAGGGTTAGAAGGTATTGTCTTTGCTTCGTTATGAAGTATGTGGTATAAAGGCTGGAATGCTCTGCATGAATAGAAATTGTATGTGAAATGCCTTCATCATGGTCTCTGTCCTGAGAAAGTGGGGACAACAGTGGTGGTCTCTCAAGAGGCTTTGGTCTTGTACATTCTTCTGTGCCATAGGTGGGCATCCCTAGAGGATGTGGATTCCTTGCTTGAGGGCAAAGCTTCTGAAAATATCTGAGGATGGCTTAATGTGAACCATAGGATCCTAGGTAATTCTATATGATTAAAATTTGGGGGTGAGAAGCAGAATGTCCCATTAACTGGTCAGGTTCAAAAATTGTGCAACACTTTTGGGCCACCTAGTGATGGACAGAGAAATGGAGGATGAAAATGTGTTTGTGCCTGTTTTGGGATGGGGGAGGTATTGTGGGTCCTCACAGAGCATGCTGAGGGGAGAATGCATGAACATGATAGGAACCAGGTTCAAATCTGGCTTGGCTGATGCACATGTTGTGAGACCAAGGAAAGACCCTGCCCTATGCTGGTGGCCTGCATTCATATGTCCTGGTCCCATGATACTGGACTGGCCTACAGAACCTGGTTCCTCAGCCCTGCTTTGTGTTGTGTTCAGGGGAAGCCATGTTAGTTACTGGAAATCTCCACTTGTTGGTCTAGTGTACAAGGTGTGCATGGCTATCTAGACTGGGAGAATGGAAACATGGCCTGTGAAGGCAGTTCTGAGATGAAGTGGATCTCAGGATAAGCATGATCTGTGAGAACTGGGACGATGGGATTATATGAGGAGATGCGGACACATAGATCTCACTGCTCATAGCCTGAGTGCCTGATGAACTGTGCCATCCAGGCCTAAGAGCGTGAGCCAGTGTAGGAAGTTGTGTTTCCAGAAAACTCCTAGGCTGAACTGGTATGAAATTTGTGCAATACCAGCTTTTCTTTAAAGTCTCACATTGAAGGTGGACTGTGGCACATAAGGCAGTTACAGGACATAAATTTGCATAGTCCTTTTGAAGCCATCAACATGTGTGGTATACTCATCCTATAACAAAACCAAAGAAGGGATGAGAATCCTCAAAATGCTGGCAGTTAAATTCCAATATTCCAGCTTGACTTAGGAGTTTACGGTAGTGGGTGAGTCATGAGGATATTGGTCCCTCTCAGGACTCTGCTTGTATGCAGAATACATGTACATGGTGTTTGTGTAACAGAGACTGAGAAATCATGGGACCTGGACACTCACCTGGCTAGGTGCTGTGAAATCCCACAAAGCCCTTTTATGGCAGTTGTTGTCAAACAGTGGGAATCAACCCTCCCAAAGACCATCTGCAGCAAAGACATGTCTGTGACAATTCATAGCACCAACAAAATTGCAGTTAAGATATGTCTGTTATGATTTATAGCATCAGCAAAATTGCGTTAAGGACTTTCCAATGAAAATAGTTTTATGGCTGGTGGTCACCAGAACATGAGAAACTTTGCTAAAGGGTCGCAACAGAAGGGTTTAAACCCACTGTCTTTGGTTCTTTATGAAGTAGGTGGATTACAGATTGGAACACTTTCTATGAATAAAAGTGTAAGCCCGATGCCTTCATCAAGGTCTCTGTCCTAGGAGAGTGGGGACTACGGTGGTGGTTGAATATCTTTGTCACTCAGGAGGTTTTGGTGTTGCACAGACTTCTGTATCATAGTCAGGCATGCCTAGAGGATGTGGATGCTATGGGTGAGGGCAAATCTTCAGACAACCTCTGAGGATTGTCTGACTGTGAAACAAAAGAAACCAGCTGATTCTAAATGGTCAAATTTAGTGACAGTGGGGCCATAAATGCCTAAATACAGTGGTCTGTTTCAAAATTAAACTGTGCAACACCAGTGAACCACCTAGTGCCGGATGGGTATGTAGGGGGTGAAAATGTGTCTGTGCCTGTTTGGGGATCAGGGAGGAGTTGTGGGTCCCCACACAGCCTGCTGAGGGGAGAATGAATGAGCATGTGTGGAACCAGGTTCAAATCTGGCTTGGTTGATGCACATGTTGTGAGACCAGAAAAGGCCATTTCCTGTGCTGGTGGCCTGCAATTATATGTCCTGGTCTCATCATATTGGACTGGCCTATAGAACCTGAGTCCTCAGCTCTTCTTTGTGTTGTGTTCAGGGGAAGTGATTTTTGTGACTAGAGCTCTCTTCTTGCTGGTCTAGTGCACATGGTGTGCATAGCCATCTAGACTTGGGAGAATGGAAACATGGCCTGTGAAGGCAGTTCTGGGATCCTCACTTTGATGAAGTGGATCTCAGGATAAGTGAGATCTGTGAGACCTGGAACTAGGGATTATATGAGGAGATTTGGACACCTGGATCTCACTGCTCATAGCCCGAGTGCCTGGTAAACTGTGCCAACCAGGCCTAAGAGTGTGAGCCAGTGTAGGAAGTTGTATATCTAGAAAACTTCTAGGCTGAGCTGGTATGAGGACTGTGTGACACCAGCCATTCCTTGAAATCCCCACATTGTAGGTTACTGTGGCTCATAAGGCCATTACAGGACAGGCTTTTTCATAGTCCTTTTGAAGCCATCAACACGTGTGATATACTCACCCTGTAACCAAACCAAAGCAGGGACAAGAATCCTTGAAATGCTGCTATATAGACTACAAGATTCCAGCTTGGCCTAGGAGTTTAGGCTAGTGGCAGACTGAGAGGATAATGGACAATCTCAGGACTCTGCTGGTGTGCAGAATACATGTACATGGTGTATCTGTAACTGAGACGGAGAAATCATGGGATCTGGACACGTACCTGACTCAGTGCTGTGAAATCCTACAGAGCCCTTTTATGGCAGTTGTTGTCAAACAGTGGGAATCAACCCTCCCAAAAACCATCTGCAGCAAAGACATGTCTGTGACAATTCATAGCACCAACAAAATTGCAGTAAGGATATGTCTGTTATGATTCATAGCAATTGCAAAATTGCGGTAAGGACTTTCCAATGAAAATAGTTTTATGGCTGGTGGTCATCAGAACATGAGAAACTTTGCTAAAGGGTCACAGCATGAGGAGGGTTGAAACCTACTGTCTTTAGTTCTTTATGAAGTAGGTGGATTACAGACTGGAACGCTTTCTATGAATAAAAGTGTAAGCCCAATGTCCTCATCAATGTCTCTCTCCTGGGAGAGGGCGGACAACGGTGGTGGTTGAATATCTTGGTCACTCAGGAGGTTTTGGTGTTGCACAGACTTCTGTATCATAGTCAGGCATGCCTAGAGGATGTGGATGCTATGGGTGAGAGCAAATCTTCAGAGAACCTCTGAGGATTGTCTGACTGTGAAACAAAGGAAACCAGCTGATTCTAAATGGTCAAATTTAGTGACAGTGGGGCCATAAATGCCTAAATACAGTGGTCTGTTTCAAAATTAAACTGTGCAACACCAGTGGACCTCCTAGAGCAGAATGGGTCTTTGGAGGATGAAAATGTGTCTCTGCCTCTTTTGGGATGAGGGAGGCATTGTGGGTCCCCACACAGTCTGTTGTGGGGAGAATGCATGAACATGAGAGGAACCAGGTTCAAATCTTGCTTGGCTGATGCACATGTTGTGAGACCAAGGAAAGGCCCTGCCCTGTGCTGTTGGCCTGTAATCATATGTCCTGGTCTCATCACATTGGACATGCCTACAGAACCTGGGTCCTCAGCTCTGTTTTGTGTGTTATTCAGGGGAAGCCATGTTTGTAACCAGAGCTCTTCCCTTGCTCGTCTAGTTCACATGTTGTGCGTAGCCATCCTGACTGGGAGAATGGGAACAAGGCCTTTGATGGCAGTTTGGCATCCTCAATTTGATGGAATAGATCACAGGATATTGGAAATCTGTGTAACCTGGGCTTATTGCACTGTGAGAAGGTGTGGGCATGTGGCACTCACTCTCATGGTTAGAATGAGCAAAAGTCATTTTTGTAGGCAAAAATGAATAGAGTACAGTTCAGCTACGTATAAGTGTGTGAGCCAATGTGAGAGGATCCATTAGTATAAGACTCCATGGCTAAGCTGGCATGCAGTCTATATGACAGCGGTACATTCTAGAAACTTCTATAAATTAGGGTGGCTGTGACATTTTTGACCATCACCCTGACAGTATTTTGCACAGTTCTTTGGTTCCACATACATTTGGGTAATGGTCCCATTCTAAGAATTCAGGACCGTAGGTGAGATTCCATGAGATGTATCCATGCAGACTCAAATATTCCAGCTTGAACCCGGAGTTTAAGGTAGTGGGATAATAACCGGCTTATTGATTCCTCTCTAGACTGTGCTGGTGTTCAGACTACATCAACTTAGTATCAAAGTAACTGATTGCCTAATCATGGGATCTGTACATTCACCTGGCTTGGTGCTATGAAATCCTATAGAGACCTTTTCTTAGGGCAGTTATACTCAACCTGTGGGAAGCCACTCTCCCAAAGACCATCTGAAGCAATGCAATTTATATGACAATTCATAACACCAGCAAAACTGATGTTAGGACGATCCAGTTAAAATGATTTTACTGTCTGTGTTCACCAGAACATGAGAAATTTTGCTAAATGGTCTCAACATGAGGAGGATTAAAACCCACTAGATTGTACATAGGTTAGGACCTGGGTTACTCTCCATGAATGGAAAGTGTAAGGTCTATGCCCACAGCAAGGTCTCTGTCCTAGTGAATGAGGTCAATAGTGGTGGACAGTTATTTGGGTCACACAGGAGGCTTTGGTGTTGCACAGGTTCCTGGACCATAGACAGGCATCCCGAGAGGATGTAGATGACATGGCTAAGGTTAAAGCTTCAGACAATGATTGAGGCCTGTCTGACTTGAAACCAAAGGATCCCAGCTTATTTCAAATGATTCAAATCTGAGAAAGGTGAGGACCAAAATGCCCCAACTCAATGGTAAGGTTCAAAACTGCAACACCAGCTGAGCCACCTAGTGAAGGATGCATACATGGAGGATGAAAATGTGTCTGGGTTTTGGTATGGGGGAGAATTGTGGGTCCCCACACAGCTTGCTGAGGGGAGAATGCATGAGCATGAGAGGAACCAGGTTTAAAACTGGCCTGCATGAGCACATGATGTGAGACCAGAGAAAGGCTCTGCCCTGTGCTGGTGGCCTGCAAACATTATATTGGACTGGCCTACAGAACCTGGGTCCTCATCTCTGCTTTGTGTTGTGTTCAGAGGAAGCCATGTTTGTTACTGGAACTCTCCCCTTGATGGTCTAGGGCACACGGTGTGCATAGCCATCTAGACTGGGAGAATGGGAACATGGCCTGTGAAGTCAGCTCTGGGATCCTCACTTTGCTGGAATGGATCTCAGGATAAGGGTGATCTGTGAGAACTGGGAGTAGGGGATTATATGAGGAGCTATGCACACACAGATTTCACTGCTCAGAGCCTGAATGCCTGGTGAACTGTGCCATCTAGGCCTAAGAGCATGAGCCAGTGTAGGAAGTTATGTATCCAGAAAATTCCAAGGCTGAGCTGGAATGAAGTCTATATGACACCAGCCTTTCCTTGAAGTCCCCACATTGAATGTTGACTGTGGCACATAAGGCCATTACAGGATAAGAGTTTGCATAGTCATTTTGAAACCACAAACATGTGTGGTAACGTCACACTGTAACAAAGCCAAAGCAGGGATGAGAATCCTCGAAATGCTGGCAGTTAGACTCCAAGATTTCAGCTTGGCCTAGGAGTTTACGCTAGTGGCAGAGTCGAGGGGATATTGGTCCCTCTCAGACCTCTTCTGGTGTGCAGAATACATGTACATGGAGTATGTTTAACAGAGACTGAGAAATCATGGGATCTGTACACTCACCTGGCTCGCTGCTGTGAAATCCTACAGAGCCCTTTTTATGACAATTTCTGTCAACCAGTGGGAAGCTACCCTCCCAAAGACCATCTGAAGTAAAGATATGTCTGGTATGAATCATAGCACCAGCAAAATTTCAGTTAGGATATGTCTGTTATGATTCATAACAACTGCAAAATTGTAGTTAGGATGTTTCAATGAAAGTTATTTTACAGTTGGTGGTCACCAGAACATGAGAAACTTTGCCAAAGGGTTGTAGCATGAGGAGGGTTGAAAGCCACTGTCTTTAGTTCTTTATGAAGTAGGTGGTTTACAGGCTGGAACGCTCTCTATGAATTGAAAGTGTAAGGCCTATGCCCTCCTCAAGTTCTCTGTCCTGGGAGAGTGGGGATAATGATGGTGGTTGAATTTCTTGGTCAATCCCGAAGCATTGGTGTGCACAAACTTCTGGACCACACACGAGCATCCCTAGAGGATGTGGATTTTATGGGTGAAGGCAAAGCTTCAAACAAACTCTGACGTTGGTCTTACTGGGATCCAAAGGATCCCAGGTGATATATGATTAAAATTTGGGGATGAGAGCCAAAATGCCCCCAACTAAGTGGTCAGGTTCAAAAAATTGTGCAACATCCTTGGGGTACCTCATGATGGACAGGGAAATGGGAGATGAAAATGTGTCTGGGAGGAGTTGTGGGTCCCCACACAGACTGCTGAGGGGAAAATGCATGAGCATGAGAGGAACCAGGTTTAAAGCTGGCTTGGCTGATACACATGTTGTGAGACCAAGGAAAGGTCCTGCCCTGTGCTAGTGGCCTGCAATCATGTGTCCTGGTCTCATCATACTGGACTGGCCTACAGAATCTGGGTCCTCAGCTCTGCTTTGTGTTGTGTTCAGAGGAAGCCATGTTTGTGACTAGAGCTTTCCACTTGTTGGTCTAGTGCACAAGGTGTGCATGGCTATCTAGACTGGGAGAATGGGAACATGACCTGTGAAGGCAGTTCTGGGATCTTCACCTTGCTGGAATGGATTGCACAATATGGGCCATCACTGACATCTGGGCCCATGGCACATTGATTAGCTGTGGACATGTGGCCCTCACTGCTTATGGCCTGAATGTCTAGAGCATAGCTCCATATAGATTTAAGGGTGTGAGCCAGTGTGGGAGGATCCATTACTAGAAAACTCTATGGTTGAGCTGGGATGCAATCTGTATGACAACAGCACTTGCTAGAAATCCCTATACAGTAAGTAGGGTGACTGTGGCATATTTGACAGTCACCCAGACAGGATTTTGCACAGTTTTTTTGGTTCCACAAACATGTGGGCTAAGGTCACATTCTAAGAAGTTTAGACCGTGGGCAAGAATCCACAAGATGCAGCCATGCAGACTTCAATATTCAAGCTTGGCCTAGGAGTTTAAGGTAGTCAGGGAGACACTGGCTTATTGGTCCCTCTCTTTACTATGTTGGTGTGCAAACTACATCAGCTTGGTGTCAAAGAGAATGATTGAGAAATCATGGGATCTTGACCCTCACATGGCTAGGTGCTCTGAAATCCTACAGAGACGTTTTCTTAGGGATATGTTCTCAACTTATGGGAAGCGACCCTCCTAATGACCATCTGAAGCAATGCAATGACTATTTACATGACAATTCATAACAGCAGCAAAACTGCAGTTAGGATGTACCAATGGAAATCATTTTACTCTCTGTGTTCACCAGAACACGAGAAATTTTGCTAAAGGGTAGCAGCATGAGGAGTGTTGAAACCCACTGTTTTATGGTCTTCATATAGTTGATAGGTTAGGGTCTGGGTCGTTTTCCGTGAATGGAAAGTGTAAGGCCTATTCCCACAGCAAGGTCTCTGTCCTGGGATAGTCAGGTCAATGCAGGTGATGGTTATTTGGGTCACAAAGGAGGCTTTGGTGTTGCACAGGTTCCTGGACCATAGACAGGTATCCTGAGAGGATATGGATAAAATGACTAAGGTTAAAGCTTCAGACAATGATTGAGGCCTGTCTGACTGGGAACCAAAGGATCCCAGCTGATTTTAAATGATTCAAATTTGAGAAAAGTGAGGACCAAAATACCCCAACTCAATGGTAAGGTTCAAAAACTATGCCATACCAGCTGGGACACCTAGTGAGGATGGGTACATGGAGGATGAAAATTTGTCTGGGTTTTGGGATGGAGGAGGAATTGTGGGTCTCAACACAGCCTACTGAGGGGAAAATTCATGAGCATGTGAGGAACCAGGTTTAAAGCTGGCTTGGCTGATGCACATGTTGTGACACCAAGGAAAGGCCCTGCCCTGTGCTGGTGGCCTGCAATCATATGTCCTGGTCTCATCATACTGGACTGGCCTACAGAACCTGGTTCCTCAGCTCTGCTTTGTGTTGTGTTCAGGGAAAGCCATGTATGTGACTAGAGCTCTCCCCTTGCTGGTCTAGTGCCCATGGTGTGCATAGCCATCTAGACTGGGAGAATGGGAACATGGCCTATGAAGGCAGTTCTAGGATCCTCACTTTGCTGGAATGGATCACAGGATTTTGGGGATCTGTGAGAGGTGGGCCTATGGCACTGTGAGAAGCTGTGGACATGTGGCACTCACTGCTCATGGCTTAAATGAGCAAAATTCATTTTGTGAACAAAAATGGAAATGATTTTACTGTCTGTGTTCACTAGAACACGAGAAATTTTGCTAAATGGTCTCAGCATGAGGAGGGTTAAAACCTACTCTATTATGGTCATCAGACAGTATGTAGGTCAGGGCCTGAATTACTCTCCATGAATGGAAAGTGTAAGACCTATGCCCACAGCAAGGTCTCTGTCCTAGTGAATGAGGTCAATGATGGTGGATGGTTATTTGTTGGAAAGCAAGATGCTGGATCAGTCTCATTGATTGTCTAGTGTGCAGAGTGCAAGATACCAGCTAATCATAGGCATATAAAGATTGGTCAGTTTTGTAGGAGTCTCTCAGTCTGCTGTGGTAGTGTGCTGATTGCTGTTTTCTATGCCTGGGAATATGAAGGGCAGGGTCATGCTGTGTTCAGGAGCACTTACCTGGCTCATTTGGTTGACAAGCTATGAGAACCAGAATAGACCTGGGACTTTTAGGCCAAACAGGTGGGTGAACATCTGGATCACTCTTCAGGTTAGGCAGATGCCAGATACATGGCCATGCTGAGGTTAGTGTATATGGCTAATTGTGGTAGCTGATTATTTGGGGTCCATCACCAGGTCTTTTTTGTTGGTTAGCATTTGCTTGGTTCCTGTGAAATTATTTTTCCAGTATCTGCCAGACAGTTTCCTAGTTTTCTGTCTTAACACTCCTGTGTAGGAATAGAATTTTCTAGTTGTTCCTGCTTTGTATGTTTTTCAACTATAAATTGTTGACCGAAGGATATCTTTCATTTCCATGTTTTTCCCTGCATTGTCTGGTCTAACAATGAAAGACACATTTCAGCTGTGTGTCTTTGCTATTACAAAGTTTCCTTGGACATAATGATTACCTGTTTGGTGTTTAATGGTTCCTCTGTCATGTTTTTCATAGGCATTGCTGGTCTGATCTCCATGACCCCTTCATCTCTTTTTTACCCTATTTTTAAAGAAAAAGGTTTCCATGTGATGTTTTCCACATTAAGAGCTGTATTAATCATGAAAGATAGTCTCTGCATTTTACTATTCCAGCTCTTTCTGCTTTGATCATTAAAAAAGTGTTCTGTAGCCAGCTTTTATCTGCTCTGGCCAGGAAGTAAATCTCTAAACTCAGCCACTTCCAAAGAGGTCACGTCATGTAGGTTCCAAAGGAAGTTTACCATTTCTGTATCTTCACCATCATTATTTATTCTAGTCAGGAAGGAATTATTGTATTTATATGTCTTCCTTGGCTGTATTCATTTTGGCTGCACAACAATCTTCAATATTTATGTCTTCTCAAGTTATAGCTGACTTCAAATAATAATATCTACTCCATATTCTTGTCTTTCCCAGATATATTTTTCTGATACCTATGGAAATCTTCAATATCCACATCTTTCAATGCCATATTTTTTGAATGTTCCCTTACCACAGCAATAACTATTTGGTGATGAAAAGCAGCTACCATTTTCCTATCTGCACCATGAAATATATTCTGCATGTTATATTTTCTACCATAGATAGTATTGTTAGGAAATAAGCCTTCTATCTCATGTCTTTACTAACCACAGCTCCTTGGTGCATTTTTCATATCAATTTATTACTCAAAATGAGTATCCATAAGAGATAGAATCCAATCCTCAGTCTTGTATAATCATTAAAAATTCTAGTTGCAAAAAGAACATGACTTGTTCACTCATACGGGTTTTAAAAATTATGTTATAATTTTCCATGCCTATATGTTTCTAACTCACAACTACTCTGGCAATAAAGTGCATTCTCTGCAGTCACATCCTCCCTGTTGCTGCTTTAGTACTGGAATAAGTCATCTATCACTATGTCTTTCCCTAGATATAGATGCTGTTGACAAGAAAGTGATGCTCAACTTCTATGTTGTGTCATTCAGTGCAGGGCTGTAGCTGTGAAATGCCTTCCAAATCTATTTCATCATGAGCTAAAGTTGATTGGTAAAACAAGAAGTTTTCCATTACCATATCTTCCCAGTTTATATCCACTCTCCTTAAGGAATTTTTCCTGCTTCTCCTCTTCCATAGGCTCAACAAAGTTGGTGAGAAAAAAGTTTCCGTCTCTGGCCAAGAAATAAGTTCTTCATTTTCATGCTTTTCTCATGTGCATCTACTTTGATAATGTAAAAAGCCATTCCTTGCTCGTGCCTTTCAAAGGCTCTCTGCTCTGGTTATGAGCTTGACCTTTGAATGCTGTATGCTATAGTTCCTTCCATAAAAAAACCATATACCTTTTTGTATCCCCAAAACTACAGCTGTCTTTGTTACAGAATTGGTTTTTTTCCCCTGTTATCATAGCTTTTCAAATCATGGCAGCTTTGATCATGAGAGCAGACTTCCCACAGAACAGTCCTTGCTGTTTACGATTTAGGAAAACTTCTTACTCCGTTCCTGTTCAGTCATATTTATTTTTGTCACATTCTAGTTTTGGTTTCCTCAGTTTCTGCATCCATAGCTACTTTGTCAAGTAAACAATGATTTTAAATCTAGGATTTCTCCTGTTAAATTTGCTGTCAGTGTGTCTGTTTTGGTGACCACAGAAAGTTTTCTCTTCCCTCTCTGGCCATTTATGCTCTGATCACTGAAGATTTTTTGATTGTGTATCTTATATGACCATAGCAGCTCTTTGTGTGTTTGTACTGAGATATTATCTCATCAGTCAGGGTGGTCTTGAACTCACTATCCTACTACAGTGCTAGCTAGCAGCTCTTTGATACATGTATCTGAGCTTTATGACATTCACATAATAAATAAATCTCTACAGCAAGATGAATTAATAGATATATTATCTTGCATATCTGCTTTTTTGTGATGAAAGCAGCTAAAATCCACTTATTTCATAAAAAACTAAATACAATATGGTCTTATTAACTCTAGTACTTATGCTGCCATACATAAAGTCTCTGTACTTGCTCCTCCTACACATCTTCTACCTCAGGATTCAATTAGAACAGTTCTCACCACTTCAGTACAGTGAAGGTTTCCTTGTAGTGAAAGTGCAATTCTATCCTGCTGCTTCCCACTTTTCTAGCTTCACCCATGGCTTGAGAGAATATAGAGAAACATAAAGAATACACTAATTGGAACAAAGTTCTAGGCAAGGACAGCCAAGTAGATGAACCCACTTTGTTCTCTTCTGTGGGGTTTTGCATTTCTACCTATGCCTATTTATATGTATGTATCCCCTTTTCATGCTGTATGTTTTGGCTTTTTACTCTGTATCCTGACTGTATTCAAGCCGAGAAGAGGACTGCAACTGTAGCATGGAGAACATATTGTAATTATGGTAAGACAATGGCCAATTCAGGAACTATTCTCTAAAAGGTGAAGAGATTGCAGAAACAATCATCAAACCCCCCTTAAAATATCAGGAATTCATTAGAGTACAGTGAGGCTTTCTGGCGGCAAAGCCAATGACTGCCTAGGATAAAGGATCTGGGGATGTCTGTCTGTCTCAACCCAGCCCCCTCATCAGACCAAACCTACCAAGAAAACTGAGGCTTATACCTCGTAAAAAGTCACCTGTGGCTGAAATACTCTTTTCATATGAATACTATGAGTGCTCACCTTGGTGGTATACTCCTGTCATCTTAGCACTAAAAAGACCAAAGCAATAGGACTACAGCCCAGTGTGGGTTGCATGATAAGAATCTGTCTAAAAATGACTAATATGTATTACTTTTACTCATACTTGCTCTTTTTTCTTTAAAATATCCCTGGATCTCTGAACTCCACTTCACTCAACATTATGTCGTCTTATACTCTGAGAAACATCTTGGGACATTTGTACCTGGATTTCCTTCAGGCTTGATGTTTGGTATTCCTTATAGACCTCCACACCATAATTACAGGTAAGTAGTTTTCGTGACTTCTACCAAACTGTCTAGCCTGTCTTTTTGCCTAAAATACCTACCAAAAAAGCATGGATATACTGCACAAAGCAGGGATAATACTAACCTAAATGTGGAAATACACACTTATTGCCAGATCAAAGAGAGCTAGAACCAATCCATCTTCTCCATTAGCTTCTTGTAAACCCACTACAATACTTTCAATGTCTAGCTCTAGCTCACAGGAAAGAAAACTGGGATATCCTATGGACTGGCATCTTTATTAAGTACTACAAATACTATGCAGTTGAAAATATGTGGGTATTAATCTCTATTACTTGGAACTATTGGCAATTGTTAGCTTCTGGGAGAGGAAAGGACAGGTTTCTTTTAGGACTGGAGCCCCTGATAAGTTGACCATGATCCATCGGAAGACCTCATATCCGAAACTACTTGAGTAGCATAAGCTGGTCTTGAGGTGCTTTTGAAAAGACAAAAAGTCAGGTGGAGAGAAAATGTGTGGGAATAGTTCTGGGAGGCAATAAATATTCGGGTAATATGGGAATAGTTGGGGGAGGGATAAATGTGTGGGTATGTGTGGGAATAATTAGGGGAGGAGGGATAGATGTGATCAAAGTCTCAAAGAACTAGTAAAACTCAAATTCATAAAGTGCCTCTGAAAAGCTGGTATTTCTAGAAACTTGATGACTGAAGGAGGTGTTTATTTAGAGACGTGGTCCTGCTTATTCTATAGTATGTGGGAAGATATTTTCTCAATTGGAGTGAAATAATTATTTTTGGCTTATGACTGCCATATCATAGCACTTGTTTGTTTCTATCAGGTGATTTTAACCAGAAATGCCGCCCATTAGCTCTGTCAAGAGGAACAATATTCAACATGCCACCACACTGGAAAAACTTGCCTAGGATCTGGCAACAAGCTGAAGTCCCAAGACCATCTGGACATCAAGAGTCATTTCTTCATATTTCCATAAATGCTAGTTTGGTTGTGCTTGTAATCCATGCTACTTGGGAGACTTGAGTCAAAGAAACAAGTTGACCATCCTGAACAACACAGTATAACCTTTTCTCAAATCAAAACCAACCAAACTCCAGAAAAGATATTCATAAACTTTCTAGTGAGCTTGCTGAGGAAAAGGATTGTATTGCTAAATGTTAAGGGATAATGCCATTAATATTTTATGTTAATGGTATTTTATTTTTTAAGCCATCAAAATACTCATTCTTAATAACACGCATTCTTGAGTGAACTTTCGTAATGGGTGAAATACTTATATGTATGTGCGTGATGAGATAATATTTGTGCCATTTTAGACTGATATTGTTATTTGTAGTATACTGATGGTTCAGTGTATATCTTTTCCGTTAAGTTATGTAAGATTGGTGGATTAGAATTTACAAATAAAATAGTGGATTAAACACTATATCTGAGCCAGTGAGTAAAAAAAAATGTTATGGTAAAAGCATAATAAATCCTATTTATGTACAAGAAAGACTAAAAAACTAAAAAGGCAAAGTCTAAACTTCTCTACAATGAAGGAGCCAGGTCCAGCAGAAATCAGTTGTGGTACTACTCCTACTAACTGTAGCTGCCAGCCATGTATTCTCACCATGAAAGTGCAGGAGAGAAGGCCTGGGCTGTGTAAACTCAACTGAATGGGTAAAAATCCCTTATATAAAACAGGCTGTGAGTAGTGGAAATGTGGTTTGACAACCTAAAGATCACTACACATTAATAGAAGGAACAATTTGTCAAGGATATTAGAATGTTATCAATTTTTTGCACCAAATATTAGATCCAGTCAGTGAGAAATTTCAATACTCTTATCTTTAGACACATTTCAAACTAAAAATCTACAAAGAAATGGCGTGAGTAAATAACACCATAGAGCAGTCGCATTTTACAGATACTTACAAAGTATTCCATCCAACTAATAGAAACTACGCATTAATCTCAGCAGCACAGGGGCCTTTATCTAAAACTATTCAGGAACAAAGCAAAGATCGAATTGCTTACATTTTATCAGATAATGGTATAATAAAAGAAGTTACAAAAATATTTGGTACTGAACAATATATTTCTGAATTCACAGTAGACTCTAATAAAATCCAGAGAGACTTTAGGGGATACTTTATTACCTTACATTTTTAAAAAGCTAGAAAATTGGGACTGGAGATGTAGATCTATGGTAGACTGCTTGTTTGGCATGTTCAAAACCCTAAATTTGATTCCTAGCACTGTTAAAAAAATGTTAGAAAACTTAAAAGAAATGGATATATTCCTGAACCCATGTGACCTGCCAACATGAATTCAAGGAAATACGAACAACTTCAAGAAATGCAAAATAAGCAATGATTTTGTAGTCTTTCCACATAGAAAGTCAGGCGATGCTGGGTGGTACTGGTGCATGTCTTTAATCCCAGCACTTGAGAGGCAGAGACAGGAGGAGTTCTATGAGTTCAAGGCCAGTCCCTGGTCTACACAGCAAGTTTCAGGACAGGCTCCAAAAGCTACAGAGAAAACCTGTCTTGAAAGACTAAAAGAAAAAGAAAAAAAGAAAGAGAGAGAGAAAGAAAAGAAAAGAAAAGAAAAGAAAAGAAAAAGAGGAAAGGAAAGACAGGGCTGAATGGATTCACTATTGAATTCTAATAAATCTTTAAGGAAGTCTAGCATCAGTACTTCTTAAACAATCTCATAAAAAGAAGTGGAGGGGACACCATTAAACTTATCTAAGAAATTCCATGTTCCCATAATGTGAATACTGTTAACATTATTGTTATTCATTTTAAAGCATCAAAGATGTTTTATACATACGTTAAATTCATCACTGACCCTAAAAATGAAGTGACTGGAAAAAAATGGATTAAACATCAAACTTCATTGTTGTGTGACTTTTCCTGGGGTGGGGTGGGGATAAAGAAATGACTATTCATTCCACATAGGGTATCCCTTAGAAACTCAAAGCCTGACTCCACCTAAGTTCAGTTTGGTATATCAATGGATTTATTGGAGTTACTTACAGGAACATGGGTGATTGGGCAGCTGCATCATCAACAAAGTCCAATCCCAACATGAGTCACCACTGCATGGGTTATTTGTGCAGCTGATTTCACTGAAGAATCCACTCTAGCATGTGTGACCACTCACAGATGCTTCATAACTGGAGTTTTGCCTTTAGTCATCCTTCCCCTTCCTATATTCTCTAGAACTTCCCAAGACCACATATAGGCAAGAGGTATGGAATAGTGGGTTAAGGTGTAGTTACCTTCCTTCTAAGAGTTAATGCTAACAATACAATTATAATTATTATTAACCTAGCTATTAATATGTTAGTTTGATTATTTTATTACTATGACTGTGGAGTTAAAGTATTCGATAGGTCGTCACAACAATCTAGGCTTTATGAAGGTGATAGTCATGTTGTACTTGTAGAAAACAGCTGTACCCTCTCCTCTATTGCTTAGGGGCTTAACTGGGGTCATCCTTGTGGATTCTTGGGAAATTCTCTAGGGCCAGGTTTCTTGCTAGGCCCATAATGGCTCCCTCAACCAAAATATCTCTTTCCTTGATCTCGTCTCTGTCCTTCCTCCATCTCATGTATCCTTTTCCCTCAAGTTCTCCTCCCCTCCCCTTCTCCCCTCCTCTTCCTTTTCTGCTTTCTCTTCTCCCCCCACCCTCATGCTCCCAATTTTGTCAGGCAGTCTTATCTATTTCTCCTTTGCAGGTTGATTTATGTGTATTTTTCTTAGGGTTCACCTTGTTACTTAGCTTCTCTAGGATCTGGCCTTGCCCTGTAGTCAGACTGATGAATATGTTAAATGTCACCATAGAACCTTCATCGAGCAACTGACAGAAACAGAGGCAGAGACCCACAGTGGGGCTGTGAGCTGAGCTCCCAAAGTCCAGTTGAAGAGTAGGAGGAATGAGAATATGAGCAAAGAGGTCAAGACCATAATGGGGACACCCACTGAAGCAGTTTACCTGAGCTAATGGAAGCTCACCAACTTCAGTCAGACACAGAAGGAACCAACATAGCACTAAACTAGACCCTCTGAATGTGGGTGACAGTTATATGGCTGGGGCAGACTGTGGGACCACTGGCAGTGGCACCAGGATTTATCCCTACTGTTTGTACTGGCTTTTTGGGAATTCATTCTCTTTGGATGGATACCTTACTCAGCCTAGATATATTAGGGAGAGCCTTGGACCTTCCCCAAAGCAATGTGCCTTACCCTCTCTGAGGAGTGGATGGGGTTGGAGTGGGAGTAAGGTGGAAGGAATGGGAGGAGGGGAGAGAGTGGGAACTGGGATTGATATGTAAAATGAAAAAAAAGATAACTTGTTTTCTTTTTAAAAAAATAAGATAAATTATAAGAAAAGAAAACAGATATACCATAACACATGTATTGAGATATAATTGACAAATAAAAGTTGTAAATATTTAGTGTGGTGTTCAATTTCTTTTATACTACTAAGGATGGAACCCAGGGCCTCATCAATGCTAAGGGATTTGTCTATCACTGAACCATAGCCAGACCTTAATGCAATGTTTTGATATACATATGCATAGTGGAATAATGTAATCAAGCTAATTAACATATGTATCACTTCACATAGTTTCCATTTTGGTGGGAAAAATAAGAAACTCACTTTAGACACAACGGTGAAATAGATTTTAAAAAATCAAAACCCTACAAATTATATTCACTATTACTGCAAAACCAGATCTCAACAATGTCAGCAGTATCTCTCTCTCTGGATGCCCCTTAGCTCCTTGGTCCTTGTGATCACTGTTGAAAGAATTCAGACGAGATTGACAGAGTACAGTGTAGAAGATAGGCAGTTTATTACACTGTAGAAATACCTCCCAAAGGATCAGAGCAGGTGGCTAAAGAAATCATTGCAGAGCAGAGGGCATTCTCAAAAGGGTGAAAGTAGACAGTTGCCAAAGGGGCCATTGTAGAGCAAAGTCCAGTATCAAGAGGTAAAGATGGCCAAAGGCCAAAGGGGACATTGCAGAAGAGAGTGGAATCTCAGCAGGTGAAAGTGAACAATGTCTTTACACTATGTCTATGTACCTAGAACAAACAGCTTATCCTAAGGGACTTTATCTTTTCCAAGTGATTGACAGGCTTTTTGCATTAACTCTTACAGGAGGGATCATGGGTATGTTGTTGTATGACACTTTTCCTGGAGAAAATTGGACAAATACCCACTTATGCCACACAGGGAACCAACAACAGATCAAACTAAGGATACCTCCTAAGTTCAACATGGTGAACCAATGAATTGTATCAGAGTTACAGCAAAGAGGTGACATGAAGGCTGCTGTATCACCAAAAGCCCATCCATGGATGATAACTCACTAAAGCTGGGAATCTGAAATACACTGCACAACTTGAAGGCAGCTCCATAGTTTAGAGAGTGTCACTTCCAGGAAGCTCTTCTGGTCTGAGAGCATTCCAGCAGTCCTTGCTGCTCATATATGCTTGGGGAAGTGGGGGCCTAGTGCATCTGTTCAGATTCATGGACTTCCCAAAAATTTGGAACTGTTTACTTATTTGGTCTTAACCAGCTTCCCTGCAGGATAGAATGCTTTATTAGAATGCTTCATGCCCCTTTGGAACATCTTCACTCTTTTTTTTTTGTTTGTTTTGTTTTTTGGTTTTTCAAGACAGAGTTTATCTGTAGCTTTGGAGCCTGTCTTGGAACTCACTTTTGTAGACCAGGCTGGCTTCGATCTCACAGAGATCCGCCTCTCTCTGCCTCCTGAGTGCTGGGCTTAAAGGTGTGCGCCACACCGCCTGGCTTACATCCTCTCTCTTAATGAACTTCTCTCCAAGATCGAATATTTTACCTTGGAGGAAATTGCTTCACAAACCATGCCTTTATTTTTATATCATAAAGGCTCCTGCTAAATAATAACTTTAAAAGTTTTAGAGTTCTAGAACCTAGGTTTATATTATTACCCATTATGTTATGGGTACTTTAGGATGCGTGTGTCCTCCCAAGGCCAAAACTATGTATGACTCAAGTCTCACGTTTCTGACTTAAAAAAAAAAAAACACTTTGCCTTTACCACTAATACTCCATTGTGCAAATGTACCACATTTTCTTTATCCATTCTTTGATTGAGGAGCATCTAGGTTGTTTCCAGGTCCTGGCTATTATAAATAAAGTGGCTATGAGAATAGCTGGGCAAATGTCCTTGTGGTATGATTGTGCGTCCTTTGGGTATATGCCCAAGATTGGTATTGCTAGACCCTGAGGTAGATTGATTGCCAATTTTCGGAGAAACCACTATACTGATTTCCAAAGTGGCTGTACCTTGCACTCCTACCAGCAATGAAAGAGTGTTTCCCTTACTCCATGTCCTCTCCAGCATAAACTATCATCAGTATTTTTGATCTTGGTCATTCTGATAGGTGTAAGATGGCATCTTGGAGTGATTTTGATTTGCATTTCCCTGATGGCTAAGGATGTTGAACAATTCCTTAAAGGTCTTCTGGCCCTTTGAATTTCTCCTATTGAGAATTCTCTGTTTAGATCCTTTTTTTATTGAAAAAAATTTCTGCCTCCTCCCAGCCTCCCATTTCCCTCCCTCTCCCCCCACTCCTCTCTCCCTCCCTCTCCAGTCCGAAGAGCAATCAGGGTTCCCTGCCCTGTGGAAAGTCCAAGGTACTTCCCCCTCCATCCAGGTCTAGGAAGATGAGCATCCAAACTGGCTAGGCTCCCATGAAGCCAGAACATGAAGTAGGATCAAAACCCAGTGCCATTGTCCTTGGCTTCTCATCAGCCCTCATTGTCTGCCATGTTTCTAGCCATAAATAAAGGACATTGAGTCTATAATTTGTGATCCTAAAGAAGCTAAATAAGAAGGTGAATCCAAAGAAAAACATACAGTTATCCTCCTGGATATGGGAAGTAGACAAGATTACCGGGCAAAAATTTGGGATCTTGGTGGTAGGGTGGGATGGGGGTAAGGGGAGATAGAGAGAGAAAAGTGAGAAGGGTAGGATGGGGAGAACTTGGGGAAATGGGATGATTGGGATAAAGGAAGGGTGGATGTGGGAGCAGGGAAGTATATATCTTAATTAAGGGAGCCATCTTAGGGTTGGCAAGAGACTTGAACCTAGAGTGGCTCCCAGGAGCCCGAGGCTATGTCCCCAGTTAGTTCCTTGGGCAGCTGAGGATAGGGAACCTGAAATGACCGTATCCTATAGCCATACTGATGAATATCTTGCATATCACCATAGAACCTTCATCTGGCGATGGATGGAGATAGAGACAGAGACCCACATTGGAGCACCAGAATGAGCTCCCAAGGTCCCAATGAGGAGCAGAAGGAGTGAGAACATGAGCAAAGAAGTCGGGACCACAAGGGGTGCACCCACCCACTGAGACAGTGGGGCTGATCTATTGGGAGCTCACCAAGGCCAGCTGGACTGGGACTGTAAAAACATGGGATAAAACCAGATTCTCTGTTTAGATCTTTATCCCATTTTTTTTAAATTGGATTACTTGGTACCTTAGTTAGTGTCTAGTTACTTGAGTTCTTTATATATTTTGGAGATCTGCCCTCTGTCAGATGTGGGGTTGGTGAAGATCTTTTTCCATTCTGTAGGCTGCCATTTTGTCTTATTGACCGAGTTCTTTGCCTTATAGAAGCTGTGCTACTGGTGTGATATTTAGGAAGTGGTCTCCTGCGTCCATGCATTCAAGGCCACTTCCCACTTTCTCTTCTATCAGGCTTAGTGTAACTGGATTGATATTGAGATATTTGATCCATTTGTACTTGAGTTTTGTGCCTGGGGAAAGATATGGATCTAATTTCATTCTTCTACTTGTCAACATCCAGTTGTGCCAGCACCATAAATTTGCAGGCAAATGGATGGAACTAGAAAAAAACCATCCTGAGTGAGGTAACCTAGACCCAGAAAGATAAAAACAGTATGTATTCACTCATACATATTAGATGTAAAACAAAGATAAACAGACTACAATCCACAACCCCAGAGAAGTTAGATAAAAAGAAGGACCCCAGAAGTGACACACATGGAGTGTCCCAGGAAGAGGAATAGTTAATATCTCCTGGGTATACTGGGATGGGGGTTATTAGGAAAAGGAACAGGAGGGATTAAGAAGATTGTGTTGGGAGAGGGGGAGAGCAATGAAAGAGATATCTTGATAGGAGGAGCCATTATTGGGGTTAGTGAGAAAACTGATGCTAAGGAAATTCCCAAGAATCACAAGAATGACCTCAACTAAGACTCCTAGCAATAGTGGAGAGGGTGCCTTATAATCAGATTAGGGACTAACCTAACTGTCATCATAGAACCTACATTTAGTAACTGATGGAAGCAGATGCAGTGACTCACAGCCAAGCACTGAGCTGAGCTCCTGGAGTTCAGTTGAAGAGAGAGAGGAGGAATCATAGGAGCAATGGGGAGCAAAATCATGATGGGGAAAACATGAGCTGAACCCAAACTAGTAGGATCTCACAGACTCTGGACTGACAGCTGGGGAACCTGCATGGGACTGAATTAGACCCTCTAAATGTGGGTGACAGTTACATGGCTTGATCTGTTGGGGTGTCCTTGGAAGTGGAACAAGGACTTATCCCGTGTACATGAACTGGCTTTTTTGGAGCCCATTCCCTATGGTGGGATACCTTGCTTAGTCTTTATATGGGGGGAGGGGCTTGGTCCTGCCTTAACTTGGTAAGTCAGACTTTGTTGATACCCCCCCCAGAAGGGAGGCCTTACTCCCTCTGAGGAGTGGATGGGGGAAGAAAAGGGGGTGGGAGGAGGGGAAGGAGGGTGAACTGGTGGTGTTATGTAAAATGAAAAAAAAAATTAAACAAAAAACTTTGGGAGCCAGAAAGATAGCTCAGTGGTTAGGAGCAGTAGCTGTCATTCTAAGGACTTAGGTTCAATTTCCAGCACCCACATGGCAGCTCACGACTGTAACTCCAGTTCCATAGGATCCAATACTCAAATAGCCATAACTGCAAGAAAAACACAAATACAAATGAAATAATAAAATAAAAAATTTGAAAAGTTGTAACATGAAGGGCTGGCTTGTTTGTTGTTGGGGTTTTTGTCCTGCCCAGTACCCCACAACTGTTTAGCCCCAAAGAAAATCACACATAGGTTTCCATAAATTATAAGCTGATTGGTCCATTAGCTCTAGCCTCTCATTGGCTAACTCATATCTTGATTAACCCATTTTTCTGATCTATGTTAGCCATGTGGCTCAGTACCTTTTTTCAGTGGGGCAGATCACATCCTGCTGCTTTGGTGGTCTGGGCAGGAGTGGGAGGAATGAACTTCCTCCTTCCCAGAATTCTCCTGTTTTCATTACATCATTTCTACTTCCTGTCTGGTTTTCCCACCTATATTTCCTATCTGGCCAATCAGTGTTTATTTATAACATGATTGACAGAATACAGACAATTCTCCCACACCAAAAAGTGAATAGTAAGTTATAAAAACACTTTGTAATCTATAAATAGACCTAAATACAGAAAAGAGTATCTTGAAGCAGCTTCCAAAATACTAGGGCTAGGGGGTTTACATGGATTCTAACTTGGGTTATTTATAAGATTTTCCTTCAGGTAAGATGAGTCTCCTGGCAAAGCTTTCTAATGCATGATCTTAGGGTCTGATTAACACATTTGACCTTCCAAGAGGACTTAAGTCTATAAGCAGAATGAGGATAATAACTAAGTCCCAGGGGCTTAGCTACAAGGTGAGCAATCTATAATAGAACTAAAAGAATGACAACTATCACTTTGAAGAGATTTGTGTAGGTTAGACTTGAGGATAATGTTCTAAAATCCAATCTGTAGTATTATTGAATTGTTGACCAGAGAAACATTTATTAATAACAGGATAGACTCCCATATTGATCAGTTAAGTGTTAATATAAGATTGTTGGTAATTGATGTTAGCAGTTAGAGCTTGTACCACCTGGTGGAGGGTGCTAATGTGACCACATTTTTTTAGTGAAAATGTTAGGGTATTTTTATAATATAAGATCTAGTAATGTTTTTTAATAGGCTGAGTAATATATTTTAGAAGAGCTACTGTACTGCCACTCTGGTTTTTTTATGACTATTGCTTAAAAAGCCACCAGAATAGTTTGAAACTGTAGAAATTTGTTCCTTTTTTTCTGTACACTCTGTGCACTCATAGTCTTTTGAGTAGACCCTTAAAAAGTTGGCACAGCATTTAGAATAATGGTTTTAGTATAACACTTAAGTATTGATAAAGCAAATATATATTTAAAATTATTATTGATTCTGTAATGAGTCAATTTGCCCAGCCTTAATACAAGGGAGGTGCGTAGTCTTACTACAACTTGATATGTCATGTTTTATTGATACTCATGGGAAATTCCAAAAGGGTGTTGCCTCTGACCATAGGAGAGTACAAGAGTTTGGCAATTTCAGTGAATCTTTGTATCCAAAGATGGCAATATCCAACAACTCCCAGAAATTCCCTAACATTGTTTCTTAGTGGTTGGAGTTGGGATTTACTATATGACTACTATGTGGGCCTGGGACCAGTCTTTTTCCTTTTCTCAGTTCTTATACCAAGTAAGGAACCTTGGTGAACAAATTTGAGCTTTTCTTTTTGAAATTCTATAGTTTCCAAAAGGCCTCTGGGGGTTCTCAAACTGTCCTCCTCATCTTAAGCAGCTAATAATAAATCATCCAAATATTTGACCAAGGTTACCTCAGGGTACTTACTATGAAATATCCTTAAATCCTGGTTGACTGCTTCATTGAAGATGGTGGGAGAACTTTTGAACCCTTGAGGCAGTCTAGTACAGGTTAGTTGCCCTTATATCCTCGGTCCAGGTTCAACACATTCAAATGTGAACATAGGCTAACTTAATTTCAACAAAAAAAAGGAGAAGAATGCAACTTTTAAGTACAACACAGTGTAGACTTTATTCTCTGGTGGTAATAAACTGAGCAAAGTATAGGGATTGGGGCACTTGTATAAATGGATTCTACCCTCCTTTTCACTTCCCTCAAGTCTTGAACTGGTCTATAGTCTCAAGTTCCAGGCATTTGGACAGGCAACATGGGGGTATTTCCAGCTGACTGGCAAGGAATATGTATGCCTGCTTCAAGAAGTGAAGAAGGATGCTTAAAAGAAATGTCACACTAGCTCAGAATTGAGAAATAGATGGTTATTTATTTAAGGGTAGACTCACAAATCAGAATCCTCTGCTTGAACGGAGATCAGGGACTGAGATCAGAAACTGAATCCCATAGCCAGAAAAAAAAGAGAGCAGATGCATGTTCTACATTGGCTAATATAGTATAAAAGAGCCATGCTCCAGTGGGCAGGTAACCACTGGCTGTAAGACTTCCTACAGCACCTCCACCTTTTGTTTAAATAAGAGAGTTCTAAGCCTAATACAAAATTATATACAATAAGAATAAATATATTCAATAATTATCCTATCCTAACTAGTTTAAGTCTTGTGTAATAAATAATTTGGCCAAGTCATAAGAGGAAAGTAACTACAACTATCTAGTCTTCAACCCCACCGAAGATCCAAGAAGGGAAATAATATTAAGCAGGAAGTGCAATTAAGCAACTTCCAAAATGTGTAACAAATGACAGAGACAACTGGCTCCCTGGGCAATCACCCAAAGTCTCATTTGCAACATTGAAGCAACCAACTTTGGCAAAGGCCTAAAATAACGGACAGATCATTTTTAGAGGCAGGAAAATTTTCAAAACCACCTTACCCTGTCTTGGCAAGATTTGACAGTTCTGCTTATCCATTTCTGGATGCCATGTATCTTGTCAGTGGTTGAGAAATGGGCATTTCTTTTCCCAAAGGCTAGTTTTGCCAAGAAGAAAACAAGCTTGAGTATCTTCGGTGCTCAACATTCTCTTGGGAATAGATTGGTGTTGCGAGGAGCAATTGTGTCTCACTTCAACAGAACCCTAAGTTACTTAAACGCTATATTTTACAGCTCTTTGAAGTGGTTGAAGATTACTTATCTATGCAGAATATAATCTCTATGTATCTAAAGAACCTGATTAGTCTAACTATAAGTATGAAAAACATAGATGACTATTGATCTATTATTCTTAATACCTATATAACTTAAAGACTAAGACTTCATATTAGGTTATTATACAATAAACAAATGTAAACAATGTATAAGTATCTTGATCAGGCATAGAAATGTACATTGCAATATAATAAATATATATCAATATATAAAAATGTTTTAAGCAGAGGTAGAAGCATACATGCATACAATATTTAACATAATTTAAATTTGTATCAATATACAAGAATCTGTACCAATGTAATTGCCTATAAATAATAACTCAAAAGAATTCACTCTATTACTCATTATTATTATTAGTGTGAGTAAGTTCATACTAACCTATTCCATTTAGGTAAAAGCAAGCCAAGCAGGCAGGGTTGGGAGACTGTCTGGGCTGTGGACCAGCTAGGTCACTAGGCTGTACACCTGGTAGAAATGGAGTCCAAATCCACATGGGCACCAAATAAAGAAGGAGGCTTAAAAGAAATACCACACTAGCTCAGAATTGAGTAATAGATGGTTATTTATTTAGGGGTAGACTCACAAATCAGAATCCTCTACTTGAACAGAGATCAGAAACCGAATCCTGCAGCCAGAAAAAGAGAGCAGACACATGCTCTACATTGGCTTATATAGTATAAGAGGCCATGCCCCAGTGGGTGGGTAACCACTTCCTGTAAGACTTCCTACAACAAAGGAGGCACCTGGTGAGAATCTTAATCCCTTCCCTGGTTTTTGAACTGATGGGTTACTGCTTGACTTGAATGGGCATTGCTCCAGATGTTAGTTGCACTACGATGGTGGCACATTTTGCCGAGCCAGGAGGATTGCCTTCTGATCAAACTGTAGGAATTACCTGGATCAGCAAATTTTCCATTCCCCTTCCAAGGAATGGGTTGGATTTTGGAGAGAAGATATTCCCCACTTATTGGACAGTTTATACTTAAAGCCTTAGCAGCTCCTCCTGAGAGCAATATGTTGCCTGCAGTTTGTTCAAGAAGTATTTCCCCAGTAAAAGGGACATTCAGGAATAACAATAAAAGAGTGAGTATCAGTTCCTTGTCCTAGGTTAACAGTCCAGTCAGGGGTCCATTTGTACTCTTTGATGTCCCTGTTGCCCCCCCTCCCATAATTTATTGTTTGGTTGGTAAGGGGCCCAGGGACTCATGTAATACTGAATGAGTAGCCTCTGTGTCCACCAAAAATTTTACAGGTTGGCCCCCAATGATAAAAGTTACCATAGGCTCCTGAATTCCTAATTTGAAGGAACTTCAGCTTCATGAATTCCCCATAGTTAGGATTGGCTTGGGTTTGCGGGATAAGCTACCTGTTTCTGGTATGGACATTCATTTTCCCAACGATCCATTTCTTTGCAGTAAGTGAATTGGTCCTTTAGTAAAGGTCTCCTCCTTTTATCATGGTGTGAATGGGCAGAGTTGAGAGTGGCTGGGACTTGTAGTACAGCTACAGTAGCATGCCCCATCTTCCTTATTGGAAGATCTTCTTTGCTATCTCTGCCATCAAATACTTTCTGGGCTATTTCTAATAGCTCTGACCTGTTCTTTCCTACAAACCCATCCATGTTTTGTATCTTTTTATGTACGTGAGGGGCTGACTGAGTAACAAAGGCCAGATTAACTGCCTTGAGATTTTCCAGGTCCTCTGGGTCTATAGGAGTGTATAACCAATAGGCATCCAGGAAGCACTCCAGAAAAGCTGAAGGCTATTCATTAGAGCCCAGTTTCACATCTGTTACTCTAGATAAGTTAACAAGCTTCTGGTATGCCTGTTTCCTTCCTTCTAGCAGACTTGGTGGTACTCACTGAGTGATTTTCTACCTCTCTCTGTGTTGTAGTCCCATTGTGGGTCTCCTTCTTGGCAGAGCATGGTCAATTATCTCTGCCCTCTGGGCATCAGCCATTGAAGCTAATCCAGGGAGCACTTCATCTGCTTTCATAAGAATCCATTCCCTTTCTTCAGTAGTGAAGAGGGTAGGTACAGAGGATCTGCTGACAGTTGTTCCACATGGGGAAATGATTGTGTTATCATTCATGAGAGTCACTGGAGGCCAGTCCCATGAGGGGCGGTGGTTGGTGATCGAAGGCCACTGCAGGCAGGAGAGACACAGATATGCCATGCAGAGAAAGCTTGGGTATAGAAGTTATTTAGTGGGGGAGGGAGAGAAGAAAAGAGAGGGAAAGAGAAAAAAGGAGGGGCGAGGGGAAAGGGAGAGAAGAGAGAGGCAGAAGCTGCCTCTTCAGAAGAAGGGTGGACAGAGAGAAAGCAGGCTGGAGAGGAGGAGGGAGATCTACTTGCCTAGGCAGAAAGATGGAGATTGGAAGTGGGTGAGGCTTGTCTCTTAAAGGGACAAAACACCCAGGTGACAGGCTAGGCCAGCAGATTTACTTTTACAATATTGTTGTGTGACTTGGCCAGGCTCTCTCTGCAGTACATTCTGCCCATGGGTGGGTGGCCTGAGGCACATGGGGACCCTGGACCTGGACCACTTTCCAGCTTTCTGTGCCCTCTCCATCATGGCAAATGGTAAGGTCCCTTTCTCCAAGTCAGCTCTCACTGATGTTCATCTCTGGTGATTCCCCATGGCTGAGGACTAGGATCTTGTTTTTCAGTGTGGTCTGTTGTCCTAGTCTTGGGCTACTTGGAGTAGTCATCATTGGTCCTAAATCCCTGTGTTGATGAGCCTCAGACTGACATTACCACTCACTTGACACTCACTCAGTCTCAAAGACATTCACAGCCAGCCAGCCAGCCATTGGTCTCATCTCTTTTTCACATCCTTGGCCACGTAAAATACTATCTGTCCATGTCGTTTACAGACCCTAATATCTCTAAGCTTAATGCCTTACTTACAGATTTTTAACCTTACTCACCTTTGCACTAACAAATGGCCTCCTCACCCCTTAATTAACTATCTAAAGTGGCCTACAAGCAGACCCCAACACAGAAACTTTCTAATTACTATCAGCACACTGGCAGATGAAAATTTTCTATCCACCCATGCTCCATGCTGCCAATGTCCCATCAGCATCCCATGCCTGCCCGCTTTTCCTTTAGCTAGGTAGCACCACTTACCTGCCTATAAGTGTTCCTTATCTTCCTCCTATTCCTTATCTTTCTCCTATTCTGTCTCTGTCACCACTATAGTTGCTGGGCCCATAAGAACCAGCAAAACTGGCCAGATCCAAGGCAGCTGTTCCACTCCTAGCCCTTGCTCCCTGTGGTATCTGGCAGCACTGGGTAAATTTTCCTGCCTACTTCATGTATGAAAGTATGTGTAAATGGTGTGGACACACAGATGTGATTCTATTTCTAAATGTGTGTTCTATATGGCCTCTATGTCTCTCTTGTTATTCATATCTGTATAAAATTCCCACCATGGCTCCGAAAACATGATTTCTCTGTGAAAAACATGACTGCCGCCATCTTGACTAAGGACAGGTCAGGTAACCAAGTTGCCATCTTTACTGAGGTATTCCTTGCCTAGTCTTGCCGTTTACTTATGTTTTTGTCTCTAAATTCTTCTTGCTGACTCTGTTACATGTGTGTTTTGCACAGTGGCATGCTTTTGGCAGGGCCCACCAAAGCATCCATATCATTCAACTCCTGTTTAATATATGTGTATATGCATGCATGTGACTTTTGAGTTAACTATGTATTAATATAAGTTAGCTTTAACTCTGTGTGTATATGTGTATAAAACTGAAATTCAACTATGAATATCTGTACATGTACTTACTGTTAAAAATGTTTTGAAGCTAACCTACAGGCTTTTCTGTAAGCTGTTCTCCACTATTGTCAGTTCTAATGTTAAGCTTCTATTGCAAACAGTTTTTTCTTCTTTGTCTTTTACAAGTATAAATCTCACCTGTTAAGTTAAAAGCCAGTACAGTTAGGCTTGGACCCAGCTCTCCAGGCAGATCCTGTGCTGCAGTTATAACTTATCTATACCCAATAAACAGCCCTCAAGTGCTCAGAGATCTGGGAAATATGTCATTTAAATGTTTAATTATTAAAAGACTTTTCACAACAGAGAAAGAGGTTGACTGCTAGCTGCAGCACCCCTTCTCTTCCAAAGAAGACAGAAGACAAATGGGCACAAAGTGGGCACAGAACAATGTCCATCCACAATTAGCTTCTTCAAGTGAAAGCACTAACCACTTGGCAGAATTGCCTTTCATCTAAACTCCTGACGATCTCTAGACAGTGGACAAAAGATAAGTGAAATCGACTTGCCTAGCTGCTCAGGGCAAGGTAGGCTTGTCTTCCTACAGATTTCCTAACCCACAGGATCTTCTAAAGCCTGACAGGCCCTGGGTCTAACAATCGAGTAAGTTCTCTATCATTTTTAAATCAATAACTCAAGTAAAATTTTAGCCTTCTCAAAGCTCTCTGATGCAGTTAGGCAGGTTAGAGGGCTACTAGGCTTGCTAGGCTTATTATCCATACTGTCCACAAGTTCAGTTGCCACAATCCAAAATAAACCAATTAACACAGAAAGTACAAATGGCAGAAAGAGGATGGTAAAAATGAAGCCAAAGTCAAGACAAGACATACACAGACAAGATAAACAGGTCGTAAAAACAGACCAAGAACCTCAGGAAGGTGGTGTGATGTCTCACTTTTTGCTCTGAATGGGAGAATATTGGGGCCCCATTGAACCCCCTCCATATCCTAGATAGGGATTCCATAAAACAGAACCAGACTATACC
The DNA here is from genome assembly GCF_018167655.1 of Microtus oregoni. Lineage (NCBI taxonomy): Eukaryota > Metazoa > Chordata > Mammalia > Rodentia > Cricetidae > Microtus > Microtus oregoni. Next base: position 1,620,637 of record NW_024544748.1, on the reverse strand, counting down.
TCACCAGGAGGCCTCCTTATATGCTTACTGCTTTTCTTGCATTGAACTGAAGGCAGTCTCAGGGCTTTGGAATATCTCAAGGCACATGCCTCCTGAGGCAGTGCCCCTCAGCCCCCATCATGCCAGACACAAGGTCTGGGATTAAAATTTGGGTGGGTGGCCTGAATCTCTCTCGGGTTCTCCAGGAAATGTCAACAATGAGAAAAATACCACTTACCACAATTTGAGCTGAATTTGAAGCAAGCTTGATTTTTATTGTGGTGCGCCCAAGCTGGTCAGTTACTGCCTCCTATGTTGGGTTAAAGAGAAAAGCCCCAAATTCACGTCTTTGACCCCTTTTAATGGGTTTTACAGAGTAGTTTACAGGAGGGAGACAATTGGACAATAAGAAAATACAAAAATCTTAGAAAAACATCACATGGTCACTCATCATAAGATTAGGAGGGGTCAGAGAAGGCCAGGAAGAGTCAGGGAGGGTCAAGGTATTCTCAAAAACAAATAAAGGTCATGAGTTGGGGAAGGTCAGGTACCAGGAAACAGAGCAACTCAACTCTCACAGAAAATAAAAACTTATTTTCTAAAATACAGCATAATGGTTCTTGCCTTTAAAATGGAGTCAGACAGGTTCCTCAAACTGGTACTGGGACTGAGGTAATGCCTCCCTGACTAAGAACATTTCATATAAGCATGAGGATGGCTTAATGGTTTAAATAAAACGGTGCCTTTCCCTGAGTGGCAGCAGTGGGCAGTGGGCAGGCCACGAAGGCAGCTGGTCTCAGGCAGGGAGCCGGGCAGCTGGTGAAAGACAGAGATGGATAGGCATGCCATGCAGAGAAAGTGCGTATTTATTTAGTAAGTTATGGAAAGGAAGGGGAGAGGGAGGGAGAAGGGGGACAAGGAGAGAGAGAAAGAGAAACAGAGGAGGAAGAGAGGAGGGGGGAGAGGAGAGAAGAGGAGCCATGGCTGCAGCTACCTCTTCAGGAAATAGATGGAAAAGGAAGGCACTCAGGCTGGAAGTGGAAGATCCACTTGCCTCAGCGAACAGGGGAGGGAGTAGGTAGGGCTTATCTTTTAAAGGGACAGGACAGACCATTACACTCTCATCTCTTTTTTTATAATAAAAAGGGGGAGGTTAGGCAAAGCAGGTTAAAGGAATTGGGATGGCAGATTCTCAAGACTTCTTCCTGCTTATTTTTGGGTTTTGTCTTGGGGGGGAGGCTGAGAAAGCTGGGTGCTGGTCACATCCTGGGGTAGCTGGTCTCTGCTTCTGTTGGGTGTTTGTAGTATGGAAAAATGTCTGGTGTCTCTTACACCTGTTTAAGGTATTGGCAGAACAGAGGGCAAAGTTAAGTTTAGGAAAAAAAATTAGGATCAGAGTATTGAGAGGGGTGTATCTGACTTGCTTAAAGTGGATCCTTCAATTCGGCTCCTTGGAACTCACAAGAATTTTTTGGTTTTATAAAAACATAAGTTTTAAACAGCAGTATATTTATATCAGAATGATGGTGACAGATATTTTTGCATAATAAAAAGTATCTTTAAGACTATGAAAGGCAGTGTGAGAGAGAAATTTGATAGCATGCACATGTCATCACACTTTTATAACTTGCAGGTATATGCCTTCATAACTTGTATTTGTATTTTGCTAAAATTTGTTTGGTGAGGTTGTCCTTTTAAACTGACAAAACCTTTGAGCTGTCAAAGTGCATCAGAGATCTTTGAGAAGGATAAAATTTTATTTGAGTTAGTGATTTAAAAACAACAGAGAACTTACTTGGTTAGCACATAGAGCTACTCCTCAGGGTCCTCCATGGTCGCTGAAAGTCATATTTTTCTTTTGCTGTTTAGCACAGGGCCTGCCAGGCTCCAGAAGATCCTGTGAACTAAGAAATCTGCAGGAAGACAAGCCTACCTTGACCTGAGCAGTTAGACCGTTGATTCAAGTGATTCTGTCCATTGTCTGGAAATTTTCAGTTTGGAAGAACGGCAGTTTTTCCCAGTGGTCAGCACTTGGCAGTTGAAATGAATTGCAGATGGACGATGTTTTGTGACCATTTGTCTTCTGCCTTCTTTTGGAGGAAACAGAGTGTTGCTGCTAGGAGCCAACCTGTCTCTTTTCGTTAGGAAAAGTTTTTAATAATTAAATATTTAAATACCCTATTCCCCAGATCTCTGAACAGGTGAGGGCTGTTTACTGAGTATAGATGCGATATAACTACAGTATAGAATCTGCCAAGAGAGCTGGATCTGAGCTTGACTGTTCAGACTCTTAACTTAGCAGGTAAGATTTATACCTGTAAAAAGACAGAAAGAAGAAAAAACTGCTTGCAATAGAAGGTTAATGGCAGAACTGTTGCAAGGAGGGGCTGCTTGTTTTTCCCAGCCACCCAGCTAGCTTAGCCCTGAAATATCCACACAGAAACTGTATTAATTAAATCACTGCTTGGCCCATTAGCTCTAGCTTTTTATTGGCTAATTCTTAAATCTTAATTTAACCCATTTCTATTAATCTGTGTATCAACATGAGGTCGTGGCCTACCAGAAAAGTTTCAGAATGTCTACCTCTGGTTATGTATCCATGGCTTCCCTTCTTGACTCTGCTTCTTCCTCCCAGAATTCAGTTTTGTCTTTTCTGCCTACCTAAGTTCTGCCCTATCAACTAGGCCAAGGCAATTTCTTTATTAACCAATGAAAGCAACACAAAGACAGAAGGAACTCTTACACTATTTCCCCTTTTTCTGTTTAAACAAAAAGAAAGGCTTTAACTTTAACATAGTAAAATTACATATAACAAAACAAGTATCAAGCAAAAACTGCAGTTACAATATTCATATCTATTTTATCTTGTGTCATAACCAAGGAAAAATATAATAACTATTTTTAACTCCATCAAGACTCCAGAAGGATATAACATTACCTAAGTAAACAGGAAGTAGATTGCAAGCGACTTCCAAAATTCTAGAATTGACAGAGACATCTTGCTGCCGGGACAGTCACCCAAAGTTTTTCTGTAGCATTGAGGCATCCATTTTCAGCCTACAGGCCCATAGTATCCAGCAGACTTTTCCATGAAGCAGGAAATTTCAAAGACAGTTCAGCCACTTCTGTATTCTGCAGAATGTCTCGCAGACTCTTTCATGAAACAGGAATCCCGAAGGATGATCTCACCTTTAGGCAAGTTCAGCAGTCATCTCTCTGTAGGTTCTTCATGTTCAGTTTATGCAACAGTCCAGGCAAGAGCAGTTTCTTGTCCAAATGGCTAACCAACTCCATAAGGAGCCTCTTTGATGCCCATCTTCCTCTTGAAGTAGCTTGATGCTGCCAGGAGCAGATGTGTCTCATTGTCATGAAAAGTCCTAAATTTTTAAAACATTTTAAATGGGATATTCTGAAGGTCTCTGAAAGATCTGAAGAATACCTAACTAACTGAAATATCTCTATACATCTAGAAAATCTAACTAACAGTTATGACTATAATTTTGACTATTATAGATGACTATCTAGTAAGCTACATTTCTTAATTATACATTACATTTTCAAATAAGCTACACAATCACAATACTGCAATCAAGAGCAGAAATATACAAATACAATATAACAAAATTTACCTTAAATTTCCATCAATAAGCCAAGATCCATACCAATGCAAATTATTCATATCTATATCATATCCCCCATTAAATGCAAAGAAACATTTATAAACAATATCTGGGAATATGGGCACAGTTTTGTCCGTACTGGGTGCCAATTGTTGCAAGGAGGGGCTGCTTGTTCATCCTGGCCACCTGGCTAGCTTAGCCTTAAAATAACCACACAGAAACTGTATTAATTAAATCACTGCTTGGCCCATTAGCTCTAGCTTCTTATTGGCTAATCCTTAAATCTTAATTTAACCTATTTCTATTAATCTGTATATCACCACAAAGTCGTGGCCCACCAGAAAAGTTTCAGCACGTCTATATCTGGCCGTGGATCCATGGTGTTTCTTCTTGATTCTGCTTCTTCCTTTCAGAATTGAGTTTTGACTTCACCTACCTAAGTTCTGCCCTATCAACTAGGCCAAGGCAGTGTCTTTATTAACCAATAAAAGCAACACAAATACAAAAGAAACTCTTACACCACAGAGCTAACGATAGTAAGAACAGCTTAATATATTTTAAATCAGGGTTGGATTACATATATAGTATTTTTTGTAAGAGACTTAAAAGTACATACCAATATAAAACATGAGACATTGTTTTTGTAGTCTGGAATGAGATACAGTGAACAATTATAACATTTAACTGTAAACATAGGTGTATTTAAGTTAAATGTATGCACACACACAGAGTGAACAGGAATTAGGCAAAAGGGATGCTTTTGTTGGACCCTATCAAAAGCATGCCACTGCTCAAAACACATATGCAACAGAGTCAGCACTGGGGAACCAAGCAGGGTTCTCAGTAAAGATGGCAGGACTTGGTCACCTGACCAAGTTCTCAGTTAACATGGTGGTGAAGTCACTTGACCTCAGTTAATATGGCAGTAAGATCACCTGACCTCAGTAAAAATGACAGTGTTCACGTGTTGTATGGAAAAGCCATGATTTTTTGAGCTGTGGGAGTTTTAAACATAATAACAAGAGAGACCTAGAGGCGTGATCTGCCATGTTGATGAGCTGCTGCAACACAAGCCGCGGTGGGGAGCAAAGCCTGAAATTGAAAACAGCTGCCTCACAGATCCAACTAATCTTGTTGGTTCTGTGGGACCAGCAGTAGTAGTGGCACGGATAGTTTGAGAAAAAGTGGAGCTGGTGCGATACCAACAGAGTATTCACAGGCCAGTGGCTGATGGTTTGAGGGCTATATTCCATAGCTAAAAACGTGAAAACCCATGACACCATAGGGCCTATAGGAGGATGTCTCCTCTCTACAGGTGGGGTGTTAATGAAACAGTGACACCACAAAGCCTATAGGAAAAGGTCTTTTCTCTACAGGCAGGGTGTGGATGAAGCCTGACTGGATCCGGGTCTGGGGAACTCAGAAGCCAGAAGCTAGAGGCTGCTCCATGCAATCTCTCATGGCAGGGACCACTTACGAGTCGTTCAGAAGAAAAGAAAAGGAAAGGAAAGGAAAGGAAAGGAAAGGAAAGGAAAGGAAAGGAAAGGAAAGGAAAGGAAAGGAAAGGAAAGGAAAGGAAAGGAAAGGAAAGGAAAGGAAAGGAAAGGAAAGGAAAGGAAAGGAAAGGAAAGGAAAGGAAAGGAAAGGAAAGGAAAGGAAAGGAAAGGAAAGGAAAGGAAAGGAGAAAGAAAAATCTGAGGGACCCTGAGCCCCAAATCAAATGACTGCACAGCATTTGCAGTGCTAGTGCAGGAGAACCTGCATTTTAGCTATGGGAAGCAACCAGAGATGAATGTCAGTGAAGGGCTCAACTGTAGCCATGAAGGCTGTGATTGGCTGACTGGAAGGGGAAAACATACCATTGAAGCTGCTGGTGTGTGTAGACACCAGCGTTTTGGCAGATAGAACTCAGAGCTGTTGTAAAGAAACCTGGTTCCTGAGCCCAGGGTTCCACGTGTCCTCAGCTGGCATGCCTGTGGGTGGGAGGGAACGTGGAGAGAGCCTGGCCAATTCACGAAGCATCAAATGTAATTGTTTAAATAAAATGGCACCGTTCCCCTAGTGGCAGCAGTGGGCAGTGAGCTACGAGGCCTGGCAGGCCACAAAGGCAGCTGGTCCCAGGCAGGGAGCCTTGCAGCGAGTGAGAGACAGAGATGGATAGGCATGCCACGTAAAAAAAGTGGGTATTTATTTAGGTAGTTATGGAAGGAAAGGGGAAAGGGGAGGAGGAGGAGAAGGGGATGAGGAGAGAGAGGCAGAGAGAAAGAGAGAAAGATAAATAGGGAGTAGAGTAGGGGGGGGAGGAAGTGGGGAGAAGAGAGGTGCCATGGCAGCAGCCACCTCTTTAGGAGAGAGATGGAAAAGGAAGGAGCTCAGGCTGGAAGCAGAAGGAAGATCCATTTGCCTCAGTGAACAGGGAAGGGAGTGGGCAGGGCTTTTCTCTTAAAGGGACAGGACAGAGCATTACAGATGAGAGTTCAAATCCTCAGCACTCATATAAAAAACCAGGCGTGACTATATGTGCTTTTAACATCAGTGCTAGAGAGTTAAGACAGGTGGATCCCAGGAACTTGATGGCCAGCCATACTAGCTTAAACAGTGAGCTTCTGGCTCAATGAAAGGCTCTGTCTTAAGCTAAAGAGCAATAATAGAATAAACCTCCTGACATCCTCCTCTGGCTTTTGTAGAGCAATAGAATAAACCTCCTTTGGCTTTTGTATTTATTTGTATGCAATGTGTACACACCTCCATGGATGAATACTCCTTGCATGTATACAGCACATGCACACACACACACATACACACTGGTACATAGAGGCTTGGGTGTTGAAGAATCCTACAAATATCAATTGTGACTAGTTACTTGTCTTTTGGGTGGGCTCTAGAAAGAACTGGTAAAAACTTCAAGATGTGGAATCTCACAAGATTCCTTAGGTCAGTGGAGATAAGTATTGCTCCTGTGACTCCTTTGGCATTTCTTGTGGAAGGTTTTTCTGAAGTAGCAAGCCTGGCCTTATCTATTTTCTTTCTCCTCCTATTTTAGATTATATGCTCACACATGTGATTCCTTCATGAAAATCTATCATGTGGGGATTAATGCCAGAGTCCAGCTCCAGCAGGGTTCAGTCCCAAAGAGGAGGTGTGGAGTCAGGAAGGGGAAGGAGAAGACTGATAGGATCTGAGAGGGAATATAGATGGCTGCCACTTTATTGGGGGGAGGGTGTTATACCTTTTATACTCTCTAATCACACAATGGATTAAATGTGAGAAAAGGGACTTGTGAGTTGGGGTGTGATTTGTGATCAGGAATTGAGGAAGCTAGCATTGATCTTGACAAGTCAATAGGCACCACAATCATGTTAATGGAGGGCCACTCTTTACTCTTGCCAGAGATAAGAATGACTCCCTTTTTAGCAAGCAGGAACTTTCTTCAAGCCTCGAAGGAATGCAGGCTTTTGTCTAAATGTTTGACCTTGGGAAAATGACTTTCTCAGGGGACCAGACACTCCATTATAGAGTATTGTAGCTTATAGTATAACTTAGTTTATTCAAATAGCTAAAACTTAAAATGAGCAAAGAAGAAACTAGACAAATACTATTGTGAACCTAAGTAGACTTTAGAAATTCATAAATTTTGACTATCAAATATATTTATCAAGCATATGTTACTTATCTAAATTTCCTAATAGCTTGCATGTGAGTAGGCAGTGTTATTATTTTGCTGACTTTCCCTGTCACCTGTCCCTTTAGGAGACAAACTCCACCCACTCCCAACCTCCTGCATGCCAAGGCAAGCAGATTTCCTGCCTCCTCTCCTTCATACTCTCTCTTCCTGTATTTCTTCTGAAGAGGTAACTACTGCCTTTAGCCCTATCTCTCTCCCTCTCTCTTTGTCTGCCTCTCTCTTCTTCCCCTTTCCCCATTCCCTTTCCCTCCATAACCCACTAAATAAACTCTATACCCAAACTCTCTCTCTGCGTGGTATATCTGTCTGTCCCTCACCCTTGTGGTCTCTCCCACCAAGGGGATCCACAGAGACCTTTGGGCACCCACTGAGGCCTCAGGTGACCCGCCGCGGTCCTGCCACGGTCCTGCCGCTGTCCTGCCGAGGCCTCAGGTGGCCGACCACTCTGCTGCCTTCAGGGGACCAGCCTCCCACCCCATATCTTAAAAAAAGAAAAAAGAAATAACAGGCAGAGTTATCACACAGTAGCAGAATTTTTTTCCAAAAAATTATTTTTTTAAAGAGACTACGATTGTATACATTTTCATCCTTCACTAAAGCTCCCATAAAATTCCCCACAGAAAGAAGCATAAGGGAACTCCTACAACCCATAGTCAGAATCATTAAAAATCAGCCGGGCGGTGGTGGTGCACGCCTTTAATCCCAGCACTCGGGAGGCAGAGGCAGGTGGATCTCTGTGAGTTCGAGGCCAGCCTGGTCTACAAGAGCTAGTTCCAGGACAGGAACCAAAAGCTACGGAGAAACCCTGTCTCGAAAAATAAAAAAAAAAAAAAAAAAAGAATCATTAAAAATCAAAGTAAAAGGGTGCTGGTAAATTGTGATCAACAAAGCCAAAATGCTGAAAATTTGTCAAGCAGCAATGGTCACTAGGTGGTCCACACCAGATTAGCAACCATTTTGGACCACTAAATTGGTGTTAAATATCAAATGAAAGAGGTAGAAACTAGACTAGTTCAAGTGGGGATGTGGGACCCAGAACAACTTGGCCACATGGGCCGAGAAGAGCTTGGCCACACTGCTGTCTTGACACTTAATAAAAACCAACTAAAAAGTAGGCCTGAATTTCAGTTTACTGGCAGGCAACACTGGGTTCCAGGGAAAGCCATAAGTGGGCACCACCCAGGGAGGGCCAGCAACTAAAGGGAAGTGCCTGACATTCCAAACATTAGATCAGATTAGATAAGATCAACAGATGTCCCTGAACCTGGACTCACCTATTCCCTTTTTTGCCAAGACCCCTAGACAAATGTCAGCCAATTAGGGCCCTGAACACTGAAAATGCCCTCGCCTTAACCTCTACTATGATAGAAAAAAAAAACCCTACCCTAACGGTGCTGGGCACACTCTGCACTCAACCTCTGCATTGGACAAAGAGTCCAAGATTAAGCTTGAATAAAGACTCTTTGATTTTACATGTGAGTGCAGACACCTTGGTGGTTAGGGTGCAGGGGGGTGGACTCTGTGAACTGGACATAACATTTGGGGGCTCATCCAGGATCCTCAAACCCACCAGGACCGGAAGTGTAGGGTTTGAGATTTAAAAGGTGGTATGTTTTTCTAAAAAAGATAAGACAAGCAACATTTGCCTTCAACATTTTATTAAAAAGAGATAGCCTTGGCCCCTAGCTTGGGGGCAACACCGTCAGGCAAGGCCGTGGGCAAGCTATACAAACATGGGTTGGGCTCCACAGCAGCATACTCTTGTGGGTGGGACAGCTGGGCTACACAGCCTTGTGACATGCAGGAGGGCTATTAGACATATCTTGCAAGGGATGGTGTGCCCCAATATGATTTCAAATGCTGAACAGAGAATCTGGGTTTAATTGCTATAGCTGGAGAAGTCAGAGATCTTTTGCTCCCATGCTGCACACTGCCCCCCATTGCTGGTGCATGGGGTCCCTGTGGCCTGCCCTGGGGTTGATCCACCAAACCTGGCTGAGGGCCAAAGGCAAGGAATCACTACCTATAGGTGTTAAGCTGTGGCAGCTGTGTTGTAACGCTGTGCCAGACTTCCCTGTACAAGGGTTGCTGTTGTGCTTTCCTGTCGCTTTAAGGGACAAGCCACGCCCACTCCCATTACCTCTGACCTGTTCATAGCAGTATTATTTGTAATAGCCAGAACCTGGAAACAACCTAGATGCCCTTCAATGGAAGAATGTATGAAGAAAGTGTGGAATATCTACACATTAGAGTACTACGCTGCGGTAAAAAACAATGACTTCTCAAATTTTGCATGCAAATGGATGGAAATAGAAAACACTATCCTGAGTGAGGTAGCCCAGACCCAAAAAGATGAATATGGGATGTATGCACTCATAATTGGTTTCTAGCCATAAATAAGGGTCACGGAGTCTACAATTGGGGATCCTAAAGAAGCTAAGTAAGAAGGTGAACCAAAGGAAAAACATATAGTTGTCCTCTTGGCTATGGGAAGTAGACAAAATTGCCGGGGAGAAAATTGGGATCTTGGGGGTGGGTTGGGATGGAGGTAAGGGGAGATGGGGAGAGAAAAGGGAGAAGGATAGGATGGGGGGAACTTGGGGAAAAAGGAGGATTGGGATAAAGGAAGGTTGGATAGTGGAGCACGGAAGCACAATTCTTAGTTAAGGGAGCCACCTTAGGGGTGGCAAGAGACTTGAACCTAGAGTGGCTCCCAGGTGCCCAAGCCGAGGTCCCCAGTTAGTTCCTTGGGCAGCTGAGGATAGGGAACCTGAAATGACCCTATCCTATAGCAATACTGATGAATATCTTGCATATCATCATAGAACCTTCATCTGGTGATGGATGGAGATAGAGACAGAGACCCACACTGGAGCACTGGACTGAGCTCCCAAGGTCCCAATGAGGAGCAGAAGGAGGGAGAACATGAGCAAAGAAGTCGGGACCATGAGGGGTGCGCCCACCCACTGAGACAGTGGAGCTGATCGATTGGGAGCTCACCAAGGCCAGCTGGACTGTGACTGAAAAAGCATGGGATAAAACTGGACTCTCTGAACATGGCGAACAATGAGGGCTGATGAGAAGCCAAGGACAATGGCATGGGGTTTTGATCCTATGTAATATGCTGGCTTTGTGGGAGCCTAGCCAGTTTGGATGTTCACCTTCCTAGATATGGACGGAGGGGGAAGGACCTAGGACTTACCACAGGGCAGGGAACCCTGACTGCTCTTTGGACTGGAGAGGGAGGGGGAGAGGAGTGGGGGAGGGAGAGAAGGGTGGGAGGAGGGGGAGAAGGGAGGGAGGAGGGGGAGGGAAATGGGAGGCTGGGAGGAGGTGGAAACTTGTTTTTTTTTTCTCCTTTTCTCAATAAAAAAAAAGTTAAAAAATAGATAAAAAATGACAGGAAAACTACACCTATGAAGTGTCGTCAACATGGCTGACTAAACGTGACATAAAAAAATACAGCAACAATAGATATGCTAACATGGAATAGAGAACTATCATGGGGCCTCTGTCAGGGTCCGGTGATATCCCGGACCATAAATTATCTCTCTGGACAAGACCCCAACATAAACTATCTCTCTCTGGACCGGTGTGGAGGCGCCGGGAATAAAGACACAACTCACATGGCTTTATCGGGAGGGAGATGCTCAGTGATCCCTCATGAAGTCCTGAGTTCACATGCTAAAGAATTTCCTTGCTTTATTCTCCAAACAACCTTACATATCAAAACATAAACTAAGGGGTAAAATCATTAGCATTCTGTTTCCTAGGTAACCAGGCTTTTAGTCACGTCCACATCTTCCTGGTCTGTATGCTAGCTGTCACGTAGACTTGAATTAGCACCTCTTTTCAGGCATCCTCCAAATTACAAAGAAAGAGCAAAGCAATATTCTGACCCTTTGTTAGGTTAGCAACAGCCTATCTGGAAGGTTATGTGACCCTTTCAGTACTAACTATGGCTTGATAGCCTGGCTGTCATATCATATAGAAATATGAGCCTACAGGCCTCAACCCTAGACAAACCACTACAGGCAACTGAGGAATGCTGACAGTCTTCCTCAGAGAAGAGTCCCCCCACAATTGGTTATAATAACAAATGATCAGCCCTGAAATCATATACATATACAAGTAACACTCTGTGTACTGAGCATGTTGTATTCATATACTTAAAGAATATAAGTGTGTGTGTTTGTGTGTGCATGTGCATGTACACACAAAAAGAGATCATGAAGTTGAGAGAGAGAGCAACCAAGGGGGGGGGGTATACATGTGAAAGGCTGGAAAGAAGGAAAGGAAAAAGAAATTAAATCAAAGGTAAAAGTTAATGAGAGTTCCCTTTTTCCCACATCCTCATCAATATTTGTTGTCAGTTGTTTTCTTTGTTTTAGTCAATCTGACTGAGACCCCATGAAATCTCAAAGTATTTTAATAGGCATTTATTTAATTGCTAAGGATATAGAATGGTCTTTAAAACTTTATATCATTTTGTGTGTGAGTTGCTTTGCATGAATGAAAGTCTGTGTACCATGTATGTGCCTGCTACCCAGGACAGGCAGATTAGGGAGTCAGATACCCTGAAATTGATGTAACAGACAGTACTGATCCACCATGTGGGGCCTAGAAATGAACCCAGATGCCCTAGAAGATGAGCTGGTGCCATTTTATGACTTCTTTTGAGCTCATTTGTTTATTTGGGTCTTTTGTTTTGTTTTGTTGGGTTTTTATTGTTGTTATTTGAGTTCTTTGTATATTCTGAATGTTAATGCTCTGTCAGAGCCATAGTTGTCAAAGATTCTTTCCCACTCAATGGGCTTCTTTTTCACTATCCTGAATGATTTCTTTGCTGTACAGTAAGAAGTTTTTTAGTTTAATGAAGTTCCATTAGTCAATTTTGGGCTTAATTCCTAAGCCAATGGAGTCCTAGTCAGAAAATCCTTTCCTGCACTTATATTGTCTAGGTTACTGATTACATTTTCTTCTAGCAGTTTCAGTATTTAAGATTTCACATTGAGGTCTTTAATCGATTTGGGTTTGAGTTTTGTTCAAGGTGATAGATACAGGCCTAATTTCATTCTACTTAAAGTGGGCACCCAGTTTTCCCAACACTATTTGTTGAAAATGCAATATTTTCTCCAGTGTATGCTTTTTAGCGTCTTTCTCAAATATCAAATGGCTATAGCTATGTTTTGTTTCATTGACCCATGTGTCTGTTTTTGAGCCAGTACCATTCTATTTTTATTACTAAGGATCTATAATATATCTTAAACTCTGGTATGCTAATCCTTCCAGTGTTGTTCTTTTTGCTCAAGATTGATCTAGCTATCTGGGGTCCTTTGTGGTTTTATATAAATTTTGATTATGAGCAAATTACACCTGTAAGTTTATTTGTAGTAGAATAGGAATATTCACAATATTAATTATATATATATATCCATATATTTTTCTCTATATTTTTTCAGAGATGTAAAATCTTTTCTGCAGAGGTCTTTCATCTCCTTAGTAATGTTTATTCCTAGATATCATATTTTCTTTGTGAATGTGAGTATGTACACTATCTCTTTCTGAGCATGTTTATTATTAGTATATAGAAAGGCTCCTCTCACGGCTTCAGCCTCAAGATAAACCAGATATTAGTTGACCATTTCCACAAGTTCTGTGCCACCATTGGCCCAGCACATCTTGCATGCAGGACAGATGCAGGTTGAAGATTTTGTGGCTGGTTTTTATTTTTGCAGACTGCAGAATAACTTATCAAGCCAAAGAGACTACAACATGGGGGTGAAGGCTTCATGGAGGCAGCAGCTAAATCTCTCTATGCCAATGAGCAGTGTGGATGGTGACTCTTTTGCTTTCCCTTGGAATTCTTTTCCCCCTATGTGGTTTTGTTGCCCAGTCTCAGTACAAGGACTTTTGCCTTATCTTATTCTATCTTGCTTTGTCCTGTTTTGCTGTCATCTTTGGAGACCTGTTCTTTTCTGAAGAAAAACAGAGGAGAAGTGAATCTGGGGGAGAAGGGATGTTGGAGGAGAAGAAAGAGGGAAAACTGTGGTTGGAATGTATTATGTGAGAGAAAAATATATTCTCAGTTTAAAAAAGAGAAAGGCTCCTGGTTTCTGTAAGTAGATTTAGTATCCTGAAAGTGTTGACTATTTTTAGAAGCTTTCTGGTGGAATATTTGAGATCTCTAATGTATAATATTACTTGCAAATAAGGATAATTTGACTTTTTTCCTATTTATATTCATTAACTTCCTTTTCTTGTCTTATTGATCTAACTAGCAGTGTATTAAGGAGTGGAAATAGTGAGAGAAAAGGTCTGTTTTGTTTCAAATTTTAAGAGCATTCCTCAAAGTTTTTCTCCATTTAAGATGACGTTGGCAGTGGGTTTGTCATATATGAACATTATGATGTTTACTTATGTTCCCTTTAGTTCTACTCTCTCCAGGACTTCTATCATGATGACATGGTAGATTTTTCCTCCCTTAATTAGTTGTTTATTGACAGTGGGCTGGAAGGGATGGCAGAATTAGCATTCGCAGACAACACCACACCAGTCACAAGGGCATCAAGAGTGATGGGAAAGCCTGAAGGCCCCCCTCTTCAAAAGCAAGTGGGTAGGCAGGGGCCTGGAGTGTTGATGGGGCAGCCTTAGTTCACCTCTGCTTAGTAGGCATGGTTAGAGATGAAGAGAGATTCGCTGGCTGCGGCTCCAGAATGACCACTTGGGGTGTACTTTCCTTGACAAGCAAGGCTGTTGGCCAGGGCTCACTTGATGTATTGCTCCTGGGCAGCCTTCAGGTTCTCCTTCTTCCTGCCCCAGGCCTTCAGAGCAGAGGCCTGCAGGGCCCAGCCATAAGAGAAAGTCAAGGCCCATGGCTTCAGCAGTTTGCACTTGTTGATGGCATTGAGGTTGATGGAGGCCTCTTCCTCGCTCTGCCCTCCAGACAGGAAAGTGACTCCAGTGACAGCAGGGGGCACTGTGTGATGCAAGGCTGTGACAATTGCCATGGCAATCTCCTCATTGGAATATTTCTGGGTGGGTACAAGCATGGCCTGGGGTGACCATGTTGGGCTTCAGCAGTGTGCCTTCCAGATAGACATGGTGGTCACTCAGAGCCTTGTACACAGCAGCCAGTACCTTCTCAGTCACATACTGGCAGCGCTTTAAGTCATGGTCTCCATCAGGGAGGATTTCAGGCTCCACATGGGTACAATGCCATTCTGCTGGCAGATGCTGGCATAACGGGCCAGAACATTGGCATTTTCCATGATGGCAAGGGCTGAAGGAGTATGCTCCCCTATCTTGAGCACACAGCGCCATTTGGCAAAGTCAGCTCCATCCTTCTTATACTGGGCACAGCGTTCTGACAGCCCATCCAGCCCTTGGGTGGTGGTCTCACCATTGGTTCCTGCCAGGGGTACCACGCCTTTATCTACCTTAATGCCCACAACACCGCCCTTGGACTTGATAACTTGAAGGAAGGGACGTCCATCATCCGCCTTCTGGTAGAGTGTTTCATGGAAGAGGATCACCCCACCCCACCCCACCCCACCCCGCAATGCAGGGGTTCACACGGTCATCAGGAGTTAGCAGCAGCTGGCAGTAGAAACGCCTGTTCTCTTCGGCGTTCTCAGTGCCAATGGACTGCAGCCACTTAGCAATGCTTCCAGGATGCCCTTGCCCAGAGCCACAATTTGGTGAGCGATGTCAGACAGCTCCTTCTTCTGCTCCGGGGTTAGTGCTGGGTATGGGCAGGGCATGGTGCCAGTGGCAGCACGTTCCTGGCATGGGATGGGGTACGGCGGTAGGTGAGCAAAAGGGCGGAGGAGCGAACGCGGATAAAGTCACCAGAACCCCGATCTGCGTGTGTTCCAAAAGAACACAGCCTATTGAGCTGAGGGGGAAGGGGGTGACCGACATGGCAGATTTTTTATCAAAAGGTCTTTTCTTCATTTACTGATATAATCACATGAATTTTTACTTAAAGCCCATTTTTTAAATTTTTTTATTGCGAAAAGAAGAAAAAAAAACATAAACAAAAAACAAGTTTCCACCTCCTCCCAGCCTCCCATTTCCCTTCCCCTCCTCCCACCCTTCTCCCCCTCCTCCCACCCTTCTCCCCCTCCTCCCACCCTTCTCCCCCTCCCCCCACTCCTCTCCCCCTCCCTCTCCAGTCCAAAGAGCAGTCCGGGTTCCCTGCCCTGTGGTAAGTCCTAGGTCCTCCCCCCTCCGTCCATATCTAGGAAGGTGAACATCCAAACTGGCTAGGCTCCCACAAAGCCAGCACATTAAGTAGGATCAAAACCCCCTGCCATTGTCCTTGGCTTCTCATCAGCCCTCATTGTTCGCCATGTTCAGAGAGTCCGGTTTTATCCCATGCTTTTTCGGTCACAGTCCAGCTGGCCTTGGTGAGCTCCCCGTAGATCAGCTCCACTGTCTCAGTGGGTGGATGCACGCCTCGTGGTCCCGAATTCTTTGCTCATGTTCTCCCTCCTTCTGCTCCTCCTTGGGACCTTGGGAGCTCAGTCCAGTGCTCCTGTGTGGGTCTCTGTCTCTATCTCTATCCATCACCAGATGAAGATTCTATGATGATATGCAAGATATTCATCAGTATTGCTCTAGGATAGGGTCATTTCAGGTTCCCAATCCTCAGCTGCCCAAGGAACTAACTGGGAACCTCATCTTGGGCACTAGGGAGCCCCTCTAGGGTCAAGTCTCTTGCCCACCCTAAAGTGGCTCCCTTAACTAAGAACCGTGCTTCCGTGCTCCCCCATCCAACCTTCCTTCATCCCAATCCTCCCCCTTCCCCAAGCTTCCCCCATTCTCCCCCTCTCCCCGCCTCTCTCCCCATCTCCGCTTACCCCCATCCCACCCCACCCCCAAGATCTCCATTTTCTCCCCGGCAATTTTGTCTACTTCCCATAGCCAAGAGGACAACTATATGCTTTTCCTTTGGTTCACCTTCTTACTTAGCTTCTTTGGGATCACCAAGTGTAGACTCCGTGACCCTTGTTTATGGCTAGAAACCAATTATGAGTGAGTACATCCCATGTTCATCTTTTTGGGTCTGGGATACCTCACTCAGGATAGTGTTTTCTATTTCCATCCATTTGCATGCAAAATTTGAGAAGTCATTGTTTTTTAACGCAGCATAGTACTCTAATGTGTAGATATTCCACACTTTCTTCATCCATTCTTCCATTGAAGGGCATCTAGGTTGTTTCCAGGTTCTGGCTATTACAAATAATACTGCTATGAACATAGTTGAACAAATGCTCTTGTCATGTGATAGGGCATCTCTTGGGTATATTCCCAGGAGTGGTATTGCTGGGTCCAGGGGTAAGTTGATCCCGAATTTCCTGAGAAACCGAAACACCGATTTCCAAAGTGGTTGCACAAGATTGCATTCCCACCAGCAATGGATGAGTGTTCCCCTTCCTCCACAGCCTCTCCAGCAAAGGCTATCATTGGAGTTTTTTATTTTAGCCATTCTGACAGGTGTAAGATGATATCTCAAAGTTGTTTTGATTTGCATTTCCCTGATTGCTAAGGAGGTTGAGCATGACCTTAAGTGTCTTTTGGCCATTTGAACTTCCTCTGCTGAGAATTCTCTGTTCAGTTCAGTGCCCCATTTTTTAATTGGGTTAATTAGCATTTTAAAGTCTAGTTTCCTGAGTTCTCTATATATTTTGGAGATCAGACCTTTGTCTGTTGCGGGGTTGGTGAAGATCTTCTCCCAGTCAGTAGGTTGCCTATTTGTCTTGGTGACAGTGTCCTTTGCTTTACAGAAGCTTCTCAGTTTTAGTAGGTCCCATTTATTCAATGAGGCCCTTAAAGTCTGTGCTTCTGGAGTTATACCTAGGAAGCGATCTCCTGTGCCCATCTCCTGTAGGGTACTTCCCACTTTCTCTTCTATCAGGTTCAATGTGTTCTGACTGATAGTGAGGTCTTTAATCCATTTGGACTTGAGTTTTGTGCATGGTGATTGATATGGGTCTATTTTCATTCTTCTACAGGTTGACATCCAGTTATGCCAGCACCATTTGTTAAAAATGCTTTCTTTCTTCCATTGTATACTTTTGGCTCCTTTATCAAAAATGAGGTGTTCATAGGTTTGTGGGTTAAAATTCGGGTCTTCTATACGATTCCATTGGTCAACTTCTCTGTTTTTATGCCAGTACCACACTGTTTTCATCACTGTAGCTCTGTAATAGAGTTTGAAGTCAGGGATGGTAATGCCTCCAGACAATCCTTTATTGTATAGGATTGTTTTGGCTATCCTGGGTTTTTTGTTTTTCCATATAAAGTTGATTATTGTCCTCTCAAGATCTGTGAAGAATTTTGATGGGACCTTGATGGGGATTGCATTGAATCTATAAATTGCCTTTGGTAGAATTGCCATTTTTACTATGTTGATCCTCCCAATCCAAGAGCAAGGAAGGTCCTTCCATTTTCTGATATACTCCTCAATTTCTTTCTTCAATGCCTTAAAGTTCTTGTCAAATAGATCTTTCACTTCCTTGGTTAGAGTTACCCCAAGATATTTTATGCTGTTTGTGGCTATTGTGAAAGGTGAAGCTTCTCTGATTTCCCTCTCTGCTTCCATATCCTTTGTGTATAAGAGGGCGACTGATTTTTTGGAGTTTATCTTGTATCCTGCCACATTACTAAAGGTGTTTATCAGCTGTAAAAGTTCTTTGGTGGAGTTTTTGGGGTCGCTTATGTACACTATCATATCATCTGCAAATAACGAAAGTTTAACTTCTTCCTTTCCAATTCGAATCCCTTTGATCCCCTTATGTTGTCTTATTGCTATTGCTAGAACTTCAAGTACTATATTGAAGAGGTATGGCGAGAGTGGACAGCCTTGTCGTGTTCCTGAGTTTAGTGGGATGGCTTTAAGTTTCTCTCCATTTAATTTAATGTTAGCTGTCGGCTTGCTGTATATAGCTTTTATTATATTTAGGTATGACCCTTGTATCCCTAATCTCTCCAATACTTTTATCATAAAGGGGTGTTGAATTTTGTCAAATGCTTTTTCAGCATCTAATGAAATGATCATATGGTTTTTTTCTTTCAGTTTATTTATATGCTGGATTACATTAATAGATTTTCGTATGTTGAACCAGCCCTGCATCCCTGGGATGAAGCCTACTTGATCATAATGGATGATTTTCCTAATGTGTTCTTGGATTCGGTTTGCCAGTATTTTGTTGAGGATTTTTGCATCGATGTTCATGAGTGAGATTGGTCTATAATTTTCTTTCTTGGTTGAGTCTTTGTGCGGTTTTGGTATCAGAGTAACTGTAGCTTCATAAAAGGAATTTGGCAATGACTCTTCTGTTTCTATATTGTGAAATACATGAAGGAGTATAGGTATTAGGTCTTCTTGGAAGTTCTGGTAGAATTCCGCATTGAAACCATCTGGTCCTGGGCTTTTTTTGGTAGGGAGGTTTTTGATAACCTCTTCTAATTCTTCGCGACTAACAGGTCTATTTAGATTGTTCACCTGGTCCTGGTTTAACTTTGGTATATGGTATTTATCTAAAAAAGTGTCCATTTCCTTTACATTTTCCAGTTTTGTGGCATATAGGCTTTTGTAGTAAGATCTAATGATTCTCTGAATTTCCTCTGTGTCTGTGGTTATGTCCCCCTTTTCATTTCTGATATTATTAATTTTCAAATTCTCTCTCTGCCGTTTGATTAGTTTGGATAGGGGTTTGTCAATCTTGTTGATTTTCTCCAGAAACCAGCTTTTTGTTTCATTGATTCTTTGGATAGTTTTCTCTGTTTCTATTTTGTTGATTTCAGCCCTCAGTTTTATTATTTCCAGTCTTCTACTCCTCCTAGGTGAGTCTGCTTCTTTTTTTTCTAGAGCTTTCAGTTGGGCTGTTAAGTCTCCAATGTGAGCTTTCTCTGTTTTCTTTAAGTGGGCACTTAGTGCTATGAACTTTCCTCTTAGGACTGCTTTCATAGTGTCCCATAAGTTTAAGTACGTTGTTTCTTTATTTTCATTGAATTCCAGGAAGACTTTAATTTCTTTCTTAATTTCTTCCTTAATCCAGGTATGGTTCAGTAGTTGACTGTTCAGTTTCCATGAGTTTGTAGGCTTTTTGGGGGTAGCATTGTTGTTGAATTCTAACTTTAATCCATGGTGATCTGATAAGACACAGGTGGTTACTAATATTTTTTTGTAACTGTGGATGTTTGCTTTGTTACCGACTATGTGGTCGATTTTTGAGAAGGTTCCATGAGCTGCAGAGAAGAAGGTATATTCTTTCCTATTTGGGTGGAATGTTCTATAGATGTCTGTTAAGTCCATTTGATTCATTACCTCCATTAATTCTCTTATTTCTCTGTTAGGTTTCTGTCTGATTGACCTGTCCATTGGTGAGAGAGGAGTGTTGAAGTCTCCTACTATTAGTGTGTGCGGTTTGATGGCTGCCTTGAGTTTTAGCAATGTTTCTTTTATGTACGTGGGTGCTTTTAAATTAGGGGCATAGATGTTCAGAATTGAGACTTCATCCTGCTGAACTGTTCCTGTTATGAGTATAAAATGCCCCTCTCCATCTCTTCTGATTGATTTAAGTTTGAAGTCAACTTTGTTAGAGATTAGTATGGCCACACCTGCTTGTTTCTTAGGTCCATTTGCTTTATAAGCCTTTTCCCAGCCCTTTACTCTGAGTAGGTGGCTGTCTTTGTGGTTGAGGTGCGTTTCTTGTAAACAGCAGAATGTTGGATCCTGTTTTCGTATCCAATCTCTTAGCCTGTGCCTTTTAATAGGTGAGTTGAGTCCATTGACATTAAGTGATATTAATGACCAGTGGATGTTAACTCCGGTCATTTTTTTAGTCGTAGAGTTTGTGTGTTTCCCTTCTTTGATTTGTGTTGGTGAAGGGTCTCTAGATGTCTGAGTTATTGTGGTCATTGTTGGACTCCTTGGTTAGTGATTTTCCTTCTATTACTTTCTGTAAGGCTGGATTTGTGGCTGCGTATTGTTTAAATTTGTTTTTATCCTGGAAAATTTTATTTTCTCCATTTATAGTGAACGAAAGCTTGGCTGGGTATAGTAATCTGGGCTTGCATCCATGGTCTCTTAGTTTCTGAAGTACATCTATCCAGGACCTTCTGGCTTTCATGGTTTCCATGGAGAAGTCAGGTGTAAGTCTGATAGGTTTACCTTTGTAAGTAATTTGGCCTTTTTCCTTTGCAGCTCTTAATATTCTTTCCTTATTCTGTATGCTTTGTGTTTTGATAATTATATGGCGAGGGGATGTTCTTTTTTGATCCAGCCTATTCGGTGTTGTGCATGCTTCTTGAACCTTCATAGGTATATCTTTCTTTAGGTTGGGAAAGTTTTCTTCTATAATTTTATTAAATATATTTTCTGGACCATTGAGCTGCACTTCTTCTCCTTCTTCTACTCCTATTATTCTTAGGTTTGGTCTTTTTATTGTGCCCCATATTTCCTGAATATTTTGTGATGAGAGTTTGTTGGACTTGCTGTTTTCTTTGATCAGAGTGTTTATTTTCTCTATGGTATCTTCAGAATCTGAGATTCTTTCTTCTATCTCTTGTATTCTATTGGTTATGCTTGTTTCTGTAGACTCTGTTTGTTTACTTAAATTTTCCATGTCCAGCCGGCCCTCTGTTTGTGTTTTCTTCTTTGCCTCCATTTCAGTTTTCAAGTCTTGCACCGTTTCCATTATCTGTTTGATTGTTTTTCCTTGGTTTTCTAGGGTATCATTCACTGATTTATTCAGTTCTTCAAACTTTCTGTTATATTTCTCATCCATTTCTATAAGGGCATTTTTTACATGCTGTTTAAGAGCGTCAATCACTTTCATGAAGTCAACCTTTTCTACTTCTTCTTGATTAAGGTGTTCATGTCCTCCTGTTGTGAGGTCGCTGGTTTCTGGTGGCTTCATGTTGCTTTTCAGCTTGTTGGGCGAATTCTTGCCTTGGCGTCTATCCATCTCTTCTTCCAAATGCTCCCTTATGGATCTTCTTTACCGGATCAGGTCTCCTTGCCTACCCAATGCTGGATCTCCCCAACGCTGGGTCTCCCCAAGGCTGGGTCTCCTGGCGCCGAGAGATCAGGCCTCTGTGCTGGTGGGCAGGTCGCAAACAAAGCGCCTACCCTGCTTGGTGCAGGCAGGCCAAAGAAACAAAGGAACTCCCGCCCGCTTGGGTGCCCCGAGGATTCGGACCCAGTGCCCAGACAGGCTGGGCTGGGTGATGTTATGTGCAGAAAGAGGGCGGTGGGGCAAAGTGGGAGGGTTCTGGATGGAAGCTGGGTGGGCTAGGAAGAAAGAGGAGGTATGCAGGGAGTGGGGGCCCTGCCGAGAGCTCAAGAAGGATAGGGGGCCAAAGAACCTCTGAACTCCCCTTCCCGGGCTGGCGCCGCAGGGTCAGAAACTCACCCCAAAGCTGGGTATCCTGGGGCCTAGAGATCAGGCCTCCGTGCTGGTGGGCAGGTCGCAAACAAAGCGCCTACCCTGCTTGGTGCAGGCAGGCCATAGAAACAAAGAGACTCCCGCCCGCTTGGGTGCCCCGAGGATTCGGACCCAGTGCCCAGACAGGCTGGGCTGGGTGATGTTATGTGCAGAAAGAGGGCGGTGGGGCAAATTGGGGAGGGTTCTGGATGGAAGCTGGGTGGGCTAGGAAGAAAGAGGAGGTATGCAGGGAGTGGGGGCCCTGCCGAGAGCTCAAGAAGGATAGGGGGCCAAGGAACCTCTGAACTCCCCTTCCCGGGCTGGCGCCCGCAGGGTCAGAAACTCACCCCAATGCTGGGTCTCCTGGCGCCTAGAGCCCATTTTATGATTACATTTATTGATATATGTTGTACTGTTCTGGCATCTCATGAATAAAGTCAGCTTGATTGTATGATTTTGTTTTCAATATATACCTATATTTGGTTTACAGGTATTTTATTGAGGATTTTTACATCTATGTTCATCAGATATATTATCCTATAATTTTCTATTTTTGTTGTTTTATTTGCCTTGTTTTTGGTAATTGAGTAATACTGTTTTTATTTACTAAAGGAATTTGGATGTATTTTTTTAAGAATTTTAAGAGTGTTGATTGTTGATTATCATTGAATGTCTGGTAGAATTATGCTGTGAATTTATCTGAACCGGGACTTTTTGTTTTTATTCAAAAGGCTTTTTATTACTTTCTTATTTGTTAGGGGTTCACTTAAGTTATTGACCTCTTCTTAGTTTAACTTTGGTGTTATGAAAAAAAACCTTGTCCATTTCTTTTATTAACATTTTTCTAACTTAAGAGAATATCTGTTGTACTTTTGAACTT
This sequence comes from Microtus oregoni, assembly GCF_018167655.1. Taxonomy (NCBI): domain Eukaryota; kingdom Metazoa; phylum Chordata; class Mammalia; order Rodentia; family Cricetidae; genus Microtus; species Microtus oregoni. The sequence continues at coordinate 1,598,035 of NW_024544748.1, read as the reverse complement.
ATAACAATTGTGATTGCCTAGACAAGACTAGCACAAAATTAGACTAATCAATACTTGTCATGGCTCATAGTTTCCTATTCAGTCCTGAAGATTTATGTAGTTAATAGTTAATAGAGGAGAGAAAGACATTTTTTTAGTGGTGAAGTCAGTGGGAAGGTACCTATGCTTCTATAAGCAATCCTAATGAAACTTATTGAATCACACACAAAAAAAGACATGAGAGTAAGAGAGTGGCTAGGTGGGAAGAGGAACAGAATCAGCAAGAGTGGCAGGGGGTACAAGAAAGAATAGTATGTGTGAATGTGATAGAAATATATCATGTACATTTATAAATTGTCACAATGAAACCAACTACTATGAATAATTGGTATATTTAATGAAATTGAAAATGTTTAATAAACAACACCAAGGACATAAAATGACACTACAGTGAAAATTTATATACACTGAATAAATTGAAGATGTCCTTAGAAGATGGAAATACTGTGTTCATAGATTGGCAAAATTCATATTACAAAATTAACTTTATTATCAAGCAGAATCTATAGATTCATTGTTATTGCTCCCAATGCCATTCTTTACTAACATAAAAATATAAATATGACATGGAATTCTAGAGAAAGCAATTTAAAACAAAAATATAATGGTCAAGTCATCACCATACCTGATTTCAAGTCATACAGTAGAGTCATCATACTAATAAAAGCGGTATAGTGCTAAAAAAAAAAAAAGGATAGAATAGAACAATGGGATATAAAACCCAGAAATAAATCCTTATAGCTACACCCACATATATTTTACAAGAATGTAAAAACTACATTGTAAAAGAGATTGCCTCTTTCAAAAATAGTTCTGGAAAAACCAAATATTCACCCATAGACAAATGAAGCCAATTTTTAATCTCTCACCTTATACTAAAAATAAGTTAAAAATAGGTCAAATGCTTTCATAAAATATCTGAAACTCTATAACTGTTAAATAAAATCATAGGGGAAGTGATTCACGATATAGATATGTACAGAGATTTTATAAACACTCAGTAGCCCAGGAAATAAAAGTAATGGTTGATAATAGGAATGCATGAAATAAAAAGATTTCCATAAAACAAATGAAACAAGAGGACTATAATCTACAGAATGGGAGAAAGTATTTGATAGCTATATATGTGACAGAGGATTTAATACCTAGAGTATATAAAGAATAAAATCCAATCAATAAGCAGGCTAATTAAATTATGCTTCTCAAAGAGTAAGTAAAATGGCTTACTATTATGTAGATAAATTGACATGGCATACAACTGCCTCCCTAGCATTTCTATTTATATTAATAGAGAATGATACTCTCAGACTTCATCAGAAAAGCTCCTCTCCAGTGAATGACACAGAATACAGAGACTCATAATTGCTCAAGGTTCTGATAAATGACCATTGGTGGCTCACCTCTAAACAAGTTATTTTATAGTGTTCCATTTAAAGCTTAGGGAATACTGAAGAGGGGACAGAAAGAATATAAAGTCTTGAAGATAAGGAGAAGAACTATTAAATACTATTTTCTGAAAAAGACACAGCAATTGCAATCCTGAACTCATAACAGATAATGTTGTCCACATGAAGTATACACGAGAATGGACCTTTCACAATCAGACATAGATAGCAGAGTGTCCTAATGTGGGTTTCCATTAATGTGAAGAGATACCATGACCATGGCAACTCTTATCAAGAAAAAAATTTAATTGTGGTGGCTCATTTACAGTTCAGAAGTTTAGTCCATTATTGTCATGTTAGGAAGCAAGTCAGCATGTGGGCAGACATGATTCTTGAGAAGGAGCTGAGACTTCTTACATCTTGACTCACAGGCAGCAGGAAGTGGTCTGTTTCATTGGGTATGGCTTGAGCATATATGTCACCTCCACAGTGACACATTTCTTCCAACGAAATGTTCACACTTACTCCAACAAGGCCACAATTCCTAATAGTGGCACTTCTTTTGGGGACTATTTTTTTTTTCAAACCACTACAGAGAGGATTCAGGAGGCCCTGCCCCTTGTAGATGAACTGAGAGCTATGGGTAGATTCTGGGATAAAAGAAGTTATTACTTTAATTATCTACCCACCAATGAGCCCACCAGACTCCAGTAGGGATTTGAGGAAGATAAGGAAGTGAGTGTGTGGAGAGAGTAGTCAGAATATATTACATACATGTTTGAAATTGTCAAAGAATAAAAGTAATAAAATGTTAAAAATATGAAAAAGACATGTCTAGATATCAAGGGGATGCAAATTAAAATGGCAAATTAAAATCACCCCCCCCCCCAAAATGGCTATCATTTAGGAAACAAACAACAAAAAATGCTTGTGGACATGTGGGGAGAAAAGAACCCTGTTGGTGGAATTATAAATTAGTACAACCACCATGTATACATAAAAGACGGTTATTCAAAGTAATAGAAATAGACCTGACATATAATCCAGCTACACAACTTTTAGGTATGTATCTGAAAGACTCTAAATCAACATACCTCAGAGATACTTGCATACCCATGTTTATGTAGCACCTTTCCACTATAACCAAGTTATGGAATCGACATCAACAGGTGAATGGATAAAGAGAATTGGTATGTATACACAGAATTAAATTTTGTTCACTCAAAATAAAAAATGAAATTATGTCAGTTTTAGGAAACTAGATCCAATTATAAATCATCTTATTGAACAAAATAACTACATTTGAGAAAGACTAGTGTTACATATTTTCTCTCATTTTTGGATCCTAGTCTTTATATGACTACATAAAACTACACAAGAGGAAGTGGTAGAAAGGGAAGGCTATATAATATGATCAAAGTATATGATATACATGAGTGAAAATGTCTTCATGAATTCCATCACTGTGTACAATATATGTATGCCAATAAAATTTAAATATCAACTACAATAAGCAACTACCTGGAGAAGTTGTTAATGATGAGTAATCATATATCTTGATAGGATAGATCAATGGTTCTCAACCTGTGGGTTGAGATCCTTTTGGAAAATCTCCGCCTTCAAAAAATATTTACATTATAATAATGAAATATCAACAAAAATAATTTTTATTATTTTGAGGGTTGGGAATCACCACACAACATGAGAAACTATATTAAGGGGTCACAGCATTAAGAAGGCTGTGAACCACTGTGAGAGATAGACTTTTTGTAAAGTAGACAGAGTTGAGAATTTATATGGTCATTTTGTTGCACGATATCTAATTGTTCTTAATGAAAACCTGGAGTCAGCTATTAGGGGGTAAAAGCTGAAAGATCAGAGAAGCAGAGCAGTCAGTCACTAGTTCTTACCTCTATGAAATCCTTAGACTGAATGCTGTCTCTATAAAACCTCATACTGAATCCTGACCTCCTGTTTCCTCCCACTTATATTCCCCTCTCCACCCAGTCATACCACTTCACATCTCTACTTCCCTAGTGCTGGGATTAAAGGTGTGTGTAACCACTGCCTGGTCAGTATGGTTAACCCTTGTGGTTAGTTCCACACTCTAATCTTCAGACAAGCTTTATTTGTTAAAGCACAAACAAAATATCACCACAATGGTTTCTATTAATTTCTGTAAATTCTCTATGTAGGAAATTTATCCCAGGAATATTTACCTTTGAAAATCAAGTGTTTTGAAGCATACTTCTTATACTGACAATGATATATCAGATATCTACCTACCTATCAGTGTTGGTAATATATGAAACACTTTGGGTATTTTCTGACCTGAACATAACTGCTGAGCATTGGATACATTTGTAATTGTAATGAAGATTTTATGCCTGAATACTATTAATTATGGATGTCAAATGTGAACAAATAATATCCATAGGCAGTTAACAATAGAATGCCATTTTTTGTTTAGTAGGCAGCCTGAATATGATGGGTAAAAGGTGTATATACTTCTACAGCAGTGGTTCTCAACCTTAATGCTGTGACCCTTTAATACAGTTCCTCAAGTTGTGGTAACGCCCCCCCAACCATAAAATTATTTTTGTTGTTGCTTCATAACTACTTCATAACTGTAATTTGCTACTGTTATGAATTGTAAAATAAGTATTTGTAGAGATAGAAGCTTGGCAAAAGGTCACTACCTACAAGATGGGAACTTCTGCTTTAAAGAACTCAAAGAACTTTTAGAGGTATTGGAGAGCAGACTTACTATTACATTAGCCATCTATGCCTTGGTACATTGAAGAGGCTAGAAATCTCACTGATAAACAGAATGGTCAGTAGCTAAAATATAATTAAGTGTATAATTTTTTTGTATTTGTGAGGATCTTTTGTCAAAATTGTAGGTAGGAAGAACTCTAATGGTAAAATCTAATAAATTGCTTTTTCAAGGAATTTGAGAAACTACAGTGTCATAAAACAGAATGTTGAATGAAAGTAGGCTCTGAGTTTGAGTATGCATATTTGAAATTGTGTATAGTCTCACTATGAAAGGCTTATTTTGTGAAAATACAAGCCATGGTATTACATGGAAATCCTTAAGAACCTAATTGATTGCTAGGTAGATCCCTTCAATAGGTGTAAGAGGAGGGCCTGCTTGTTCATCCCAGCCACCCAGAACTAAAATAATCAAGCCCTCTCAGATTCTCAGATTTTACATGAATTTAGTTGGCCCCATGTTGGGAGCCAATTTGTAGAAGTGCCCACTTGTTTGTACCAACTGCCCAGCTGCTCAGTCCCAAAATAACCACACAAAAACTGTATTCATTAAATCACTGCTTGACCCATTAGATCTAGCTTCTTATTGGCTAACCCTTATATTAATTTAACCCATTTCTATTACTTTGTATATTGCCATGTAGCAGCTGTAATTATTCAGCCACAGATAAGGCTGTACTTCCAGGTTCTACAGGCAGGCACATGTGGGCAGACCCTTGGGAACAAAGGGACCTGCGTGACCCAAATGCACGCATGTGTGGTTACCTCCACGTGTGATTCAACTAAAAACCTTGCACACACGCATGGATCACCCATCATCAGCATGTGACGTAGCCACACCAACCCCCTGTGTGCATGTACTTGGTAGCTTCTAAAAGCTGGACACACCATTTTTGCCCTCTTTCCCTGCACACTGTTTCTGAGGCCTGTACACACCACCTCATCTCTAATAAAATCCTAAGTGGGTTTGTTTGTGTCTCATGTTTTTTCTCACTCACGTCAGATCATTACAACAATGGCTTACCAGCAAAGATTCAGCATGTCTGTCTCTGGTGGCTCCATGGTGGCTCTCTGACTCTGCCTTCTTCTTCCCAGCATTCCATTTGGTTTTCCCCGCCTACCTAAGTTCTACCCTATCAACAGGCCCAAAGCAGTTTCTTTATTCATTAATGGTAATCACAGCACACAGAGGGGACTACCATATCACGTAGGGCTTTGCAAAGTTCTAGTAACAGAGAATTGTGAATTTTGGTGTGATACAATTAAACTTACACAATTAAGTTCACAGTCTTTTGCCCTTCATTATAGTTTCTGGTAAAATAAGCCTCATTGGGTAATGCAACATGGATAATATTGATAAAATCACTTTTTAACTCTCCTAGTATTTCTGTAAATTAAATCAGATTATATCTACATATATAGAAAACACCATGCCACATATGATTAAAGACATTTTTGCTATTTCTAACCTTTTTTTTAATTTTTGACTTACTGCAATTTCTCTGACTTCCTTATAAACTTGGTAATGAAAATTTTGAACAAAGCATTGACATATTTTTAATTTTTAGATTATTTATTTGAGATGAATTTTCCTTATCACAATGCTCTCTTCATTTTCATATTCAACAGTATTTCTTTTTAATCTGTAATCAGAGACACCTGAAGTAGTTTACTTTTAAATATGGTTAGAGTTGAAAAAAATCCAAGATGACCTTCATCAAGTTGAAAAAAAAATTCCTTTCATTTAGAGTTTTCTGAACATCTTCGTTGTAAGTGGGTGTTAAATTTTTCAATTAACTTCTCTCCATATGTAAATGAGCACATTTTCTCTATTATAGTAATATCATGAATTACATTCTTTTTAGAGTACTAAACTAACTTTGCATTCCATTATACCCCCATGTTACTCTTTTGTGTAAATATAACTAAGATGAATATGTATAATCACTTTGGATTTGAAAGGCTTTGATTGACTCAAGAGCTCTGCCTCTTCATAAGGTTTAGGTCAGATCATGAGATGGATCAAAGAGGTGATGGCTTTGGGCAAGAGGATATGGAGGCTAAGTTGGTGCTTGAAGATCAACTATAGCAACTGTAATTCACATAATTACTTCCCTCTTAAAGTTTTCACTTTACAAGTTTTCCTGGGAAGCATAGAAGTGCTTCTCTATGCATATGGATGAAGGTTGGTATGACATAGGCAGGTTCAGACAGTAATCACTGCACGTTCTTCTGATCTTCATGCAAAAAGAACCTGCTATGAAGAACCTGCTATCTAGTTAGCAGGAAAATTCAAGTTACTCCACCTCCTGGTTCCAACTCTTCATTCATGTAGTGAAAACACTCTCTTTGGTATGTTCCCAACCTGTAATTAGAAATGGTGATGACTTTAGTACTGGGACATTCCTGACTAATCTTTGCTCTGCTGCTGCTCTTACCTTGGTTGAGGATCTCTCACTGCTTCAACACCCTGAGGCTCTTCTTATTCAGTCTTCTCAATTTTTCTTCCTCTTGTTTGGTATTTCATAGCCTGTTTCCTGCCTCTATTATTATTTAAGGTTGACTCAATCTCTTGCCTTTTTAATTCTATATTTATCTTAACTTTCTGGAAGACTTTAACTAACATGAAATCTATACCAACGCACTTTAATTCTGAATTTTAAAGTATTCTTAAAATTCAACAATAAAAATACAAAGCATTTTCTTTCTTGATCAGTATGGGTGGAAGCCTTGAATATAGACATTTCACAAAAGAACATAATGTATGGACAATCAGTATATGAATGATCATCTGTTATCAGGGGAATGTAAATTGTCTCCACGATGAAATGTAAGAACACAAAATGGCTAAAATGACTAGTACCTTCAATTGTCAATGAGAACGTAAAGAAATCAGAAAAAAAAGAAACCTCTGTGGGAATGCATAGTGTACCCACCTTTAAGGAAGTCTTAGAAATTTCTTTTAGTTAAATATGTAGCCATGGATGGGGGGGGGGGTCTGAGGCAGGAGGTTCATAAGTTAGAGGTCACTCAAAGGTATAAAATCCTGGCCCCAAAATATCAAAAAAAAATAAAGAAAAATTTAAATATGCAACTTCTCTATTTTGGCATTTCTACTTCCATGTATTTTTCTAAGAAAAAAATATACCATGTCCATGCATAGTCTTGTACCTACATATTCAGAATGGTTGTACTCAAAAGACTTAAAAAGTAGAAAAATTCTAAATCTATACAAAGGGGATAATTGTTAATATGCAGAAAATTAAGAAAATTAAATATTCCTTAGCAGTAAGATTCTAAGTAAAGGGAGCTGGGCATAGATTATAATTCCATTTATATGAAGATCAAGGGCAGGTATGTCAAATCAGTGGTGAAACATCAAAATGGGGAGAGGGAAATATGCAAGTACAGACATTTGCCAAAAGTCTTCTAATTGTTATGTTTAGGATGGTGCATTTGTGCATTGCGTGGTCCATAAATTTGACCAAAATGAAGTAATTGCTAACATATATTGAACTTCAGTGGGTAGTTTTATTTGTCATGGTTGTACATGATAGCAATTCTCAAACATTTGAACAAATAGCTAGTTGTGAAACATGAGTCAAATTTCTTTCATTTGCAGAATAAAGATATTAATATTGAAGAGGGAAATCTTGAAGGTATCCTATTATGTTGGCATAAAACTTGAAGCACCAGTACAACCATGTAAATTTTAATAAATGCCTTTAGACAATTTCCTTCCACATGGATCTGAAATGGCTTATGACTTAAGTGAACCAGTAGATGATTTGTATAGGTGATCTTCCATGATCTCTAAGACCATACATTAAAAGGTCAAGTAGCTTTCACTTCAGTGCTTGAGGAGGCATGAACATGTAAGAATTTTGAGTGCCTAATGGGGGAACCAAGTAGAGAAGCTACATGGAGAGGAAAGTCTCTCAGTCCCTAGCTACTACCTATGATAAAACAGAAGACTTGAAGTGAGAGCAGCAGAGGAACTGATCAGCTGAGGCCAGCACATCTACAAATAATGAAAAATAACATTTGGATTCTATGGACAATCATGTTTAAAGTGATATCCTATGCAATTATAGATAACTGAAATGATAAAACAAGTAAGATAAAACATTGACATTAACTCTATACAGAAGAAAAGTATATGGGAGGCTCCTTGCTTATTCCTGCAACTTTCCTGTATGATTGAAATCATATAAATGTAAACTTAAAAACTATACAATACTGAATTAAGATAACTATTAATATTTTCTAAAACCAATCTTTACATATAATGTATAAAATTAAATAAAACCTCTCTATAATTATTCAGAAGAGTTGTATCATTCACAAAATATTGAAATGTTTATAAATAAGTATTTTAGATAGAACATTAACTAAGAAGTTACCAGTGGGATAATTTATTTGAAAATTCTTTTACTGTCAGATTCAAAGTATTTTAAATGTCAAAAGATAGTAAGAAAAAGAAGAGACTCAACCAAATGCAAAAATGTCCAAATCTGCATTAAAATTCTGGTAAATTAGTAGTAAGAGGTGGGGAATGGAGCCTCATTCTTATCTGAAACCTTGTTGAGTACAATGGTTTTCACCTACTATCGCATCAGCATTTTGCCTTCTGATATCCAACAAGAATGGCATCTTAGCTCTCTCTCCAGCATTCTAGCCCTTCCCTAGCTCAAATCACAAACTTTTCCTAAATTCCTTACAAAAAATTGTCTGTACATATAGTCAGGTAGTTACAGAAATGACCCCACTTTAGTACCAGTGATCTGCATTTCCAGCCTTCTGTTTGCTGTGACAAAATGCCTGACAAGAACCTGAAGGAGATGGATAATTTAAGGTCATGGTTTCAGTCCATCATAGTAGAGTAGAGCAACTCATATTATAGTAAAGAGGAAGCAGAGATGACATTAATGCTAACTGGCTTTCTACTTTTACTTCATATGGTCCTTCACTGTATGGAAAATGCCACCACTGTGACCTTCTTTAGTTTAATCTCTCTGAAAATGCTGAATCTCTTAGGTAGTTCTGAGCTTAGTACAGTCAGTATTTAAGAGTAAATATCATAGAGCATATAACTTTATTTCTCTTTGCTTTTGAACAATTGAAGCTACCAGATGGACATGTGATTCTGTTATTTTTCTTAAATGCTGAGATGTTAATTGTTTATGAACATAAAGTAAAATAAACCATCATATAAACCACATTCTATAATTTTAAGGGCTCAAAAGAAAGCCAAAGGAACTGACGGCAGTGCCCAAAGCCTTCCCATTTTTACTTTTCATCTTTACTCCAGACAAGAAAAGAGCTCAACTGAAGAGTAAATCTGAGAACGAACAGAATAGTGATGGGGTATCTCTTGTCAATATGTGCAGATTAAGTACAGTCAAGAAAAGATAGCACAAAATCCAAGCATACTTGTGTTAGTTACTTTTCTATTGCTGTGAGAAAGCACCATGATCATGGCAATTTATAGAAGAAAGAGTTTGACCCACTCCTGCCTAGACCACCAAAGCAGCAGGATGTGAGCTGCCCCACTGAAAAAAAGCCTGCCTGCAGCAAGGTAGGCCTTTTGTCTGCGAGCTACCTGGCCAGCAAGGAGATCTGATCTTAGTACCAGAAGATCCATCAGTGGGGTGAGTGAGTTCCTGACCTGCAGCAGCAGCTCGGGAGACAGAACACGGATATTCATCAACCCCCTATACTTCCTGGTCTTTCTGCAGGAGCTATTCTCCCTGGCTACTGCCTTTCTCTTCCTACCCCACCCAGCTTGCATCCAGAAAACCCCTCCATTCTCCCTCCCCACTTCGGGCCCATAACATCCCCCAGCTCAGCCTGTTTGGGCGCTGGGACCAGGTAGGTAGTGAATGCAACCTGGTGGGCAGGAGTTCCGTTGTTTCAATAGCCTGCCTGCAGCAAGGTAGGCCTTTTGTCTGGGAGCTCCCTGGCCAGCAAGGAGACCTGATCCTGTAAAAGAAGATGTATAGGGGAGCATTCGGAGGAAGAGATGGGCAGGCACCAATGCAAGAATTCCTCCAAAAATTTGAAAAATAACATGAAATCACCAGAACCCAGTGAACTTACAACAGGAGGACTTGAACACCTTAATCAGGAAGAAGTAGAAAAAATTGACTTTATGAAGGTGATAGAGGACCTTAAACAGGAGGTAAAAAACTCCCTTAAAGAAATGGATGAGAAGAATAACAAAAAGTTTGAAGAACTGAGTAAATCCGTAAATGATATCGTAGGAAACCAAGGAAAACCAATCAAACAGATAATGGAAACAGTTCAAGACTTGAAAACTGAAATGGAGGCAAGGAAGAAAACACAAACAGAGGGCCGGCTGAACATGGAAAATCTAGGTAAACGAATAGAGACTACAGAGACAAGCATAACCAACAGAATACAAGAGATAGAAGAAAGAATCTCAGATTCTGAAGATACCATAAAGAAAATAAATGCACAGATCAAAGAAAACAGCAAATTCAAAAAATTCTCATCACAAAACATTCAGGAAATCTGGGACACAATAAAAAGACCAAACTTAAGAATAATAGGGGTAGAAGAAGGAGAAGTGTAGTTCAATGGTCCAGAAAATATATTTAATAAAATTAAAGAAGAAAACTTTCCCAACCTAAAGAAAGATATTCCTATGAAGGTTCAAGAAGCATACAGAACACCGAATGGGCTGGATAAAAAAATCCCCTTGCCATATAATAATCAAAACAAAAAACAGACAGAATAAAGAAAGAATATTAAGAGCTGCAAAGGAAAAAGGTCAAGTAACTTATAAAGGTAAATCTATCAGACTTACACTTGACTTCTCTATAGAAACTATGAAAGCCAGAAGGTCCTGAATAGATGTACTGCAGAAACTAAGAGACCATGGATGCAAGCCAAGACTACTATACCCAGCCAAGCTTTCGTTCACTATAAATGTAGAAAACAAATTTTTCCAGGATATAAAAAAATTTAAAAAATATGTAGCCACAAATCCAGCCTTATAGAAAGTAATAGAAGGAAAATCACAAACCAAGGAGTCCAACAATGCCCACAATAACTCAGACATCTAGTGACCTTTACCAGCACAACTTGAAGAAGGGAAACACACAAACTCTACTACCAAAAAAATGACAAGAGTTAACAACCACTGGTCATTAATATCGCTTAACACCAATGGACTCAACGCACCTATAAAAAGGCACAAGCTAAGTGACTGGATACTAAAACAGAATCCAACATTCTGCTGTTTACAAGAAACACACCTCAACCACAAAGACAGACATCTACTCAGAGTAAAGGGCTGGGATAAGGTTTATCAAGCAAATGGACCTAAGAAACAAGCAGGTGTGGCCCTACTAATCTCTAACAAAGGTGACTTCAAACTAAAATCAATCAGAAGAGATGGAGAGGGACATTTTATACTCATAACAGAAACAATTCATCAGGATGAAGTCTCAATCCTGAATATCTATGCCCCTAATATAAAAGTACCCACTTATGTAAAAGAAACATTGCTAAAACTCAGGCAGTAATCAACCCGCACAGAATAATAGTAGAAAACTTCAACACTCCTCTCTCACCAATGGACAGGTCAATCAGACAGAAACCTAACAGAGAAATTAGAGAATTAATGGAGGTAATGAAGCAAATGGACTTAGCAGACATCTATAGAACATTCCACCCAAGTAGGAAAGAATATACCTTCTTCTCTGCAGCTCATGGAACCTTCTCGAAAATTGACCACATACTCGGTAACAAAGCAAACTTCCACAGTTACAAAAAAATATTAGTAACCACCTGTGTCTTATCGGATCACCATGGATTAAAGTTGGAATTCAAAAACAATGCTATTCCCAGAAAGCCTATAAATGCATGAAAACTGAACAGTCAACTACTGAACCACACCTGGGTCAATGAAGAAATTAAGAAAGAAATTAAAGTCTTCCTTGAATTCAATGAAAATAAAGACACAACATACTCAAACCTATGGGACACTATGAAAGCAGTCCTAAGAGGAAAGGTCATAGCACTAAGTGCCCACTTAAAGAAAACAGAGAAAGCACACATTGGAGCCCACCTGAAAGCTCTAGTAAAAAAGAAGCAGATTCACTAGGAGGAGTAGAAGACTGGAAATAATCAAACTGAGGGCTGAAATCAACAAAATAGAAACACAGAAAACAATCCAAAGAATCAATGAAACAAAAAGCTGGTTCTTGGAAAAAAATCAACAAGATTGATAAACCCCTATCCAAACTAATCAAAGAGCAGAGAGAGAACACGCAAATTAATAAGATCAGAAATGAAAAGGGGACATAACCATAGACACAGAGGAAATTCAGAGAATTATTAGATCTTTCTACAAAAGCCTGTATGCCACAAAATTGGAAAATGTAAAAGAAATGGACATTTTTTAGATAAGTACCATATAACAAAGTTAAACCAAGACCAGGTGAACAATCTAAATAGACCTGTTAGTCGCGAAGAATTAGAAGCTGTTATCAAAAACCTCCCTATCAAAAAAGCCCAGGATCAGATGGATTCAATGCAGAATTCTACCAGAACTTCCAAGAAGACCTAATACCTATACTCCTTAATGTATTTCACAATATAGAAACAGAAGAGGCATTGCCAAATTCCTTTTATGAAGCTACAGTCACTCTGATACTAAAACCACACAAAGACTCAACCAAGAAAGAGAATTACAGGCCAGTCTCACTCATGAAATCGATGCAAAAATTCGCAAAATATTGGCAAACTGAATCCAAGAACACATTAGAAAAATTGTCCATTATGATCAAGTAGGCTTCATCCCAGAGATGCAGGGCTGGTTCAACATATGAAAATCTATCAATGTAATCCATCCTATAAATAAACTGAAAGAAAAAAACCCTATGATTATTTCATTGGATGCTGAAAAAGCATTTGACAAAATTCAACATCCTTTTATGATAAAAGTCTTGGAGAGATTAGAGATACAAAGGTCATACCTAAATATAATAAAAGCTATTTACAGGAAGTAGACAGCTAACATCAAATTAAATGGAGAGAAACTCAAAGCCATCCCACTAAACTCAGGAACACGACAAGGCTGTCCACTCTCGCCATACCTCTTCAATATAGTGCTTGAAGTTCTAGCAATAGCAATAAGACAACATAAGGGGATCAAGGGGATTCGAATTGGAAAGGAAGAAGTTAAACTTTCGTTATTTGCAGATGATATGATAGTGTACATAAGCGACCCCCAAAACTCCACCAAAGAACTCCTACAGCTGATAAATACCTTTAGTAATGTGGCAGGATACAAGGTCAACTCCAAACAATCAGTCGCCCTCCTACACACAAAGGATAAGGAATCAGAGAGGGAAATCAGAGAAGCATCACCTTTCACGATAGCCACAAACTGCATAACATATCTTGGGGTAACTCTAACCAAGGAAGTGAAAGATCTATTTGACAAGAACTTTAAGGCATTGAAGAAAAAAATTGAAGAGGATACCAGAAAATGGAAGGATCTCCCTTGCTCTTGGATTGGGAAGATCAACATAGTAAAAATGGCAATTCTACCAAAGGCAATTTATAGATTCAATGCAATCCCCATCAAGGTCCCATCAAAATTCTTCACAGATCTGGAGAGGACAATAATCAACTTTATATGGAAAAACAAAAAACCCAGGATAGCCAAAACAATATTATATAATAAAGGAACTTCTGGAGGCATTACCATCCCTGACTTCAAACTCTATTACAGAGCTACAGTAATGAAAACAGCGTGGTATTGGCATAAAAACAGAAAAGTCGACCAATGGAATTGAATAGAGGACCCGAATTTTAACCCACAATCCTATGAACACCTGATTTTTGATAAAGAAGCTAAAAGTATATAATGGAAGAAAGAAAGCATCTTCAACAAATGGTGCTGGCATAACTTTATGTCAACCTGTAGAAGAATGAAAATAGATCCATATCTATCACCATGCATAAAACTCAAGTCCAAATGGATTAAAGACCTCAACATCAATCTGAACACACTGAACCTGATAGAAGAGAAAGTGGGAAGTACCCTACAACAGATGGGCACAAGAGATCGCTTCCTATGTATAACCCCAGCAGCTCAGACATTAAGGGCAACATTGAATAAATGGGACCACCTAAAACTGAGAAGCTTCTGTAAAGCAAAGGACACTGTCACTAAGACAAAAAGGCAACATACTGACTGGGAGGAGATCTTCACCAACCCCACAACAGACAAAGGTCTGATCTCCAAAATATATAGAGAACTCAAGAAACTAGACTGTAAAATGCTAATTAACCTAATTAAAAAATGGAGCACTGAACTGAACAGAGAATTCTCGACAGAAGAAGTTCAAATGGCCAAAAGACACTTAAGGTCATGCTCAACCTCCTTAGCAATCAGGGAAATGCAAATCAAAACAACTTTGAGATATCATCTTACACCTGTCAGAACGGCTAAAATCAAAAACACCAATGATAGCCTTTGCTGGAGAGGTTGTGGAGGAAGGGGTACCCTCATCCATTGCTGGTGGGAATGCGAACTTGTGCAATCAGTGTGGCGGTTTCTCAGGACATTTGGGATCAACCTACCCCAGGACCCAGCAGTATCACTCTTGGGAATATACCCAAGAGATGCCCTATCATATGACAAAAGTATTTGTTCAACTATGTTCATAGCAGCATTATTTGTAATAGCCAGAACCTGGAAACAACCTAGATGCCCTTCAATGGAAAAATGGACGAAGAAAGTGTGGAATATATACATATTAGAGTACTACTCAGTGGTAAAAATACAATGACATCTTGAATTTTGCATGCAAATGGATGGAAATAGAAAACACTATCCTGAGTGAGGTAACCCAGACCCAAAAAGATGAACATGGGATGTACTCACTCATAATTGATTTCTAGCCATAAATAAAGGACATTAATACAAAAAAAGAGTTTGTTTGAACTTGTGGTATCAGATGTGTAGTGAAATAACCACATAGAAATTTTATTAATTAAATTACTGCCTGGTCCATTATCTCTAGCTTCTTATTGGCTAACTCTCACATCTTGATCTAAACCATTTCTCTTAATCTGTGTTCACCACAAGGGCATGGCTTCCTCGCATAAGTCTGACTAGCATCCACCTTGGGCAGGAGAACCATGGCGTCTGCCACTTTGCCCTTCTTCCCAGCATTCAATTCAGTCTACTCCACCTATGTAAGTGCTGCCCTATCAAAAGGCCAAGGCGGTTTCTTTATTCAACCAATGAAAGCAATACATAGACGGAAGAGCCTCCTATACCACAGATGGTTAAGAATCCATCACTATCGCAGTGAAAAGTCATGGCAGCAGGAAAAAAGCATGGCATCTGAATCATAAGCTGAGGACTCATACCCTGACGTTCAAGCATGAAGCAGAGAGAACAAACTAGAAATGTATTGAGTCTTTAAACAGTCAAAACCCACCTCCAGTCACTTACTTCCTCCAATAAGGTCATACCTCTAAAACCTCCCCAAACAGCACCACCAATTAGGGACCAAGTATTCAAATACATGACACTATCAGGGATATTTTCATTCAAACTACCACACTAATCTACAAGGGGTACCAACTAAGTGGTCATTCATGAAGTTGGGTTCAATAAATTCCATAAAGTAATCTCCATTAAGTAGCCAGTCAAAAACTCAAGGCATTTAGCTCTATTTGGAAGAAATTAACCATAAAATAGTCTGACAGTGACTAGTGATGAGCTAGTGATTTGTAGGTTAGGGAAATTGTACATCTCAAATAGTTAAGAAATGTACAAGTGGAAATATACTGGTATCCATTCCTTCCTTATGCTAGTTTAGAATGGTAGATATTTCTAGATGGTAGAATATGCAATTACCAGAAAACAAATATTAAGAGACTAAACTTACATTCTATAGACATTAGAAGATAGACCAAGCAGTAGTCATTTGTTGAACAAATGTTTCTTTAATTTTTTAAAGATTTAGCTTATTGTGTGTATGAATGCTTTGCCTACATGCATGTATTGCACCACATGTGCGACTGTGGAATTCAGAAGGGGGATTGGGTCAACAGGAAGAACTGGAAATACAGAGGGTTGTGAGTCACCACTCAAGTGCTTAGACTACTGGCTGGCCCTCTACAAGAGCACCAAGTGCTCTTAACCATGAGCCATCTCTCTAGCCCCTGAGTTCATTCCACAGGCAATGTTCTAGGCAACAGAGATGTACATTAGTTCATTTCTAACAATTAATACCTGAGGGCAGGCAACATTATTAAGAAAGATTTATTTTGTCCACCTTGATGGAGGTTCAAGGGTATACTTCAGGTTCAAGGATATAACTGGCATTAGCTCAGTTCTGTTCACAGCCAGGTTGGTGGGAGTGGGAGTTGGTGGGAGAAGTAAGAAAAGTTCACATGCCAGACAAAATGCCAAAGCATGATTCAGAGGTTAAACAACTCCTTGTCACTCCAGGAGATCAGCATTTTCTTAGGAAGGTGACACTCCCAATGACCTAAGAACTTTTCACTAGGCTCAACTTCTTGAAGCTTCCATAACCTCCCATATCTTCACACTGTAGACCAAGATACAAACAATAAACTCTTGTAGAACAAAAATGAAACCATAGCAGGTGGTAAAATTGGAGACTAGTTGGCTATGGAAACAGATGGAGAAGATGGAGACAAAGGTGGAGTGGTTGGTTTATAATACAAATTCCCTGATTCTAAAACCTATTTGTGTTTCTGGACTTTCATAGTTCAAATTCTCAAAGTATCTTCTCTTTGAGTCAGACCAATCTTTTATCTTTTTATGTTGCATTTATTATCAAAATGCCTTCTGCTTCTTTTGTTTCATCTCTCTAAAGTCATTTAGTTATCAGGACCCATCTCAAATCTTTCCTCTTCTGGGAAACCTTTCCTGAGAACTGTATTTGTAGATGGAGGATGATTTCATAGTCAAGGACATGTGCTTTATATTAAACAGATTTTTGTTTGACTCTTTGCTCTACCATTTATTAGCTGTGTAATGTCTTCTGAGACTTTGTTCGCATTTAAGAAGATAATATCTCCCTTGTAGAATTTTTGTAATAATTTTAATATGGTACCAGTTTAAGCTTCAGTTTCCCCATTTAAAAAAGCAGAAAAGATTTTAGGAATGTTCTAGGTCTAATTTTTGATATATCTCTTTTTTTTTCTTTTTTCAATTTCAGATTCCTGGGGCCTGAGTTCTCTTCATTTAACAGTTCTTTTTTTATTTTTTTAAATTTTTTTTTATTGAGAAAAGGAAGAAAAGTTTCCGCCTCCTCCCAGCCTCCCATTTCCCTCCCCTTCCTCCCACCCTTCTCCCCCTCCCCCCACTCCTCTCCCCCTCCCTCTCTAGTCCGAAGAGCAGTCAGGGTTCCCTGCCCTGTGGAAAGTCCAAGGTCCTCCCCCTCCATCCATGTCTAGGAAGGTGAACATCCAAACTGGCTAGGCTCCCACAAAGCCAGAACAAGAAGTAGGATCAAAACCCCGTGCCATTGTCCTTGGCTTCTCATCAGCCCTCATTGTTCGCCATGTTCAGAGAGTCCAATTTTATCCCATGATTTTTCAGTCACAGTCCAGCTGGCCTTGGTGAGCTCCCAATAGATCAGCCCCGCTGTCTCAGTGGGTGGGTGTACCCCTCATGGTCCTGACTTCCTTGCTCATCTTCTCCCTCGTTCCTCTCCTCATTGGGACCTTGGGAGCTCAGTCCAGTGCTCCAGTGTGGGTCTCTGTCTCTATCTCCATTCATCACCATATGAAGGTTCTATGGGGATATGCAAGATATTCGTCAGTATTGCAATAGGATAGGGTCATTTCATGTTCCCTATCCTCAGCTGCCCAAGGAACTAACTGGGGACATGGCCTTGGGCTCCTGGGCGCCACTCTAGGTTCAAGTCTCTTGCCAACCCTAAGGTGGCTCCCTTAACTAAGAATTGTGCTTCCGTGCTCCCCTATCCAACCTTCCTTTATCCCAATCCTCCTTTTTCCCCAAGTTCCCCCCATCCTCCCCTTCTCCCTTTTCTCTCCCCTTCTTCTCCCCTTCTCCTCTTACCTCCATCCCACCCCACCCCCAAGATCCCAATTTTCTTCCCGGCAATTTTGCCTACTTCCCATAGCCAAGAGGATAACTATATGTTTTTCCTTGGGTTCACCTTCTTATTTAGCTTCTTTAGGTTCACCAATTGTAGACTCCGTGACCCTTATTTATGGCTAGAAACCAATTATGAGTGAGTACATCCCATGTTCATCTTTTTGGGTCATTTAACAGTTCTAACACTGTTTTGAGAAAAAGCCTCACTTTTAGGCATTTGCCCATCTATGTTAGTAAGTCCGGGCTTATTTTCATTTTGAGTTATACTCATTATTGGCATTTCAAAGGAATAACCCTAGGGAAAGAATGTTCAGGACTCAGTCCACCTGAGGGCTACAGTTGAGGATACATTACCAATTGCCTTTAAATCATACTAAGTGGGATCTACCATAGCAGGCCTGGGGCAGTGACCTCTACAGGATCAGGCAAGAGTCAGGGACCTCAGAGGAAGCAGGCACAAGTTAAAGGCATTTGTGGGACTGGGCCCAAACCTGGGATCTCTGTGGGAGCAGGCCCAAACCAGGGATATCTACGGGATCAGACCTGAACCAGCAACCTCAGCCAGAACAGGCCCAAGGCAACAACCTTCACAAGAGCAGGTACAAGGGAGCCACAACTGAGGGAACAAGCCCAAGCCAAAGACCTCCACTGGATCAAGCCTGAACCAGTGACCTCTGCCAGAGCCAACTCAAGGCAGAGATCTCAGCAGGAGCAATCTCAAATAAGCAACCTCCATGAGAGCACTCCAGGGATTGCAGAGCAAACCCTAGGAGCACTGAGAGAGTGACCTCCAAGAATACCAAGTGACCTCCAAGGTAACTGGAATTATGGCCATTATTGCACCACAAGGAATAACCATCTGAGCTTTGGATCCACTGGCACCTAGAAGATTGATTACCAGAGACATGGCCTCGACTACACCAATCAGAGGAAAAGATGGGTAGACAAGTTTAAGAACACAATAAACTCCACTAAGAGCAAGATAACACCAACAAAAACTAGTAGCCCTACAACAGCAAGACTTGAACACCCAAATATAGATGAAGCAGAAGAAAATGACCTAAAAAACAACTTTAGGAGAATGTTTAAGGCCCTTAAAGAAGAAATGAAAAACTCCCTCAAACAAAAAATGGGAAGAAATCAATAAAGCCCTTAAAAAAACCCAAGAAAAAGCAATCAAACAGATAAAAGGTAAGATTCAAGACTTGAAAGCTAAATTAGAGACAATAAAGAAAACATAAACTCCACAATCCCAAAGAACTTAGACAACAATGAGGACACTAAGAGAGACTTACATAGATATAATCTACATGGGAAGTAGAAAAAGATAAGATCTCCTGAGTAAATTGTAAGCATGGGGACCTTGGGGAGGGATGAAGAGGGAAGAGAAAGGCATGGAAGGGAGAAAAGAAAAATGTAAAGCTCAATAAAAGAAAAAAGAAAAAGAAAATGTAAGGCAATAAAACTCCTAGTCTGAGGAACAAAAAAAAAGAAATTGAAATTATGAGAAAATGATCAGGAACAACAAATGCAAGCATAAACAGCAGAATACAGAGATGGAAGAGAGAATCTCAAGTGCTGCAGATACAGTAGAGGAGATAGATTCATGGTTCAAAGAAAACATTAACTCTAACAAAAGATTGACTCAAAATATCCAGGAAATATGAGACACCATGAAAAGACCAAGTCTAAGAATAATAGGAATAGAAGAAGGAGAAGCCCAACTCAAAATACAGAAAAAGTATTCAGCAAAATCATAGAAGAAAACATTCCCAACCTAAAGAAAGATTTGCATATGAAGATACAAGAAGCTTACAAAACATCAAACAGACTGAATAAAAAAAAAGTCTCCTTGGGTCATGTAATAATCAAAACATTAAATATAACAGAATAAAGAAAGAATATTAAGAGTGGCAAAGGAAAAAGGGCAAGTAACATAAAAGGAGAGACTTATCAGAATTACACCTGACTTCTCAATGGAAACCCCAAAAGGTCCTGGTCAAACATTATGCACACATGAAGAGACCACAGATGCCAGCCCAGATCTACTAGACCCAGCAAAATTTTCAGTCAACATAGATAGACAAAACAGGATATTCTAGACCCTAAAAGAGGACCCTAAGAGAGACATACATGGATCTAATCTACAAAAAAAGTAGAAAAAGACAAAATCGTCTGAGTAAATTGGGAGCATGGGGACCATGGAAGAGAGTTGAAGGGGAGAGGAGAAGAACAGAGGGAAGGAGAGAAAAATGTATAGCTCAATAAAAATCAATCAATAAAAAATCTTTTTTTTTTTTTTTTGGTTTTTCGAGACAGGGTTTCTCTGTGGTTTTGGAGCCTGTCCTGGAACTAGCTCTTGTAGACCAGGCTGGCCTCGAACTCACAGAGATCCGCCTGCCTCTGCCTCCCGAGTGCTGGGATTAAAGGCGTGCGCCACCACCGCCCGGCTAAAAAATCTTTTTAAAAGAATATTGTGATAGTATGAATTGATGCTGAAGAATTGAAAAACAACGATGCAAAGTTGGGTGAGTAGGGAAGGAGGGTGGATCTGGAAAAACAAACAAACAAACAAACAAACAAACAAAAAAAGCCAAGATATTCTATGCCAGAAGCAGATTTAGCCAATACCTAGCCACAAACCAGACCTACACAAAGGACTAGAAGTAAAACTACAACCAAAGAAAGTTAGCTACTTCCACAAAAACACAGACAATAGATGATCTCACAGCAGCAAATTTCAAAGAAGGAAAAAAACACATACAATAACATCCCCAACAACAAAACATAAAATAACAGGAACTAACAATCACTGGTCATTAATATCCCTTAGTATAAATGGATTCAACTCATCTATAAAAAGATACAGGTTAACAGATTGGATATGAAAACAGAATCCATCCTTCTGTTGCATTCAAGAAACAATCTTTAACATCAAAGACAGACATCACCTCAGAAAAAAAAGTTGGGGAAAATTTATCCAATCAAATGGACCTAAGAAACAAGCTGGTGTAATATCTAACAAAATAGGCTTCAAACAATCAATCAAAAGAGATAAAGAAGGACATTTCATATTAGTCACAGGAAAAATCACCAAAACGAAATATCAACATTGAACATTTATGCCCCTAATATAAGGGCACACTCACATGTAAAAAAAAAAAACATTGCTAAAGCTGAAATCACACGTTAAACCCCACACACTAACAGTGGGAGACTTCTGTACCCCACTCTGACCACTGGACAGGTCTATGAGACATAAAATTTACAGAGAAATAAGGAAACTAACAGATGCTATGTATCAAATGGACTTAACAGACATCTATATAACATTCCATCCAAACATAAAGAATATACCATCCTCTCAGCACCTCATGGAAACTTTTCAAATATTGACCACATACTAGATAACAAAGCAAACCCCAAAAGATACAAAACAAATTAGAATAACCCCATGGATCTCATCGGATCACCATGGCTTAAAATTAGAATTTAACAGCAACACTAATTTCAGACAACATACAAACTAATAGAAATTAAACAATGGTCACTTGAATCATCAATGGGTCAAGGAAGAAATAAAGGAAGAAATAAAAGACTTCCTAAAATTCAATGAAAATGACCACACACACAAACACACACACACACACACACACACACACACACACACACA
This sequence comes from Microtus oregoni, assembly GCF_018167655.1. Classification (NCBI taxonomy): domain Eukaryota; kingdom Metazoa; phylum Chordata; class Mammalia; order Rodentia; family Cricetidae; genus Microtus; species Microtus oregoni. The sequence goes on along the minus strand of NW_024544748.1, from coordinate 1,576,017 downwards.
CACACAAAGTAGCAAAAAAAAAAAGAAAATGACCACACAACATACCCAAATTTATGTGACACAATGAAAGCAGTGTTAAGAGGAAAATTCATAGCACTAAATGCCTACATAAAGAAGCTAGAAAAATCCCACACTAGTGATTTAAAAGAACACCTGAAGCTCTAGAAAAAGAAAGAAGTAAACTCACCCAGGAGGACTACATGACAGGAAAAAATCAAATTGAGAGACGAAATCATCAAAATAGAAACAAAAAATATACAAAGAATCAATGAAACTAAGAATTGGTTCTTCATGAAAATCAACAAAATAGAAAAACCTTTATCAAAACTAACCAAAAGGCAGAGAAAGAATATCCAAATAAACAAAATCAGAAATGAAAAGGGGGGCATAACAACAGACACAGAGGAAATCCAGAGAATCATTAGGTCATATTTTGAAAACCTTTACTCCACAAAATTGAAAAGCTTAAAGGAAATAAACAATTTTCTGGATAAATATCACTTACCAAAATTAAATCAAGATAAGCAAATTAAACATACCTATAACTGCTAAAAAAAAAAAGATAGAAACAGTCATCAAAAAGATTAACTCAAAAAATCAGTAGCCCTCCATAACACTGATGATAAATGAATGGGCTGAGAAAGAAATCAGGGAGACTCCTAGGACAGAGAGGGCAGGAGGAAACAAGTTCCACCAGGAACAGAAGCCAGAAACAAATCCAGTCCTGGAAGCCAACCTAGTCCTGGGACACTGGCAGGCCAGGTTTGAGCCAACGACCTGACTCAGAGTCTGCAATCTCCACCGGAAGTGGAGTAGGCCTGAACCAGCTACCTAGGACACAGAGAGAACAAGCTCCACCAGGAGCAGAAGCCAGGAGTAAACCCAGTCCCAGGACACAGGATCAGAATGGAGCCAGCAACCAGATCCAGAGTCAATGATGTCCACCAGAACAGGTACAGGGGAGCAACAGCTGAGCCAGTGAGCCAGAGCCAGAGACTGCTGAGGGTCCAGACGTGAATCTGGGACCTTCAGTGGGTCTGGGAGAGAGTCTAGGACCTCCCAGGAACTAAGCTGGAGCCAGGACCTCTGTGAGCCTGAGCGTGAGTGAACTTGGGTCCTCCAAGGGAATAGGCAGAAACCAGAGATCTTGGCAGGGCCAGATGAGAGTCTGGGACCTCAGAGAGAGTAGGCCTGAGCCAGGTCCTCTGTGGGTTCGGGCATTGGTCTGGGACATCGAAGGGAATAGGCAGGAACCTGGAACCCCTGCATGTCCAAGTGTGAGTCTGGGACCTCTGAGGAAGTAAGCAGGTAGTCTGCAGGTTCAGGCACACCCAAGTCTCGGACCTCCGAGGCAGTAGACAGAAACCAGAAACCTTTCTAAGTCCAACTCCAACCCAGGGACTTCTGCAGTAGGGAATCCAGACCAGGATTTACAGATACAGGTCAAAGCAGGTAACCTAGGTCAAAGTTGCCCTGAGGCAAGGAACTCCACCTTTGGCCACAAATTCCAGAGGAGCAGAACTGTGCAGGACACCTAGGACAGAGAGGGCCTGAGGAAACATAGTCCTCTGGGAGCAGAAGCCAGGAGTAAATCCAGTCCTAGGACACTGGCGGATCAAGACTGGGCCAGCCAACAGATCCGGAGTCAGCGATCTCCACCAGAACAGGTCCAACTCCAAGCCAGGGACTTCTGCAGGAGGAGATCCAGACCAAGATTTATAGAAACAGATCAAAGTCAGAAAACTAGGACAAAGTAGGCCTAAGACAGCAAACTCCAAAGGACAGAATGAAAGCACAGGAGCACTGAGCTATCTCTAGGAACAGGAATAAAAACGGGATAACTAGAACTGTGACACTGACTGTACCACAAGGAACAACCATCTGAGCTTTGGGTTCACTGGCACCTAGAAGATTATTCAACAGAATCTCAGACAGCCCCAACCACACCTATTAGAGGAAAAGATGAGTAGAAAAGGTAAGATCATATGCTACACTACAAAGAGCAACACAATACCAGTAAAACCTAAAGGCCCCACAAAAGCAAGACCTGAACAATGAAATATGGATGAACCAGAAGAAAATGATCTAAAAAATAACCTCAAGAGAATGTTTGAAATTCTTTAAGATGAAATGAGAAATTCCCTTAAAGAAATGGAAGGAAACAAACAAACAAATGGATGATATCAACAAATCACTTAAAAAAAACAAGAAAAAGAAATCAAACATATAAAAGAAACTATTCAGGACTTGAAAACTGAGATAGAAACAATAAAGAAAACACAAGTCAAAGGAATTATAAAAACAGAAATCATGAGAAAAAGTTCAGGAACCACAAATGCAAGCGTGAACAGCAGAATACAAGAAATGGAAGAGAGAATCTCAAGTACTGAAGAAACAATAGAGGAAATAGACTCATGAGTTAAAGAAAACATTAAATCTAACAAAAGCTTAAACCAAAATATCCATGAAATATGGGATACCATACAAAGGCCAAATCTTAGAATAATAGGTATAGAAGGAGAAGTTCAACTCAAAGGCACAGAAAATTTATTTAACAAAATCATAGAAGAAAACTTTCCCTACCTAAAGAAAGATATGCCTATGAAGATACAAGAAGCTTACAGAACACCAAATAGACTGGATCCAAAAATAGTCCTCTCACCACATAATAATCAAAACACTAAACATACAGAGTAAAGAAAGAATATTAAGAGCTGCAAAGGAAAAAGGCCAAGTAACATATAAAGGTAGACCTATCATAATTACACCTGACTTCTCATTGGAGACAATGAAAGCCAGAAGGTTGTGGTCAAGCATTAGGCAGACATTAAGAGACCACAGATGCCAGCCCAGACTACTATACTTAGCAAAACTGTTGATCACCATAAAAGGACAAAACAAGATATTCCATGACAAATCTAGATTTCACCAATACCTAGCCACAAACCAAGCCCTACACAAAATACTAGAAGGAAAACTCCAACCCAAGGAAGATGGCTACACCAACAAAAACACAGACAATTGATGATCTCATTACAGCAAATATTGAAGAAGAAAAAATGCACAAATTAACATCACCAACGATGAAAACTGAATTAACAGGAGATAGCAACCACTGGTCATTAATATCCCCTAATGTACATGGATTCAACTCGCCTATAAAAAGGCACAGGCTAACAAATTGGATATGAAAACTGTTATGGTTTTCTGTCTCTTTAAGAGACAAGCCACGCCCACTCCCTCCCCCATATGCTGAGGCAGGCTGATCTTCAGCTTCTGGCCTGAGCTCGCTCTCTTTTCCATCTTCTTCTCAGAGAGGCAGCTTTGCTTCTTCCTCTCTCCCCACTTCTTCGCTTCCCCCTTCTCTGTCTCTTTCTCCACTTCTCTCTCTCATTCTCTTTCTCTCTCTCTGCCCCCCTTCACCCTTCCCCTTCCATAACCGCCTGAATAAATATTCAACCTCACCCTGCAAGTCGTGTCTATCCATGTCTCTGCCTCCTGCCTGCCTGCCATGTGTCTCCCTGCCTGGGACCAGTCACCGCTCAAGGACTGGCAGCTATCTCTGGCTGCTCCCAGAGCCCTCTGCCTGCTGCCACATGGCCTGCCACCACCGCTCAGGCCACCGCTCTGGGACCGGCAGCCATTTCTGCCTGGGACTGGCTGCTCCCAGAGCCTGCTGCTTGCCACCACATGGCCCGCTACCACCATTTGGGACCTACAGAATTTCTGCTGCCTACTGCCACGGGGATCTTGCAGCATTTTTAAAAAAAGAATATTAAAAACAGAATCCATCTTTCTTTTGCATACAAGAAATGCATCTCAACCTCAGAGACAGACATTGTCTCATAGTAAAGGGTTGGGGAAAATATAACAATCCAATGGACCTAAGAAACAAGTGGGTATAGCTATCCTAATATCTAACAAAATAGACTTCAAGCTAAAATCAGTCGAAAGAAACAAAGAAGGTCATTTCATATTAGTCACAGGAAAAATCCACCAAGAGGAAATTTCAATACTGAACATCTATGCCCCGAATACAAGGGCACCCTCATATGTCAAAGAAACACTTCTCAAGCTTAAATAATATATTAAACCCCACACACTAATAGTGGAAGATATCAACACTCACCTCTCACCACTGGCCAGGTTTGTCAGACAAAAAATGAATATAGAAATAAGAGAACTAACAGATGTTATGACTCAAATGGACTTAACAGATATATATTGAATATTCCATCCAAACAGAGAAGAATATACCTTCTTCTCAGCACCTCATGGAACCTTCTCAAAAATTGACCACATACTCGGTAACAAAACAAACCTCAACAAATACAAAATTTGGAATAACCCAATGTACCTTATCAGATCACCATGGTGTAAAACTAGAAGTCAACAGCAATACTAATTCCAGAAAACCCATAAACACATGGAAATTAAACAATGCTTTCCTGAATCATCAATGGGTCAAGGAAGAAATAAAGAGGAAAACTAAATACTTCCTAAGATTCAATGAAAATGACCACACAACATACTCAAATTTATGGGACACAATGAAAGCAGTGTTAAGAGGCAAGTTCATAGCACTAAATGCCTACATAAAGAAGCTGGAAAAATCCCACACTAGTAAATTAACAGAACATTTGAAAACTTTAGAACAAAAAGAAGCAAACTCACCTACGAGAACTAGATGGCAGGAAATAATCAAATTGAGAGTTGAAAACAACAAAATAGAAACAAAGAAAACAATACAAAGAATCAATGAGGCGAAAAGTTGATTCTTCAAGAAAATGAACAAAATAGACAAACATTTATCCAAACTAACCAAAAGGCAAGAGAGAATATCCAAATTAACAAAATCAGAAATGAAAAGGGGGACATAACAACAGACATGGAGGAAATACAGAGGATCATCAGGTCATATTTTGAAAACCTGTACTCCACCAAATTGGAAAACTTAATGGAATGGACAACTTTCTTGATAAATATCACTTACCAAAATTAAATCAAGACCAGATAAGCAAATTAAACAGAAATATAACTGCTGAAGAAATAGAAACAGTCATCAAAATTCTCCCAACCAAAAAAAAAGCCCAGAATCAGATGGTTTCAGCTCAGAATTCTACAAGACTTTCAAAGAAGAACTAATACCAACACTCCTCAAATTATTCCACACAATAGAAACAGAGGGAACACTGCCAAACTTTTTATGAGGCTACAATTACCCTGATAACCAAACCACAAAAAAGCATTACTAAGAAAGAAAATTACAGACCAATCTCACTCATGAAAAATACTCATGCAAAAATACTAAATAAAATACTAGCAAATCAAATCCAAGAACACATCAGAACCATCATTCACCATGACCAAGTCGACTTCATCCCAAAGATGCAGGGATGGTTTAATATACGAAAATCTGTCAATGTAATCTAGCATATAAACAAGCTGAAAAAATAAAAACCACATGATCATCTCATTAGATTCCAAAAAAAAAAAAAGCTTTTGACAAAATACAACATCCCTTCATGATAAATGTCTTGGAGAGAGCAGGGTTACAAAGAACTTACCTAAACATAATTTACACAATATACAACAAGCCAACAGCCAACATCAAACTGAATGGAGAGAAACTCCCAGCAATTCCACTGAAATCAGGAACAAAATAAGGTTGTCCACTCTCTCCATATCTATTCAATATAGTTCTTGAGGTCCCAGCTAGAGCAATAAGACACCAAAGGGAGATCAAGGGGATACAAATTGCAAAAGAAGAAGTCAAACTCTCACTGTTTGCTGATGATATGATAGTTTACATAAGTGAGCCCAAAAATTCTACCAAGGAACTTCTACAACTCAAAAACACTTTCAGCAATGTAGCAGGATACAAGATTAACTCAAAAAAATCAGTAGCCCTCCTGTAAAACGAAACCAATGGAACTAAATAGAAGATCCGGATATCAATCCACACCTGAAGCAAAAAATATCAAATGGAAAAAAGAAAGCATATTTAACAAGTGGTGCTGGCATAACTTGATTTCAACATGTAGAAGAATAAAAATAGAACCATATCTATCACCATTCACAAAACTCAAGTCCAAATGGATCAAAGACCTCAACATAAAGCCAGCCACACTGAACCTTATAGAAGAGAAAGTGGGAAGTACACTTGAACACATTGGCACAGGGAGCGACTTCCTAAATATAACCCCAGCAGCACAGACACTGAGAGAAAAAATTAATAAATGGGACCTCCTGAAACTGAAAAGCTTCTGTAAAGCAAAGGACATGGTCAACAAGACAAAACAACAGCCTACAGAATGAGAAAAGATCTTCACTAAGCCCACATCAGACAGAGGTCTGATCTCTAAAATATATGAAGAGAACAAGAAATTGGTCATCAAAAGAACACATAATCCAACAAAAAAAAAATGGAGTACAGACCTAAAGAGAGAACTCTCAATAGAGGAATCTAAAATGGCTGAAAGACACTTAAGGAAATGTTCAACATTTTTAGTCATCAAAGAAATGCAAATCAAAACAACTCTGAAATTCCATCATATACCTGTAAGAATGGCCAAGATCAAAAACACTGATGACAACTTATGCTGGAGAGGTTGTGGGGAAAAGGGAACATTTCTGCATTGCTGGTGGGAATCCAAGCTGGTAAACCCATTTGGATGTCAGTGTGATGATTTCTCAGAAAATTAGGAAACAACCTTCCTCAAGACCAGTAATACCACTTTTGGGTATATATCTAAAGGATGCTCAATAGTGCCACAAGGACATGTGCTCAGCTATGATTATAGCAGCTTTGTTTGTCATAGCCAGAACCTGGAAACAATCTAAATGCCCCTCGACCAAAGTATGGATAAGGAAAATGTGGTAATTTACACAATGGAGTATTACACAGCAGAAAAAAAATAACGACAGCTTGAATTTTGCAGGAAAATGGATGGAGCTAGAAAACATTATTTTGAGTGAGGTAACCCAGACACAGAAAGAGAAGTATCACATGTACTCACTTATAGGTGATTTTTTTTTAAATATTTATTTATTTATTTGTTATGTATACAATATTCTGTCTGTGTGTATGTTTGTAGGCCAGAAGAGGGCACCAGACCTCATCACAGATGGTTGTGAGCCACCATGTGGTTGCCGGGAATTGAACTCAGGACCTTTGGAAGAGCAGGCAATGCTCTTAACCACTGAGCCATCTCTCCAGCCCCTTATAGGTGATTTTTAAACATAAACAAGAAAGCCAGCCTACAAACCACAATCCCAGAGAACTTAGACAGCAATACAAACACTAAGAGAGACATACATGGATCTAATCTACATGGGAAGTAGAAAAAACAAGATCTCCTGAGTAAATTGGGAGCATGGGGACCTTGGGGGAGGATTGAAGGAGGAGGAGAGAGACAGGAAGGGGGGCAGAAAAAAATGTAGAGCTCAATAAATATCTAAATAAATAAATAGGAAAAGGGGAAAAAGAAAAAGGAAATCAGAGAAATATCAGCCTTCACAATAGCTACAAATATATATAGCATAAAATATTTCAGAGTAACTCTAACCAAACAAGTGGAAAACATGTATGACAATAACTTCAAATCTTTGAAAAAAGAAATTTAAAAAGAAACCAAAAAATGTAAAGATCTCACATGCTCTTGGGTAGGTAGAATTAACATAGTAAAAATGGAAATTTTACCAAAAATCAATCTACAAATTCAATGCAATGCCCAGCAAAATTCTTCACAGACCTTGAAAGAATAATACTCAACTTCATGTGGAAGGGCAACAAACCCAGAATATCCAAAACAATCCTGTACAGTAAAGGAACTTCTGGAGGCATCACAGTCCCTGACTTCAAACTCTACTACAGAGCTACAGTACTGAAAACAGACGGTATTGGAGTAAAAACAGACAGGAGGACCAATGGAACTGAATTGAAGACCCAGATATTAAGCTACATACCTATGAACACCGGTTTTTTGACAAAGAAGTTAAAATTATACAATAGAAAAAAGAAAACATATTTAAGAAATGGTGTAGGCATAACTGTATATCAACCTGTAGAAGAATGAAAATAGATCCATATCTATCATCATGTACAAAACTCAAGTTCAAATGGATCAAAGACATCAATATAAAGCCAATTGTGTGAAGTACATGAATGCATTGGCACAGGGGACCACTTCCTAACTATAACCCCAATAGCAGCCACTGAGAGCAACAATTAATAAATGGGACTTCCTGAAACTAAGAAACTTCTGTAAAGCAAAGAACATGGTCAGTAAGACAAAATGACAGCCTACAGAATGGGAGAAGATCTTCACTAACCCCACATCATATAGAGGGTTGATCTCCAAAATATACAAAGAACTCAAGAAATTGGTCATCAAAAGAACAAATAATCCTATAAAAAATGAGGTACAGACTCAAACACAGAACTCTCAGAAGAGGAATCTAAAAATGACTCAAAGACACTTAAAGAAATGCTCAACATCCTTATCAATCAGAGAAATGTAAATCAAAACAACTCTGAGATTCCATCTTATGCCTGTAAGAATGGCCAAGATCAAAAACATTGATGACAACTTATGCTGGAAAGAATATGGGGTAAAGGAAACACTCCTCCATTTCTGGTGGGAGTGCAAACTGGTATAGCCACTTTGGATTTCAGTATGGCGATTTCTCAGAAAATTAGGAAACAACCTTCCTCAAGACACAGCAATACCACTTTTGGGTATATACCCAAAGAATGCTCAACCATACCACAAGGACATGTGCTCAACTATGTTCATAGCAGCATTGTTTGTCATAGTCAGAACCTGGAAACAACCTAAATGCCCCTCAATTGAAGAATGGATAAGGAAAATGTGGTACATTACACAATGGAGGACTACACATCAGAAAAAAATTATTGACATCTTGAAATTTTTTGACTAAATATATGGTTCTAGAAAATATATTGAGTGAGGTAACCCAGACCCAGAAAGACGACTATCATATGTACTCACTCATGTGGGTTTTAGGCATAAAGCAAAAGAAAAAAAAGGCAGTCTACAATTCACAATCCCAGAGAACAAAGAGAATCCTAAGAGAGACATACATGGATCTAATGTACATGGGAAATAGTAAAATGGTGGGTAGTAAGGGAGGGGAAAGAAAAGAAGAACAATATATATATATATATATTATATATAATATATTTATATATATATTTTATTGATATATATATCAATAAAAACAATTAAAAATATAAAACATACTAGTTGGTAGACTATGAGAATTATCTGTCCATATGGGTTATTCTAGCTAGATGAGAAAGAGCATAGTCTCCCAAAGGCAGTCACTCTGAGGACAAAGACTGTGGACAGAAATTGCAGCCTATCAAAATGAATTGAGTTAATTTTTCCTAGGCCTCCTGTTATCTCAGAGAAACTCATAATCCACGCAGTCAATAAAGATCCTTTTTATGTTCTTCAGTAAGGTGACTCCCGCCTACAATTAAGTGGAGAGACAGCAGATAACTCATATATATATATATATATATATATATATATATATATATATATATATATATATTCCCTCCTTGACAGGGGAACTCCTGGAAACAGGGCCAAGGAAAGTGGTGAAAACTCCTCCCTGCAGATGTAATTCAAAGCCACTAAGATTTAAAAAAAAAAAAAGGTCTGACTAATTATAGGCATGATTCAGAGAGCCAGAGAAGGAGAATTTTACTTGTCTCCTACTGAGGTCTTAATAATTACCTGAGTAGTATAGTCAGTGCCAACGACAGGAGAGATGGTAATGTGCTATAGCTAGTGAGTGACTAGTGGAAGTCAATAGTTAATGCAGAGGTCAACTTCTTGATGACCTCTTATATCAGAAGTTAGGGCAGGGAGGGTCCCGCAAGGAAGCCAAGGTCTGATGGTAGTCATACAGGATGGAGACCAGACTGTAAAAGACTGAGGAATCTGGAATATTGTGATGGAAAAACGGCTGAAAGGGAAGCCAAAATCCAAAGCCAGGTCATGGTTCACTTCAGCAAGCAGGGAAGAGAGGCATCAACGATTTGGTTTGATCTCAGTTGTTTCTGAGACGCCTCTGATTCTCAACGTTACAAGTAACTGAATACATTCCTGTGAACAGCCTGAGAAATAAGAAGAAAGCAGAGGTATAACAATGACAAATGCACTAGTTCTATGAGAGCAGAACAGAGAAGGGTGGACAATAATGGAGGAGGAAACTATACAAACTCCTAGCAGCAGTAAAGAAGGATCTGGAAAGTTAGCAACTAGATAGCAGGCTACATAACACCAGGCAAATTATACCATACACTACATGTGGGCCTTAAAGTCCTGTAGAAATAAAAGGGAAAAGGAATAAGGTCTGGGAATGCAGTCCAATCAAACACAACTTGACTAGTGTTCTTGGGGCTTTGAGTTAATCCTTAGCACTGAAAAACAGGAAGAACAGACAGTGGTGAATAGTTGCATTTCCTATCTTATCAGTGGCTTCCTCAAATGCAAAGGTGAAAATCCAAATGGAAGAGGAGGCTATTTTTCTAAACCTTCTCTTACTGATAACTACTTTTAAAATCCTGAGGTGAGGGCTAGGGGGTATGGAAAACAGCTGCCTACTAGTTAACTCTTGAAAGCAGCTAGAATACTGTGGGCACTCACAGTTGTTAGATAAGAGAGGATGAGGTAGGTCTGGGGCTTTACAATACTGTGATATCAAATTATGTGTATTTTCTCAAGTGTAGTATACACTGTTAATTTTTCCATACCTTTGTATATTATACTCGCTAGTGGCAACTTTTCTTGCTGCCCTGACAAAATACATGAGAAAAGAAACCTGAGAGGAAAAGGTTTTATTTATCTTACAGCCCCAGTGGATACCATCTATCCTGGCAGAGAAGGTCTGACAGCAAAAGCAGGAGGCAGCTGGTCATGTCATGGACACAGTCAGGAAGCTGAGAGATGAATGTTTGTGCTCACTTCAATTTTTCATTTTTATTAAGCCCTGGATCCCAACCCATGGAATGATGCCACCCACATTTAGGGTGGATCTTCACACATTAGCTAGTCTAACCTAGATAACCCCTTATCGACATGGCCAGTAATTTGTTTCCATAGTGATTTTATATCCCATCAGGCTGATGATCAAAATTTATTATAAGCATTATATGTTTAAAATTCTCTCACCTACTGTTTAGCTGAAATGTTACCTCTTTGAAACTTTCCCTTCTTCCATGATCTGTTCTGATGTGGGAGACCCTTCTGTGTGCTGTCATTACCATTAATGAATAAAGAAACTGCCTTGGCCTGTTGGTAGGGCAGAACTTAGGTAGGCAGGGAAGACAGAACTGAATGCTGGGAGAAAGAAGGGTGGAGCCAGAGAGACACCATGGAGCCGCCAGAGTCAGACATGCCAAATCTTTGCCAGTAAGGCACTGCCACATGGCTAAACACAGATTATTAGAAATGGGTTAAATTAAGATGTAAGAGTTAGTCAATAAGAAGTTAGAGCTAATGGGTCAAGCAGTGATTTAATAAATACAGTATCTGTGTGGTTATTTCAGTTCTGGGCGGCCAGGACGAACAAGCAATCCCCTCCCTCCTACAGATTGGTGACCACATGGCCAACTAAATCCACATAAAAACAAACTCTTAAGGCTTATATTAAATAATTTATTTATTTATGTATTCTCTTCCATCCTTGTTATAAATCCATTGAGATACTCCAGGAGAAAATAATCTTAATGCCAAAAATTGCTTATATGCTCATAGTCAATATTTTTAGCTCTCTAAATTCTGTCATGTGAATTTCATCCTTTAAGTCTCATTTAGAATCCATTTTACACTGTGAGCTCCACAGACATTGTGACCATATCCTTAGTAAGTTTTCATCCCTATTGTATAGCATAGCAACTTTTCATCCTTACTATATAGTGCAGAACCTGAAAATATAAATCAAATTTAAAATGTATTGAATGTTGAATAGTGTGAGACAAAAGAAAAGAGGTGTAAGTTATGATTGCCATCATCAAGAAGCCTCTAGTTTGGATGACCATTTCTTCATCTATCAATTTCAACTAAGAGTAAACTGTATTGTGTGATGAGATTGACTCAGATACATGATTGGCACTCATAAATGCCCTGTACTTGTTTCTTTTCCCTCTCCTCATCATGTCTTGAATTCTAGAATTAATCCACAATGATTGTATCTTGTCTACTGCCCTAACTTTTATAATCTCTAGTCCTCTAATCCAATTGAGATCTGAAGCTAACTTGGTTTTTGTGAACTTTCCCAGACCTTTTTAAACGTGCCATTTGAACATATTATTCTGGTTTGAATGGGATACATTCTATTGGACATGAATTTGTGGTTTTTCATCCTGACAGAGGTTACTAACTTTCCCAAGCTTCAATTTCTCATTAAAATAAAACCAGTAGTGACTCCTTGAGAAGGTCAAGAGCATCATATAAAATAATGTGAGTAAAGATTTCAATAGCATCATATCATCATCACTTGAAGAAAAAATACAAACTCAATAACTTCCGAATGATGGAAAATTTGTAATTTTCATTGTTATGACTAACAATCCAATATGTTGTCTTAGATAATGTGCAATCACTTAGCAGAGGATTCCAGGACGTCCTTGTTAAGTCTTTGAAGGTTTTGTGTAGCAAGAAGAATTTGAGAAGTAGTGCCCATGAGAATGAATGTCCTGGATGGACAGCCAAAGGTTTCCAATAAAATAGGAAGAGGGTCCTTTCTTAAGTTCTCAATGAACTCTGTTCTGGAATTATATCGTGATCATTTTAAGATGGAGCAAAAAGATAATATTGCCTGGCAGTCAAGGATTAGTCTAGGAGGTCCATCAAAATCTCCTGGAGGGAGATTTTGGTTTTTTAGTTTTTGTTTTGAGATAGTATCTTTTTGTATACCAGTCTGTTCTCAGTCTTGGGGTCCCCAGCCTCCTAAATCCTAGAATTTTAGTCATGCACCATCATGTTCATCTGGCAGGATTCTTTTTTATTGATTTTTATTGAGCTCTACATTTTTCTCTGCTCCCCTCTTCACCTCTCCCCTCTCCTTCAGCCCTCCCCTAAAGTCCCCATGCTCCCAATTTACTCAGGAGATCTTGTCTTTTTCTACTTCCCGTGTAATTATATCCATGTATGTTTCTCTTAGGGTCCTAATTGTTGTCTAAGTTCTCTGGGATTGTGATTTGTGGGCTGGTTTTCTTTGCCTTATGTTTAAATACCACTTATGAGTGAGTACATGTGATACTTGTCTTTCTGTGTCTGGGTTGCCTCACTCAAAATGATGTTTTCTAGCTCCATCCATTTTCCTGCAAAATTCAAGTTGTCTTTATTTTTTTCTGCTGTGCATACTTCATTGTGTAAATGTACCACATTTTCCTTATCCATTCTTCAATCTAGGGGCATTTAGGTTGTTTCCAGGTTCTGGCTATGACAAACTATGTTCACAGCTGGTAGGATTCTTAATGAAGATTCCTGGACTTCAACTCCAAAAATCTTGATCCAGAAGTCCTAAGTATATGAATGTTTTATATCCATTTGATGAAGATAATCATTTTAGGAGTCGACTTTGAAAACTGCTACTATAGACTTGAGACTGTTTTAGCAGGTCTGGTGTGGGAATTGACATGTTACAGTACTAGAGGGCTCCCAAATGATGTTAATGCTCTGATGCAGGAACCACACTTTGAGTAGCTAGAGACTAGATTCCCAGATGGCTAAGATACATATTATTAAAGTGTGAGGAGAAACACTGTCCAACATGACTTTAAAACCTCCTGTTTGGAGACTTCAAGTTCATTTGAAGTTAGAGTGAAACATCATATCATTTTCACACATATATTGCCTGAATATTTTCAACTTCTATCATTTCTCACTTTAAGATTTGATTACATATACATAAAACTAGTGCAGTAGACTTTCTTAGGTGATGGACCAATTCCTTAAAGAGCCCTAGTACATTTAAAAATATGTGGACAAGATAGAAAGATTGGCAATTTATTGCTTGTACCCATGCTGAGTCTATATAATTCTCCTAGGTGAACTTATTAAGAGCATGTCAAACAGACTTTGTTGACTTCCTATTGGAGGCCTCACCCTTTCTGAGAAGTGGATGAGGGGTGGGGTGGAGGAAAAAGTGGAGGGGGGAGAGGGAGGAGGGAAGGGAGAGGAAACAGATTAGTATGTAAAATAAAGAAGATTGTTTTAAAAAATAAAATAAAAACATTTCAGAGCAGAAAACGTAAATTAAAAGGAGTCAAGACTCAATATAAAAATATCATATTTATTTATTTGTACGTGAGCATGTATGTATAATCATGTACATATGGAGCTAGATGAAACTTGTGGGAGTCTATTCTTTCTGCTATGTGAGTTCTGAGACTTGAACACAGACAATTAGATTTGGCAGCAACCATCTTTAATTGCTGAGCCATATCACCAGCCTATACCTAGATTCTTAACTGTGGAATTCAAAGAGAGGAATTTTCTAGGCTCTCACACATCCATCCATGAACATCTGTGACTCTAGTCTCCATATGTCTGAACTGTTTCTCCTCAACATGTAAACCATAAACTACAAGTTTTAAAACTTGGGTGCTATAATTTCACTCACAGGAGCACATGTGAACAATTATTTCTGATTCAGATTGTGCCAGGATGTTTGGGGGAAGCTATATGCTGGAATTTTTCACAAATAGTTTAAATTATTTGGTGTTGATCAAAATACCACATAGTTAGAACATCTTAAGACAAATTTCCCTTTTTCTCTGCTAAAACAACCCTTTTTGAGATGCCTCTAACAAATTTTAAGCCTTCAAAACTTGAGACTGAGAACTGTGATAAGAAGATTAAAAAATTGCCTAGGTGTTAGCGGAGGACAGAGGTCTAAGAGAATTCCTGGCTTCTTACATATCAAGAACTGCGACAGTGTTTTGCAATATTCATACAAGAGTGTGAGCTGGAATAGGCAAATGTTCCAGGAATTCTGGCCTTTAAAATTTATGGTCTTTAAGATTGATTGAGCTTAACACCTGGACTTGTGTGCCTAAGCAAACAGCGGCTGCTTTAGACTTTGCCGAGAACAGGAGTCACATGCTTGGAACAGCTTTATTCTCAAGGGATAAGACAAGGAAATGCACCTGGGAATGGTAAGGGGAACCCCCCTCTCTGTAGAGATTCTTTACTCCCCAGGTTGGGCTCTTTCACCTGCGTCTCTATAGCCTGTGCCAGCCACACATAACACACACACACACACACACACACACACACACACACACCCTTAAGTGTGGGATTTTTTTCTATTACTATGTGATTTAGGTTGTAGACATTTTATATTTTAATAATCTTTAAAAGCAAAACAAAACACCAGCTCTAAGCTGGGTGTGGTAGCTCAGACCTGTAATTTCAGCACTCAAGAAAAGGTACAGAGGGATCAGGGGTTCAAGGACAGTCCTGACAACATAGCAAGTGTAATCGCTTTTATAAGAGAACCTGACTCAAAAAACTAAAAATGAACAAATTAACTCCCCCCAAAGCCCTCCAGCCCTAGTACTGAAGAGACATTCAACCTTAACTTGTGTTGAAATGTAACATAGTACAATGGACCCTGAGCTGGGATTTGGGAACTTTTACTCAGGCGCTCTATGAACTTAAGTATCTTCAGATACTCATTTCCATTGCTTGTCAAACAAGCGAGTTGAGTAAGTTGCTTTAAAGAGTCTTTCCAGTCTGATGCTCTAGTTTAGTAGTTTCCTATCAAGAGTCAAGTGATATAATGCTTTAGAGGATAGATCTTGGTGGTGTCCTTATGCTTTAATTCAAATCCAAGCTCTACTGCTTACTTGATCCTTGGCTAACTGTTAAATGCACTAAACTTCAGTCTATTGTATGATGTTTGTTTGGATGAGAAATGTCCCTCATAGCCCTGGGCATTTGAACACTTAGTCCCCAGTTGTTGGTGCTCTTAAGGTCACTTAGGAGGTGTGGCTTTACTGGAAGAAGTATGTCATTGGAGGTGGGCTTTGAGAATTTAGACTCATACCGTTTCCAGTTCTCTCTGTCTCTGTCTGTCCCTCTGTCTCTCTCTGTCCCTCTGTTTCTGTCTGTTTCTCTGCCTCTCTCTTTCTCTTCTTGTACTCGTGCTTCTAAAAATGAACTCTCAGCTTCCTCTTCCTGCCACCATGCCTGCTGCTTGTTGCCATGCTTCTGTTCCACCATCATGGACTCCTATCCCTCCACTGTATTTTATCACAGCAACAGGAAACTAACTAGTACTCATATGTAAGGCATGGATAATAGTAATAATAACTATGCAATCACAAAACTTTTGGAAAAATTGTGTAGTATGGAAAGCTCTCAATTAGCTAATTAATAGTAGTGCTATTCTTATTCTTTTCCTGAATTGTTACCTTCGTGTTGCAATTTGGCAGTACTAAAGCGACAGACCCTAAGCAAAACTATTTTCCTTATCATCTCAAATTATACTAATGAAGAATTATTAGCTAAATACCATAGGATATGTCTGTAGGTCCTTGTCGACAGGAAGACTGATACAGGACTGATACTTGAGACCAGAATTTTTAGGACACCTTGGGCAATAGAGCAAAAATCTTTCATCAGAAAAAAGTAGTACTCAAAGTTTTCTTAATTTCTGCTAAAAATAAAACTAGAGGTCCATCAATAGGTGAATGGATAATGAAAATTTGGTATATATGAAAACTATCTAGCTCTAAAGAAAATGTAATAACAAAATTTGTAGGAAAATGGATGAATTTAGCATGTATGATATTAAGCAAGGATACACAATGTAAGAGAAAATTACATTTTCCTTATACATGGAATCTATCATATGTGTGTGTGTTTATAATGAAAACACACACACATATGTAAACAAATGTGCATGTGAGAATGGTATAGTACACCATGTAGAAAAGAGAATAAGAAAGGCTAAATCTTAGAGGATAACACTAAATTTAGGTATCTTAATTTGTTTTGTATTAGTGTGATAAAATACTACAACAAAAAGCCATTTGGGGAGAAAAAAGTTTATTCTAGCTTGCAGTTTACAGCTCACTATGAAGGGAAGTGAAAACATGAACTCAGGAGAAAAACCTGGGGGTAGGAACTGAAGCAAAGGCCATAGAGGAAACTGTTGGCTAGTATGTTCCAGATAGCTCACTCAGAATGCTTTTTAAACTATAAACACACAAACATACACACACATACACACATGTGCACATCGGGGTGGGGAGAGGGAAGGAAAGAGAGAGAAATTACAATTACATTGTCCCTCTTCCCTTTCCTCCCTCCAACCTAACCCACTTACCTCCTCACTCTCTCACTTCTTATTCAACCCAGGACCACCTGTCCAGCAGTGTCACTGCCCAGAGTAGAACAGACTCTCCCATGTCAATTATTAACCAGGACAACACCCCATAGACTTGCCTACAGGCCAATATTATGGAGGCATTTTTCTCAATTAAGATTCTTCTTCCTAGATATGTCATAACTGTGTCAAGCTGACAAAACCCAACCAGCACAGCAGGTGAGAGACACGAGTTATGAAAGAGGACATAAAGCTAATTGTTTTTCTAGTCCTGGCTCTGTCATGGACTTTGGGGGACTGGAGTTGATAGTAGATGTGAATAAAAATACATTTGATAGCAAAAGTGTAAAATCCAGTGTGAAGCACCACAGCTTTAGAATGTCTCTTTTAACAGTATAGAAGTTTGTTAAGATGCATAGCCTTTGTTTCTGGTTAATTTAGTGTGTATGTATATTTTTTCATTTCCAAGATATTTTAAATTAAAATTTTACAAACTAATATTTTCACTTCACTACAATTTTAATGGAGCCCTGTTTTCTATAAAATATTTTCAATCCTTAGGGTGGTAAGCAAAATTCTCCAAGATATAGCTTCCCCAACCTGCTTTTTGAAACAATGTCCAAGGCTGGCTTGAAACTCAAGATCATCCTTTTTTAACCTCCCAAGTGCTGGAATGGCATATGAGATGGCTTCTTTATACTTTAGGAGAGCCACCTTTAGGACTGAAGATATGCGTTCTCAGATGCATAGTCTGTTTTCTTGCCTCCATATCATTGGTTCAGCTATTTTTTTTTTCTACAGAAGATAACCCCTTTTTCCCCCTGAGATTTCCAACTTTCTAATCTGATCTAGAGCCACCTTTTGAAACACAACTTGAATGCAATGTCCTCCATAAGTTTTCCCTATTCCTTAAGTCTGGTTTATTTTCTCTTCTTTCCAGATTCTCAAAATTTTTATCTGTATCCTTAAGCACCAGCTAATGAATTATGATGAAATACAGACTCTATTTCTTGCTTATTGAAGCATTCAAAGTGTTCAGATAAAACACAAAGTCCAGAATAACTATGTTGGAGGCAGAGTAAACTACCTTGTCTAGTTTATCACATCTAAAGGTTGGAGTGCAGGGCAGTAATCAAAGGATGGCCACCTGGAGTAGGAAGATGTCTAACCTATGGTTGAAAGAAGTGGGAGATTCCGATTTCTGGAAGTAATAAACTTATGTCATGAGAAACCGGGGGACTGTTTTGCTGTACTGATGGAAGAAATGGAGTTGGGGTAGGGATAATTGATCTGAACTGACTTTGCAGGCACAGTAAGTTTATATTAGGAGAGCAGAGAATATGAAGACAATCCTACTGCTGCAAATAGAAGCAATGTTATTTTTGCACATTTAATTTAATTTTATAGCCTTCATAACATTAGGATTTAGTAGCAGAAGGATTCATTTTTTTTTCTTTTTTTTAAAATTTTTTTAAAATTTATTTATTTATGAAAGATTTCTGCCTCCTCCCTGCCACCGCCTCCCAGCAGAAGGATTCATAACTATACATAATTTGGAAGGCATTAGCTCCTAAATTAATGCTGGTTTGGTATATTATATTTTTTTTATTTGAGTTTTGCAGTCCCCATCAGCCAACCTGCCTGAAGAGACCTGCCTGTAGGCTGGACCACCACCAGCACCACCCACTGGATTCTGTTCCCCCAAGACTCACTACCCACCTCATTATCTTACCATGGCCAGCCCTTCCCCATAACTCCAGCAGAATCCATAGGCACAGGTATAGCACATACCAGTTGAAAGAACAGGTAAGTGACTGGCCTCCCAGCTGAGCTGCTCCAACCTCCAGACCCTAAATCCCAGGGCACATCCCATGCTCCTCCCCCTCCCATCTTAGTACCAGCAAGGCAGATGGACCCTGCTCCCGATTCTGGTGGAATTTCAATGCCCTGATGTAGTCCCCCCCCCAAGATGGTTAGCAGGTGAGAGACCTGCTTTCAGGCTGGACCACCATTACGGTCACCCACTGAATACTGCTCCTTCAAGACCCACTCCACGGCCTAACTCCATCCATCTCATCATCTTTTCTCTAGCCAATACTTCACTACAACTCCAGAAGACTAAATTGGCTCAGGTATAGCCCATACCAGTTGGAAGAAAAGGAGGATGCTTGATGTAGGCAACCAGACCTCCATAAACCTCAGCTGAGACACCATACTAGACCTGAAGACCTTCCAGTCACCAGAGTCCTTGGTCATTCAGCCAGAAGACAATAAAGGAAATAGATAATAAAGGAACAAAACATCCATCCAATGAAGACAAACACAAGAATCAACACCCAGAACTATAATCATCCCAAATGCAGATGCCTAAATGCCAATGTAAGAATATATTCAATAACAGAAAGGGGAATATTTCACCACCATAACCCAGTTATTCTATGACAGGAAGAGCTAAACATTCTAATACAGCTGAAACACGAGAAACACCCTTAAAAATAACTTTACGAAGATGACAGAGGCCCTTAAAGAGGAAATGAAAAACTCCCTTTAAAAAATCAAGAAAAGACAAAGAAAAAATTGGAAGAAATCAATAAATCCCTGAAAGAAAATCAAAATAAAACAAACAGGTGAAGGAAATGGGTACTTGAAAACTGAAATAGAAGCAAAAAGAAAACACAAACTGAGGGAATTCTGAAAATGGAAAATCTGAGTAAATTAACAGGAACTACCAATGCAAGTATCACCAACAGAATGCAGGAGACGGAAGAGAGAATCTTAGGCTCTGAAGTTATGATAGAGGAAATAGAATCATTAGTCAAAGAAAATGTTGAATCCAAAAATTCCTAACACAAATCATCCAAAAATTCTGGGATATCATGAAAAGACAAAACCTAAAAATAATAGGAATAGAATAAGGAGAAGAATCTCAGCTCAAAGACACAGAAAATATATTCAACAAAATCACAGAAGAAAACTTCCCCAACCTAAAGAAGGACATGCCTATAAAGGTACAAGAAGCTTATAGAACATCAAATAGACTGGACCAAAAAAAAAAATCCCACATGTGGGTAACAGTTGTATAGCTTTTTCTTTTGTGGGGCCTCTAGTAATGGGACCAGGACCTGTTCCTGATGCAAGAGCTGGCTCTTTGGGACCTATTCCCTATGATAGGATGCCTTGTCCAGACTTGAGGACTTGTTCCTGCCTCGACTTGATATGCCATGTTTTGTTGACTCCCATGGGAAGCCTTACCCCTTCTGACTAGAGACTGAGGAGGAGTGGATGTGGGGTGGGGTAGAAGGGAGGTAGATGGAAGAAATGGGAAAGCCTACAAACTCATGGAAAATGAACAACTCTCAACTGAATTAACAGTGGGTAAAGGAAGAAAGAAGAAAAAAATTGAAGACTTCCTACAATCCAATGAAAATGAATAGACAACATACCCAAACCTATGGGACATAATGAAAGCAGTGCTAAGAGGAAAGGTCATAGCACTAAGTGCCAACATGAAGAATTTGAAGAAATCTCACAGTAGTGACTTAACAGCAAAACTAAAAGCTCTAGAACAAAAAGAAGCAAACATACCCACGAGGAGTAGATGACGGGAAATAATCAAACTCAGGGGTGAAATAAATAAAATAGAAAAAAGGAGAATCATACAAAGAATCAATGAAACAGAGAGTTGGTTCTTGGACAAAATCAACAAAATAGACGAACCCTTATTCAATATAATTAAAAGGCAGAGAGAGAACATCCAAATTAACAAAATCAGAAACAAAAGGGGGGCATAAAACAGACACTGAGGAAATCCAGAGAATCATTAGCCTGTACTTCAAAAGCCTATACTCCGTCTCAGCTGCACTAGTCAGCCAGTGGGCAAGCCTTCTACAGGATGGGTGCCCCAACATCCCTGCATCAGAACCTGTAATCTCCAAGTCCCACTCTGTCCCCAAACCCACCCATCCTCTGTAACCTTAGTGGCTCTCTGGGGTACAGACTGGGACTCCACAGAGTGGTTCAAGAGGTGAATGGCCAGCCCCTCTTGACAGGACAACACAGTCTCTAGGCTCTAGGGCAGATGCAAAACCCTGGCCCCTCCCCCACTTGCATCAGCTGTACTGGCCAGCCAGCAGCAAGCCTCCTATAGGCAGAATGCCCCAACACACCCACATCAAACCCTGTAATCTACAAGTCCCATTCTGCTCCCAAACCCACCCATCCCCTACATCCTCAGCAGCTCTCTGGGACACAAACTGGAACTGCACAGAGTGACTAAGGTGAGTGACTAGCCTCAAGCTGAACAGCCCAGTCTCTAGGCCTTAGGCCCTGCGGGGGGGGGGGGGGGGGGAGGGGGGTACTCAGGCCCCTCCCCCAACCACTTCAGCTGCTCTAGTCTGCCAGTGGACAAGCCTCTTTCAGAAAGGCTGCTCCAACACCCCCATATTGGACCCTGTAATCTACAAGTCCTACCGGACCTCCAAACCCACCCAAACTCTGTGACCTCAGTGGCTTTCTGGAACACAGACTGTGACACCACAGAGCAAAGAGGTCCCACTCTGCCCCTAAACCCACCCATCCCCAGAGACCTCAGCGGCTCCCTGAAACACAGATAGAGACTGCACTGAGCAGACAAAGAGCAGCTCCCTGAGACACAGATACTGACTGCAAGAAATGGACCAAGAACTCTTAAGATCCAAATGAGGAGCAGAAGGAGGGAGAACATGAGCAAGGAAGTCAGGACCACGAGGGGTGCACCCACCCACTGTGACAGTGGAACTGATCTATTGGGAGCTCACCAAGGCCAGCTGGACTGGGACTAAATAAGCATGGGATGAAACCAGACTTTCTGAACGTGGCGGACAATGAGGGCTGATGAGAAGCCAAGGACAATGGCACTGGGTTTTGATCCTACTTCATGTTCTGGCTTTGTGGGAGCCTAGCCTGTTTGGATGCTCACCTTCCTGGTCCTGGATAGAAGTGGGAGGATCTTGGACTTCCCGCAGGGCAGGGAATCTGGTCTGCTATTCATTCTCGAGATGGAGGGGGAATGGACTGGGGGGGGGGGGGGAGGAGAGGGGGAGGGGAGTGGGGGAGGAGTCCATGTGTGGGAGGAGGGGGAGGGAAATGGGAAACGGGGAGGAGGCGGAAATTTTTTTCAACAACTCAAAAAAATAAACAAAAAAATAAACAAAAAAAACCTTAACATTATGTTATAATAAGATTAAAAAGAAAAGAAATGGACTAAGAAACAAATATACTGCCTGCACCATTTGAAAGATGTGGGTAGGTGCAAATGCAAGAATACATTCAACAACCTAAAGAGCAATATGGCAACACTAGAACCTACTAGTCCTACAACATGAAGACCTGAACATTCTAACCCAGAAGAAGCAGAAGAAAATGACCTTAAATATAACTTTATGAAGATGATAGAGAACCTTAAAGAGGAAAAGAAAAATTCTTTTAAAGAAATAGAGGAAAAGACAAACAAAAAATTGGAGGAAATCAGTAAATCTCTTAAAGAAAGTCAAGAATGACAAGCCGGTGAATTAAACATTTCAAAGAGTTCAAGACTTGAAAATTGAAATAGAGGCAATAAAGAAAAGACAAACTTAGGGAAATCTGGGTAAATAAACAGGAACTACAGATTCAAGCATAACCAATAGAATACAAGAGATGAAAGAGAGACTCTCAGGAGTTGAAGATACTATAGAGTAAATAGAGTCATTAGTCAAAGAAAATGTTAAATCCAACAAATTCTTAACAGAAAAATCTAGGAAATCTA
The DNA here is from genome assembly GCF_018167655.1 of Microtus oregoni. Classification (NCBI taxonomy): domain Eukaryota; kingdom Metazoa; phylum Chordata; class Mammalia; order Rodentia; family Cricetidae; genus Microtus; species Microtus oregoni. The sequence goes on along the minus strand of NW_024544748.1, from coordinate 1,552,856 downwards.
GGACACCATGAAAATACCAAAACAAAGAATTACAGGAATAGGAAAAAAAAAACTCCAGTTCAAAGGCACAGAAAGTATATTCGATAAAATCATAGAAGAAAACTTTTCCAACCTAAAGAAAGATGTGCCTATGAAAGTATAAAAGCTTACAAAACACCAAATAGACTGGACCAGAAAAAAAAGTTCCTACATCATATAATAATCAAAACACAAAACATACAAAATAAAGGATGAATATTAAAAGCTGCAAAGAAAAAAGGCCAAGTAGCATATAAAGGCAAAACTATCAGAATTACATCCAATTTCTCAATGGGAATTCTGAAAGCCATAATGGCTAGAGAGATGTGCTGCAGACACTAAGAGACCATGGATGCCAGCCCAGACTACTATACTCAGCAAAGCTTTCAACCACCATAGAAAGAGAAAACAAGATATTCCATGACAAAATCAGATTTAAATAATACCTATCCACAAATACAGCCTAACAGAAAGTGATAGAAGAAAAACTCCAAGCAAAGGAAGTTAGCTAAACACACACACACAAAAAAAAACCATAAGCAACAGATAACCTAACTGTAGAAAACCCCAAAGAAGGGACACACACACTACCACTGAAAAATAACAGAAATTAACAGTCACTGGTCATTAATATCTCTTAAAGTCAATGGACTCAATTCACCTATAAAGAGACACAGGATAACAGATTGGATAGGAAAACAGGATCCATCCTTCTGCTGCATATAAGAAATACATCTTAACCTCAAAGACAGATATTACCTCAGAATAAAGGGTTGGGAAAAGATTTTCCAATCAAATGTACCTTAAAAAAACAAGCAGGTGTAGTTATTCTAATGTCTAACAAAATAGACTTCAAACTAAAATCAATCAGAAGAGATGGAGTGTAGAAGGAGCGGCGGGGCCACTTCCTGCCACCCAGCTCTGCACGGCTAGCTTTACCTGAAATAATTACACTGCCTGGCCCATTAGTTATAACCTCTTATTGGCTAGCTCTTACATATTGATCTAACCCATTTCTAACATCCATATTGCCACTTGAGTGTGGCTTACCGGGACGAGTTTAACAGGTATCTATCTCGGAGAGGAGAGTCATGGCGACTGCCTGACTTGGCTTCTTTCTCCTAGCATTCTGTTCTGTCTACTCCGCCTCTCTAAGCTGCTGTCCTATCAAAAGGTCCAAGGCAGTTTCTTTATTAACCAATAGACATATGACCCTCCTCCATCAATGGAGAAAGATTCTTCATCCTCATCACAGGAAAAATACATCAAGATGAAGTCTCAATTCTGAACATCTATGCCCCAAATATAAGAGCACCCACATATGTAAAATAAACATTACTAAAGCTTAAATCTCACATCAAACCTCACATATTAATAGTAGGAAACTTCAACACTCCACACTCCCCAATGAACAGGTCTGCTAGACAGAACTTAAGAGAGAAATAAGAGAACTAACAGATATCATAACTCAAATAAACTGAAAAGACAGCTATAGAATATGTCACCCAAACACAAGAGAATATACCTTCTTCTCAGCACTTCATGGAACCTTCTCTAAAATCAGCCACATACACAATATCAAAGCAAATCTCAATGGATACAAAAAAGGTTGGAATAACCCTCAGTATCTTATCAGATTACCATGATTTAAAGATAGAATTCAACAACAACACTAATTGCAGAAATCCTACAAATGCACAAAAATTAAAAAATGCTCAACTAAATCACCTCTGGGTCAAAGCAGAATAAAGAAAAAAACTAAAGACTTCCTATAAATAAACAAAAATGAAGGTACAATGTACCCAAACCTATGGGGCACTATGAAAGCAGTGCTAGGAAGAAAGTTCATAAACTAAGTGCCCACATAAAGAAAGTGGAGAATTTTCACACTAGTGACTTCTCTCTCTCTCTTTTGATTACATTAAAAAAATACCAATCTAAATTCCCACTCCCTCCCCTACTCCCATTCCTTCTGTAACCCTCCCACCTCCTGCTCCCTCTAATCCTAAGAGAGGGTAAGGCAATTTGCCTTGTGGAAAGTCCAAGGCCCTCCCCACTACATCTAGGCTGAGCAAGGTATACATCCAAAGAGAATAGGATCCCCAAAAGCCAGTACACGTAGAGAAAAATTCCAGTGCCACTTCCAGTGGCCCCTCAGTCTGCCCCAACTATCAACCACATTCAGAGGGAATAGTTTGATCCTATGCTTGTTCATTCACAGTCCAGTTGGAGTTGGTGAGCTCCCATTAGCTCAGTTAAACTGTCTCAGTGGATGAACCCCTCAGGATCTTGACCTCTTTGCTCATATTCTCCCTCCTTCTGCTCTTCAACAGGACCTTGGGAGCTCAGTTCAGTGTTCCAATGTGGGTATCTGCCTCTGTTTCCATATGTTGTTGGATGAAGGTTCTGTGGTGATATTTAAAATAATTATCAGTCTGACTACAGAGCAAGGCCCACACTAGTGACTTAACAGCATACTTGAAAGCTTTAGAACAAAAGAAGCAGACTCACACAGGAGAAGTAGATAACAGGAAATAAACAAATTAAGGGCTAAAATAAATAAAATAGAAATGAAGAAAGTAATACAAAAATCAATGAAATAAAGAGTATTTTAGAAAGTCAACATGATAGATGAAACTTTATCCAAACTAGCCAAAAGGCAGAGAGAATATTCAAATTATCAAAATCAGAAATGAAAAGGGGACATAACTGGTGTAGGAGGGTCTTCTTTCTATGTGTTGCTTTCATTGGTTAAATAAAGAGATTGCCTTGGCCTTTTGATAGGACAGCAGCTTAGATAGATGGAGTAGACCAAACAGAATGCTAGGAGAAAGAAAGCAGAATCAGGCAGATGCCATGGCTCTCCTCTCCAAGACGGACGCTGGTTAGACTCATCCTGGTAAGCCACAGTCAAGTGGCAATACACATTAATGGACATGGGTTAAACTAATATGTGAGAGTTAGCCAATAAGAGGCTAGATATAATGGGCCAGGCAGTGTTTAAAAGAATACACTTTCTGCGTAATTATTTCGGGTGTAAACTAGCCAGGTGGCCCCCATTTTACTACACATAACAATAGACACTGAGGAAATACAGAGAATCATCAGGTCATACTTCAGAAACCTGTACTCCAAAGATTTAAAAAAAACTAAAAAGAATGGACAATTTTCTGAATAAGTACCACATATCAAAATTAAATCAATACCAGATGAACAACTTAAATAGACTTATAACACTTAAGTAAATAGAAACAGTCATCAAAAGTCTCCAACCCCCTCCCCCAAAAAATCCCATGGCTGGATGGCTTCAGTTCAGAATTCTGCCAGAACTTCAAAGAAGAACTAATACCTATATCCCTCAAATTGTTCCATACAATAGAAACAAAAGGAGCATTGCCAAACTCTTATTATGAGACTACAGTCACCCAAAACACACAGACTCGACTTAGAAAGAAAATTACAGACCAGTCTCCATTAGGAACATTGTTGCAAAAATACTCAATAAAATACTGGCAAACTGAATCCAAGAGAAAATCATCCACCATGATCAAGTTGGCTTCATCCCAGAAATGCGGGGATGGTACAACATATGTAAATCTGTCAATGTAATCCACCATATAAACAAACTGAAAATGAAAACCCCACCATCATCTCATTAGATGCTGAAAAAGCCTTTGACAAAATACAACACCCCTTCATGATAAAAGTTTTGGAGAGATCAAGGATACAAGGAAGGTGTCTAAACATAATAAAACAATATATAGAAATCCAAAAGACAACATCAAACTAAATGGAGAGAAACTCAAAGTGATTCCACTAAAATCAGGAACAAGGCAAGGCTGCCCACTATCTCTGTATCTATTCAATATAGTACTTGAAGTTCTAGCTAGAACAATAAGAAAATAAGAGGAGATCAAATGGATACAAATTGGAAGGGAAGAAATCAAACATTCACTATTTGCAGATGATATGATAGTATACATAGTGACTCCAAAAATTCTACCAGGGAATTTCTACAGCTGATAAACACGTTCAGTAATGTGGCAAGATACAATATCAACTCAAAAAAATCAGTAGGCCTCCTGTATACAAATAATAAAAGGGCTGAGAAAGAATTCAAGAAAACAACACACTTCATAATAGCCACAAATAGCATAAAATATCTTGGAGTAACACTAACTAAAGAAGTGAAAAACTTGAATGAAAAGAACTTTAAGTCTTTGAAGAAAGAAATTGAAAGATCTCCCATACTCTTGGATAAATAAAGTCAACATAATAAAGATGACAATCTTAGCAAAAGCAATCTATAGATTCAATGCAATCCCCATCAAAATTCCAACACAATTATTCACAAAAGAAATAACAGGATAGCCAAAACAATCTTGTACAAAAAAGGAATGTTGGGAAGCATCACCATCCCTGACATCAAGCTGTATTGTAGAGCTACAGTAAGAAGCACAGATTGGTATTGGCATAAAAACAGACAGATGGACAAATGAAATAAAATTGAAGACCCAGATATTAATTCACACACCTATGAATAGCTGATTTTTGACAAAGAAGACTAAATTATACAATTGATAAAAGAAAGCATCTACAACAAATGGTGCTGGCATAACTGGATGTCAATATGTAGAAGAATGAAAATAGACCCATATCTATCCTGATGCACAAACTTCAGATGGATCAAAGACCTCAACATAAATCTACCCACACTGAATCTAATAGAAGAAAAAGTGGGAATTAGCCTTGAATGCATGGGCATAGGAGACCATTTCCTAAATATAACACCAGTAGCACAGATACTGAGAGCAACAATAAATAAATGGGACCGCCTAAAACTGAGAAGATTCTGTAAAGAACTTCATGTTCTCCATGCAAAGAACATGATCAATAAGAAAAACTTGGAGTCAACTGATTGGGAAACGATTTTCACCAACCCCACATTGGACAGATGAATGATCTTCAAAATATAAGGAACTCAAGAAACTAGATATCAGAATAGCAAATAACCCAATTAAAATTGAGGTGCATTTTTATTTATTTTTCTTAACTTTTTTTTTATTGAGAAAAGGAAAAAAAACAAATTTCCTCCTCCTCCCAGCCTCCCATTTCCCTCCCCCTCCTCCCACCCTTCTCCCCCTCCCCCCACTCCTCTCCCCCTCCCTCTCCAGCCCAAAGAGCAGTCAGGGTTTCCTGCCCTGTGGTAAGTCCTAGGTCCTCCCCCCTCCGTCCATTTCTAGGAAGTTGAACATCCAAACTGGCTAGGCTCCCACAAAGCCAGCACATTACGTAGGTTCAAAACCCCGTGCCATTGTCCTTGGCTTCTCATCAGCCCTCATTGTTCGCCATGCTCAGAGAGTCCAGTTTTATCCCATGCTTTTTCAGTCACAGTCCAGCTGGCCTTGGTGAGCTCCCAATAGATCTGCTCCTCTGTCTCAGTGGGTGGGTGCTCCACTCGTGGTCCCGACTTCTTTGCTCACGTTCTCCCTCCTTCTGCTCCTCATTGGGACCTTGGGAGCTCAGTCCAGTGATATCATCTTACACCTGTCAGAATGGCTAAAATAAAAAACTCCAATGATAGCCTTTGCTGGAGAGGCTGTGGAGGAAGGGGAACCCTCATCCATTGCTGGTGGGAATGCAATCTTGTGCAACCACTGTGGAAATTGGTGTTTCGGTTTCTCAGGAAATTCGGGATCAACTTACCCCTGGACCCAGCAATACCACTCCTGGGAATATACCCAAGAGATGCCCTATCATATGACAAGAGCATTTGTTCAACTATGTTCATAGCAGCATTATTTGTAATAGCCAGAACCTGGAAACAACCTAGATGCCCTTCAATGGAAGAATGGATGAAGAAAGTGTGGAATATATACACATTAGAGTACTATGCTGCGGTAAAAAACAATGACTTCTCAAATTTTGCATGCAAATGGATGGAAATAGAAAACACTATCCTGAGTGAGGTGTCCCAGACCCAAAAAGATGAACATGGGATGTACTCACTCATAATTGGTTTCTAGCCATAAACAAGGGTCACGGAGTCTACAATTGGTGATCCCAAAGAAGCTAAGTAAGAAGGTGAACCAAATGAAAAGCATATAGTTGTCCTCTTGGCTATGGGAAGTAGACAAAATTGCCGGGGAGAAAATGGAGATCTTGGGGGTGGGGTGGGATGGGGGTAAGGGGAGATGGGGAGAGAAAAGGGAGAAGGGGAGAATGGGGAGAACTTGGGGAAAAAGGAGGATTGAGGTGCATTTTTAAACATAAACCAAAGAAAACCATTCTACAAATTATAATCCCAGAGAACCTAGACAACAATGAGGACCCTAAGAGAGACATACATAGATCTAATCTACATAGGAAGTAGAAAAAGACAAGATCTCCTGAGTAAATTAGGAGTATGGGGACCTTGGGAGAGGGTTGAAGTGGAGCATAGAAAAATGTAGAGCTCAATAAAAAATAATAATAATAAAAATTGAGGTACAAATCTAAACAGAGACTTCTCAACAGAAGTGATGGAGGAAGGTCATTGGCTAATAAACAAACTGCCTTGGCCCATCTGATAGGGCAGAATTTAGATAGGTGGAGTAAACAGAACAGAATGCTGGGAGGAAGAGGAAGTGATCTCAGACTCGATAGCTCTCCTCTCTGGGGCAGACGTGATGAAGCTCCAACCCAGGATGGATGTAGGCTAGAATCTTCCTGGTAAGCACACGTTGGGGTGCTACACACATTATTAGAAATGGGCTAGTCCAGGTGTGAGAGTTAGCCGAGAAGAGGCTAGATATAATGGGCCAAGCAGTGTTTAAATGAATACAATTTGTATGTTGTTATTTCGGGGCATAAGCTAGCCAGGTGGCTGGGAGCTGGGTGGCAGGAATGCAGGCCCGCAGCTCCTACAACACAGAAGATTCTCAAATGGCCAAAAGATATTTAAGGAATTGTTCAACATCCTTATCCATCACAGAAATGCAAATTAAAATGACTCAGAGATACATCTTATTCCAGTCAGAATGGCTAAAGTAAAAACACTGATAGCTTATGCTGGAGAGGGTGCAAAGTAAGAGGAACACTCCTCTATTGCTTGGGAGAATGCTAACTTGTACAGCCACTTTGGAAATCAGTATGGCAGTTTCTCAGAAAATTAAGAATCAATATACCTCAAGACTCAGCAATACCACTCTTGGGCATACATAAAAAGGATGCAAGTCATACCACAAGGACATTTGCTCAACTATGTTCATAGCAGCATTATTCATAATAGCCAGAACAACAATTTAGATGCCCCTCAACTGAAGAATGACAAAAGAAAATGTGGTACATTTACACAATGAAGTACTCGGTGGTTAAAGAACAAAACAAAACTATGACTTCTTGAAATTTGCAGTTCAATGGCTGGAAATAGAAGAAACCATCCTGAGTGAGGTAACCCAGATCCAGATAGACAAACACGGTATAACACCGTATATACTCACTCATAAGTGAATGTTCGACATAAAGCAAAGGATAACCAGCCTATAATCCACGACCGCAGAGAAGCTATGTAACAAGGAGAACCCTAAGAGAGACATACATGGATCCCCCTGAGAAGGAGAAACAGACAAAAACTTCTAAGAAAATTGGGACAGTGAGGGGGCACTGAAGAGAAGTAAGAAGGGAAGATGGAAGGAGGAAGAGAACATGAGGGAATGGGATGGCTGAGATGAAAGGACAGAGAAGGAAAGCAAGGGAAGAGATTTCTTGATTGAGGGAATCATTATGCTGCTAGCAGGAAACATGGCACTAGGGAAATTCCCAGGAATCCACATTGATGATGCCAGCTAAGACACTAAGCAATAGTGGAGAGGGTACCTGAACTGGTCTTCCCCTATAATCAATCAGATGACTAACTTAGTTGTCATTATAGAAATTTCATCCAGCAACTGATGGAAGCAGATACAGAAAGCTACAGCTAGCACTGGGCTAAGCTCTCAGAGTACAGTCAAAGAGAGGGGAGAGTGATAAAATGAATAAGGAAGTCAAGACCATGGTGTGGATACCCACAGAAACATCCGGCCTGAGCTAGTGAGAGATCACTGACTCAGAAAAGACAGTGGAGGAATCTGCATAGACCCAAACTAGTTCCTTTAGATGTGGGTGACATGTGTGGCTGGGGAAGTCTTTGGGGCCATGATGTAGGTGGGTCTTCTATCAATCTGTTGCTTTCATTGTTTAATTAATAAAGAAAACTGCTTGGCCTGATAGGTCAGAACACAGGTAGGCGGAAAAGACAGAACAGAATGCTGGGAGAAAGAAGGCAGTGAGTAAGACGCTATAGCTCTCCACTCCAAGATGGACGCAGGTTAAGATCCTTCCCGGTAATAGAAATGGGCTAATCAAGATGTGAGAGTTAGGCAGTAAGAGACTGGAGATATGGGCCAGGAAGTGTTTAAAAGAATACAATTTGTGTGTTGTTATTTCAGGGCATAAGCTAGCCAGGCGTGTGGGAAAACAGCCTGCCTCTCCTTCTACAGGGCCACTGGAAGCGGGACCAGGATTTATCCCTACTGCTTGAAATGGCTTTTTAGAGCCTGTTCTTATTGTAGGAATACCAGGCAAAGCCTAGATATATGGGAACTGGGCCTTTATCCTGCCTCAAAGTGATGTGCCAGACTTTGTTGTCCCCCAATGCCTTACCCTCTCTGAGGAGTGAATGGGATGAAGTAGGTGCAAGAGAGGAGTGAGAGGAAGGAAGGGAGAGGGGACTGGGATTGTTATACAAATGAGAAAATATTGTTTTTAAAATAAATTTTAGAAAAGAAAAATCTGTAACCCACAAAATTGGAAAATCTAAAAGAAGTGGACAATTCATTGGACAACAAATAAATCAGAGACAAAAATTAAATTAAGATCAGGTAAACAATTTTAAAAGACCTATAACCCACAAGGAAATAATCATTTAAAGTTTCCCAATCAAAAGAAGCCCAGGGCCAGATGATTTCAGTGCATAATTCCACCAGACTTTCAAAAAAGGGCTAATATCAATACCCCTCAAATTGTTCCACACAATATGAACAGAAGGAACATTGCCAATTTTTTATTAGGCTACATTACCCTGATATCCAAACCACACAAAGACTCAACAAAGAACAAAAATCACAGACCAATTTCACTCATGAATATTGATGCAATACTCAAGAAAATACTGGCAAGCTGAATCCAAGAACATATCAAAAAGGTCATCCACGTTGATCAGGTAGGCTTCATCCCAGAGATGCAGGGATGGTTCAAACATACAAAAATCTCTCAATGTAATCCACCATATAAACAAACTGAAAAAAAAATGACATGACTATCTCATTAGATATTTAAAAAGCATTTGACAAAATTTAAAACCCCTTCATAATAAAGGTCTTGCAGAGATCAGGGATACAAGGAGCATACCTAAACAGAATAAAACCAATATACAGCAAGCTGGCAACCTATATGAAATTAAATGGAGAGAAACTCAAAGTAATTCTACTAAAATCAGGAACAAAACAAGGCTGTCCATTCTTTCCACATCTATTCAATATAGTACAATAAAATTAAGGAACTTTACAAGTATCATCATCCCTGATTTCAAGCTCCTCTATAGAGCTATAGCAATAAAAACAGCATGGTATTGGCATAAAAGCAGACAGGTGGCTCAATGGAATATAATCAAAGATCCTGATGTAAATCCACATATCTATGGATACCTGATTTTTGACAAAGAAGACTAAATTATACAATGAATAAGAGAAAGCTTCTTTAACAAATGATGCTGATGTAACTGTATGTCGACATGTAGAAGAATGCAAATAGAACCATATCTATCACCATGCACAAAATTCAAGTCTAGGATCTGATCTCAGCAACAGGAGAGCCATCATTGGGGTGAGTTTCTGACACATGGCAGCAGCCCGGGACACAGAACTCAGATGTTCCTCACCCCCCCTATACTTCCTGGGCTTCCTGCAGGGCCTCTACTCCCTGAATACTGCCTTTCTCTTCCTATCCCACCCAGCTTGCATCCAGAACCCTTCCCCCTTCTGCCTCCCTTCCCTCTTCGGGCATATAACATCACCCAGCTCAGCCTGTCTGGGCACTGGGACCGAATCCTGAGGGCAACCAGCGGGCAGGAGTTCCTTTGTTTCAATAGCCTGCCTGCAGCAAGCAAGGTAGGTACTTTGTTTACGAGCTACCCAACCAACACGGAGATCTAATCTTGGCACCAGGAGAGACATCACTGGAGCAACAGGAGAGCCATCACTGGGGAGTGAAATCACTGGGAAGGTACATCAGTAGGCAAGGAGACCTGATCCTGTAAAAGAAGATCCATAGGGAAGCATTCAGAGGAAGAGATGGGCAGGCACCAATGCAAGAATTCACCCAACAATCTAAAAAACAACATGAAACCACCAGAAACCAGCGACCTCACAACAGGAGGACATGAACACCTTAATCAAGAAGAAGTAGAAAAAATTGACTTTATGAAAGTGATTGACGCCCTTAAACAGCATGTGAAAAATGCCCTTATAGAAAGGGATGAGAAGCATAACAGAAAGTTTGAAGAATTGAATAAATCAGTGAATGATACCCTAGAAAACCAAGGAAAAACAATCAAACAGATAATGGAAACAGTTCAAGACTTGAAAACTGAAATGGAGGCAAAGAAGAAAACACAAACAGAGGGCCAGCTGGACATGGAAAATCTAGGTAAATGAATAGAGACTACAGAAACAAGCATAACCAACAGAATACAAGAGATAGAAGAAAGAATCTCAGATTCTGAAGATACCATAGAGAAAATAAACACTCTGATCAAAGAAAACAGCAAGTCAAACAAACTCTCATCACAAAACACTCAGGAAATATGGGACACAATAAAAAGACCAAACCTAAGAATAATAGGAGGAGAAAAAGGAGAAGAAGTATAGCTCAATGGTCCAGAAAATATATTTAATAAAATTATAGAAGAAAACTTTCCCAACCTAAAGAAAGATATACCTATGAAGGTTCAAGAAGCGTAAAGAACACCGAATAGGCTGGAACAAAAAAAACATCCCCTCGCCATATAATAATCAAAACACAAAGCATACAAAATAAAGAAAGAATATTAAGAGCTGCAAAGGAAAAAGGCCAAGTTACTTATAAAGGTAAACCTATCAGACTTACACCTGACTTCTCTATGGAAGCCATGAAAGCCAGAGAGATGTACTGCAGAAACTAAGAGACCATGGATGCAAGCCCAGATTACTATACCCAGCCAAGCTTTCGTTCACTATAAATGGATAAAATAAAATTTTCCAGGATAAAAACAAATTTAAACAATACGTAGCCACAAATCCAGCCTTACAGAAAGTAATAGAAGGAAAATCACTAACCAAGGAGTCCAACAATGACCACAATAACTCAGACATCTAGAGTCCCTTCACCAGCGCAACTCAAAGAAGGGAAACACATCCACTTGTATGCAAAATTCAAGAAGTCCTTGTTTTTTACTGCTGAGTAGTACTCTAATATGTATACATTCCATACTTTCTTCATCCATTCTTCCATTGAAGGGCATCTAGGTTGTTTCCAGGTTCTGGCTATTACAAACAATGCTGCTATGAACATAGTAGAGCATATACTTTTGTTGTATGATAAGGCCTCTCTTGGGTATATTCCCAAGAATGGTATTGCTGGGTCCAGGGGTAGGTTGATCCCGAATTTCCTGAGAAACCGCCACACTGATTTCCAAAGTGGTTGCACAAGTTTGCATTCCCACCAGCAATCGATGAGGGTACCCCTTTTTCCACAACCTCTCCAGTAAAGGCTATCATTGGTGTTTGTTTTTTTTTTTAGCCATTCTGACAGTTGTAAGATGGTATTTTAAAGTTGTCTTGATTCCTGATCGCTAAGGAAGTTGAGCATGACCTTAAGTGTTTTTTGGCCATTTGAACTTCTTCTGTTGAGAATTCTCTGTTCAGCTCAGTGCCCCATTTTATACTTGGGGTGATTAGATTTTTACTCACTCATATGTGGTTTCTAGCCATAAACAAAGGACATTGAGCCTATAATTAGTGATCCTAGAGAAGCTAAATAAGGAGAACCCAAAGAAAAACATATAGGCATCCTCCAGAATATTAACCTTCATCAGGCGATGAAAGGAGACAGAGACAGAGACCTGTAGTAATAAGAGTGGTGAGGCTGCGTCCCCAGCACCCTGGCTGCCAACATGGCTAGCTTATGCTCCAAAATAACAACATACAAACTGTATTCTTTTAAACACTGCTTGGCCCTTTAGCTCTAGCCCTTACAGGCTAATTCTCACATCCCAATCAACCCATCTCTAATAATCTGTGAGCACCGGTCTTACCAGGAAAGGTTTAGCATGTCTAACCTGGCGGCTTGCTTCATCGGCGTGCGTCTGCCCGGGAGAGCGGAGCATGGCATCTCTCTGAGGTGTCTGCTCCCGAGAGGAGAGCTGTGGTGTCTGAGCTCACTTCCTCTTCCTCCCAGCGTTCTGTTCTATTTACTCCTCCCACCTATCTTCTAACCAATAAAATGGGCCAAGGCAGTTCCTTTATTAGCCAATGACCTTCCACCATCATTTCCCCTTTTTCTGTTTAAACAAAAAAAAAGGCTTTAACTTTAACATAGCAAAATTACATATAACAAAACAGTTATCAAGTAAAAGCTACAATAATCTTTATCATAACTAAGGAAAACTATAACTATAACTAACTATTCTTAACTCCATCAAAGACTCCAGAAAGATACAATACTACCTAAGCAAACAAGAAAAAAGCAACTTTTAAAACTCTAGAAATGACAGAGACATCTCGCTGCCTGGACAGTCACCCAAAGTTCCTCTGTACCGTTGGGGCATCCATCTTCAGCCTTCAGGCCCATGGTATCCAGCAGACATTTCCATAAAGCAGGAAAATTCAAAGTCAGATCTGTTGTGTCCTGCAGAATGTCTCGCAGACTCTTTCATGAATCAGGAACCCCGAAAGATCATCTCACCTTAGGCAAGTTCAGTAGTCCTCTCTCTGTGGGTTCTCTGTGTCCAGTTTATGCAATAGTCCAGGCAAGAGCAGTTTCTTGCCCAAATGGCTATCAAACTCCATAAGGTGCCTCTTCGATGCCCATCTTCCTCTTGAAGTAGATTGGTGCTGCCAGGAGCAGAGTGTCTCATTGTCATGAAAAGTCCTCAGTTATTAAAACATTTAAAATGCCATATTCTATAATCTTTGAAAAATATGAAGAATGCCTATCTAAAATATATCTATGCATATCTAGAAAATATTAACTAACATGACTACAAACTTGACTATTATTTATGATTATCCATCAACAACCTATATTTCCTAATTATACATTACATTTTAATAATGAACTACACAATCACAATACCTTAATCAATATCAGAAATACATATACACATAACAAAATTGACCGTAAATCTCTATCAATAAAGCAAAATCTATACTAATGCAAATTATTCATACCTATATCATATCCCCCTTTAAATGTAAAAGAACATTTATAAACATTTTTTGGGAATATGGACGCAGTTATTTCTCTCCAAACTGCTTCCTGCTGAATGGGGGCGTCATTAATTAGGTCTTTCATGGTATAACCTGTGTGCTAGTTTCATCTCAGTTGGCAGTTAAATGAAGCAATTTTCTGAAGGTGTTCACACCAACCCTTCAGAAGGGCATGGTCCATCATACTATATCAGGATAAATGCAATCCACAAGGTCTGATCCTCTGTGAAAACAAAAGAAGAATCTCTTTTCCAAAATATCATATCCTAAGATCCAAATTCAAAATATCTATGTTGGATTAGTTCAGCAGCATTTATAAACAAATATCTTTTAGTAGCTTTTGCTCTTTCCTCAGCATTTAAATAATTTAAAGAGAGCATAATAGCATACAGTATCAAAATTCTCTGTGTATTTTCCATCTTTGTGCAGCTTTGTTTTAACCTCTATTTTGTTTATGTTTAGTTTTAACTCTTTGCTTTTTGAGACAGGTTCTCTGTATCTTTGACCTGAAGTAACTCTGTAGACTAGGCTGTCTTTGAACTCTCAGAGATCTGCCTGTCTCTGCCTCCCAGGCATTCGGGATAAAAGGTGTACACTACTACACCTTGAACTCACAGAGATCTGTTTGCCTCTGCCTTCTAGGCACTGGGATTAAAGGCGTGTGCTACCACACCTTGAAGTCACAGAGGTCAATCTCCCTCTGCCTTCCAAGTGTTGGGATTAAAGGTGTGTACTACCACACACAACAACTCTCCTCCTTTTTTTTGTTTTTTACTTTAAGAACTTCAACTTTTAGTCTGCATATATTTTTAACACACTCTAAACCATTTAAAAATTTTCTTTGTCTTTGAATCTCTCTTTACTGTATATCTCTCTTTTTCTGACCACAAGAGTCTTTAATTTACCAAGCAATATCAGTAGGATTAAAGGCGTGGCTTTGCCGGCTACATGTAGCCCATTTCTTAGCTTTCCAGCCTCATGGCTGAGGTACTGGCTGTAGCCATGTTTACTGCCGCAACTCTATGGTATTTCAAGGTCCCTGCCAGCAAGCGAGCTTCAGCAGCCTGTGCTTGCAAACCGCACGAACCACCTGCATAAAAGAGTCAGAGTTTGCCCTGGCAGGACAGCCCAGAAAACTGGCATCTTTAAACGGCGCAGCTTTTTTTCCTGCTATGGCTGAAAACCGAAAAGCATGCATTCAGCTTTTCGTCAACACCATTTAAGTGTTTTGTGGCAGGACCTCTTAAAGAGCTGCAGGGTTTTGCAGCTAAAGCTGAGTCAGGAAGCCTCTATTAAATTGCAGCTACCAAGAAAACATGCTCTTCTCTTTCCCAACCTTTCTCAGGCTTTCAGTGGATTCAGATGTCCACACGTCTGGGCACCAATCTGTAGTAATATGGGCGTTGGTGGCGCACGCTTGCCAAATTTATAGGCCAATATTAGCCCGAGGCGAACATGCCCCCTAAGTGGCGGGACTTATCCCTACAGAGACCCAATTTGGAGCACTGGACAGAAATCTCAAGGTCTGAATCAGGAGCAGAAGGAGAGAGAGTACGAGCATGGAACTCAGGACCACGAGGGGTGCACCCACACTTTGAGAAAATGGGGATGTTCTATCGGGAGCTCACCAAGGCCAGCTGGCCTGGGTCTGAAAAAAACTGGGATAAAACCCAACTCGCTGAACATAGCGGACAATGAGGACTACTGAGAACTCAAGAACAATGGCAGTGGGTTTTTGATCCTACTGCACGTACTGGCTTTGTGGGTGCCTAGGCAGTTTGGATGATCGCCTTACTAGACCTGGATGGAGGTGGGTGGTCCTTGGACTTCCCACTGGGCAGGGAACCCTGATAGCTCTATGGGCTGACAAGGGAGGAGAACTTGATTGGGGGAGAGGGAGGGAAATGATAGGAGGCGGCGGGGAAGAGACAGAAACCTTTAATAAATAAATAAATGGGAATAAAAGAAGGGAAACACACAAACTCTACTACTAAAAAAGTGACCGAAGTTAACAACCACTGGTCATTAATATCACTTAATGTCAATGGACTCAACTCACCAATAAAAAGGAACAGGCAAAGTGATTGGATACTAAAACAGGATCCAACATTCTGCTGTTTACAAGAAACATACCTCAACCACAAAGACAGGCACCTACTCAGAGTAAAGGGCTGGGAAAAGGCTTATCAAGCAAATGGACCTTAGAAACAAGCAGGTGTGGCCATACTAATCTCTAACAAAGTTGACTTCAAACTTAAATCAATCAGAAGAGATGGAGAGGGACATTTTTTTTTGTTTTGTTTTTTGTTTTGTTTTTGGAGAGGGACATTTTATACCTCATAACAGGAACAATTCATCAGGATGAAGTCTCAATCCTGAATATCTATACCCCTAATATAAAAGCACACACGTACGTAAAAGAAACATTACTAAAACTCAAGGCTGCCATCAAACCGCACACACTAACAGTAGGAGACTTCAACACTCCTCTCTCACCAATGGACAGGTCAATCAGATAGAAACCTAACAGAGAAATAAGAGAATTAATGGAGGTAATGAATCAAATGAACTTAACAGACATCTATAGAATATTCCACCCAAGTAGGAAAGAATATACCTTCTTCTCTGCAGCTCATGGAACCTTCTCAAAAATTGACCAAATACTCAGGAACAAAGCAAACTTCCACAGATACAAAAAAATATTAGTAACCACCTGTGTCTTATCAGATCACCATGGATTAAAGTTAGAATTCAACAACAATGCTACCCCCAGAAAGCCTACAAACTCATGGAAACTGAACAGTCAACTACTGAACCATAGCTGGATTAAGGAAGAAATAAAGAAAGAAATTAAAGTCTTCCTTGAATTCAATGAAAATAAAGAAACCACATATTCAAACTTATGGGACACTATGAAAGCAGTCCTAAGAGGAAAGTTCATAGCACTAAGTGCCCACTTAAAGAAAACAGAAAAAGCACACATTGGAGACTTAACAGCCCACCTGAAAGCTCTAGAAAAAAAAAGAAGCAGACTCACCTAGGAGGAGTAGAAGACTGGAAATAATCAAACTGAGGACTGAAATCAACAAAATAGAAACACAGAAAACAATCCAAAGAATCAACGAAACAAAAAGCTGGCTCCTGGAGAAAATCAACAAGATTGATAAACCCCTATCCAAACTAATCAAACGGAAGAGAGAGAATACGCAAATTAATAAGATCAGAAATGAAAAGGGGGACATAACCACAGACAGAGAGGAAATTCAGAGAATCATTAGATCTTACTACAAAAGCCTATATGCCACAAAACTGGAAAATGTAAAGGAAATGGACACTTTTTTAGATAAATACCATATACCAAAGTTAAACCAGGACCAGTTGAACAATCTAAATAGATCTGTTAGTCGCAAAGAATTAGAAGCTGTTATCAAAAACCTCCCGACCAAAAAAGCCCAGGACCAGAAGGTTTCAATGCAGAATTCTACCAGAACTTCCAAGAAGACCTAATAACTATACTCCTTCATGTATTTCGCAATATAGAAATAGAAGAGTCATTGCCAAATTCCTTTGATAAAGCTACAGTTACTCTGAGACCAAAACCACACAAAGACTCAACCAAGAAAGAGAATTACAGGCCAATCTCACTCATGAACGTCGACGCAAAAATCCTAAACAAAATACTGACAAACCGAATCCAAGAACACATTAGAAAAATTATCCATTATGATCAAGTAGGCTTCATCCCAGAGATGCAGGGCTGGTTCAACATATGAAAATATATCAATGTAATCCATCATATAAATAAACTGAAAGAAAAAAACCATATGATCATTTCATTAGATGCTGAAAAAGCATTTGACAAAATTCAACATCCCTTTATGATAAAAGTATTGGAGAGATTAGAGATACAAGGGTCATACCTAAATATAATTAAAGCTATTTACAGGAAGTAGACAGCTAACATCAAATTAAATAGAGAGAAACTCAAAGCCATCCCACTAAACTCAGGAACACGACAAGGCTGTCCACTCTCGCCATACCTCTTCAATATAGTGCTTGAAGTTCTAGCAATAGCAATAAGACAACATAAGGGGATCAAGGGGATTCGAATTGGAAAGGAAGAAGTTAAACTTTCGTTATTTGCAGATGATATGATAGTGTACATAAGCGACCCCAAAAACTCCACCGAAGAACTCCTACAACTGATAAACACCTTTAGTAATGTGGCAGAATACAAGATCAACTCCAAAAAATCAGTCGCCCTCTTATACACAAAAGATATGGAATCAGAGAGGGAAATCAGAGAAGCATCACCTTTCACGATAGCCACAAACTGCATAAAATATCTTGGGGTAACTCTAACCAAGGAAGTGAAAGATCTATTTGACAAGAACTTTAAGGCATTGAAGAAAAAAATTGAAGAGGATACCAGAAAATGGAAGGATCTCCCTTGCTCTTGGATTGGGAAGATCAACATAGTAAAAATGGCAATTCTACCAAAGGCAATTTATAGATTCAATGCAATCCCCATCAAGGTCCCATCAAAATTTTTCACAGATCTTGAGAGGACAATAATCAACTTTATATGGAAAAACAAAAAACCCAGGATAGCCAAAACAATATTATACAATAAAGGAACTTCTGGAGGCATTACCATCCCTACCTTCAAACTCTATTACAGAGCTACAGTAATGTAGACAGCGTGGTATTGGCATAAAAACAGAAAAGTCGACCAATGGAATTGAATAGAAGACCCGGTTTTTAACCCACAAATCTATGAACACCTCATTTTTGATAAAGGAGCTAAAAGTATACAATGGAAGAAAGAAAGCATCTTCAACAAATGGTGCTGGCACAACTGGATATCAACCTGTAGAAGAATGAAAATAGACCCTTATCTATCACCAAGCACAAAACTCAAGTCCAAATGGATCAAAGACCTCAATATCAATCTGAACACACTGAACCTAATAGAAGAGAAGGTGGGAAGTACCCTACAACAGATGGGCACAGGAGATCGCTTCCTATGTATAACCCGAGCAGCACAGACATTAAGGGCAACATTGAATAAATGGGACCTATTGAAACTGAGAAGCTTCTGTAAAGCAAAGGACACTGTCACTAAGACAAAAAGGCAACCCACTGACTGGGAGAAGATCTTCACCAATCCCACAACAGACAAAGGTCTGATCTCCAAAATATATAGAGAACTCAAGAAACTAGACTTTAAAATGCTAATTAACCCAATTAAAAAATGGGGCACTGAACTGAACAGAGAATTCTCAGCAGAGGAAGTTCAAATGGCCAAAAGACACTTAAGGTCATGCTCAACCTCCTTAGCGATCAGGGAAATGCAAATCAAAACAACTTTGAGATATCATCTTACACCTGTCAGAATGGCTAAAATAAAAAACACCAATGATAGCCTTTGCTGGAGAGGTTGTGGAGGAAGGGGTACCCTCATCGATTGCTGGTGGGAATGCATACTTGTGCAACCACTTTGGAAATCAGTGTGGCGGTTTCTCAGGAAATTCGGGATCAACCTACCCCTGGACCCAGCAATACCACTCTTGGGAATATACCCAAGAGATGTCCTATCCTATGACAAAAGTATATGCTCAACTATGTTCATAGCAGCATTATTTGTAATAGCCAGAACCTGGAAACAACCTAGATGTCCTTCTTGGAAGAATGGATGAAGAAAGTGTGGAATATATACGTATTAGAGTACTACTCAGCGGTAAAAAAACAATGACTTCTCGAATTTTGCATGCAAATGAATAGAAATAGAAAACTCTATCCTGAGTGAGGTAACCCAGACTCAAAAAGATGAACAAGGGATGTACTCACTCATAATTGGTTTCTAGCCATATACAAAGGTCATCGAGTTTATATTTGTGATTTTAAAGAAGCTAATAAGAAGGTGAACCCAAAGAAAAATATATAGTTATCCTCCTGGATATGGGAAGTAGACAAGATTGCCGGGCAAAAAATTGGGATCTTGGGGGAGGGGTGGGATGGGGGTAAGGGGAAATGGGGAGAGAAAAGTGAGAAGGGGAAGATGGGGGGAACTTGGGGAAACGGGATGATTGGGGATAAAGGAAGTTTGGATAGGGGAGCAGGGAAGCACATATCTTAATTAAGGGAGCCATTTTAGGGTTGGCAAGAGACTTGAACCTAGAGTGGCTCTCAGGTGCCCAAGCCGAGGTCCTCAGTTAGTTCCTTGGGCAGCTGAAGATAAGGAACCTGAAATGACCATATCCGATAGCCATACTGATGAATATCTTGCATATCACCATAGAACCTTCATCTGGCGATGGATGGAGATAGAGACAGAGTCCCACATTGGAGCACCGGAATGAGCTCCCAAGGTCCCAATGAGGAGCAGAAGGAGGGAGAACATGAGCAAGGAATTCAGGACCGTGAGGGGCACACCCACCCACTAAGACAGTAGGGCTGATCTATTGGAAGCTCACCAAGGCCAGCTGGACTGTGACTGAAAAAGAATGGGATAAAACTGGACTCTCTGAACATGGCGAACAATGAGGGATGATGAGAAGCCAAGGACAATGGCACTGGGTTTTGATCCTACTTCATGTTCTGGCTTTGACGGAGCCTAGCCAGTATGGATGTTCACCTTCCTAGACCTGGATGGAGGGGGACTTTCCACAGGGCAGGGAACCCTGCCTGCTCTTCGGACTGGAGAAGGAGGGGGAGAGGATTGGGGGTAGGGGGAGAGGAGTGAAAGGAAGGGGAGGGAAATCCGATGCTGGGAGGAGGCGGAATTTTTTTTTCAATAAAAAATAAATTAAAAAAAAAAAGACCCAGCTATTCCAATCTTGGGCACATTTCCATAGGATGCCTAACCATACCACAAGGACACTTGTTCAACTATGTTCATAGCAGCATTATTCATAAAAGCCAGAACCTGGAAACGACCTAGATGTCCCTCAACTGAAGAACTGATAAAGAGAACGTGGTACATATACAAAAAGGAGTACTGCTCAGCTGTAAAATAAACACTGATATCATAAAATTTGCAAGCATGTGGATGGAACTAGAAAAAAAAATAATTCCAAGTGAGGTAACCCAGATTCAGAAAGACACATAGTATATACTCACTCACAAATGAATATTAGATATAAAGTAAAGGATAACCAGAGAGGCTGAGGAACAAGGAGGACCCAAAGAGGGATGCATGATTTCCCTCTGAAGGGAACATAGAAGAGATCTCCTGGGTAAAGTGGGGGCAGGGGATGAGAACAGGGGGGATCAGTTTGGGTGGGTTAGAGGAGGTATAGACGGGGAGACTAATGAAATATCTTGATAGGGGGTCATTTCAGGATCAGGGAGAAGCCTGGTACCAGGGAAACGCTTAGGTATCCACAAGGATGATCCCAGTTAAGACTCCTAGTAATAGTGGAGAGGGTGCTTGACCTGGCCATCTCCTATAATCAGATTGGTGGCCCTAATTGTCATCACAGAGCCTTCATCTAGTAACTGATGGAAACAGAGGCAGAGATCCACAGACAGTCACTGGAATGACCTCTAAGAATCCTGGGCTCATGGGACCTAAGATACTCTGGACTGACAGTTAGGGATTCTGCATGTGACAGGCATAGGACTTCTACAACTGTGTGACAGTTATGTAGCTTGGCCTATATGTAGGACTCTTAACAGTGGGATCAGGGCCTATCTCTAATGCTTGGGATGACTATTGGGAACCTATTCCTCATACTGGGTTGTCTTGCCCAGGCTTAACACAAAGGGAGGAGCTTAGTCCTACCTCAATTTGATATGCCATACTTTGTTGACACCCATGCAAGGCCTGCCCCTTTCTTATAAAAAAACAGAGGAGGAGTGGATGGTGGGGGTGGGGGTAGGCAGGGGGTGAGGGAAGGAGAAGAGGAAAGGAAACTGCCATAAGGTTGTAAAATAAATGAAAAGATAAAAAAGAAAGTAATTCGAGCCTCTCCTGAAAATTTTGGTTGCTTATTCACAGATAAGAAATCTCCAGTTCTGAAATGTGCTATGCTAGCATAAGGGGTAAATTAGAGGCAAATATCTTTTTTTCTTTTATTCTTCTCTCATAAATAACATCTTGACAATAGTTTTCTATTTCTCCGTTCTTCCCAGTCCTCCCCTCACCTCCCCTCTTCCCCAGATTCTCATCTTTCTTTAATGAAAGAGCAGGCCTCCAAGAGTTATCAACCAAACATGGCATAACATGTTATAATAAGACTAGGCCCAAACCCTCTATCAAGATTGGACAGGACAACCCAGTAGGAGGAAAAGGTTCCCAAGAGCAGGCAAAATAGCCAGAGACACTCCTACTCCCACTCTTAGGAGTTCCACAAGAGCACACAGCTATACAACCATAACAGATATGCAGAGGGCCTAGCTCAGACCCATACAAGGTCCATGATTGTTGCTTCAGCCTCTGTGATCCCTGCTAGTTGATCCTATGGGCTGTGTTCTCATGATGTCCTTGATTCCACTGGCTCCTGCAGTCCCCCTATTCCCTTTTGTGGGATTCCCCTGACTCTACCTATTGTTTGACTGTGGATCTTTGCATATTACTTCCACCAGCTGCTGGATGATATAGAGGTAAATCTTAAAAGAAATAATGGGTTTTGAACCTACGTAATGTGCTGGCTTAGTGGGAGCCTAGCCAGTTTGGATGTTCACCTTCCTAGAAATGCACGGAGGGGGGAGGACCTAGGACTTACCACAGGGCAGGGAAATCTGACTGCTCTTTGGGCTGGAGAGGGAGGGGGAGAGGAGTGGGGGGAGGGGGAGAAGGGTGGGAGGAGGGGGAGGGAAATGGGAGGCTGGGAGGAGGAGGAAATTTGTTTTTTTTTTCTCTTTTCTCAATAAAAAAAAGTTAAAAAAAAAAGAAAAAATAATGAGGAGGAATAAAGAAAACTTATGGGAACTTTGGGACGTTTTGAAAAGAGCAAATTATACGAGCTAACAGGGTTCAGAAAGACTTGGGAATGTCAAGGGGGTAGAAAACTAATGCAGAGAAGCAACAGCAGAGAATCCGCCCAATACTGGGGGCGGGGTATACACAGACATTGGAAGGTGAGAGGTGACCTGTCAGATTTAACTTACCCAAGTTTATACACAACACGTAGTCGTCAAGTTGTCAAAGGTGAAAGATAAAGAGAAAATGATCAAAGATGGAAGAGAATAAAAATACACAAACCATCCCAAAACAAAAAAAAGAAATAATGGTAGTTATGAAGTAGAACTAGCTACATATTAATTCTCTATATGCTTACCAATTTGGGTCTCATTTTTCATTCAATTAGTAGCTGCCCCTTAAGCAACAGCTGTCCTAATTGGCAGTTGCAACTTTGCAGCTACCAGTAGCAGTTTGGACATGCTGGCCATAGCTGGGCAGGAATTCTGTTCCATTAGGCATCAGCTCTATCACAGCCACTAAGGGGAACTTGAGCTAGAATTCTATCCCTCTATAGAACTCAGGATTCAACGGTTGAGATGAAATTGTTCTTGCCCAGAAACATTGAATAGCAAGTAACCAACCTCCTTTCCTAGGCTGCGTCCCCTGCCCCAAAACAGAGTGTCCTTCTGCTTAGATCCCACTTAAGAACCCTAGATATACATGATCCCTCCCTACCACTTCTTGTTAGCTAGGTGCTGACTCGGCCTCCTGAGGTTAATTTTATTTCATCAAACAAATACAACATGTCTTTGCATCATTAAACAAATATACCATAGCATAAATGAACATAACACATCTTAAATCAATATTTCACAACTGTGTCTCTGTATTAATTTCCATCTGTTGCAAACAGATTCTCTGGTGAGGGTTGAGAGACACTCTAAGCTATGTGTATAGCATTAAATCATTAGGAGTAGTTTTAATACTATGTACAATTAGTAGAATAATATTATTGGGTTCTCTCCTAGGGCTTATGACCTATCTAGTAACAGGTTCTTGGTCCTTTCAATAGTTCCAGGTGTAGTTTCCATCTCATGGAGTTGGCCTTTTGAGCCACAAAGAAAGTGGTTGATTACTCCAATAACATTCATGCCACTGTTGCACCAGTGAATCTGTCTTGTTAGGCTGGTCGTTGTTGTAGCTTTCAGGGGAATACAGCTTGATATTTCCTTGTTCTGTGATACAAGTATATATTATCTTCAGCAACAGGGTCTTACCATCAAGTTCTAGCAGGTAATGAGGAGGATTGGCAATAGCCTCTAATATTTGGTGGTGTATATGACCTCACTGTACAACATCTCCAAAAGAGGTAACCTATTCCCAGTACTGAGGTTTACATTAGCTAGCATGGGGTGTCTAGTTTGGATATTATCCCTGCTATAGAATAATTCAATTGAACTACTTTTTTCATATGTATATATTTTATGAAGTTTTGCAGTAGTAGGTTTTTGTATAGCCTTTTCAAAAGGCCTGTAGTGTTAGTTATCCCTCCCTTTACCCACTCCTCTACCCTATCATTTATGACCCCAATTTAACCATTCTTGTTCCATTATTCTCCTTTAACCTTTTATATTACTGTGTTCTATATCTCTTATCTTGAAGTTCTCTCTCCCCAATGGTCCCTTACTAAATTCCTGACTTCTGTGGGTATTATAAATAGAACATATATATTCAAAGATAAAGTTCAAAATTAAAGTAAACCTGAGATGTTTATCTTTCTATTTCTGGGTTACCTCACTCAGGATGATTGTTTCCAGATCTATACATTTACCTGCAAATTTCATAGCTTCATTTTTCTTAACAGTTTATGATATTTCATTGATTGTACCACATTTAGATGGGAGTTGAGCATGAAATCCTACTCCTAGATGAAGAGTTTTGGTATTTGTTAGCTGATGGTAGAGGGAGAGAAATATTTGTCTAGAAGTTTAGCTCTTGGTAAGGCATCCTCATTCTGGTGGAAGACCATGTCACCCAGAATATTTGGGCAGCACAACTTGATCTTAATGGCTGCTTTAAAAAGGGACACAAAATTCTGTGGGTAGGAAAGGCATAAATCTGGAAAGAGTTGGGGAAAGGATGGTGATTGTGATCAAAACACGTTGTACAAAACTCTCAGCAAACTAATAAAACTTTTTAAAAAGTAAAATCAAAAATCAAACTAACAAAAAACTAAAAGTCATTTAAGATATTTGATAATCAGATTATAACACTGTCAGCTGCAGATAGGCTAAGAATATGAGGAACTTGATATGACCAGACGGGAGAGATAAAGAAATGTGGAAGCTATTCTTGGGCAATATAAGATATGATATTAAATACTAATTATTACTTTAAGCTCAGGATATATGAAAAATTAGTCATCAACCACAGCATTAGTAGTTAAAGTGTAGTCTGCCATCCCAAAGGATTGTTATATGAGTTAGAAGTGGATATTCTCAAATCAAATTGCTGAATACATATCTGCAACTGAGAAAATTTCCCTGGTGATTTGGTTTGATGGTGGTTGGTGTTATCTGAGACAGAGTTTCACTATATATCCCTAGCTGTCTCTATGTAGACCAGGCTGGCCTTGAACTCACAGAGATCTAGCTGCCTCTGCCTCCCAAGTGCTTAGTTTGAAGATGTGTGCCACTATGCTCAGTTTTCCAGGTGATATTTATGTACATTAAATTTTAAAAATCACTGAAAAAGTTATAAAATATAAAGATATTAATGATCAAGGGCTAAAAATAAAAATCAATGATAGAAGAAAGAGAATATACAAGATAATTTATGATGAGACCAAGAGACAGAAGCTGGTCAAGCAGAGGAGGGACCCCAAAAGCAGCAAGTCCAAGAATGTCCTTGTTGGAGGCCAGGGATTACAGAATAGAGATTTGATGCCTGTTTCTTTGTTATTTCCTAAACCAACAACTTTTCTTAAAAACTATATGTGCAAATATAACAGAAACCGAGGGGAGGCACCTAGACACCTGTTTGGGCCAACTGAACCGATCCACTAATACCTATCCCTATATCTCAGAGCTGCTGCTGTCAAACCTGACTATGTGGTTCTTCTGCCTTGGAACTGTTTTGAAGCTGGTACATTAAAGATTTGGGTACTTAGGACTAGAAAAGTCATAGCATGCTGGAAGCAGAGCTTAATGGGACATTCTGAGAAAAACTTGGAAAACAAGAATGCTAGAAAAACACAGACAATAGAACTCTGGCTCGTGAAGTCATTGGAACTGGGATTAGAAGTTTAAAAGCCACCAGCTACTTCAAGTTCTTGATAATCCCAGGGGCCATCTGTGTAATATTTTGGCCAAGAAGGTGTTTTCATTCTGTCTGTGTTTTGAGAACCTATGTGAAGCCGAATTTAAAGATAATGAACTAATTTGTTTGGCAGAAGAAATTTCAAGACAGGAACACATTCAGTCTACTTCTGAGAAAATAACTGTAATTGTTAGACATCAGCATCATTGAAAAGAAAACTGTAATATATTGAAAGGGATCCAAAGGGCAAAATCTGATGCCTTGCAGGCTTTATCTCAAGAGGACTCAAATTCATTTAAAGGAAGAAAGTCTAGCCTGAAAGGGTTTTCTGCTCCTTGAAGGTAACTCCCCAAAAAATGCTTCTCTCCAGAGTCATCACACAGAAGGTGATAGAGCTGTGGTCTGGGGGGTGGGGGATAGGCTTTGTCCCAAGATGGCAGCAGAGATATGTGACATTTTTCATATTGTAGGTTTGAAGGCATGAAAAGCACATGATTTAGGGGGCCATGGAAAGCAGCTCAGGCCAGTCAGCATGTAGTAGGTTCAGAGCCCCTGGAAATTAAGTCCTAAGAGGCCATGGGAAAATGTGCATAAAGGTGCAATAAGTAGCACTCACATGCCAGTGTCTACCAGCATCTGTCTTGTTGAACTCAAGACCCACTCAGCAGAAGGGTAATCCTGCCTGGGGCTAGAAACCTAGCCAGCTTCCCAGGACTAGTGAAGTCATGGATCTTAAAAGAGAATCTACTGAATATTTTTGCATCTATGTTCATGATTGAGATTGGACTGTAATTCTCTTTCTTGGTTGAGTCTTTGTGTGATTTTGGTATCAAGGTAACTGTAGCCTCATAAAGAGTTTGGCAGTGTACCTTATGTTTCTATTTAGTGGAACACTTTGAGGTGTATAGGTATTAGCACTTCTTGAAAGTTCTGGTAGAATTCTGCACTAAAACCATCCAGCCCTGGTGTTTCTTTGGTTGGGAGGCTTTTGATGACAGCTTCTATTTCCTTGCAGTTTATAGATCTATTTAAATTGTTCACCTGGTCTTGATTTAATTTTGGTATCTGGTATTTATCCAGAAAATTGTCCATTTCTTTTACATTTTCCAATTTTGTAGAGTACATGTTTTTGTTTTTTATTTTATTGATTTTTATTGAGCTCTACATTTTCTCTGCTCCCCTCCCTGCCACTCCCCTCCCCTTCAACTCTCCCCCAAAGTCCCCATGCTCACAGAGTACATGTTTTTATAGTGTGACCTAAAGATTCTCTGAATTTCCTCAGTGTCTGTTGTTATATTCCCCTTTTCATTTCTGATTTAGTTAATTTGGATGTTCTCTCTCTGCCTTTTGATTGGTTTGGATAAGGGTTTGTCTTCCTTGAATCTAACACCCCTTCATGATAAAGGTCTTGGAGAGATCAGGGATACAAGGAACATATATAAATATAATAAAAGCAATATGCAACAAGCCAACAGCCAACATCAAATTAAATGGAGAGAAACTCAAAGTGATTCCACTAAAATAAGGGACAAGCCAGGGTTGTCCACTCTCTTTATGTCTCTTCAAAGTAGTTCTTGAAGTTCTGGCTATAGCAATAAGACAACAAAAGGACATCAAGGGGATTCAAACTGGAAAGGAAAAAGTCAAACTTTTATTATTTGCAGATGATATGATAGTATATAAAAGTGACCCCAAAAACTCTACCAGGGAACTCTTATAGCCGATAAATACTTTCAGTGATATGGCAGGATACAAAATCAACTCAAAAAAATCAGTAGTCCTTTTATACACAAATGATAAAGAAGCTGAGAGGAAAATCAGAGAAACATCACCTTTCACAATAGCCACAAATAACATAAAATATCCTGGGGTAACACTAACCAAAAAAGTAAGAGTTCTATTCAACAAGAACTTTAAGTCTTTGAAGAAAGAAACTGGAGAAGATACCAGAAAATGGAAAGATCTCCCATGTTGTTAGATAGGTAGGATCAACATAATAAAAATGGCAATGGCAATCCTACCAAAAACAATCTATAGATTCAATGCAATCCCAATTAAAATTCCAACACAATTCTTCACAGACCTTGGAAGAGTAATAATCAACTTCATATGGAAAAACAAAAACCCCAGGATAGTCAAAAGAATCCTGTTTGTAGGCAAACGGTTGGAACTAGAAAAAAGCATCCCGAGTGAGATAACCCAGACCCAGAAAGACAAACATGGCATTTTCTCATGCATAAGTGGATATTGGCTGTAAAATAAAAGATAACTATGCTACAATCCATAGAGCCAGAGAGACTAAGTAACAAGGGGGGCTCAAGGGGGTATATGCTGAGATCTTCCTGGGAAGGGGAAATAGATGTGATTTTATGGATGGACTGCAAGTGAGTGGAGAAGAGAACATGAGTGACCAGGTTAAAGGGATGGAGGAACAGAGTACTGAAAGAGATTACTAGAAATGGGAGAGGGCATTTTGGGTTCAGGCAGAAACCTCACATAAGGGAATCTCCCCGAAATCTACGAAGATCACCTCAGCTAAGACTCCTAGCAATAGCAGATATGTAGCCTGAACTGGCCATCTCTTGTGACCAGGTAAGATTTTAGGCAGAGGGATTTGGGCACCAGCCAAGTCACATAACCTTCAATCTACAGTCTGTCTGTCCTTCCTATGGCATGTAAGGGTGGCCTAGAGATTGAGAAAGTGGCCAACCAATGACTGGTCTAGCCTTAAACTCATGCCAGAAGAGTAAGCCCATCCCTAACACTACCTCAACCACCAGGACCCACAGGCTGAATGAGCCAGAGACTTGGGGATAGAATCAAAGACAACTAGAGAAAAAAAATCAATGTAATGATGTCTAACAATATTCCTCTATACTCATACACTGGTGCCTAGCCCAGTTACCATCAGAGAGGCTTCATCCAGCAACTGATGGAAACAGATGCAGACCCACAGTCAAACATTAGGTGGAGCTTGGGGAATCCTGCAGAAGAAGGGGAGAAAGGATTTTAGGAGCCAGAGGGGTCAAGGATACCTCAAAAACCCACAGAATCAACTAACCTGGTCTCATTGGGGCTCATAGAGACTGAATTGAGAACCAGGAAGCCTACATTTGACTGATCTAAGGCATCCTGCATATATGTTACAGTTATGTAGCTTGGTCTTTTTGTGGAACTCTTAACAGTGGGAATAGGGGCTGTCTCTTTACTCTTTTGCTGTGTTTGGGACCCTACTCCTTTTACTGGGTCGCCTTGCCCAGCCTTAATACAAAGGAGGTGATTAATCGTACTGCAACTTGGTATGCCATGTTTTGATGATATCCATGGAAGGCCTGTCCTTTCCTAAGTAGAAATGGAGAAGGAGTGGATTGGGGGTGGGAACAAATTGGGGAGATACTGGGAAGAGAAGAGAGAGGGGAAAGCTCATCTGGGACGTAAAATTAATTAATTAATTAATTAATTTAAAAACAAATACCTAAAAAAGAATAATGATAGAGGAATTACCATATTTGATTTCAAGGTATACTAAAGAGTCATAGTAAGAAAATATTCCAAACACATAAAACCAGGAAGCAAGTAGACATTGCTATCCTAATATCCAACAATGTAGACTTCAAACTAAAATTAATCAGATGAGATAAAGAATATTTCATTCTAATCAAGGGAATAGTTAACAAAGAAGGGATTGCCATGTTAAACATATATGCATAATTAAATATCATACACCAAATTGACTTAATAGATACTTACAAAATATTCTACTCAAGCACCAATGCAAAGCAAATTTTAATGATTCAGAAAGTTTAAAAGAACTCCATGCATCCTGTTTGATCATAACACAATAAAAAGTAAAATCAACAGCAGAAATACCTCTAATAAGTACACAACTCATGGAGATTAGACAATTTATTATTGAATAATGAATAGGTCAAAAAATCAAGAAAGAAATAAAAAATTGCCTGGGACTAAATGAAAATGAAAATACAACATAACAAAACTTTGACTTATTGAAAGCAGTCCTACATAGAAACATTTTATCTCTAAGTGCCTATATTTAAAAAAAAATCAGAAAGAGCACAAGTAAATGACATAATAATGTAACTCACAAATTTGGAAAACCAATAATAAGACAAACCCAAACCCACTAGATGGAAAGGAAAGTTAAAAGAGTCAAAATTAATGAAATAGAAACAACGAAAACAGCTAAAAGAACCAATGAATCTAAGAACTGGTTCTTTGAGAATACAAACAAGATCGACAGACCCTGGGGTCAACCAACCAAAAGAAAAAATAGAAAACCCAAACTAATAAATCAAAAGTGAACAGAGAAACATTACAACAGACACTAAAGAAACTTAGAATGTTATAAGGGAAAACTTTCAAAAACATGTAGTGCATTATTTTGGAAAACCTAAAGTAAATGGATACCTAAATTCTGCCAAACCAAAAAATTAAACCAAGAAGAGATCAACAACCAAAAGAGACCCATAACAAATGAAATCTAAACAGTAATAAAAAGCTCTCCAACAAAAAAGGCCAAGTTCAGATGGATTTCCAGCAGAATTCTACTAGACTTCATTGAAGATCTATAGCCAAATCTTTGAACTATTCAAAAAAGAGAAACAGGAGGACTCCCAAACTCCTTCTATGAAGACAGTATCACACTAATAACAAAACCAGGTAAAAGGCACACACACACAAAAAAAAGAAAAACCTATAGGCCAACATTCCTGATAGACATAGATTCAGAAATGCTCAAATTAAAATTCTTGCAAACTGAATACAGACATATATCAAAAAGATTATCCACCGTGACCAAGTTGTCTAAATCCCAGAGATGCAGGAGATTGTTTAGCAGATGCAAGTCAATAAATGTAATAGACTTAAAAAGTAGACTTAAAGATAAAAATTATATAATCATCATTAGATGAAGAAAAAATGTTTGACAAATCTAATGTGCTTCATGATAAATGTTCTGGAGAGTAAAACTAGAGGAGCATCCCTGAGCATAGCTATATATGAGAAAAACTGCAACCAACATTATTCTAAATTGAGAAAAATATGAAATAATATCTTAAAACTCTGCCAGAAAGCTTCTAGAAATGACCAATAATTTCACCAATGTGGTAGGACAAAGAACCAACTTGCAAAAATCAATACTTTTTCTATACACCAACAACAAACATACAGAAAACAATAATGGACATGTTCTCAATCACAATGACCTCAACGAAAGTAAAATATCAGAAATAAGCCTAACCAAAGAGATGGAAAACCCCATAATGAAAACTTTGAATCTCTGAAGAAAGAGATAAATACACTAGAAATCAATCAAAATCTCCATATTATTCTTCACAAAACAGAAAAGGCTATCCTAAAATTCGCATAGAACCACAAAAAAACCCTGGATACCCAAAACAGCACTAAAGCAAAAAGATAAATGCTGTAGTAATATATTGCAGAGCCATAGCAATAAAAACAATATGGCACTGGGAGAAAAAAAGACATGTAGATCAATGAAACAAAATTGAAGACCAAACATGAATACGTGTAACTATGGCCATCTAATATTCAATCAAAACGCTAAATGCTAAAATGCTAAAACATATACTCTGGAGAAAAAAACAGCTTCTTCAACAAATGATGCTAGGAAAAAGATATTCACATATTGAGGAATGAAATCAGGTATTTATCATTTTGCACAAAAACTAACTCCAAATGGATTCAAGACCTAATGTGAAACCTAAAATACTGAAACTGTTGGAAGAAAACGTGGGCACCACCCTACATAATATAGGTGCAGGAAAGGACTGTCTAAACAGGGTCTCATTTGTCCAGAAAATGAGGCCAGCAATTGACAAGTGGGACTCATTAATATTTAAAAGCTTTTGCATTTCCAAGGAAGTAACTGAATGAAGAGGAAGCCCACAGAACGGGTGAGAATCTTTGCCAGCTATATCTGGCAGAGGATTAACATTCAGAATATACTAAGAACTCAGAAAACAAACTCATTCAAATGACTCATTCAAAAATGGGCTAGGAATCTGAACAGAAAGTTCTCAAAAGAAGACATAAAAATGGTTAAGAACTATCTCAAAAATATTCAGCTTTCCTAGCGATTGGGGAAATGCAAATCAAAATGAGATTTGAGATTTCATTTTACTATAGTCAGAAAACAAAGATCAACAAAGTAATCCACCAACCAACCAGAAATGCTGAAAAGTAGGTGAAAAGGAGGAAACCCTCTATTGTAATCTGGTCTGGTCACCATGTAAATTAATGTGATGAACTAACTCTCAAAAAGATAAAAAATAAATCTATTATTTGACCCAGTTATACCACTCCTTGGCATTATGCCCAAAGAATTTGACATACTCCTCCACAGATATTCAAAGAATTTGACATACTCCTCCACAGATATTCATTAAGTCATTTTCGCCACTGCTCTATTCACAGTAGCTAGAAAATGGAAACAACCTAAACGACCTTCAAACAATTAATGGATAATTTAAAATGCAGTACACACACACACATACTATGGAATACTATCAGCTATAATGAAAAATGAAATCATGAAATTTGTAGGCAAAGACTTCGTTGACTCCCCAAGGGAGGCCTTTTTCCCTATGAGGAATAGATGGGGGGAGGATGGGGAAAGTGGGGTGGTGGGAGAAGGGGAGGGAGTGGGAACTTGGGTAGGTATGTAAAATAAAAAAAAATTAATTAATAAAAAAGAATTTTTCAGGTAAATAAATAGAACTAGAAATGACAATATTGAGTGAGGTAATCCAGAACCAGAGAGACAAACACTATATGTTCTCTCTCATCTGCCATTCCTAAGTCATCAGATGTGAGTATGGAACTTGGAGTAATTGCTGAAATTGGGAAAGTAAAAGGAGACCATGAGTTGGGACAAGAGATTTGAAGGAGGAATAGAGAAGAACTGAGGGGGTATCTTTAGTTAAGAAGGGGGAGGAAGATAAATTTAGAAAAAGTAGGGATGTAAATAAAGTACAGTAAGGGTATCTTAAAAAGTTATAAGGGATGATATTATCTACTTAAAATGATATACAATACATGTAAGTCTATGCATACATTCACAGCTTAAGTTAAATATTCCCATCTGGGCTGACAACACTCCTCCCAAAAGTCATAGACTAATGAAAACCCCAACACCAGGCAAGAAAATCTTGCTTTTGAATTGTTGGTCAGGTGTGGACCAGAGACAACCAATATCTCTATCCAGCTATGAACCACAACAATGACCAGCATGACATGAAAACCCTAAGGGTGCAATAGTGGCATGCATACCTTGGCATTAATCAATCACACTCTAATTGGTCTTAAAGCCTATTCAACAGGAAGAAATCATGCTTGATTTTGGGCACCTAGCCAACTACCTAGGGATAGTGAAGTTATGGATCTTTAAGGAGAACCAACAATCACCACTTTAGTAAACTGGCATAATCCCTAGCTACATTCTAAATATTTATCCATATTCCCACAGGTGAGGGTAGTTCTCACCCCTCATCTTTGCAATTGACCAGTACCATTATTGGAAACCACACTGATAAAAGTATAGAGAACATGATATCATGTAGTTTCCTGTCTGAAATGATATGTCTATAGCACAATTATTGCACCTAAGGCTCAGAGATCATTGAGGAAGAGGAGAAAGAAAGATTGTAGGAGCCAGAAGAATAGGAAGTCTAATGTGAGATTTTTGTCTCCTAGAAATGCCAAAGAGCCTACATCCATGAAGTGTCATCAACATGGCTGCCTAAACAATATCTGGACAATGACAACACCAATGGACAAGCTAACGTGGAAAGAGGAAAGCTCTCGCCTCAAGCCTACATAAACAACTACTGGAAACTAGGGAATGTGCAACCAGGAGAAATTGTCTTCCCCTGGGAAGATCCTCCAACTGGCTATCCAATATCAAGTGATCAGAGCTGTGATCATACGCGTATGGGTAACATTATACAGACTTTGTGGGATATATACATGTGTGTGTGTGTGTGTGTGTGTGTGTGTGTAACAACAGTTAAGGAAAAGAGACTATGAATTTGAGCAAGAGCAAGGGGAAATGTGACAGAGGGAGAAATGTGAGGGAGGGGTCTGAGGGAGGAAAGGGAATGAAGAAATGATGAAATAATTATAATTTCAAAAATTATAAATAACATATAACATCAAATTTATCATTAACTACTTTAAGTGCATCATCGAATAGTACTAACTATATGCACACTGTACCTCTTTAAAACTGAAACTCTCTTCCCATTGAACAATTCTTAGATTGAGACCATAGCTCAGTGTGTAACGCTTGCTCATTATGTATTAGGCCCTATGTTCAAAACCAAAAATAAAAAGTCTATTGTTGAACTTTTCCACTTTCCCCCTTGCCCCATCCCTTAATAGCTATAATTCTACTATCTGTTACTACACTAAGTATGGTGTCTTCAAAGCACATCATGCTGCAGAACAACTCCTGTCAAATGATACGCCATTTCTACAGCTTATCTCATTTCAAATACTTCCAATAGCCCTATGAAATCTGTTTTATTTTGTTATTTTATGGTTTAAGCAAAGAAGGCTCAAATCTGTTAAGTAAGTTTTCCAAAAACCACTCAGCCAAATATAGCCTACAACATTCAAAGATGTTTTCCCCAAATCCCTTGTTCTTTCCATTAGGACACTGTCACAGCTGTGTTGATTTGATCAATATCCATGGGGACAACAATCAAAACTAAATGCATTGGCCTGCTTCCTTAATGCCTGATTATTTGTTTTGTTTTAGTTTGGAGAAGATGTAGGCATGCATGTGTGGGTTTTTCTGAAATGCTGATAAGAAACAGAACAGGCTCTTAGAAAAATGTAAGCCTGGAATGTTCATAATAAATCTCTAACATTCCAAGTTTATATGGTCAGCACATTTGGACATATTTTGGTATAAATGTGAAAAATACAACAGTGAACATTAAGGCTATAGCAAAGAGGTTGTCAATGACTAGGTATATGATCACGAAAACTATCCTAAATTTCAAAATCCTAAAAAACACAATTAAGCATAGTCTTTGCTTCTGACAAAGTAAACAAGACAAAAATATCTTAAGTTCTAATTGCTCAGGTCTTTTGCCTATTTGGGAGTAAATATTCCTCTGATGACTATGTCTTCTTGGTGTAATATTCAATGTGGCACTATTCTCTTTTTTTCCCAAATCTGACAATTTGCCTGTACACCCCGCTGTCTTGAGGTTACTACTGCTGTGATGAAACACTATGACCAAAGGCAACTTGGAGAGTAAAGGGTTTGACATATCCCAAGTCACCAGGCCATTGAGAGAAGCCAGGGCAGTAACTCAAACTGGGTGGGAACCTGGAAGCAGGAGCTGACACAGAGGCCACAAGGGATTGCTGCTTACTGGCTTGCTTCTCATGGCCTGCTCAGTCTGCTTTCTTATAGAACCCAGGACCTCCATCCCAGGGATGGCATCATTCACAATGGGCTGGGCCTTCCCACATCAATTACTAATTAAGACAATGCCCTACAGACCTGCTTCCAGTCAGATCTTATGAAGGCATTTTCTCAATTGAGGTTACCTCCTCTCACATGACTCTAGTTTGTGTCAAGTTGATATGAAACTAGCCAGCACAACTAGCCCCTTGTCTACTTGACATACAAATACAAATACATTGCTCTGGGTGACTGCTTTGTATGCAGTAAAGATTTGTCACTCATATTGGTTTAATAAAACACTGATTGGTCAATAGCCATGGAGGAAGTATATGCGGAGCAAACAGACTAGGAAAATTCTAGGAATAAAAAAGGCAGAGATGATATGCTCAACTATGTTCATGGCAGCATTGTTTGTAATAGCCAGAACCTGGAAACAACCTAGATGCCCTTCAACGGAAGAATGGATGAAGAAAGTATGGAATATATACATATTAGAGTATTACTCAGCAGTAAAAAACAAGGACTTCTTGAATTTTGCATACAAATGGATGGAAATAGAAAACACTATCCTGAGTGAGGTAAGCCAGACCCAAAAAGAGGAACATGGGATGTACTCACTCATATTTGGTTTCTAGCCATAAATAAAGGACATTGAGCCTATAATTCATGTTCCTAGAGAAGCTAAATAAGGTGAATCCAAAGACAAACACATAGGCATCCTCAGGAATAGTAACCTTCATCAGGCGATGAAAGGAGACAGAGACAGAGACCCACACGGGAGCACCGGACAGAAATCTCAAGGTCCAAATCAGGAGCAGAAGGAGACGGAGCACGAGCAAGGAACTCAGGACCACGAGGGGTGCACCCACACACTAAGACAATGGGGATGTTCTATTGGGATCTCACCAAGGCCAGCTGGCCTAGGTCTGAAAAAGCATGGGATAAATCCGGACTAGCTGAACATAGCGGACAATGAGGAATACTGAGAATTCAAGAACAATTGCAGTGGGTTTTTGATCCTACTGCACGTACTGGCTTTGTGGGAGCCTAGGCAGTTTGAATGCTCACCTTACGAGACCTCGATAGAGGTGGGCAGTCCTTGGGCTTCCCACAGGTCAGGGAACCCTGATTGCTCTTCGAGCAGATGGGGGGGGGGGACTTGATCGGGGGAGGGGGAGGGAAATGGGAAGCGGTTGTGGGGACGAGGCAGAAATCCTTAATAAATAAATAAATTTAAAAAATAAAAAAAAATAAAAAAAAATAAAAAAAAAAGGCAGAGATGCAGCCATCAGCCAGAAGCAGAAGAAGCAAGATGAGAATGTCTCACTGAGAAAAGGTACCAAGCCACATGGCTATACATAGATAAGAGTTATGGGTTAATTTAAGTTGTAAGAGCTAATTAATAATAAGCCTGAGCTAATAGGTTTAACTGTTTATAATTAATATAAGCCTTGGTGTGTTTCTTTGGGACTGAACAGCTGTGGGAACAGGCAGGACAGAAATTTCTGTTTACAACACATCACTTTTCAATTAGAACCTTCCCTTTTTCCTTTGTCCCCAAGATGTTATTTAAATATTAATATCACAACATAAAACATAAATAACTTTAAAAGTCCCACAGTCTTTACAAATTGAAACACTTTAAAATTTCGGTCTCTTCATGATGGTGATACCCACAGAAACAGCTGACCTGAGCTAGTGGGAGCTCACTGACTCTGGACTGATAGTGGGGGAACCTGCATAGGACCAAACTAGGCCCTCTGAATGTGGGGACAGTTGTGAGGCTTGAGCAGTCTGTGGGGCCACTAGATTTATCCCTAGTGCTTGAACTGACATCTTGGATCACATTCTCTTTGAAGGTATACCTTGTTCAACCTAGATATAGGGAGGAGGGCCTTGGTCTTGCCTCAAAGTGAAGTGTCAGACGTTGTCGACTTCCCATGGGAAGCCTTATCCTTTCTGAGGTTTGGGTGAGGGGTTGGGGAGAGAAGGGTGGGTCAGGAAGAGGGGAGGGAGTGAGAACGGGGATGGCTATGTAAAATGAGAAAAGATTGTATTAAACAATTCTTTATTTAAAAAAAGCAAAAATAAATAAAAAAAACTTTAAAAATCCAAACTCTCTTTAAAAGTTCAAAATCTTTCAACTGTGGGATCCAGTAAAGTACAAAATAAGTTAGAACTTTCTTTCTTTAAGGGGTAAGAACCAGGGCACAGTCACAATCTGAAAAATGCAAAACCAATGCCAACTTGTAAATAACTCACTGTACAATGTCTGGGATCCACTCACAATCTGGGCTCCTCTAAAGGACCTGAGTCACTTCTCTGGCTCCACCCACTGTAGCCAACAAAGATTGTCTCCAAAACTCAGGCTGGCTCCATTCCATTGATACTGTTGTTCTTGGAAATCATCCCATGGTCCTGGCATCGCCAAAATACAGGGGTCTCACTCTACAGCCGGGCTGCACTTTCACCAATAACCTCTTCCTAGGCTCTCTTCAGGGACTCCAGCCTTGCCACTCAGTGCCAAGCCTGAGGTGTTCCATTCCCCATTGGTGTCTTCAGAACCAGCACCACCTGAGTGATTTTTAGACCACCAAATTCAACTGCCAGAGTGAGGCACAATCTTGGCCTCCTTAGGAACACATCTCTGTATACTAACCTTGAGGAAACACTTCCTGGAAGATTTAACCTCAATAAGCTGATCTCTCTTAATCACAGCCAGTTCCTCAGTTCCAAATGACCTGTATGGACTGTCCCATGAATCTAAAGCGAAACTTTAGATTTTCAAGTTTTAAAAAGATTTAAGGTTTTAAAAAGTTTTTTATATACAAGATTTAAAGATTTAAAGTTTCTGGCATCTTGTTAACAACAGCCAGTTAGTTCTTCAGTCCCACCTGACCGGAACCATAGATTCTGAATTCAAAATGTGTAATGGCCCCAGTAATGTTTTAATTGCCTCTCAAAATTCCTTTGAAACTTTACAAGCCAGGCTTCCATCATCTTCAGTGATCTTATCTTCCAAGCTCCCACAGAACAGTTCACCAAACTTTGAACACTCAGTAGCTTTTCTACCCCAAAGTCCTTCCAACATCCTCCCCAAAAGAACATGGTCAGATCTGACACAGCAGCACTCCACTATCCTGATACCAATTTCTGTCTTAGTTAGGGTTACTATAGCTGAGATGAAATACCATGATCAAAAGAAACTTGGGAGAAAAGGGTTTATTTGTCTTAATATCCTGAGTCACAGTCCCTAAGAGAAACCAAGGCAATAACTCAAACTGAGTGGAAACCTGGAGGCAGGAGTTGATGCAGAGACCATGGAGGAGTGTTGCTTACTGACTTACTCCTCGTGGCTTGTTTAGCCTGCTTTCTTATAGAACCCAGGACCACCTAACCAGGGATGACACCACACACAATGGGCCAGGTCCTCCTCCCTCAATCACTAATTGAGAAAATGCAGCATTTTCTCAGTTGAGGTTCCTTCCTTTCAAGTAATGCTAGCTTGTGTTAAGATGACATAAAACCAGCATACCAGCCCAGAGAGGGGTCAGTAGAAGACAAAATTTTCAAATGTAAAATGCTTGTGGGACAAAATGATGGCAGGTGTTTTTATACATTGTTTGTTAATAAAACTAACTCATTCTTAACAGTAATAAATGTTAGCCAAACTAAATTTAGTTTGTCGATATATGTGTATTATAAACATTGTGAGGCTGGGGAATAAAATGTGCATGTCTTCTAAGTTATTATGCCTTAATGTTCACCAGCCAAAATCTTGGCTTATAGTAATTCACAAAGTTATCCTTTCTCTGGATTTTTCTCATATTTATAGGCTGAACTTTAAAGAATAGCAATGCATTTCTTTATGTTTAATGATGCCAAATTATTACTATAAACCTCATAGAAAAACTTAGTTTGGTGTCACTTTTTTGTTCGTTTTGATTGACCAAATAGCATATCACTAAAAATGAAATGTAGAGTAGTATCTATCCGTGAAAGGAGAAACAGTTTAATCCTTTGGGGTCCAGTAGCAGTCTTTTGATGAGTTTGCCAAGCAAATAACCCTTCTAATTATATAAAAAAATTTCCAGAGTTGGAGTAGAAATTAATTCTAGGAAAAAGGTCTCTAAATGGCAGGTTATAGCTTGTAACAATTTCTCTTGTATGCTTTTTTGAATTCACATCAAAGGAAACTGCTATTCCATTCCACTCAGGCCAATCTTGGACACAAAAATAATCACTGTTTCTTGTTCACTTTAACAACTATGAAACATTATAATTGTGAAAAGAAAAAAGTACTAAAAATAAAGTAAAAGTGGCAGACAGCAGATGAGAGAAAATTTAGGCATTAGAAAATAATCATGTTTATAGAAGGCTGACTTCTCAATCTGTCGTAGCGTCTCTGGTTTACACTCTAATTCAGAGTCAAGAAACAACTACCTCTTTTCAAATGCTCTACTGTATACTTTATTCATAAGAGTTTCCTGAACTTCAAAAGCAGTCATGATAGTCAGCTACTTTTGAAGGAAACAATAGGTTAAAAACACAGATGATCAGTTTTTCTATGAGTGAGTATGAAAGTATCACATTTCTCTAGGAAAATTGAAGTAGAATGGGACTTTGACACCTATTTCTTCTTCACTTGGCAGAACAAAGTATTCTCTTTTCAGAACCAGAAAGAGTAAAGGCCTCAGTAAGGCACTGCTACAGTTTTTCAAGTGATGGTCCAAAGATACAGTGGTTATGAAAGAAATATAAGAATGTGATTAGAAAGGTGCTCGAAGTTACTACTGAGTAGTCATTTTGCTGTCTATCTATCCTTTATCTATACTCACAACATTAAAGTTTCCTGCCGATGTTGTCTTTGGCTTTATGATAAGGTTTTGTTATATTGAGCATGACATGATAGGTAAGCCAAAATTATCATACCAGGCAGACATTAGAAATCCAGAGAAAGCCACCCATTACTTTATTATGAAGTAATTTTCAAAGGCATTATCTGAAGTGTAACATATTATACTGGTAGATAAAATACTTACAGCCCAAAAATGTACTATGTGAAACTACTTTGTTATCATTAAAATGATGGTTACAGTTTTCATTTGTTTTCCTTCCATTAGGTTCCATGAGGTTTGGAGTTTAACTATAGCTAACGGGAATTACTTCAAACATGGTCTATAATTCATGGATATGTTACTAGGATATCAGATTACTATTTTTTCTAGGGTTAAATTTTTCCCAAATGGGGAAGAATCCAATCTTTCAGAACATATGAGGAACTTCAAATCTAATGAGTCATGATGAAAGAAAGGTAAAATATGGGGTAATAGGTATAATTCAAGATGCAACAACTGATAAGTGAATTTTTCTGTTCCTTTCACTCCTGTTATTTCTTTTAGTATCCTATATTCCTATATAGCTTTATGTTTGAACAATACTGAACACATCCCTTGGGACTCAGAAATATCTGAACGTAATCAAAATATTCACTTAAGAATAAGTTGTAGTGTATCAGAGCAACAAATTGTTTGGGTCCCTAAACATTAAATGTTGCAGCTTACTTCACTAATAAATACACTATCGCCCTAAGAGTCAAAAGAATATCCAGTATTTGTGGAACAATTTATATAGAGGTAAAGATTGAAAACTGTGCTGAAATCAGTTCAAAATATTAGAACTGATATCCTGATGAGAAAGAGATAAAGAAAATGTGCAGTATCTAAAGGAGTTCATGTGGAAATCTATACAAAAGTTTCAGTATTATGGAACAAACCAAATTCTCTACAATAAAAGGCCTCAGTGAGTTACCTATTGATGTGGGAGTGTCATATATCAATCTGTTGATTTCATTGGTTAATTAATATAGAAATTGCTTGGCCTGATAGGTTAGAACATAGGTGGGTGGAGTAAACAGAACAGAATGCTGGGAAGAAGGGAAGTTAGGCAGGCGCCATGGCGCTCCTCTCCAGGGCAGACACGATGAAGCAAGCCGCCAGGTCAGACATGCTGAATCTTTCCCGGTAAGACTGGTGCTACACAGATTACTAAATATGGGTTAGGCAAGATATGAGAGCTAGCCAAGAAGAGGCTAGAGCTAATGGGCCAAGCAGTGTTTAAAAGAATACAATTTGTGTGCTGTTATTTCCGGGGCTAAGCTAGCCAGGCAGCAGGAACACAGCCCGCAGCTCCTACTACAACCTATGGACTAATGCTTAATACAGAGGAATCCTACTAATCCTGTAATAATCATATAAAGGGAATTGTCATTCTTCAAGACATTCCGATGTTGATTTGTTTATTGTTTAAATATATTTTTGAAGTAGGGGAATTCTGATATGTAAAACAGATATAAAGCAGAGCTGGTCTGGCTTGAAAACCAATTAGGAGAGTGAAAGCATTGGTAACTGCTTTCTCTTTCCCTACCGACTCCTTCATTTGTACTGTCTGCTTCCAAGATATCTCTGTGAAACTGCAGGGTTCAGAAACACACAGCCTAAAGGTTCCTGTACCAGTCTAACTTACTCATTTTATACAGAGAGAATGTAAATAGCAAAAAAGAAATATGACCAAGGTTACATAGAACATCTGTCAAGGAATAATGCTGAAGTTGAGACCGTAAACTCTAGAGTAAGACTACTTAGACATGTACCATATTCTATAACTTAGAAACACTGAGTGACTTTGAGTATTAGAATACTTAATATCACTTGCTTCTACATCTCAATTTGTGGCCTGCAAGTAACAAAATGAGTTGTTATGCATAAAATGCCCAGACCAGTTTGGTAAGTGTAAATGCATCCCGAGAATTCTTCTAACACACACCTCTTATGTAGTCTCAAACCCATTTGATCATGTGATCTTTGAACTAGAGCTAGGGATCAATCAAGTAATTAGATAAATAGTCTTTTGAAGTTCTTCATATATGATACTGTGATGGAGGAGGGTCATCTGTCTATGTGTTACTTTCATTGGTTAATAAAGAAACTGCCTTGGCCCTTTGATAGGACAGAAAATTAGGTAGGTGGAGTAAACAGAACAGAATGATGGGAAGAAGGGAAGTGAAGTAGACGCCATGGAGCCAGTCACCAGGTCAGACATGCTGAATCTTTTCCTTGTGGTGCTACATACATTAATAGAAATGGGTTAATCAAGATGTAAGAGTTAGCCACTAAGAGGATAGAGCGAATGGGTCAAGCAGTGTTTAAATGAATACAATTTGTGTGTTGTTATTTCGGGTGTAAAGCTAGCCGTGTGGGAGCCAGGCAGGATGAAAGGCAGACCTGCCCGCCTCATCACGACAATACTGAACCCTGGTGTGATGTTTCTTGAAAACCCATGGATTTGGACATAAAGTACATCTCAGCCTCACTGCTTTCTAATTTTGTGATCCTTCAAGTTGTTAGATCCCTTTAGTAATTGGATTTCACATTTTTAAAAGTTCTAATAATTACTGCTTTGGGGAGATGTAGTCACAGAACCATGTTGTTATTCTACAAGACCTTGATGAGCACATTTAGTACTAGAGAGGGGGCAGAAAGACTTAGAGGAGCCCCAGATAATCTTACCAGTAGTAATGAGCTGAACTCAAGCAAAGAAAATATTAAACCACAGAATAGGAAAAATGGAAAGGAAGTTGTATTAAATAGTAGAATGATTGTTCTCAAGGGAAAATATAGAAGCTCTTTGGTTGGAGCCATTTTCTATTATATTGAAGTAAGGCAAAACAGAGTCCTGGTGAACAATCCCTCTGCAGCTGGGAGACCAAGGAGATGAGCTAATACTGGTTTTATATCTATCTTTTCTCTAATCCCGAAGTAGAAAAGTCTCCTAGATGCACAACTGCCTAAAGTCTGAGCCAACTAGGGATGATAACAATTAAAAGAACCACACAGATATGAAGAAGAGAGAAAAAGGAAGGAACGTGGGGTGAGGGGAATTACAAAAGGGAACTGGGGAAAAGGATAAGAAAAGACAGAGAAAATGAAGCAGAGGCAAAATCAGAAGGGAGTGGAGTTAAGCAGAGACAAGAAGAAAAAGCAGAAAGGGGTAATATAGAAGGGCTTCTAGCAAAGATACAGAGGTGTCACCAGAATAGTGGTGCTAACCTCCTGTTAAATAATGATATATGCCCCCATTACTTAGGCCTGTGAATTGGGACTTGGCTTTAGAAAACATTTGATTCTTAGCAGCTGATAAATAAACAAACCTAAGCCTAGAGATGATCAGACAGAGATTATCTTTTTTTTTCCCTTCCCGGTGAAAGAAATGTCATTTTTTTCCTGCTCTCCAAAGGTAAACAATGCTTGTTTCCTAGAAACAGTAGGGAGTATGGGAAGGATATCATCTGTTCTTGCCAGCCCCGGAATTCATTCCAGGGATCCAATTCCATTTCCCATCATTCTGGTTCTTTAGCCAACCCATTTGCAGAGACAAAACTCCCCACCCATCATACCTGTGCCAAAGAAAGAGACTTTTGTACTCCTTGAAAAGCCCCCAGCCTGTGCTTTTTACATGCTTTTTATGTTCTTTACATGGAAGTAAGGCTAGCTAAATACTGCTGATTAAAATAACACATTTCTAAAAGTTTTCTTTTAGAATGTATTAGAGACATTTGCAGATGGTCCTATCTGTGTCACCTTGGCCTTTGTAAGTTCTAGTACTGGGTTTCTGCTTTACTTACTCTTCTTCCTCCAACTTTTCAGGTAACTCTTGCTTACTCTCATATTCTAAGCTACTCACAGACTTCTATCATCTGCCCAACTACTCCTTACATTGTTCCAGGAGAAAGTAGGATAATTTACAGGATTTATTATTATTATTACTATTATTATTATTATTAGTGATGGGGGCACATATGCTATGAAGCATTGTGGAAGAGGTCAAAGGAAAACTTTTGGGAATCAACTCGCTCCTTCTGCCTTTACATTTTTACTAGGGATTGAATTCATGTTGTCAACATTGGTAACAAGTCCCTTTGCCTGCTGAACCAACTTGGTGCCCATAGAGACAAGTTCAA
Organism: Microtus oregoni; assembly: GCF_018167655.1. Lineage (NCBI taxonomy): Eukaryota > Metazoa > Chordata > Mammalia > Rodentia > Cricetidae > Microtus > Microtus oregoni. The sequence continues at coordinate 1,508,589 of NW_024544748.1, read as the reverse complement.
AGGTTAGCGACTACAGAAGGAGTCTCTCTTCAAGCAATCTTCCTTTTCCAACCTTAGAGAAATTGTCCTTTAAACACTATCAGAGATCATATTGTGCTCATGTCACCAAGTGAAAAAAAATAATTTCCAACTTTGTAACTTTCTGAACGGCTCTATATTCATCTAAAATCTTGAAGCTCAAAAAAGTCATGATGTTTTGATTAAATATTCAGTTTACACTTTGAGGAAACAGGTAAGAACAATCAAGTTGAAAAGGATATGTTTTTATTTTTTTGGAATTGAACCAAAGGTAGAGTACATGGTAGGCGATCATTCTATCCCTGGGTTATAGCTTTCCCCTCAAACAGAGTTTTGACAAACAACAAAATGTCTCCATCTTTAACATGGAAATTAGGTGTTTGTTAAGTGGCCAGTGGGAAGAACCAGCCTTATAAAGTGTAGTATAAATGTGTTCCCTACTTAGAGTTCCAGACCTTGAGAAGAAAATTCCCTTTCCACTAATTTGATCAGTTATATGGGAAAAAAATGACTTTCAAGATTTAAAAAGGATTTAAATGGTATTTTATCCAGTTCCCTATCTGATAACTGAATCTATAAACGTCATTTTTTATCAATTTTTTAATTTGACTAATTGGCCATTCCTCACAAACTTTCACCAACCAGAAATAAATACCTTTAAAAAAAACTGTGTATGTGTGTTTTGTCTAGGTATGTCTATGTACCATGTGGTGCCTGGTGTCCGCAGAGGCCAGAAGAGGATGCCAGGTCTCCTGGCGTTCGAGTACAGTGGTTGTGAACTGCCACCTGGGTACTGGAAGTAAAACCTGGGTCCTCTGAAAGAGCAGCAAGTGCTCTTAACCACCAAGTCATCTCTCCAGCCTCAGAAATCAATACTTTTTAAGCAATGTGTGACTAAAATGTAGCAGAATGTTCCTAGTAACATGAAATCAGTTCCTATAGTTATCTACTTACCCCAGTATACCTGCTGACGCAGGTTTGAAACCACTCCTCTCTCCCATAAGACTCCTTGAGACAGTTGGGAACAGGATCCCATTGGGACAGCTTCTTCTGGCTTGTCCCCTCAGATTCTTTCTGCTCTTCCTCATGTGACATAGTTCACAGTTGTCTCATCATCTGTTTCAAATATGTATATGTTTCCCCCATGCAGTGTGAAGACAGGTTTTGCAACCACAGGTTAAAAGCAGAAACAGTCTCTTGCCATCGTCTTCCTGGACTCTGAGTTCCCTACCAGCAGACTGACTCACAACAGCTCTGGTAGCTGGGAACTGCATCAGAACACATGCATTTAACCAGAAAAGCCTAAGCAACTGAAGGAATGCTACATTTTACTCGGCTGATTCATGTCTTTGCTTAAACCACTTATCTCCTTGAGCAGGACAAATTCCAATGCTACTAAACTTTCCTGAGTAGTAGAATGTTTGTTCTGAAAAAAATTTAAAGAAACAGAGAGACTCAGGGAGGTGATGTTGTCTTCCCAAGGTCACACAAAATGTTAAGAGCTGAGCATGGTCTAGCATGCAAATTCCATGAAGCCTAAGCCAAAATTCTTGGGTGTCTTACAGGTTGGCTTTATATGACTCTTATCATACTAGTCTTTCAGGCCATACTCCACAAATGTAAGCACAGATCTTTTTTTTTTTTGAGTGAGGCATTTTATTTTTATTTATTTATTTTTTTGCCTTTATTTTTTCCCTTTTTTTTAAATTTATTTATTAAGGATTTCTGCCTCCTCCCCGCAACCGCTTCCCATTTCCCTCCCCCTCCCCCGATCAAGTCCCCCTCCCTCATCTGCTCAAAGAGCAATCAGGGTTCCCTGACCTGTGGGAAGCCCAAGGACTGCCCACCTCTATCCAGGTCTCCTAAGGTGAGCATCCAAACTGCCTAGGCTCCCCAAAGCCAGTACGTGCAGTAGGATCAAAAACCAACTGCAATTGTTCTTGAGATCTCAGTATTCCTCATTGTCCGCTATGTTCAGCTAGTCTGGATTTATCCCATGCTTTTTCAGACCTAGGCCAGCTGGCCTTGGTGAGTTCCCGATAGAACATCCCCATTGTCTCAGTATGTGGGTGCACCCCTTGTGGTCCTGAGTTCCTTGCTCGTGCTCCGTCTCCTTCTGCTCCTGATTTGGACCTTGAGATTTCTGTCCGGTGCTCCCATGTGGGTCTCTGTCTCTGTCTCTGTCTCCTTTCATCGCCTGATGAAGGTTAATATTCATGAGGATGCCTATGTGTTTGTCTTTGGATTCACCTTCTTATTTAGCTTCTCTAGGAACATGAATTATAAGCTCAATGTCCTTTATTTATGGCTAGAAACCAAATATGAGTGAGTACATCCCATGTTCCTCTTTTTGGGTCTGGCTTACCTCACTCAGGATAGTGTTTTCTATTTCGATCCATTTGTATGCAAAATTCAAGAAGTCCTTGTTTTTTACTGCTGAGTAATACTCTAATATGAATATATTCCATACTTTCTTCATCCATTCTTCCATTGAAGGGCATCTAGGTTGTTTCCAGGTTCTGGCTATTACAAACAATGCTGCCATGAACATAGTTGAGCATATACTTTTGTTGCATGATAGGGCCTCTCTTGGGTATATTCCCAAGAGTGGTATTGCTGGATCCAGGGGTAGGTTGATCCCGAATTTCCTGAGAAACCGAAACACTGCTTTCCAGAGTGGTTTCACAAGTTTGCATTCCCACCAGCAATGGGTGAGTGTACCCCTTTCTCCACAACCTCTCCAGCAAAGGCTATCATTGGTGTTTTTTATTTTAGCCATTCTGACAGGTGTAAGATCAAAAACCTCCCTACCAAAAGAAGCCCAGGACCAGATAGTCTCAATGCAGAATTCTACCAGAACTTCCAAGAAGAACTAATACCTATATTCCTTAATGTATTTCACAATATAGAAACAGAAGAGTCATTGCCAAATTCCTTTTATGAAGCTACAGTTACCCTGATTCCAAAACCACACAAAGACCCAACCAAGAAAGAGAATTACAGACCTATCTCACTCATGAACATCGACGCAAAAATTCTCAATAAAATACTAGCAAACCGAATCCAAGAACACATAAGAAAAATTATCCATTATGATCAAGTAGGCTTCATCCCAGAGATGCAGGGCTGGTTCAACATACGCAAATCTATCAATGTAAGCACAGATCTTTAAAGCTACTAAACATGTCTCCTGGCCCAATAACTTCCCCATATCTTATATACATTGTTGTCTCGATTTCCAGTGAACCAAACCATGGAAGAATTTTGAGGTGTGTTAATAAAGAGCCTAAACAATCCCAGGGAAACATGAGCCTATGGCAGAAAAACTCTGGGAGATGCTTGTTATTTAATTGGCTATATACTATTTAGGTTGATGCCAGGCCTTGGGGAAGTTCGACTAGACCCTAGAGTACAATAAGGACAGTCAAACCTAGAATCTGCATGGTAAACATGGAGTCTTACCAGAATATGGGCTCTTCCACACAGACTCTGGTAGTCATGGGAGGCTCTCTGGATAGTCAGTTTTCATAGGTGGGAGGATCCCAAACTAGCTCATGGTAATAAGACACATCAGAGGGCACTCCCCTTCCTAAGAATACTTAACTAGTTTCCCAGGTCCCCCCTCCTTCCCTTCTACCTTTTCTCTCCCCATCTCCCTTTACCCCCATCCCACCCCATCCCCAAGATCCCATTTTCTCCCCGGAAATTTGGTCTACTTCCCTTAGCCAAGAGGACAACTATATGTTTTTCCTTGGGTTCACCTTCTTACTTAGCTTCTTTAGGTTCACCTCTTGTAGACTCCGTGGTCCTTATTTATGGCTAGAAACCAATTATGAGTGAGTACATCCCATATTCATCTTTTTGGGTCTGGGACACCTCACTCAGGATAGTGTTTTCTATTTCCATCCATTTGCATGCAAAATTCGAGAAGTCATTGTTTTTTACCGCAGCGTAGTACTCTAGCGTGTATATATTCCATACTTTCTTCATCCATTCTTCCATTGAAGGGCATCTAGGTTGTTTCCAGGTTCTGGCTATTACAAATAATACTGCTATGAACATAGTTGAACAAATGCTTTTGTCATTTGATAAAGCATCTCTTGGGTATATTCCCAAGAGTGGTATTGCTGGGTCCAGGGGTAAGTTGATCCCGAATTTCCTGAGAAACCGAAACACTGACTTCCACAGTGGTTGCACAAGATTGCATTCCCACCAGCAATGGATGAGGGTACCCGTTCCTCCACAGCCTCTCCAGCAAAGGTTATCCTTGGTGTTTTTGACTTTAGCCATTCTGACAGGTGTAAGATGATATCTCAAAGTTGTTTTGATTTGCATTTCCCTGATTGCTAAGGAAGTTGAACACGACCTTAAGTGTCTTTTGGCCATTTGAACTTCTTCTGTTGAGAATTCTCTGTTCAGTTCAGTGCCCCATTTTTTAATTGGGTTAATTAGCATTTTAAAGTCTAGTTTCTTGAGTTCTCTATATATTTTGGAGATCAGACCTTTGTCTGTTGTGGGGTTGGTGAAAATCTTCTCCCAGTCAGTAGGTTGCCTTTGTGTCTTAGTGACCATGTCCTTTGCTTTACAGAAGCTTCTCAGTTTAAGTAGGTCCCATTTATTCAATGTTGCCCTTAATGTCTGTGCTTCTGGGGTTATACATAGGAAGCGATCTCCTGTGCCCATCTGTTGTAGGGTATTTCCCACTTTCTCTTCTATCAGGTTCAGTGTGTTCGGGCTGATATTGACAGGAGAATTGGGATAAAGGAAAGGTGGATAGGGGAGCACAGAACCACAATTCTTAGTTAAGGGAGCCATTTAGGGTGGGCACGAGACTTGACCCTAGAGGGGCTCCCTAGTGCCCAAGATGAGGTTCCCAGTTAGTTCCTTGGGCAGCTGAGGATTGGGAACCTGAAATGACCCTATCCTAGAGCAATACTGACGAATATCTTGCATATCATCATAGAATCTTCATCTGGTGATGGATAGAGATAGAGACAGAGACCCACACAGGAGCACTGGACTGAGCTCCCAAGGTCCCAAGGAGGAGCAGAAGGAGGGAGAACATGAGCAAAGAATTCGGGACCACGAGGCGTGCATCCACCCACTGAGACAGTGGAGCTGATCTACGGGGAGCTCACCAAGGCCAGCTTGACTGTGACCGAAAAAGCATGGGATAAAACCGGACTCTCTGAACATGGCGAACAATGAGGGCTGATGAGACACCAAGGACAATGGCAGGGGGTTTTGATCCTACTTAATGTGCTGGCTTTGTGGGAGCCTAGCCAGTTTGGATGTTCACCTTCCTAGATATGGACGGAGGGGGGAGGACCTAGGACTTACCACAGGGCAGGGAACCCGGACTGCTCTGTGGACTGGAGAGGGAGGGGGGGGGAGAGGAGTGGGGGGAGGGGGAGAAGGGTGGGAGGAGGGGGAGAAGGGTGGGAGGAGGGGGAGAAGGGTGGGAGGAGGGGAAGGGAAATGGGAGGCTGGGAGGAGGTGGTAACTTGTTTTTTGTTTATGTTTTTTTTCTTCTTTTCGCAATAAAAAAAAATTAAAAAAAAAGAACCAAAAAAAAAAAAGAATACTTAACTAGGTATTCAGCACTGTTGAATACTGTTAAAAAATGTTAACAGTATTTATGTTCTTTATTGTAAGCACTCTTTAATGTTTATTGTTTTTCCTTCAAATCAGTTAATCTGTTTGGGAGTCTGTGGTTTTAACCCTTTGATTGACAACTATTAAGCCCCTCTCTGTGCCCAGCTGCTTTGAACATTTCGAAGGTGCACCAGAAAACCCACGCACACCATGCCCACACTTCCAGGCCTAACTCAGGTCCTATAGCCTGTATATTGACTCAGCCTGGTAAATAGATGGCAATGGGAAATATTATACTTAGAGATGGAGCCCACATGCAGAAAGGCAAATGCCACATATTCTCTCATATTTATGGATCCTAGCTCTAAATCTTTAGAGATAAGTATACCTCTTGACCCTCATCGATAAAATTTCTCTTGTATCTCCTATTACCACTTTTCTAGGCCAGCATAATTATGTAATACATCCTAAATCTTGCCCTTATACACACAGCTAAGTATAATTACTAATCCTTATCAAAAAAAGTCTCTCTTCACAATAAATGACTACCATCACAGAAAAACGCAAGTATACATGATGCAGATGGCAACAGGACATGGGGATCCCAGACACAATGGATATATCTACATCATCACTCCTACATCCATGGTTCACAGAACATCGCTGAAGCGGGGGGAGGAAAGATTTTAAGAGCCAGGGGGCCAGGAAGTCAGTAGTGAAACAGTTTTTCCTAGAAATGGCTGCATAAATGAGACCGAAACAATGGCAATATATAGAGAAAATAATATGGAAGTTGTGGAAATCTCAAGGAGTCCCATCTCTGGACAATGAACTACAGTCAATTAATATATGCTGAGAGGGAGAATTAGCCTCTCCAAGGATGAACTCTCTAATTGGTTACCCAACACAAAATGGTCATCCCTGAAACAATATGCACACAGACAACAAAAAGAGAGTCAGAAGGTTGTATTTATATATTTATGCATACACACATGTGTGTCTGTATCAAAGAAAAAGGACTATCATTTTGAGAGCAGGGGAGTACATGTGAGTAGATGGAGAGAAAGGAGTTGGAAGGGTCTGGAAGAAGCAAAGAGAAGGGGGAAAGTAATATAATTAATTATATTTTATCAAAAATGTATAAAAGTGAAATTAATTTTTTGAAAACATCTTTTTTTCAGCAGATTGATGGGGAATCTCTGTCATCCAATGATCTTTAAGAGGTGGGACCTGGTTAGGGCTTGGCCTTTTGGGTACCTGGAAAAAAATGCCGGGTGGCCCAGGGTCTCTCTCTCTCTCTCTCTCTCTCTCTCTCTCTCTCTCTCTCTCTCTCTCTCTGTGTGTGTGTGTGTGTGTGTGTGTGTGTGTGTGTGTGTGGTTCCCATGCTTCACAGCTGAGGTTGAACTTATCATTCCTGTCTCACGAGTTTGTCCCTTATAATACAGCATATTTAATTGGTTTATCTTGGCGTAGCCTGGAATTCTTCAAACCGTGCCATTCAACAGCAGATGGTGATTATTAGTGAGATCCACATGGGTCAAAATGAAGAGAACAAGTGACTTTGGCTCAACCACAATTGATACATCTGCAATACAGTCCCTACACCTGAGGCTCAGAAAAAATAATGGAGGAGGGGGCAGAAAGACTGTAAGTGCCAGAGGATCAGGACATCTGCTGTGAGACAATGTCATATGTGTGTGTGTGTGTGTGTGTACACATATATATGACACACACACACACACACACACACACATATATATATATATATATATGATAGGGAAGCTGCACCTATGAAATATAAACATTATAGTTGACCTACATAATGGCAAAACCAGTAGATATGCCAGCATAAGTGAGAGAAATCTTACAAGGCCACACACCTAGATGAAGAACTACTTTGAGGTCTTCCTACCTCTGTTATGTGCTCCAATACAACATTCTGATAAGGACTTCTGGTGGATGGTCTTTTATTGCTTACTTGTGGTCTTTATCCTGAGAAGAATAGACTAAGATGGTAAGACTAATGGATTAAATACCAGTCTTCCAGTTACAAGCACCTGACAGTAAGTGCTATAAAGAACTTGAGAGTGACTCTTAGGCCCTAGAACTCCTAGATGTGTCAACCCAGGACTCACTTAGCAACCAGAGGGCAACTGAACTAGTTCTAGAGAACAGAGCAGCTAGGTAAGAAAATGAGCAGCTAAAAATATAAAAGACAAAGGTAGTGAGAGATGAAAGCTTCATTGTTGGAAAACTTCAGAAGAAACACCAGGAATTAAGAATACAGGGTTTTGGGGCTGTAGAGATGACTCAGCAGTTAAAAGCCATGGGTCCTTTTCCAGAGGACTGGGGTTCAATTCACAGTACCTAAATGATGTCTTACAATGGTTTGTAACGTTGGTTTCAGGAGATTTGATGCCCTTTTCTGACCTACACGGGAACTACATACATGTGGTACATAGACACATATGAAGTATGTAGATATGAAATAAAAACTAATTTATTTTACAAAATGGAGCAGAAGGTTCTGACACCCAAGTCGTGGTGCTATAACACTAGCTGCTGGGTGATAGACCACCAGAATTCAAATATCAGAGCAATTGATAAGTGGATGGAGATGGGCTGGGGGGAGGCGAGGAGGCAGGAGGAGGGTTGGGAGGGAGAATTGTGGTTGGAATGTAAAATGAAATTTAAAAAAATAAATACATTTAAAAAACAAATGCTTAGAACTTTTGTTCTTCTTGGGAGGATTTTGGAGTTTAAAGCTATGTGATGCTTTGAATAAAAATGACACCCTTAGGCTCATGTATTTGATTGCTTGGTCCCCAGTTGGTAGAGCTGTTTGGAAACGATAAGAAAGAGCTGTCATGGGCAGAAGTTTTGAAGCTTCTAAACATTTATGCTATTCCCCCCACCCCCACCTTCCTCCAACTTGCAGATCAAGATGTGATCTCTCGGCTGTTCCTGTCCCCAAATTAAACACTTCCTTTTATGAGTTGACTTGCTCACTTGCTCATGATTTTTATTACACCAATAAAAAAGTAACTAAGACAGAAATTGATAACAAGAAATGTATGGTTGCTGTGACAGGCTTGACTATGCTGGGTTTTTTTTTTTTTTTTTTGAGAAATGTGGATGACTTTGGGATTTTGTTCTAGGAAAATGGTTGAACACTGTAAGCAGGGCTTAATGGGCCATCCTATCAGGATCTTAAAAGACAGTAGTGATGATGTGAATTGTGGAACCAAACTCAAGAGGTTTCAGAGAACAAAATTAGCAACTGGGCTAGAGACCATTCTTGTGATATTTTGACAAAGAATGTGGTTACTTTCTGCCCTTGTTCTAAGAATCTATCTTTGGCTAAATTGAAAGATACTTGATAGAAATATTTCTTAAGATGTGCTTCTCCGCCAATGTAAATAATTCCAATCCAATCAAATTAAACTGAATCAATGCCCATGTTTACTAAATGCAGCACTTTAGCGTGGCTGGGAAAACATGGCAGGGGAAGAGAGAGAGAGAGAGAGAGAGAGAGAGATGTAGGGGGACATGCCAACCCCAAAGACCACATGCTCCTTTTATGAACCACAGCCCAAATACCTGTGGGAGTGGTCCTGACCCTCCCTGGGGAAGGGTCAGCACTTGGCAGGCTTCCTGGAGGTGGAGTTCAGACCAAGGCAACTCCCAGGGGGAGGGGACCTCATTGGCACTCCAAGGATGATGCTTTCAACCAATCATCCCAGACTCCTTGGATATAGGGATGTTAGAGGGCTGGGGTCTCACTTTCAATCAAACAGTACTGGATTAATTTCTTTGATGGCAGTCTACCAATTGATTCTGTCACATGGTTTTTAGTAATCATTCTTGTGCAGGTCTCTAATAAAAAAGAACAAGCAGAACAAAGAGAATACAAAATTTGAAGCAAAAAAGTGTAACAGGGAGTTTATGTTGGAGTCAAGGTTTCTGCTGAAGTGATACAGAGATTTGAAAAGGAATAAATAAAGAAGTGCCCTCAAGACAAGACTTTGCCCAGATAAACCCAAAATTTGCAAAAATAAAAGTCCAGGAAATTTCTGGCCCTAAAAAATAAAAACAAAGAAACCTTATGCAAATGTAATTCTGGGAGGGGACAGGCTTCACTCCAAGCAGTCAGTCAACCCTGGCTGTGTTAACCATATGGTTCTGGCTGTAGCATTATGAAGAATAATGGAGTAAAGAACATGGTATCTTCCACCATGGTTAAGGAGAGCTGCTAAGGCCAGGCAGTTGTGGCAGAGCAGGCCCTACATGAAGGCCCTGAGAGGGCAAGAAGCCCTGAGAAACCATTTTGTGAAATTGTAAAAGTGAAGCCTGGATTGTATTGGAGACCCCTACGGTGTTGGAAATACCAGAGTCAAGAGACATCTGCCAAGGAGAGCAGCAAGCAGGGGAAAGAACCAGCCCAAGAGATATATATGTTGAAGGCAGCAGAGGAGGAAGGAAAGCCCTCAAAAATCAGATGCAGAGCTACAGAATATGGAATTTTCCTTGCTTGTTTACAATTTTGCTTTGGTCTGGTCTTTTCCCATTATGCTCCCATTCCTTCTCTTTGAAATGGTAATATATATTCTTTTCCATTGAATATCTAAACATGTAATTAGCTTTTTTATTTACAGGGCCTTACAATTAAGAGATTGCCTTGAGTCTCAGAAGAGACTTTGGACTTGTAGTCATGCCTTGAAGTAAAGTGTCAGACTTTGTTGACTCCCCATGGGAAGGCTTACCCTTTCTGAGGAGTCAATGGGGGTGTGGAGGAAAGGATGGTGCAGGAGGAGGGGAGGGGGTGAGAATGGGGATAGCAATGTAAAACAAGAAAAGATTGTATTAAAAATTCTTTTTTTTATTGAGAAAAGGAGAAAAAAAACAAGTTTCCACCTCCTCCCAGCCTCCCATTTCCCTCCCCCTCCTCCCACATTTCTACCCCTCCTCCCACCCTTCTCCCCCTCCCCCCACTCCTCTCAACCTCCCTCTCCAGTCCAAAGAGCAGTCAGGCTTCCCTGCCCTGTGGTAAGTCCTAAGTCCTCCCCCCTCCGTCCATATCTAGGAAGGTGAACATCCAAACAGGCTAGGCTCACACAAAGCCAGCACGTTACGTAGGATCAAAACCCCGTGCCATTGTCCTTGGCATCTCATCAGCCCCCATTGTTCGCCATGTTCAGAGAGTCCAATTTTATCCCATGCTTTTTCAGTCACAGTCCAGCTGGCCTTGGTGAGCTCCCAATAGATCAGCCCCACTGTCTCAGTGGGTGGGTGCATCCCTCATGGTCCCGACTTCTTTGCTCATGTTCTCCCTCCTTCTGCTCCTCATTGGGACCTTGGGAGCTCAGTCCAGTGCTCCAGTGTGGGTCTCTGTCTCTATCTCCATCCATCACCAGATGAAGGTTCTATGATGATATGCAAGATATTCGTCAGTATTGCTATAGGATAGGGTCATTTCATGTTCCCTATCCTCAGCTGCCCAAGGAACTAACTGGGGACTGCGGCTTGGGCACCTGGGAGCCACTCTAGGTTCAAGTCTCTTGCCAACCCTAAGGTGGCTCCCTTAACTAAGAATTGTGGTTCTGTGCTCCCCTATCCAACCTTCCTTTATCCCAATCCTCCTTTTTCCCCAAGTTCCCCCATCCTATCCTTCTCTCTTTTCTCTCCCCATCTCCCCTTACCCCCATCCCACCCCACCCCCAAGATCCCAATTTTCTCCCTGGCAATTTTGTCTACTTCCCATAGCCAAGAGGACAACTATATGTTTTTCCTTTGGTTCACCTTCTTACTTAGCTTCTTTAAGATCACCAATTGTAGACTCCGTGACCCTTATTTATGGCTAGAAACCAATTATGAGTGAGTACATCCCATATTCATCTTTTTGGGTCTGGGTTACCTCACTCAGGATAGTGTTTTCTATTTCCATCCATTTGCATGCAAAATTCGAGAAGTCATTGTTTTTTACCGCAGCGTAGTACTCTAATGTGTAGATATTCCACACTTTCTTAATCCATTCTTCCATTGAGGGGCATCTAGGTTGTTTCCAGGTTCTGGCTATTACAAATAATACTGCTATGAACATAGATGAACAAATGCTCTTGTCATATGATAGGACATCTCTTGGGTATATTCCCAGGAGTGGTATTGCTGGGTCCAGGGGTAGATTGATCCCGAATTTCCTGAGAAACCGAAACACAGATTTCCAAAGTGGTTGCACAAGATTGCATTCCCACCAGAAATGGATGAGGGTGCCCCTTCCTCCACAGCCTCTCCAGCAAAGGCTATCATTGGTGTTTTTTATTTTAGCCATTCTGACAGGTGTAAGATGATATCTCAAAGTTGTTTTGATTTGCATTTCCCTGATTGCTAAGGAGGTTGAGCATGACCTTAAGTGTCTTTTGGCCATTTGAACTTCCTCTGCTGAGAATTCTCTGTTCAGTTCAGTGCCCCATTTTTTAATTGGGTTAATTAGCATTTTAAAGTCTAGTTTCCTGAGTTCTCTATATATTTTGGAGATCAGACCTTTGTCTGTTGCAGGGTTGGTGAAGATCTTCCCCCAGTCAGTAGGTTGCCGTTTTGTCTTGGTGACAGTGTCCTTTGCTTTACAGAAGCTTCTCAGTTTTAGTAGGTCCCATTTATTCAATGTTGCCCTTAATGTCTATGCTGTTGGGTTTACACATAGGAAGCAACCTCCTGTGCCCATCTGTTGTAGGGTACTTCCCACTTTCTCTTCTATCAGGTTCAATGTGTTCTGACTGATAGTGAGGTCTTTAATCCATTTGGACTTGAGTTTTGTGCATGGTGAAAGATATGGGTCTATTTTCATTCTTCTACAGGTTGACATCCAGTTGTGCCAGCACCATTTGTTGAAGATGCTTTCTTTCTTCCATTTTATACTTTTGGCTCCTTTACCAAAAATGAGGTGTTCATAGGTTTGTGGGTTAAAATTCGGGTCTTCTATATGATTCCATTGGTCAACTTCTCTGTTTTTATGCCAGTACCACACTGTTTTCATTACTGTAGCTCTGTATTAGAGTTTGAAGTCAGGGATGGTAATGCCTCCAGACAATCCTTTATTGTATAGGATTGTTTTAGCTATCCTGGGTTTTTTGTTTTTCCATATAAGGTTGATTATTGTCCTCTCAAGATCTGTGAAGAATTTTGATGGGACCTTGATGGGGATTGCATTGAATCTATAAATTGCCTTTGGTAGAATTGCCATTTTCACTATGTTGATCCTCCCAATCCAAGAGCAAGGGAGGTCCTTCCATTTTCTGGTATACTCCTCAGTTTCTTTCTTCAATGCCTTAAAGTTCTTGTCAAATAGATCTTTCACTTCCTTGGTTAGAGTTACCCCAAGATATTTTATGCTGTTTATGGCTATGGTGAAAGGTGAAGCTTCTCTGATTTCCCTCTCTGCTTCCATATCCTTTGTGTATAAGAGGGCGACTGATTTTTTGGAGTTGATCTTGTATCCTGCCACATTACTAAAGGTGTTTATCAGCTGTAAAAGTTCTTTGGTGGAGTTTTGGGGGTCGCTTATGTACACTATCATATTATCTGCAAATAACAAAAGTTTAACTTCTTCCTTTCCAATTCGAATACCCTTGATCCCATTATGTTGACTTATTGCTATGGCTATAACTTCAAGCAAGAAGTGGTGTGGCGAGAGTGGACAGGCTTGTCGTGTTCCTGAGTTTCGCGGGATGGCTTTGAGTTTCTCTCCATTTAATTTGATGTTAGCTGTCGGCTTGCTGTATATAGCTTTTATTATATTTAGGTATGACCCTTGTATCCCTAATCTCTCCAATACTTTTATCATAAAGGGATGTTGAATTTTGTCAAAAGGCTTTTTCAGCATCTAATGAAATGATCATATGGTTTTTTTTCTTTCAGTTTATTTATATGCTGGATTATATTGATAGATTTTCGTATGTTGAACCAGCCCTGCATCCCTGGGATGAAGCCTACTTGATCATAATGGATAATATTTCTAATGTGTTCTTGGATTCGGTTTGCCAGTATTTTGTTGAGGATTTTTGCATCGATGTTCATGAGTGAGATTGGTCTATAATTCTCTTTCTTGGTTGAGTCTTTGTGCGGTTTTGGTATCAGAGTAACTGTAGCTTTATCAAAGGAATTTGGCAATGCCTCTTCTGTTTCTATATTGTGAAATACATTAAGGAGTATAGGTATTAGGTCTTCTTGGACGTTCTGGTAGAATTCTGCATTGAAACCATCTGGTCCTGGGCTTTTTTTGGTAGGGAGGTTTCTGATAACCTCTTCTAATTCTTCGCGAATAACAGGTCTAGTTAGATGGTTTACCTGGTCCTGGTTTAACTTTGGTATATGGTATTTATCTAAAAAAGTGTCCATTTCCTTTACATTTTCCAGTTTTGTGGCATATATGATTTTGTAGTAAGATCTGATGACTCTCTGAATTTCCTCTGTGTCTGTGGTTATGTCCCCCTTTTCATTTCTGATCTTATTAATTCACGTATTCTCTCTCTGCCTTTTGATTAGTTTTGATAGGGGTTTATCAATCTTGTTGATTTTCTCCAGGAACCAGCTTTTTGTTTCATTGATTCTTTGGATAGTTTTCTGTGTTTCTATTTTGTTGATTTCAGCCCTCAGTTTGATTATTTCCAGTCTTCTACTCCTCCTAGGTGAGTCGGCTTCTTTTTTTTCTAGAGCTTTCAGGTGGGCTGTTAAGTCTCCAATATGTGCTTTCTCTGTTTTCTTTAAGTGGGCACTTAGTGCTATGAACTTTCCTCTTAGGACTGCTTTCATAGTGTCCCATAAGTTCGAGTATGTTGTTTCTTTATTTTCATTGAATTCAAGGAAGACTTTAATTTCTTTCTTTATTTCTTCCTTAATCCAGGTGTGGTTCAGTAGTTGACTGTTCAGTTTCCATGAATTGTAGGCTTTCTGGGGGTAGCATTGTTGTTAAATTCTAACTTTAATCCATGGTGATCTGATAAGACACAGGTGGTTACTAATATTTTTTGTAACTGTGTAAGTTAGCTTTGTTACCGAGTATGTGGTCAATTTTCGAGAAGGTTCCATGAGCTGCAGAGAAGAAGGTATATTCTTTCCTCTTTGGGTGGAATATTCTATAGATGTCTGTTAAGTCCATTTGCTTCATTACCTCCATTAATTCTCTTATTTCTCTGTTAGGTTTCTGTCTGATTGACCTGTCCATTGGTGAGAGAGGAGTGTTGAAGTCTCCTACTATTAGTGTGTGCGGTTTGATGTCTGCCTTGAGTTTTAGTAATGTTTCTTTTACGTACGTGTGTGCTTTTATATTAGGGGCATAGATATTCAGGATTGAGACTTCATCCTGATGAATTGTTCCTGTTATGAGTATAAAATGTCCCTCTCCATCTCTTCTGATTGATTTAAGTTTGAAGTCAACTTTGTTAGAGATTAGTATGGCCACACCTGCTTGTTTCTTAGGTCCATTTGCTTGATAAGCCTTTTCCCAGCCCTTTACTCTGAGTAGGTGGCTGTCTTTGTGGTTGAGTTG
The DNA here is from genome assembly GCF_018167655.1 of Microtus oregoni. NCBI lineage: Eukaryota > Metazoa > Chordata > Mammalia > Rodentia > Cricetidae > Microtus > Microtus oregoni. The sequence goes on along the minus strand of NW_024544748.1, from coordinate 1,493,431 downwards.
TGTTTCTTGTAAACAGCAGAATGTTGGATCCTGTTTTCGTATCCAATCTCTTAGCCTGTGCCTTTTTATAGGTGAGTTGAGTCCATTGACATTAAGTGATATTAATGACCAGTGGTTGTTAACTCCGGTCATTTTTTTTTAGTAGTAGAGTTTGTGTGTTTCCCTTCTTTGATTTGTGTTGGTGAAGGGTCTCTAGATGTCTGAGTTATTGTGGTCATTGTTGGACTCCTTGGTTAGTGATTTTCCTTCTATTACTTTCTGTAAGGCTGGATTTGTGGCTACGTATTGTTTAAATTTGTTTTTATCCTGGAAAATTTTATTTTCTCCATTTATAGTGAACGAAAGCTTAGCTGGGTATAGTAATCTGGGCTTGCATCCATGGTCTCTCAGTTTCTGCAGTACATCTATCCAGGACCTTCTGGCTTTCATGGTTTCCATGGAGAAGTCAGGTGTAAGTCTGATAGGTTTAACTTTATAAGTAATTTGGCCTTTTTCCTTTGCAGCTCTTAATATTCTTTCCTTATTCTGTATGCTTTGTGTTTTGATAATTATATGGCGAGGGGATTTTTTTTTTTTATCTAGCCTATTCGGTGTTGTGTATGCTTCTTGAACCTTCATAGGTATATCTTTCTTTAGGTTGGGAAAGTTTTCTTCTATAATTTTATTAAATACATTTTCTGGACCATTGAGCTGCACTTCTTCTCCTTCTTCTACTCCTATTATTCTTAGGTTTGGTCTTTTTATTGTGTCCCATATTTCCTGAATGTTTTGTGATGAGAGTTTGTTGGACTTGCTGTTTTCTTTGATCAGTGTGTTTATTTTCTCTATGGTATCTTGAGATTCTGAGATTCTTTCTTCTAACTCTTGTATTCTGTTGGTTATGCTTGTTTCTGTAGACTCTGTTTGTTTACTTAAATTTTCCATGTCCAGCCGGCCCTCTGTTTGTGTTTTCTTCTTTGCCTCCATTTCAGTTTTCAAGTCTTGAACTGTTTCCATTATCTGTTTGATTGTTTTTCCTTGGTTTTCTAGGGTATCATTCACTGATTTATTCAATTCTTCAAACTTTCTGTTATATTTCTCATCCATTTCTATAAGGGTGTTTTTTACATGCTGTTTAAGGGCGTCAATCACTTTCATGAAGTCAATTTTTTCTACTTCTTCTTGATTAAGGTGTTCATGTCCTCCCGTTGTGAGGTCGCTGGTTTCTGGTGGCTTCATGTTGCTTTTCAGCTTGTTGGGCGAATTCTTGCCTTGGCGTCTGCCCATCTCTTCTTCCAAATGCTCCCTTATGGATCTTCTTTTACTGGATCAGGTCTCCTTGCCTACCCAACGCTGGCTCTCCCCAACGTTGGCTCTCCTGGTGCCGAGAGATCAGGTCTCCGTGCTGGTTGGGCAGGTCGCAAACAAAGCGCCTACCCTGCTTGGTGCAGGCAGGCCATAGAAACAAAGGAACTCCCGCCCGCTTGGGTGCCCCGAGGATTCGGACCCAGGGCCCAGACAGGCTGGGTTGGGTGATGTTATGTGCTGAAAGAGGGCGGTGGGGCCTAAGTGGGGAGGGTTCTGAATGGAAGGTTGGTGGGCTAGGAAGAAAGAGGCAGTATGCAGGGAGTAGAGGCCCTGCAGAGAGCCCAAGAAGGATAGGGGGCCAAGGAACCTCTGAGCTCCCCGTCCCAGGCTGGCTCCGTGGGGCCAGAAACTCACCCCAAAGCTGGCTCTCCTGGCGCCGAGAGATCAGGCCTCTGTGCCGGTTGGGCAGGTCGCAAACAAAGCGCCTATCCTGCTTGGTGCAGGCAGGCCATAGAAACAAAGGAACTCCTGCCCGCTTGGGTGCCCCGAGGATTTGGACCCAGTGCCCAGACAGGCTGGGCTGGGTGCTGTTATGTGCTGAAAGAGGGCGGTGTATTAAAAATTCTTAATGAAAAAAACTGCATTGAGACTGTAAAAGGCTATGGGGACGTTTGAAGTTGAACTAAATGCATTTGCATTGTGATACAAGCATGAGCCTATGGGAGGCAGGGAGTGAAATGTGGTGCTTTAAATGAGAATGGCCCCATAGGCCCCTATACTTGACTGCTTGACCCCAGTTGGTAGAACTGTTTGTGAAGGATTAGAGAATGTGGCTTTGGAGGAGTTGTGTCACTGGTAGTGACACTGGTAGTTTGATACTTTGAGATTTCAAAGACTCACAACATGGTTCCTTCTCTCTCTCTTTCTTTCTTTCTTTCTCTCTCTCTCTCTCTCTCTCTCTCTCTCTCTCTCTCTCTCTCTCTCTCTCTCTCTCTCTCTCTCTCTCTTCCTCCCCTTCTGTCTTTCATAACCTCCCCCATCTTAGGGTTTTATTGCTGTGAAGAGACACCATGACCACGTTTTAAGAATTCAAGTCTGCCAACTCTTGTGATTTTTTTTTTACGTTGATAATTTGTGATTTCCATCTTAACAGAGCAAAGGGACCTTCAGGCAATATACTCTGGGTCAAAATTCCATGCCAGGATTTTAGAGGAACTGAACTGGTAGGATGAATATATATTAAAGGAAAATGTTTTAGCCGTGCCTGGAAAATATAGTATGAGTTGATTCCCAATGGCTATATTCTTGCTAGAGAAGCTGACAACCTAGTAGCTACTCAGTCCAAAAAGTCTGATATCTTCCCTGCCCGAGTCTGGGCAGGGAAGAAACCTGAAGGATTCCTGGGGAGCATCCTTTTTGGGTTTGTTGTTGTTGCTCTTGTGTTGGTTGGTTGGTTGGTTGGTTTTTCAAGACAGGGTTTTTCTATGTAACAGTCCTGGCTGTCCTGAAACTGGTTTTATAGACCAGAACTCACTAAGATCCACTTACTTCTGCCTCCCAAGTGCTGGGATTAAAGGCATATGCCACCACTGCCCAACTGGAGCACTGTCCTTCAGTCTACATCATAATGCCATAGAAACTGAGTTCTCATATCAGGGAAGGATGGCAGCAATCAGAGTGATGGCACTTATAATCAAGATGCAAAAGTTTTTCCCTCAGACCCCTACGGTAACTTGGATACTGCCCAAAGGTGTTGCCCAAATATTTAGGGTGGGTTGTCCCACCTCAGTTAATCTAATGAAGAAAATTTCCTCATAGTCATGCCTACAGGCTAACTTAATCACAGGTTTTCAGACTCTTGTCTCACAGGTGACAGAAGATTCTGTCAAGTAGACAATATTAAGCATCATATTTTTTTTAGTCTTTCTTTTTCTTTTGGGAGTTTTGAGTTCTTTGGGAATAGGAAGAGTTTGGCCTGGCATTAAATGTGTTGACAGATGAGATAAAACTTCTGGGTAAAAATGACAGACTGACTATAATTACCTAATTTGATTATCTCTTAAAACTTTACTTAAAAAGCAAGGCACTAATGGCTTTCTGTCTCTCTCCCCATTCTTAGTATCTGTGCTTAAATCTATACTAGAACATTTTCTTAATAAACTCCAATTGAGCTTCAAGAAGCAAAAGCAAAACAACGGTAATTTTGTGGATATATACCTACAGGAATGACAAGAGATAGAAGCCAATTAATTTTTAACAGTCAGAATGAAGTTGGGTTAGCAAGCAATTTAGAATGCCCAAGAAAATGTAATGTAAGGCTGTTGGGCTATGTTGAACAAGTAAGTTTGTGGTGAGTTATATCCCCAAAGCCTAGGACTAGTGGCAATGGTAAAACAAAGGTAAGTGTAGGGGAGAGAGGAATGGTCTATCAGTTAGAAGCACTTGCTGCTCTTTCAAAGGATCTCGATTTTGATTTCCAGTACCACATAGTGCCTCACATCTATTTGTACTTCTGGTTCCAGGGATCTAATACCCTCTTCCAGCCTCCACAGTCAGTAGGCATGCATGTAGTGTACAAACAGACACAGGCAAAACATTTATATAAATAAGATAAAAACTAATTAATGAAGGTATAAAGGGGATTATGTTGTAATAGATCAAGTTATATCACAGATTTAAAACAAAATAAATTTATTTATTGCTTATTCTGGGCATCTAATGTAATCATATAGGTACCCAGACTTATGGGGGATTCATCTTGAAACATTGCCAAGATGACCATTTCAGAGAAGAAAAGTAGCGCAGCATATTATACACTCTTAAACCATCTGTCCCCAAATGGCATATTCTGTGCTCATATTTCATAGCCCTAACAGACTACAAAATAATGCTATCCTCTCAATAGGGTGGGGAAGTGAAATGCTAGAATCTGTCTTCCACTTCCCTGGCATCTCCATGCCAATGGACTACTCCATGTCACTGTAGCGGAAATCTGGGCATTCTTTTGCTCAAAATCACAGAACAGAATGCATCTCTACTGAAGAACAGTGGGTGCAGCTGAGAATGGAACTCATACATCAACTGAAGTTCCCCAAAGCTTTGCTCTACCTGGCTCCTAGAAATCAAGCAGACAGGTCTTTTGCTTTTGAAGCAATGGGAAAATGGTAATGTTTTGGGGAAATAGTATGATCATTTTAAAAAGAAAGGTGCAGTCATACTAACAGTTGTGCAGTATTGCAAGTTTAAGATGGAGTTCAGACTCAAAAAGCCATTAATGTAAACAGAGACTCCAATAATCTTACATGGAAAAGCAGCCATCTAAGAACTATGAGACAACTGAGAGACTGACGAAAAAGAGAGGCAATGTAAAGCAAAGACCAGATTGTGAAGTTAAGGTCAGAAAAATAAGAATAAGATTTTATACAGCTGGAATAACAAAAGTTGTTGGAATTTAAAACGATTCTTTTAAAATAAGTTTTTTTTAAAACTCTCGGTGATGAGGAAGGACAGAGTATAGGCAGAAGGATACATGAGTCCTCAAGGAGGAGAGGAAGCTTTTTACCACAAGTCTCTATTCTCTCACTTAGCTTTATTTTTTCCCTCTGTGATGGATATGTGAATTCAACTTGCTGTATATTGAAGTAGAAAGAACAACTTTTGCATTTCAAAAGAATCCAAACACATGTGTTATTCCTGAGACAATGATTATGAAAGCTGGACTGTTTCATCCCACTGATCGCTAATTAGTGCAACAGGAACTAGACAGGACTGATGTGGGATTCCCCCTCTGTATTCTGTGATTACCATTGATTAATAAAGAAAATATAGCAGGGCAGAACAGAGCTAGGTGGGGAAAACTAAACTGAATGCTGGGAGAAAGAAGGTGCAGTCAGAGAAGAAGCCATGTAGCCACCAGATACAGACACCAGACAGAACTTTACCCGGTAAGCCACAGCCACGTGGTGATACACAGATTATTAGAAATCAGTTAAATTAAGATGTAAGAGCTAGCCAATAAGAAGCTAGAGCTAATAAGCCAAGGAGTGTTTTAATTATTACAGTTTCTGTGTGGTTATTTTGAGGCTGAGCAGCCAGGAACAAATAAGCGGCCTACTACAACACAGTCATTGGATGTATATGTCACATTGACCCACTTTTAAAAAGTAATTTTTTATTTGTTTCAGAGGAGGAGTTCTGCAAGCTGATTTTCCCCCTTTTTCTTCTATTTAAACGTTTATCAAATTGTTCTATAAATTATAAAACTATTACATAAGAGCTAACATCTACATAAATGGCATTACAAAAAGAGAAAATAGTGAAAATTATACCTGAGAAATAATCACATCACTTAAAATCTTCAAGAAAATAACCAACAGCTCTCTACTTGGACTTAAGACTCACTCAACAAGAGGGAAGCAAAGCTGGTACTGGAAACCTTACCAAGTACCTGGGGTTAGTAAAGTCATGTATCTGGGAGGAAAACCAACAACCACCACTTTACTAAACCAGCATAATCCCTAACTACCTTCTAAATACTTGTCTTTACACAAAGATAACTTTTAGTTCTCACCCCTTATCAAGAGATATCTCTTTGCAAATGACAGGGACCATTATGAAAACTACAATTAACCAAAATGCAAAGTTGTGGAGCCCAATCCCAATTGATACATCTATAAAAAAAAAAACTATTATACCTAAGGCTCAAGGAACATTGTGGAAGAAGGGGAAGACTGTAAGATCCTGAAGCTTAGAGGCTTTGCTGTGAGATTGTGTCTCCTAGGAATGTCAGAAGCTACACCCATAAAGTCTTACTAACATGACTGCCTAAACAATAGCTAAGCAATAATGACACCAATACACAGACTAATGTGGAAGGGGGAAAGTAATGAGATGGCAAACCTACACAAAGAACTACAGGCAACTAAGGAATGATGAGATCTGGAGAAATAATCTTCAGGAAAGACTAAGCCAATCAGTTATCCAAATATACATACAAGTAAAATATGGACTGAGCAGATTATATATATATATTGATACAATATATATGCATGTGTGTGTGTGTGCGTGTGTGTGTGTGTAACAACAACTAAAGAAAAAAGAGGCTATGAATTTGAAAGAAAGCAAGAAGGGGCATATGAGAAAGTTTGGAATGAGGAAAGACTTGGGTACAATGATGCAATTATGTTATCATTTCAAAAATAATCAATAGAAAAAAATCCTAGGACTGAAACACCTGATTTTTGGATCAAAATGAAGGACCTATAGAACACCTGTAACAGGGGAAGAAAATAGATCTACACCCAGTAAGAAAACAAAATGTTCTGCTGTACAGAAGTATTTGGGTTTGATGTAACACTGTGAGTTGTTATTTTTTATTACTTAAGTTGTTGGTGTTCTATTCAGAAAAGACAAAAAACCTAAGACAAGGAGGTATAAACATGTTGAAAAACCCTGGTTAGATGTATAACAAAGTTATAATGAAGCCCAAATATTTTATAAAATTAAAAATATACTAATAAATGAACATTAAAGCTTCTAGAAAGATATAAACAGTTAAGATATAAGAATTGAAGAATATAGATTTCTCAGTGACAAACATTAGAAGCTATATAATATATATGATAGGTGTAGTAAAGTTTTCAACATTCTAAAGGAAAACTATTTCCGCCCTTGACTTTGATAGCCTATTGTCTTACTCACCGTCCTATTGCTGTGAGGAGACATCATGACTAAGGCAACTCTTATAAAAGACAGCATTTAACTGGGAGCTTGCTTACAATTTCAGAGGGTTAGTGCATTGTCATCATGGCAGGGAGCGTGGTGGCATGCAGACAGATGTGGTGCTGAAAAAAATAGCTGAAAGTTCCAGATTTATACCTGGCAGGAAGAGAGAGAGACAGACTGTGGGCTTGGAATAGGCTTTCTGAAACCTCAAAGCCCACCCCCTAGTGACACACTTCCTTCAATAAGGCCACTCCCCCTAATCCTTTCAAATAGTGTCACTCCTTGGTGACCAAGTATTCAACTCTATGAGTCTATGGGAGTGTTTCTGATTCAAACTAAGACAGCAATCAAGTTTTATGAGTCAAAACATTTTAATATACATGAAATACTATTAATTGGATTACTCCCCCTCAGATTTATATGTTAAAGTTTTAATCTCAAGTCACCAAAAACTGACCTTCTTTTTAGAAGTAACATTGTTGTATATATTTGTTTTAGAGTTTCTATTGCTGTGAAGAGACACCATGACCACGACAATTCTTATAAAGGAAAATATTTAATTGGGAGTGGCTTACAATTTCAGGTTTAGTCCAATTATCATCAGGGCAGGACATGGCAGCATACAGGCAGACATGGTACTGTAGAAGGAGCTGAGGATTCTATATCTTGATACACAGGCAGCAAGAAGTAAACTGTGTTCTACACTGGGCATAACCTGATCATAGCAGACCACAATGCCCATACCTGCAATGACATACTTCCTCCAACAAGGTCACACCTACTCAACAAGGCCGCACCTTCTATCTTTGGGGGATAATTTCTTTCAAACCACCACAATATTGTTACTTAAGAAGTGGTTATGTTGAGGCAAGTTGAGCGCTTAATACAATGGGGTTTGTATTTTATATAAAGGAAACATTTGGACATAGACACATATGAACAGTGACAATGATGTTTGGAAAAGAAGACATAGATGGGACTGATACCTCTGTAAGGCAAAGGACATTAACTATTGTGAACAAACCAGCAGAGGCTAGTATAGAGCTATAAATTGTGTTCTCTCTTACAACCCTCAGAAATGACCAAAACTGTTTTACATCTGGGGTTTGTAACATCAAGTACTGTGAGACAATAAATTTCTGTTGTGTACTTCACTCATAATAGTGGTATTTTAGTATGGCAGTGTTATTTCTAGCAAATGAATACATGATGTCTCAATAATATTTATCTACTATGTACCAACTTCATGTAGCAATTCATGGAACTCACTACTATTAGCTAATAAATTATTAAGTGAAAGACATAGAATACAAAAGCGAAAATGCAATGTGGGCAAAAGTCAAGGGGACTCTCTAGGTGTATTAGCCAATTTTCCATTACTGTTGTAACTATCTGAAATAAATCAACTTACTAAGGAAAGGTTTATTTGAGCTTTCAACTTGGGATGTTTTAGAGCGTGAGTGGTGGGCCCTGCTACTTTTGAGCATGGAGAGAAGGAGTATAGAAAGCAGAAGTATATGGCAAAAGAAACAGCTTACTTCGTGGCAGCTGAAAAGCAGAAGAGGAACTAGGTTCCCACAATTCCGTTTAAAGGTATCCACAAATAACCTCTGGTCTCTTATAAGACCACATATCTTAAAAGTTTCCACTTCCTGTTAATAGTACCAAACTGAGAACTAAGTTTTAAAGCATGGGCTTTTAAGGGAAATACCATACACAGTCTGTATACAGGATAATAGCAAAAGGAGATTTCATAAGTTTAGCAAGCATTGCAGCCAAGTAATCTAGACTAATACTGTGTCATTCCTGAGAAACATAAAAAAGTTATTGTTGTTATCATGTCTTCTAGGCATTCAGAAAAGTGACTCCAGAATTTTTGTAATTTTGTAAGAATGTCAATTTTTTGTCACTGCCTCTATTTGCCATTTTTCTTTCTTTCATTCATTTCCCAAATAGTCAATAGACTTAAAACAAGCAATCAGTGAGCTTATTTGCAGAACAGTAAGTAAGACAAGAGATGGGCAATGATGCCTTAATTTTTAGTTAGGTATGGTATGAAGAAAACTTTTTTCTAAATTCACTTAGTAATCATATCTATGGATATATATGTAGGCAACAACCAATGAGTAGCACAGTCCTCATTCCATAAAAATGCCAGAAGGTAAGCCGGGCAGTGGTGGTGCACACCTTTAACCCTAGCACTCGGGAGGCAGAGGCAGGCGGATCTCTGTGAATTCAAGGCCAGCCTGGTCTACAAGAGCTAGCTCCAGGACAGGCTCCAAAGCTACAGAGAAACCCTGTCTTGAAAGACAAAAAAAAAAATGCCTGAAGGTTTAGTTAGAGATAGCTGGACTGAGAAATAAGTCAAGGATTGAAGAGATGTGGCCCTTATTTATATGTTGGAGTGCTCTGATGCATTTTGGTTCACTAGTTATCATTGAAGGTCATCTGGGTGACACTCTTCCCATTGTACCATACTATCCCAGACAGAGAAGGAAGAAGCACAGATATTAGAAGAAGTTCAAGCTTTCAGTAGTTCAAACCAACTACTGTTCATGTTACAACTGCCTTTATTTTCAGAAATGTATTTTGCACATTCAGTGAAGAGATCGCTTAGTGTACTTAGTTGATTGATAGAAGCATTAGTTAAAATAGTATATATAAGCATAAATTAAGTTTTCATTTCAAAGGAGATCATAATTAGGATAGGCTACATATACATAGATTATTCTATAAGTATTAAAAAGGATATGTTAAACCATTTAAATTTTAATGTAGTTTTTACAGTTAAAAACATAAGCATACTTATGAGATATAAGTGATGCAAATAATAATACAAAGTGCTACATGTAGAAGATTATTGCAGTTATATCAAAATGTGGACAAAGAAACCACTAAGGAGAGAACTGCTCCGGTGGCTAACAGTAGCACTCCTCTGATGCTTGTGGATTAAACACAAGGTTTATCTTCTTTTTCAGTCTTCTCTGCATGCTTGCAGATTTTCTATAATGAGCAGGTGTATATTTTATAGCCAAGAAAAAGTTATTGAAAAAATATATGAAAAAAGAGAAGAAACAGAAGATCATGGGAGCTGCCTGACCTTCCTTTCCTATATAATCAAGAAAGCCTGAAGAGAGAATTATTACCAGTAGGTTCCAGGAAATCTCTCTTAGATGCAAATCCCAGACCCAGATGCAAGGTGGGTTTTTTTTTTCCAAGAGAAAATACACTTGTTCAAAGAGAAGGTGTTTTTCAAAAACCAAGGGTGGGAGGAAAGAACTGTTTTCCTTTAGTGGAGCAATACTGCCACCAAAAGAAAAGTTACTGAAGAAACACCCATTGACCATAGAAGTAAAACAAAGGAAGTTAGAAAAAAAGGGAGAAGAGTAGAAAGGAGAGCAAGATGGAGGAAAATAGAAACAAGGAAGAACAATATGTAGGCTCATTGATTTTCCGACTTTGCCACAATCACTCATTAGGGGTTGTAAAGGAATCATCATTATTCACCATGGTAGTCACTTAAAAGAATGGCAACTGATGGCCTGGGATTGAGCTCTTTGGGAACATGAAGTGAGTAGAGTTCCCAGGGTCTGAAAGTTGTGTGTGTGTGTGTGTGTGTGTGTGTGTGTGTGTGTGTGTGTGTGTACATGTATGGTGTTTGATGTATGGTATTAATTTTGTTTGATTTTTAAAGCAAAGTTTAGAGTCTTTAGCTTAGTAGGAGAAGTCAATAGCATTGACAGTCAAAATTTCATTTTATTTTTGTTGTTGTTTTTGTTTGTTTTGTTTTTTGAAACAGGATTTCTCTGTGTAGCCCTAGCTATCCTGGAACTCACTCTGTAGACCAGGCTGGCCTCAAGCAGAGAGCTGCTTACTTCTGCCTCCTGCATGCTGGGATTTAAAAGTGTGTGCCACCACCACCTGTTATAAATTTCAAATCTCTTATAAGTTTATGCAATAGTGACACTTATTACAAACAAATTATATGGGTCAACCACAAGCCACCCAGCTCTATGAGGGCCCAGGCACCAGGACAGTTACATCTCTGCTCCAGGACACTTGCCCTGAGCAGGCAGAGATGAGCCTTCTGGTGCCATGAGGCCCGGGTGCCAGGAGGACAAGCTACAACTCTGCCTGAGGACACCTGCCCTGTATGGGCAAAGATCATTGTGATGAGCAAGTATGTGGTGGAGGAATGGGAGGGAGAGAGGCAGGAAGGTTCGTGGTGTGTTGGGGAGAGAGGCAGATCTGAAGAGTTGAGGGCAGTGAGGATCCGGATGACATGAGTGGCCTGCCTACCACCTAGGGCTATGATGATGTCCAGGCCTAGGCTGCTGCCAAGGGCCATATCTGGGTCCATGGCCCTGACACAGCTGTGATGATCTGCATTGATGCCCATGGCTCCTGTTAACCAAGTGGCTTTATGGATGCCCAGAGACGAGGCCACTACATCTGACCATGTTTTTGTCTGAGGGATGTGCCCCCACAGGAGCCATGCTGATCTAAGAGGCCTGTTCTGCCACCCAAGTCTATGGGAGCATCTGGGCCAGAACTGCTACAGACAGCCATGTCTATGTCCACGGCACTGCTGGAGCCTGGCTTTGATGTGGGATGTCCTTCTGTATATATGTTTCTTTTATTGGTTAATGAATAAAGCTGCTTCGGCTAATGGCTTAGCAGAGTAATGCCAAGCAGGAAATCCCAACAAAGACACATAGAGAGTAGGCATCAAAGAGACACCATGTAGCTGCCAAAGGAGAAAAGTGCAGGAACCTTACAGGTAGGCCACAGCCTCGGTATCTTAAAGGCTATTGGCTGAAGGAGTTCTCACAACAGGGCACTGAGTTGGCTAGTGGTTCCTTTTGCCCGAGAGCCCTGCAGAGGCCCAGAGTTTTGGCTGGTACCTGAAGAAACAATTCTTTGCTCCCACCCTTGGCTTTTGAAAAACACTTTCTCTTTTAACAAGTGTTTTTCTCTTGGGGAAAAAAAAAAACCACCTTGCATCTGGGTCTGGGATTTGCATCTAAGGGAGTTGGTGTCTGAGGATCATGCTGCCACCAGGGCCATATAGATCTGAGTGGCCTGTGCTGCCACCTGGGACCATGGTGACATCTGGACCTGAACTGTGGCCAAGGACCATGTCTGGGTTCATGGTGCTACTACAGGCAGGGTCTGTGCTGATGTCCATGGCTCCTATTACCATTGAAGGCTAGCAGATGTCAGGTGTCTGGGCTGCCACCTGGGGACATGTTGGCACTTGAGTGTCATGCCACCAGTGGGGCCATGACCATCTAGGTGACTCACGCTAGCTAGAGCCATGATGGCATCCAAGCCCAGGCTGCTGCCAGGTACCATGTCTGGATCCTACTGCAACCTGGATCTGTGTTGACCTCTATGGCCCATGTTGTCACTAAGGGCCATGCAGATGTCCAGGGTGTGGGCCACCACCTAGGGCCAAATTACGGTCCAAGGGCTGTGCTGCTGCTGGAGCCATACAGACCTGAGCCACCTTGTGCTACCACCTAGGGCCATGGTGTCATCTGGGTCTGGGCTGCTGCCAAGGGCCCTGTCTGGTTCTATGCCCCTGCCACAGATGTCTGTGATCCCTGTTACCACCAAAGACAGTGATGGTAGGGCTGCAGAGTTAATCCCACCCCTCACTAGCTGCAGCACTAGGGAGAAATGCCTCTGCCCCTTACCAACCACAGCACTCAGGAGGGTGGGCCCTGCACCTCAGCTGGGCAGCATAACAGAGCTGACCCCATTGGTGGAGGTACATGTGAGAAGGTGTGACAGTGGGAGAACAAGCCCCACATTGTCTGTCTGTCATGCAGGGGTGTAGATGAGGGAGAGATGCCCCCTTGTCCCTCACAGGTGAAAAAGCTGGTTCCCGGGTCACGAGAGTGGGAGAGCTGACTCTGCCCCTTACCGGCTGCAGCATTAGGGAGAGTGGGCCTTGTGCCTTGTCTGGGCAGCGCAATAGAGTTGAACCTGTTGACCAGGGCGTGGGTGATTGCGGGAGAGCTGGCTCCACTACTCATCTGCCATATGATAGAGTGGGGGAGGGAGAAATGTCCTCCCCCATCCCTCACTGCCTGTGGCAGGTGGGAGGCAGAGCTGGCCCTGAGGTCACCAGAGTGGGAGAGCTGGCCCTGTCCCTCACTGGCTGCAGCACACAGGAGAGTAGACCCTGCACCTCATGGGAGCAGCACACTAGAGCTGACCCTGTTGGCAGGGGTGCAGGTGAGCCAACCCTGGGGGCATGAAAGCATGAAAGTTGACCCCATTCGCCCTTGTCCACATGTGGTAGAATGGATGAGGGAAAGTTACCCTCCTCCCTCCCCCTCCCCTTGACAAACCTGTGGCAGATGGGAGAGCTGGCTCTGCATCTCACCAACCACAGCACTTGGGAGAGTGAGCACTGCACCTCACCTGGGCCAAACAGTAGACCTGGCCCTGGTGGTGTGGATGCAGCTGAGCCATCCCCGAGGACATGAGAGCAGGAGAACTGGCCCTGCTCTTTGCTGCTTGATGCAGTGGATGAGCTAGCCAGGGCAGGGCTGAAGAGCTTGCCCGGGTGGTGATGATGAGGGAAAGCTGGCAGGCTGACCAAGCCAGCTACCACCCAGGCCCAGAACCAGGATTATAAGTTCGCCCACTCCAACATCCACTCCATCTATGAACTTCTGGAGGCTGGACCTGCAGATCCAAAGCTACAGGATCTCCACAACACAGGGCAACAACAGGATATCTAAGAGGAGTTCCAGTGAGCGCCCAGTATTGAGGGTGTAGCAGAAGCCAGAGGCCTTGAACGAGACCAATGACTCATTGTAATAAACACAAGTAAGGATGTATGGACAAAAGGGTTTATTAGTGGGGGCTAGAGAGATGGCTCAGAGGTTAAGAGCATTGCCTGCTATTCCAAAGGTCCTGAGTTCAATTCCCAGCAACCACATGGTGGCTCACAACCATCTGTAATGGGGTCTGGTGCCCTCTTCTGACCTTTGGGCATACACACAGACAGAATATTGTATACATAATAAATAAATAAATAAATATTTTTTAAAACGGGGGTTTATTAGTGTAATTCACTGTGCCACAGTATAGCATGCCGAGAATTTTTGTTTGTTTGCCTCTTTCTTTTGGTTTTGCTTTTTGTTTCTGCTTTTCCTTTAAATTTTATTTTATTTGGGTGGCAGAGGTTGCAAGGGCATATATGAAAGGATGAGGAAAAGAATGGGATTGGGATGCATGATGTGAAATCCGCAAATAATCAATAAAGTTTTTTGATTATATGTAAGTGTATCTCATGTGTACAATAACAATAACATGGCCAGAGTGAATAGATGGATATTCATGTTTTAAATAGAGAAAGTGTCTGAATAAAAATGTAGTGGTACATGCCTTTAATCCCAACACTTGGAAGGCAGAGACAGGGGGATCTTTGTGAGTTCAAAGCCAGTATGGTCTATAGAGTGAGTTCCAGGACAATCAGGGCTACACAGAGAAACCCTGTCTCAAAAACAACAAAAAATTAGGTGGATGTTTAAGTCTGTAAGACACAGATGCCAGTTGCTTTCAGGAATCAGAAGCTGAGTGGCCTAAGGAAAACATAAGCAAGGTCCAATGCAGCAAGGAAAGATTCCATTGTTCATACCCATTGTTTTTTATTAGCAGTGATGTTAGGTGCAGCTGTGTGGACAGGAAGAATTTCCTTATTAGTGGGCATAGGAAGCATCGCTGAGAGGTATGTCTTGACTGGTTTGAGAAGCAGTATGACATGATATGGACTCTATTTTTATGCAATGATGTCTAAATTTCAACCGCAACAATAAACATTTAAAAATAATGGTTCAGTTCTAAAACCTAAACAGGAATGGTGAGTGACAAACCTGCTAAATATTAAAGTGTTTTTGTTAACAGCCCTCTCTGCTGATTCTCCTGCTGCCTTACACTTGGCCATGTTTCAGTTTTTCAGAGGGTCTACTGTTGTTCAGATGGTCTACAGTTGTTCAGAGGGTCTACTGTTGTTCAGAGGGTCTACTGTTGTTCAGAGGGTCTACTGTTGTTCAGAGGGTCTACTGTTGTTCAGAGGGTGTACAGTTGTTGTTCAGAGAGTCTACTGCTGTTCTGAGGGTCTACTGTTGTTGTTCATAAATCCACAAGTGAAAAGTTTGGCATAAATACAGAGCTGGTCTGACAGAATATGGAAACAGAGATATAAAGTGCATGTATGATTATATAATTTATTTTATATAATTTAAGTAAATATTTCAAGTGATTAAGGAAAGTTTGGATGAACAGATTTTTGCATTAGAGCCATGATCTGGTCATTTGAAATAAATTCATTTACCTTATTATACATAAATAAATCCACGTAGTAAAATATTTAAGCAGGTGTTAAAAGTAAATAAAGGCCACAGAACTGTTTTTCAGGATGGCAGATGACCCTCAGGTTTGGTCTGCCAGAGTCCTATAGCAGGAAAAGCTGGAGAACACCTACCAGAGCAACAGTAGACCTATGAACAACAGTAGACCCTCTGAACAACTGTAGACCCTCTGAACAACTGTAGACCCTCTGAACAACAGTAGACTCTCTGAACAACTGTAGACCCTCTGAACAACAGTAGACCCTCTGAACAACTGTAGACCCTCTGAACAACAGTAGACCCTCTAAACAACAGTAGACCCTCTGAACAACAGTAGACCCTCTGAACAACAGTAGACCCTCTGAAAAACTGGAACATGGCCAAGTGTAAGGCAGCAGCAGAATCAGCAGAGAGGGCTGTTAACAAAAACACTTTCCCCTTGGTACTGAGCTCAATGCTGTGCAACTAACAGCAGAAACGAGATGCCATTTTATAAAGACTTCTGTGGAGTCAGGCACTTTGCAACGCAAAACCTTCTGGGAACCAAACTCTCAGAGAAACTCAGACAAGTGTCAACAGACCATCTACTGAAACCTGGCTAGCTAAACACTGCACAAGTGTGGAAAGGACTCTTTGAGTCAAATACACACAGCATTCAGCAAACTAGAAGGCTAGTGGGAACCCAAGTCTACATTGGAATTTTCAGATTCCAATCAGCAATGTTGAAAATTGAGAAGAGCTGCCTGGGACCATGGCTAGCATTCACAGCCAGAAACCAAATGGAATTCACAGAAGTAGCAGCATCTGAGATTAGGCCTGTGAAGCAGCACCCACAGCCTGGGATGACATTGATCATTTGATCATTTGAAATGGAAAACAGGACAGCCTATCACAGAGGAGCTCTTAAGTGGCGAAGGTAGGTTGCTAGGAGATGGGGAAGAAATGCCGAAACTTTGTACAGAATCCAGCAATCAGGTAGGTCAGTTTTCAGATCCTGTATCCCCACACAGATCTCTCTCCCCTACATCCATTCCTTCTTTATTTAACAACGAATGTCAATTGAGCTGGCCAAGGGCTAGAGAGATAGTTCATCAATCAAGAGCACTTGCTGCACTTCCAAAGGGCCAGAGTTTTGTTCCCAGAATACATTCCATGTCTCTCACAATAGCCAAAATCAGTTCCAGGTTAACTGATGCCCTCTGGTCTCTGTAAAAACTGTCATGCACATGGACATTCACATAAACATATAAAATAAAAAGAATAAGTTTTAACATCTAGTAAGTATTAAATAAATAATAAATTTAAATTTTAGTAGGTCAGGTCAGTTCTGTTCTGTTCTTCCCCTTTACTGCATGTTTTTCTCTGTACTCTTTCCTTTTATGTTTTCCTCTCCCATAGAACACAGGTTTGCAAGGTCTCTGTGATTCAGCCTCCTAAGAGATGAAACTGTTCTGTGTTATGGAATATAGAGCATATCTTTATCTCTCTCCCTTTAATCTACATTAGCCCAAACACCCTAGTCCCCCTTATTTTGACCCTACGTTACCCTCTTATGTTTACACTCTCCTCCTCTACCTTCTATGTATCAATCCAGTACTGGGAAATGTTTTCTCTTCCTTTTCTTTCCACGCATACACACAGTAACCAATCTATTAATATGGAACTATCACTGTTTCTATATGCGCTAAAATGTTTAGTGCTTGAGGAGTGATTATTTTGTATTTAGGCATTACACTATTTCCAGAGTGGGACTACCCCTGCATAATGACTGCTATTATAGGCAACATTCTACTTTTTCAGAAAACTGGGAAGGGAGCCTGCATCTCTGAACACCAATCCCACAGAGGAAAACTGTACTTCAATCCTACTACAACTAAGGCCATCCTAAACATTGTAAACAAATCTAAAGAACAAATTTGATTTAAATAAAATGAGTTCTACACGTGCTCTAACTCCAGATGTACATGTCTCAATGAAAAAAAAAAAAACACAAGTACAGTGAAAAAAAAAAAACAAGACAAAACATATCTCCTCCCAAAATGTGCCATTCCACAGTAATGGCCCAAATGGTAGCAAATTAAGTGAAATTACAAAGAATTAAAAAGAATGATAACAAATCTGCTAAAAATAAAAGAGGACATAAGTTTCTGGATGAAATTTAAAAGAACAAAAACATCTTAATGAAAAAAGATTTCAATACAACATCTGAAAATGTAATTCAATAAAAAGATATTATTAAGAAATCCTCAGAATGGATCATGGGGGAGAGAATACAAGGGCTTGAAGACAAGATAAATTAATTGGAGCAAAGATAGATAAGAAACACATTAATGAAACATGTAAAATCTTTGGGACACCATGAAAATACAAAAATCTATAAGTTGTATGCATAAAAGAATTTTACATTAATAGAAAATATTTTAGCCATATAGTAACAAAAGTTCCAAATATATTAAAAGAGGTGCTCATCCAAATATGAGAGGCATATAGAACACAAAAGTAGAAGACAAAAAAGAGCTCCCCACATTTACTGCACTTAAAGGGCTAAATATACAAAAACAGAAAGCTGCAAGAGAGAAGCACTAAGTCACATATAAAGCCAGGCCCATCACACCAAAAGTTGATTTCTAAAAAAAACGTGAAATGCCACAGCTGCCAACCAGGCTACTATACCACAGCAAAACCCTGTCATAGTTGAAGGGAAAAAAATCCATGATAAATGTAGTCTAAAATACTTTATTACTACAAAGGAAGCTAAGTTCAGTCCCCAGAAACTGTAGTGGAAGAGGAGGATTGACTCCTCCGTGGCTATCAAAATGAAATGGCAAAACCCTGTAGTGGTTTGAATGAGAATGCCCCTCCCCAGACTCCTGTATGTGAACACTTGTTTGTCATTTGGTGGCATTGTTTAGGAGGTTTAGATGCTGCAGCCTTGCTGGTACATAAATGGAGGTGGGCTTTGGTATGAAAAGCCTCATGTCACTTGCAGGTCACTCTTTCTACTTTGTACTTGCAATAAAAAATATGAGCTCTCAGTATCCTGTTCCTACCACCATGCCTGCCATTTGTTCTCATACTTTCTTACCATGACTGGCTCTTATCCTTCTGGAACCGTAAACGAAAATAAACTGTTCTATAAGTTGTTTGTGGTCGTGGTGCTTATCACAATGACAGAAAAGTAACTAATACAGACCCTCTTACCAAGCTCAGAATACTAAAGGGGCTTTCTGCTTCTGGAAAGCAAACACCCAAGGGAGTATTTCTCAGAATTAACACACAGAAGCTGACACAACTGTGATCCAATGGGAAGTAGGTCCACCTTCAGGTTGCAGTAGAACTTGGCAGTGTTGACGATTGGGGTACTGGCTCTGATTGAGGGAGTTGTGATTCTTGTACCATGGTCCTAGAGAGCTACTGAGAGCCAAGTAATGTGTGTTGGGATTAGTGTACCTACCTGTAAGGCGGCCCTGTTAAGCAATTGGATAAAGCTGTGAAGGTAACCCCTAAATTGCATTAGAGACCCCAGGATACTGGAGGAGCCAGAACCATGTGAGTTCCACTGAATAAAGTTGCATACACCGTGTGGGTCTTCCCTAAAAGAGCTGCATGAGCTATAGGCAGCAGAGATGGAGAGACAGAACTACCTAATCTCTTTGGAGCTAAGAAGATTCTACTGAGTCTCAGATGCTGGATATGGAGTTGCAGAATTTGGTGTTTTTCCTGCTATGTTTTGGTTTTGCTTTGATCAGATCTTTCTTTGCTATTCAACTCCATTTTGAATAGAAATGTTTACTCTGTGTCATTGTACACTGAAAGCATGTACTTTTTTTTGCACAGGGTCACAGCTAAGAGATTGCCTTGAGTCTCAGAAGACTTTGATCTTTGAACAGTGCTGAAACTATCAAAGACTATGGGGACCTTTGAAGTTTGGGCTGAAGGCATTTCGAATCAGCAGAAGGCCATGAGCCTATGGAGGCAGGGACTAAATGTTGTGGTGAATGTGAAAAGTTTCTCATAGTCTCACGTTTGGATACTTTGTACCCAGATGAGAAAACTGCTTGAGAAGGTTGTAGAGCCTTTAGGAGGTGAAGCCTCACTAGAGGAGGTGAGTACATGGTTTGAGACTAGTGAGCCTAGCCCCACTTCTTGTTCACTTTTTGCTTCCTGAGTGTGGCAACAATATAACCAACCACCTTCCTGCTTCTGCTACCATGTCTTTCCTGCCTGATTTCATTTCTTCACAACTAGGTTGGACTATAACCCAAGAAAGTAACTAAGATGGTAACAAACCACATTCTGAATCAATTTGAGGCCCATTCCACAGTACAGAATTCACATCTGGTATGTCAAAAGGCCAGGCTGGGGAAGTTATAGTTCCTAGTGGGCTAGTAATTGGAGTTGTTCTTATTATTGAACATAATGTGACCTTTCATCTTGCTTTCTCAATGATTACATTTATGTCCACAGATTAGTGTGGCTGTCAACCTATGTTAGAGAAACTTCTTTTTGCACCTAGAACAGCAACTGCATAAACATGTAACTGGTCAAAGTTACGAGAATGAATAACTATTGAATGCCCAGCCAGAAATAGGACATCTGTGATACCCCCTCCAAGGCTCAGGGAACATCGCAGAAGGGAGGTGGGAGAAATGGAAGAGCTGGAGGAACGAGTGGAATGTTATGGAACACTGTCCTCTGGGCTTGCCACAGTCATTGCATCCTTGAGTTCACAGCAGCTGTGATTAGACGACTGGGACTTGCACCTGATTGATCTGCTCCATCAATATTCCACCAAAAATGGAGCAAATGAGGCCCCAACCCTCCCCCAAGGCAGTTAATGGTTGGTGGGAAAGGAAGTCATTTTCCTCAGTGTAATCACTGGTAAGTTGCCCACACTTTTGTAAAGTACTCCACACCTATGAACCTGTAAGCAAGCCTAATGAAACTAATGGGAATCATTGAAAAAGATTAATAGGGGATTAGTAGGAAAGAAGGGGATCGGAGTGAGTGAGAAGGGGACAGATAGGGTAATTAGGGTGGCGAACATGATTAAGATACATGTATGAAAATGTCATACTGTAACCCGCTATTACACTTAATTAATATATGCTAGATAACAAAAAAAAACAAATATGTATATTTGTATAGCTAAGGCTTGTGGAAAGGTTTGTTCTATTAAATAATATGAAGTCACAAAATTTAATAACAATGACTGATAAAATCATAAAACAGCATAAAATATAGTAATGATAATATAAGATAGAAGAAATATGATAGATAAAATAAATAGAACAAGATAGAATAAAAAGTTGAGGTATTTATTAATTCCAGAACAACAAAGTGGATGAAAACACTTGCTAATTCATTAAAACTGGTGAAAGTAGTTGTATTAGTCAAGTTACACTAAGCTTTACTAAATTATAAAAAATCAATAATTTATCTATAACATTCATTTCTTGTTCAGATCACACATTCCTGTTAGATCAACTGTGGCTCTGCTATCACCCTAACTCTAAACTCTGGGCTGAAAAAGCATATGATAGCTAAGACGTTACTGATCTCATGTCAGAAGAAAGTTGAATCAGACAAACATTAAGCATTTATCCTAAGTAGGTTATGTCACAATGCTTGAGACGCTCTATGATGATGAATGGCATATTTTGGCCTGCCTATGTAACAGGAAATTGGTTATTAGGGTGGATTATCTCTAATGTGCTCCTGGAATTCATGCTGAAAAGCCAATCAATGGCAGATTTAGGGAAAAAAAATCTGAGCTTGGGTTGCCCTCTAGTGCCAAAATAGTAAGAACACACCATAACAGACAGGAAACCGAACGGTAGAATCTAGTGCTAAAATGGCAGAAATATCTTAGAGAAATCAAGCAGCCTGTTAGAATTTAAGGGAAGACAGGCACATGCAAAGGCAGATGGTAAAAATATAACCCTTCAGTGTGCAGGAGACATTGAACACCAACGAGTGTCAAGGCTTTTCAGGGAGTCAGGAGGGATGGATACCTTACTCAGCCTAGATACAGGGAGAAGGGTTTGATCCTGCCTCAAGTGATATGACAGATTTTGTTGACACCCCATGTGAGGCCTCACCCTCTCTGAGGACTGGAAGGGGATGGGGTAGGGGAGAGCGGGAGGAGGAGAGGGAGAAGGAACTGAGATTTGTATATAAAAGAAAAAAGTATCACTAAAATAACTCCTAATGATATTCTGCTGTACTCATAGACCAGTGCCTTATCATCAGAGAGGCTTCCTCAGGCAGCAGACGGGAACAGATGCAGAGACCCACAGCCAGACATTACATGTAGGGAGAGAGTCTAAATGAGAGGTCTCCATCAAATTCCTCCCTTCAGGGAATCCTGTGGAACTTGTAAGACCTAGAGCAAATGGAAGACACCAGGAGGACAAAGCCCTCTGTATCAACCAAGCAAGGCATATACAAGCTTACAAAAACTGATATATATTAAAAGTATTAGCTTAGTATTTTTACAATACTACTGATTGTGAGAACAAGGCAGTCTCTGACTCTTGTATCTGCTCTTGGGATTCCTTTCCTCTGGTTGGGTTGCCATGTCCAACTTTAATATGATAGTTTTTGTTTCATCTTATATTTTATTTTGCTATATTTTGTTGTTATCTATTATAAACCTGTTCTTTTCTAAAGGGAGACATAAAGGGAGTGGGTTCAGAGGGGAGGAGAGGTGAGGAGGAACTGGGAGAAGTAGAGGGGGAAACTATAATCAGGATATATTGTACAAGAAAAGAATCTATTTTCAGTATAAGAAAAAATTAAGAGCAGGAAAATGATAGCAAAAATAGTGAAAGATTACCCAAAGCCACAAGAGAAAAGAAACAACAGATAATAATATCTAATTCTTACAACAACATATTTCTTGGCAGATACTGCACAGGTCAGTAGAGAGTGGCATAAGAGTTGCACAGTACTGAAGAAAGAAATATCCTGCCAATTGAGAAAGCTGTGTCCAGGGAAGCCTTTTTTTTAAAGAAATGAAGGGGTGACAAAGATTTTTTTAGGCAAACAAAAACTGAGAGAGCAAATCTCCACCATACCTGTTCTACAAGAAGTGCTAAAAGAAATTCTTCAAACTGAAGCCATTCCTGGAATGGTGGCACATACTTCAAATTCCAGTACTGGGCCTGTAGAAGTAACAGGGTAAGGAGTTCAAGATCAGCCTCTCTTACATAGCAAGTAGGAAGGTCAGCCTGGGCTATGTGAGACTTTTGCAAAAAACAAACAACAAAGGATCATTAACAACAAAAAAGAGAATGCAACATTAAAAATAAAAAATGGAGGTAAGGAAGTTACTGGTAAGAATAATTATACAAAAATAATCCAGTGTACTCTAAGGTTGTAATTGTGATATGTAAAGAATAATTATGAAAACCAATTAAAATAAGCATATTAATATATTAAGCAATAAGCAATTCAGAAAGATATTTGTTTTCATTTCTACTATATGTTATTCATATCCTAGTTTTCCTTCTGAAAAACAAATCATTTGACACATTATTGGCTTCAGATTATAAACTTATTTGGTTTGCTATATGTTCATAGAAAGGAAAGCTGTAATCTAAACAATTTGGGGGTTTTGCCTTCTTTGGTAATTAAATTTTCTCTGAAGTATCTGTCAACTGTTACTATTTTATTAAATAAACAATAATTTCTTAACATGAGAACATTATGTGCAGAAATAGCAAAAATGCTGCTAATTCGACTCTATCTCCTGGCTCATTTAGAAATAAAACAAATTCTTTCTGTATTGCTTATTGCTTATGCCATTCAGAGCTAAGCACTCCAGTTTCTCATTCTCTGCATCTTGAACAGTTGTGCATCTGTGTTAATTCGCATCTACCTCCTAAGGAAGCTTCACTGGTGAGAATTGAGAAATGATGGTGAATTAGAGTAAAATACATTACATGCATATATGAATATTAAAGATTTACCTTTTAAAAAGAGGGCATGATGTTGGGGGGATGGAACTGGAGACACCAAGAAGAATGAGAGGGAAGTGTAGCGAATGAATATTACCAAAATTCATTGTACCAATATATGAAACCTTCAAAACATAAAAATGTTATTTAAAAATAAATTTAAAATATGGTACCATAGTCACTTTTAATACCAGCACTTGGGAGGAAGAGGAAGGCAGATCTCTGTGAGTTTAAGTCCATCCTGATCTCCAGAATGAGTTCCAGGGCAACCAGGGCTATGCAGAGAAACCCTATTTTGAAAAACAATGACAAAAACAAAACAAAACAAAACAAAAATGTGATACCATAATACAACAACAGTTATTGCTCCCACAGCAGGGGACAGCTATATCACAGTGCTGTTTGGAGAAATGAGTTAAGTGGATCACAAATCATTAAACCTTTGGTATACCTAATTCCATTACATAAGGAACAGCATTTTGAATTACAAACAAAGATATAATAATAATTTTTTAGATAAAAACAGTTTCTTTATAAAGAGATATAAATTTCTGTCTGGAATTTTGATGATTCAGAGAATGGGACTGAGTCATGCAATACAGGTTCCTTTGTCAACATACTAATTTGCATAGAAGTTTGAATTTAAGTGAGAATCAGTCCTCTATTGCCAATGCCTGGTCCAAAAAGGAAATAAACAGAAAAATAACCTACCAGGTTTTCATGAATTTTCTATATTCCAGGTCTACAAGGAGTTTCTTGTCACTGCTGAACTTCTAATTCCAGCACCTAATAAACTTTGTCAAGAAAATTTGCATTCCTTGAAAGTATAACCAAGTATATTCAAAATAATTCTTTTATAAAGAAGTGTATTGATGTAGGACTCCCCACTGTATGCTGTGAATGCCATTGGTGAATAAAGAAACTGGCTTGGCCTGATAGGGTAAAACAAAGGTAGGCAGGGAAAACTAAACTGAATGCTGGGAGAAAGAAAGGCAGAATAGAATCAAAAACCCATTGCCGTTGTTCTTGAGTTCTCGGTAGTCCTCATTGTCCTCTATGTTCAGCGAGTCCGGTTTTATCCCAGGCTTTTTCAGATCCAGGCCAGCTGGTTTTGGTGAGTTCCCGATAGAACATCCCCATTGTCTCAGTGTGTGGGTGCACCCCTCCACGTACTGGCTTTGTGGGAGCCTAGGCAGTTTAGATGCTCACCTTACTAGACCTGGATGGAGGTGGGTGGTCCTTGGACTTCCCACAGGGCAGGGAACCCTGATTGCTCTTTGGGCTGACGAGGGAGGGGGACTTGATTGGGGGAGGGGGAGAGAAATGGGAGGTGGTGGAGGGGAAGAGAGAAATCTTTAATAAATAAATAAATTTTTAAAAAGAGAAAAAAAGAAAGGCAGAGTAGAGTGAAGCCATGGAGCCACTGCTGGAGACAGACATGCTGAAACTTTTCTGGTAGGCCACGACCTCATGGTGATGCACTGATTAATAGAAATGGGTAAAATTAAGATGTAAGAGTTAGCCAATAAGAAGCTATAGCTAATGGGCCAAACAGTGATTTAATTAATACAGTTTCTGTGTGGTTATTTTGGGGCTGAGCACCCAGGAACCAACAAGCAGTCTCCTTACAACAGTGTATAGCTTAATTTACTTCAGGGTCACATCATGGAGACATGGAATAGGACCTTCCTTTGTCTTTCCTGCCACAGGAACATCAAGTCAAACATCAATTCACACAGGAAAATACTTTCACAAGACATGGGGACATATAGGGAGAAAGTAGAACATAGAAATGATGAAGGAAGGACAATTTCAAGTCATGTGTATTCCCTCTATTCAACCCCAGGCAGCATGCCCTAGAGAGATACCTTCTAAGTGGGGAAGAGAAAGTGAGAACTGGACATTACGTCAAACTCCAGATCAAAACTGACGCGGCACCTCACATAAGACCAACACTGGCAGATTGATTTTGAAAACAGCAATTGTTTAATTTTGAGAGGTAGAAACAGTCTCAACAGAAATAATCTTTCTTCATACTTGTTAGTTGATCACTTTTTGGCTGATACAAGAGTTAAAGTGTTTCTGGGAAACTTCTTGAAAACTATCACACAGGAAGTCTCACCTTTAGCTTCCCATTTTCATCACGGAAGGTACTACGCAGACTTCTGCAACACCATCATAGCAATATTTGGTCTTTAAAACTGTGTCTATTATCTGTATGCCAGAGATCTTCCTCAGGCCTAGCTGTAAGCACAGTAGTGTCAGGGTAAATGACAGAGATGAGCCTGGCTTCAACTTACCAAGGCTTCTTCCTGAACATCCACAGCAACGAACAGAAGTTGTATCATGCATTTTCAGAACCAGTTTCATTTTCTTATCAGTATAATTTGTTATCTTGCAGGTAATTTGAAAAGGTTCTTCATGGGTTACAGTATCTGGAATTTTCTCCAAAGACAGCTTCAGTTCTCCAGAACTGCGAGCTTCTCTTTCAAGTGGGACTGTGTGTAGCATTGCGATTTCGCCAAGTTCCCACTTCCACACGATCTCTAACTTTCCCATATCTGTTAGTCCACTAAGCTTTCTCGCTTTCTCTAAATATTCCTCCTTGACCCGCAGGTGATATAAGTAATGGCGTCCTTCTGTTGCCTGCAAAAATGTTCTGGTTCCAAATGTACACTCATCTTCTCCATCCAGGTTGAGAGTATTTAGTGCTTCTTCGGTGTACATTTCAGGTAGCTCCAAGGAAACTTTTCGTATAAACACTGTTGAAGGCGAAATGTTTTGAATCTGAACTTCAAGAAAGAAGTCATCCTTGTCTGAGTTATAAAATTTGGTGTTGACTTTCAGTGGTCTCGAAGGAGGAAATATACACAATTTCCTTAAAAACATATCTGCAGGCCGAGTTGAAAAGACATTGAACTCACAGGAGCAACTCTTCCAGTGTCCATTATTTTATCATGAGTGACATCATCAATACAGTGCTCTACCACTATAGCCATGGAGACCAAAACATGTAAAGGCAGAGCTCTTGTATAAAATCCAATTATTTCAGTGTCATTTTATTATGACTTAATTGCCATCACTGGAAATCCTCATGTAACTGTTATTTTCCCTCTTTCTTAGAAATGTGGCTCTGGGAATTTAAAGTGATGTCAATCTTCCCTTCAAACATTTACATTTCTGGTACAGGGCTACTTCTCAACAATATGGTTGCCCAAGCAAGACCTGCATAATGACAGCACTGACAAGCCAGTGCAGATAGAGGAAGTTTCACAAGGCCCCAACCCCTAGATTTATAAGAAATCAATGGCGGCTGAGAGAGGAAGAAACAGTTTTCTCTATGTAAGAGCCACTTGAGAGGTTATCTAATCCCAAGCAGTCAGTCATAAGCAGGCACACATACAAGTAACACTAAGTGAACTCAGTAGTGTGTGTGTGTGTGTGTGCATGTGTGTGTGTGTGTGTGTGTGTGAGTGCGAGTGTGTGGTTAATGTAATGTGCATAACAATAATTATGGAAGGAGTGGAAAGCCATAGGAGGAGTTGGAGGTAGGGAAGAAGAGGTGGAAATGATATAAAGGCAGTAGTCATTCATTAAATTCTCAAAAAGTAAGAAACTAAATTTTCAAAAAACAAGTCATGGGTACTAGAAAAGGTATTGTCCCAATGCTAGCCTGTAGAACATAAAGTAGACAAAGAGAGAGATAAGGGAGTCAGAAAAACAGTGAGTAGTGGGCAAAGACACTATAAATGAGCGGTGATAATGGACTCAGAATATGTCATAGATAATTTGGAAAGTAGAATAGTGATAAAAATTGTTGGCCTTGATTTCAATATTTTTCAGGTTCTTCAGGATAATGGGAAAATTAAAATGGTACCTTAGAATTGTATAGCTGAGGTAGATAGCAACTATTAGATCAGATAAGTTGACTGGAGGGAATGTTATTTCATTTTTAAAAGATAAATATACATCTGCTTTTAAAATAGCGCATAGCAAACAAAAAACAGTATGAATTGAGGATGAAACAACTATAGAAAAACAAGAGATATCTGGAAAAATTATCTACCAAAATTGAAATTACATATTATGTTGTCTTATTCAAAAAGTGTATTGGGGCTGCTGCCATGGCTCAGTGGATAAAAGGCACTTACTGGCAAGTCTGAAAAACTGCAGTTAATGCCTAAGACCCACGTGGTGCAGGGAGAATATCAGTTCCCGCAGGTTGTCCTCTGACCTCCACACACCTGCTGTGGCATGAACACACACTTATACACAAACCAATAACCAAAACTAATTTTTAAACTATCCTTAAAAGAGTATTGAAACAGGACCTTGCATTTACTAGGCAAGTGATTGACTGCTGGGCCAAATCAAGCCAATGATCCCCGAAAGTGCTTTTTTTTAAAAATGCAGAAACGTAGTGGTGGTGGCACACACCTGTAGTTGCAGCACCTGAGAAGCAGAGACAGGAAGGGTGTCGCAAATTAGAGGCTAGCCTGGTATATTTAGTGAGTCCAGGACATATAGGGCTACAAAGTAAGACCTTGTCTCAAAAACCTTAAAATAGTGAGCATGCGTCATGTGAAAGCAAAAGGGAGGACTGTGTGCAGGAGGGAAGCAAGGTGGCTAGAGTAGGGGGCAGAGGGCACAAGAAAGGGCAGTGGAGGAGGGAACAAGTTACATCCAAGTATGATGACACATATGTATGAAAATGCTATAATGAGACAAATTATTTTGTATGCTAGCCTAATTTTTGGAGACTGTTTTATATGCACAGGTATTTTGCCTGTGTGTTTCCCACATGCATGTCTGGGGCACACAGAGGCCAGAACAGGGGATTGGATCTCCTGGAGCTGTAGTTACAGGTTGTTGTTAATTGTCATGTGGGTGCTGGGAACCAAATCTGGGTCCTGTCCAAGAGCAGTGAGGGCTCTCAATGTCTGAGTCATTTCTCCAGGCCCATTAACATGAAGGTTTCAAAGTTGAAAAACAATATGAGCAGAGTGATGGCTCACTAGGTAAAGAAAGGGACTTGGCAATCTGAGTTGCATCTGTGGTATCCGTATGTTGGAAGGGAGAACTAAAACTAGAAACTTTTCTCTGATAGCCACATGGGCACTATGGCATATAAGCTCCCACGCCCACATAAATACAAACACACATACAGAAAACTAAATGAAAAGGTAACAAAATGCAAACATTAATAGCAATAATAAATACATACATAAATTAACATGGGAACAATTCTGGAATGTGTCCTGTGTACTTTATTGATTGTCATCTATAAAAATTCATGCTTGAGAACTATGTGATAGATTATTTAAAAGTCACAAAAATCTTATAATTCTAATCATTTTGGATGCATTCATTCAGACTATGTAGCCCATGGTCTGCAGGTCTGACACTTTGGCATGTATAATAATTAAAAATTTTCCATTACAGAAGAAATCTTGTCATTTACAGAAAAATGTATACAATTGAGATAATCATATTAACTGAATTAAACCAGTCTCAGAAAGACAAATATTGTATATTTTCTCACTGTTGTTCCTCAGTTTTGTATAGGTACATAAAATTAGGACATGAAAGAAGAAATGAAGCTGTCTAAGGAACAAAAAGTCTAATAAGAGGGGTAAGAGGTGAGAAAGGGAGAACAGGAGAGTTTGCGAGCAACATGCTTAACATACAAGCTACATTTGTACAAAATCTTAAATAAATAAATTTATAAAAAAAAATGAGACAAAGTTAATGAGACAGTATTTTCCCTTTGGATATCCAAGTGAAATAGTGCTAGCTGTTAACAAGATATATATTTTCTACATTCTTCTGTCAATGTTGCCAAAAGAGCATCTGGTTGTACACATGCGGATGCACTTAAGTTCTACTTAAGTTGGTCACTTGCTTTATATTTGTGCGTATAAACAAGCCACGTTTATTATTATAGTTTATAATATGGCTTTTACATTGACCAGTGTAAATCATGCAGTTTCTTCGTTTTCAATTCAGTGCACCTGTTTACTCTCAGATCTTTAAATTTCCATGAGAAATTTTCAAAAACCAAGTTAAATTTCCACCAAAATCACCTTCTGAATGACTAATTTGTAATAAGCTAAATCTGTATTCTGAATTTTTTATATGATGTATCACTCCATTTTTGTTGTGTTGTTTTTAATTTCTCCAGGATAAGCTACATGCTCAGGAACAGTCACTCAACATGTTAAACACCATGTTTATTACATGATGCTATGGAGCAAGGGATAGCTACCCTTGTAGACTGTGTGTCTCTCATTTAAGATTTACCTTAAGGGGGTGAAATGGATGTGGTTCAATAATTATGTGTATAAGAGTGGGGGTGGGCCTGGAAGGATTGAAGGAGAGAAAAGAATATGGTCAAAATATATTGCATGAAATTCTCAAAGAATAATTTAGAAAACTTCAAAACTTAGAGTTTGATGGGCTACAAAAAGATTCAGAAGTTAAGAGCTCTTGCTTCTCTTGCAGAGAACTCGTTTGGCTCCCAGGATTCACATTCAGTGGCTCACAGTCACCTGTAACTCCAGTTCCAGGGGATCTGACACCCTCTTCTGGTACCTGAAGACGCCCACATGCACGTACACAGCCACACACCCCTCCCCAACCCCCCACACAGACACACAAACTTTTTAAAACATCTTTTTGGGGCTGGAGAGTGGCTTAGAGGTTGAGAGCATTGCCTGCTCTTCCAAAAGTCCTGAGTTCAATTCCCAGCAACCACATGGTGGCTCACAACCATCTGTAATGGGGTCTGATGCCCTCTTCTGGCCTGCAGGCATATACACAGAATAATGTATATATAATAAATAAATAAATATTTAAAAAAATAAAATAAAAATAAAATATCTTTTTGAAAAGTATAGTTTTCAGAGGTTCTTACATACATGTACATATTAAAATATATGCATTTTATTTATAATATGTAAACACTATGTTTATATTATTGTATTTATATATTGCATATTCCTCATAATGTATATTTATAATTGTTAAATATTTATAGTTGCATCTTTTTAAATTGACTTCCTGATGAATTAGCATTCTTTGTTGCTTTGACCTTTTTTGATTTCAGATCTATTTAATTTTGATACATCATCACACTCTCTTGGTCTACAAAGGTTTGTTTTTGTTTTGTTTTGTTTTTGATTTGCTCAGATATCCACTGCACTTTTGTAGAAGGGATCGCTTTCATGTGACAAATGGTTTTAGTTTTAGTTTAGTCTTGTTTGTTTTATAATTCTTTGAGTTTGACTTTTGATGATGCAATTCTAATTCAGTGCCATAATCTTTCTGAGTTTCAAATATTTGGAAACCTTTAGTTCTCATAGTGAGTGTCTATTTCTGTTCCCAAATTTGGGGATATTTCAGCCATTCTTTCTATTAATAACCTTCCTTCCCTATGTCTTTTTCCTCTTACAATGTATCAGTCAATTTTCTGTTGCTATAAACAAATGCCTTAGGCTGGGTACTTTATAGATAAGAACAGATCTATTTAGGTTATAGTTTGTGAAGATGAATATCCAAGATCAGTTATTCTCGTGTGTTCAGCTTCTGTCAAGGGCCTGCTTTTATGTTTCATAAAGGAATGGACAGGATGATGGCAGCATTATGCGTGATGGGGTATTGTAAAAAGACAGAAAGCCAGAGAGATTCAGATGTCAGGCTCAATATTATAGAGGAACATGATCTTGAAGAAACTAACTCATGCTGTGAGACCAGCATTAATATTTTTCAAAAGCAATATTTTTAGCGATTTAATCACACTTCATTAGATTATAGGGTTCAAAAGAATATTTATAATTATCTGGATAAGGTATTAATATACTCTGCTCTTTTTCAGTTACCTATGTGCAGGGGGTCAGATTTTCTTCCGATTCTTCAATTTAAGGAATTAATCACAACAGGATGAATACAGAATCAAATATGAGAATTAGCTAATTAAGAAAATTATAAGAACGCAAATGTAATTTGTCTCATCATCTAAAATGAGGTGGTGGAGGTAAGCAGGCTTGTAATCCTAGCCATCCCAGAAATGGAAGCTGGAGGGTCAGAACTTCAAGCTCATCCTTTGCCCCAGCCAGCGCCAGGGCTACCTGGGCTATGTTAGACACTGTTTGAAAACAACAGAAGAAATGTGGCATCAAATAAGCATTTCTTTGACTAAATATATGTATTATTTATATTATGTATTACATATAATCTATTTATTATCCTTTTAGTATTCACTTCATTAATTTCTCCTTTAATCTATCTTATTTTTTGCTCTTTGCTAGATTTTAGTTTGTCTTATTCATGTTTCCTAGAACTTTAATATTCATCATTCAGCTTATTTATTTGAAATATTCCAAGTTATTTTTAATCTAAGTGCTTAAAGATATTAGCTTTCCTATTATAACTACCTTACTTGTATCCCCAAAGTTCTGGTTATCTGTGTCATCATTTACATTTGAGTCTAACAATATTTTAATTTCCTCTTTGATGCTTAAAATATTTATTTTTTTAAATTGTGTGTATATGTGTGTATATATACATACACATATCTATGTATATATGTATTTGTGCATGTATTTATGTGTGCATACACACACATATATATGTATATATGAGAGTGTAGGTGTCTGCAGAGCTAGAGAATAGGATACCCCAGGAGCTGAAGTTATGGGCAGTTAGGAGACATCTAACATGGATGCTGGGAACTAAACACCGGCTCTCTAAA
The DNA here is from genome assembly GCF_018167655.1 of Microtus oregoni. NCBI lineage: Eukaryota > Metazoa > Chordata > Mammalia > Rodentia > Cricetidae > Microtus > Microtus oregoni. Next base: position 1,461,341 of record NW_024544748.1, on the reverse strand, counting down.
ATAGCAGTATGTGCTCCTAAACACTGAACCAATTCTACAGTCCTTCTTATGGATTTGTTAAGTGACCCATTGTTTTTTGAAAAGTATATTGTACAGGAGTTGGAGGGATGGCTCGGTGGTTAAGAGCATGCATTAGCCTTCAGAGGACTGGAATTTAGTTTCAAAAACCTATTGGATGGCTCAAACTACCTGTATCTCCAGCTCCCGGGAAACCAACTTCCTCTTCTGCCTTCCACAAGCACCTGCACTCATGTGTATATGTATATACTGTCTTTGGATAGATATAAATTTAAAACACATCACAGGAGGTGGCACACACCTTTAATCACAAGACTCAGGAGGCAGAGGCAGACGGATCTCTGTGAGTTCGAGGCATGCTTGTCTACAAGAGCTAATTTCAGGACACTTAGGGCTATTACACAGAGAAAGATAAACAAAAAAAAATAAAATATTTTTACTCTCCATGTATTGTGCTTTTTTTAGGGTTCTTCTTGCTGTAGATTTCCAGTTTTATTCTACTACAATGTAATAATACATAAAAAGTATTTTGGTTCTTTAGTTGAGAGTTGCTTTTTGTCATAAAAAGTACACCATTTTAAAGATGTTCTATTCCACTGAGATAAATATGTACTCTATAGCATTGGACGCAATAGTCTGAAGATTCCTGTTACATTAAATTGACCACTGGTTTAGGTTAACGCTGAAGTTTGTTTATTTTCAGTTCGAGAAATCTATCTAAAGATTGTAGTCTCCCACTACTATTTTAGTTGGTACTGGTGTTAGAGTTGAAGTACACAGAGTAAGCAGTCAGGAACACAACATAGATATAAAGTGACCAAGTGACGATAGTGTAAAGATACCAAGAGTAGAGGGCAATCTGCAATCTTGTATTGACTATCTACAAGAATTAACTGAGAACTGCTAATTATTGTTATTTGGTCTTAATATTCCTCAAACAAAGTCCAGCTAGCAATTCTCAGTAGACAAGAAAATATGCCATTCATAACTGTTTTTAAAAATGAAAGATCTAGGCATTAAACTATTAAGAAAATTAAAGACCTCTGCAACTAAAATGTCAAAACACTGAAGAAATTGAAGAAGACATCAGATGATGGAAAGATTCCCCCATGCCTTGTGTTGGCAGAATTAATGTGAAAATTGTTATCTTGCTGATAGTTCAGTACAATCTCCATCAAAATTTGAATTGCAACCTTTACAGAGCAAAACATAACAATCCTAAAATTCATACTGAATCGTAAATGACTCTGAATATCTAGAAAATAAACAGAAAGAACAATCCTGGTAGTACCACAATACCTGAATTTAAATTATACTACAGAACTATAGTAACAAAGACATCAGTTACATAAACACAAAAACAGCCTTGGCTGCTGAGAACCACTGCAGTCCTTCAACATTGACCTCAGATGGTAGAACTTTTTGGGCAGTATACTATGTTCTGTCAATGGAAACAAACAACATACTCCACTAATGAGCACTCTTGGGTAAACGTGTATCTCCACCGAAAACAATCCATTTGAAGACAACTATGTCTTAACAAAGTTAGGATTTATTTAAGTCTCTGTTTTAAGGTCTTTAAAATTATTTCTTAGTTAATTAAGCAACTATTATTTTAGGTCACTGCGGCATATTTAACACCATATGTGTGTTCCAAAATATTTATATATCTGAGAGCTTATTGCATTAATTAAAACCTACTACTTCCTTCTCAAGGCTGGTGACTGATTCTGTGGGCATTTAACAATCAAATCTGCAGGTCAAAGACGATAAAGGGGCTAAGAAGACAGTTTATATCATGATTCTTACTCTCCAAGGTCAGCCAGGACTCGTAGCCTACAGTTCTACTAAGACACCCATCCTCTTGAACAGAGAAGATGTATAAACACTGAATATGTATTTTATCGCAGTAGATAATGAAACTGACGCATCTGATAGAAAAAAGTTAAAGGAGCTTCAATCAAACTTAACAGTAAAATAATGAAGAAAAAGATAATTTTAGACACATACATTGTCTTAAACATTGAACAGAAAAGTATAGCCAATAAACAAACTAATTGGTAACAATAATAAAAAACTAAAAGAGGCAAACTAGATCTGAAAGAGGGCTCTCAGTATGCACTATAACAGTTGTTACAAGAGTTTCTCAAAAATAATAAAAGATATCCAAGGATATAGCGTTCAGGGAGAAAAGCCAACAGTTTCTAAACGTTTCTTGACACACCTCTGTTGTTTTAACCAAGAGCCATAAAAAATCCAGTACAGCTAGCCTTCACCATAATGTATCATTCAGCCCTTCTTAACACCACCATTAAGATATTTTAACATACAGTTAAGTGTATTTTCAATTATGTAAACAAACTTTCTGTTATCTATCTTGGTTTGGGATGTATGTTTGGGTTATCTGAAGCCAATAATCACCAAGAACTATCTTTAGTGCTACAAAGTGGAGATCAGAGCCTGAGAAGTGAGCCCTATAATAGAGGTTACTCCAAGGTGTCTGTGCTATTTAAAGAGCTAATAGTCAAACAAGAAGATAAATATCTTCATTTGGCTTCATCACAGGCTACATTTCTTTCTTTGCTATGCATTATGATTTACCATATTTCTTGCTCTAGGACAAAATGTCTAGATTATTTTAAAGTAATATAAACACCATTTGGACAGCAATAAAAATTGTCTTGCCTCTAAGGTCTAACCTAGTTTCTATCATTCGTAAGCCCCTGGTAACTATTATTCTGCTCCTCATATTTGGTCTCTACATTTTTTCTATTGTAAAATACAAATCTTTCAGACCAACAATCCCATGCTAAAAAAGATGGTCCTGTAAGATTTCAAAGGCACCTGTACCACCTCTGGCTGCCATGGATCAGAGTCAGATTGCATTGCTCTCAATAGGTAGAGTCAACAGCACAGTGTCAGCTGGGAGTCATTCACCCCTCAAGACTGAGGAATGGGAGTCTCCAAGAGAAGAAATAAGCTAGATAGGCACAGAGGGGAAAGATGTAGGTGGCTAATGGCTAAAGGTTAATATAACTGTAGAGTTGTACTACAACAGCACATCATTCGAATAAGCAAACAGTAAAGACATAAAACCACCCCAAACCAGGTGGTACCAAAATAGCCAACTGAGAAGACAAATTGCCCTTCACTTCATTATATTGGCAGCTCCATATCATTAGCAATGCAAAATTGTCTACCCTGTCATGTCTGATTTTATCCACATCTGAAAATTCCCAAAAAGGGACAGATAAGGAGGGTAACGTCTATTACAGGAAAGTCTCAATCCATTCTTGGAATTCCTCACCTCTTCTCCATCAAAGTTGAACCCACAAAATGAACTATCCAACATCTCTGGGATGTGTCTCTTATTGGTCTTTTCTTGTATATTATGGTCTTTGATTAAGTCCTTTTCATGATATGTGTGTGTATGTGTGTGCCTTGTGGGGTTTAGGTTCTTTTTGCTTACTTGCTTATTTTTTGTTTGCCTGTTAATTGTCTAAAGAGAGACAGAGAAAGAAAGAAAGAAAGAAAGAAAGAAAGAAAGAAAGAAAGAAAGAAAGAAAGAAAGAAAGAAAGAAAGAAAGAAAGAAAGAAAGAAAGAAAGAAAGAAAGGAAGGAAGGAAGGAAGGAAGGAAGGAAGAAAGGAAGAGTAGTTGGGTTGGTATGAAGGTGGGGAGGACCTAGAAGGTACTGGGAGAGGGAAAAGCATAATCAGAGTATATTGTCAGAAAAAAAAATTGCTTTTTGAAAAAAAAACCCTACTGTGGTGGTTTGAAAGAAAATGGCCCCAAAAGGGAATGGCACTAGCAGGAGGGATGGCTTTGTTGGTGTGGGTGTGACCATGTTGAAGGAAGTCTGTCACGGTAGAGGCAGGTTTTGAGGTCTCATATAGGCTCAAGCCACACCCAGCATGTTGGACCACTTCCTGTTGCCTGCATGTCAAGATGTATGATGTACCAGATCCTTCTTCAACACTGTGTCTGCCTGCATGCAGTCACGCTCCCCACCATGACAATATTAAACTAAATCTCTGAAACTATAAGCCACCTCCTCAATTAAATATTTTTTATTTATAAGAGGTCATGATGTCTCTTCACAGCAATAGAAACCCTAACTAAGACACCTACACTCACCCTTTGAGTGTGTTACCATTATCTTGTAATAAATTCACGATCAATTGCTTAAAGAGAGAGGATATATAAATTGCAAATATATATAGCCAACATGGAAGCACTTAAATGTATAAAGCAGATATTAACAAATATAAAAAAAGAGAAGCAGAAATACAAGTAAGGATTGATCATCCAGAGAAGCTATAAGGAAACAGGATTTTTTAGTAAATATAAGTAAAATAGACCTAACACAAATATATAAGCATTCTGTCCAATAGCAGTACAATACATATTATTTTCATGCATATGTGGAATACACTACAGAAAGGGCACAAAAGTTCTATACACTTCAAAAGATAAGACTCATATCAAACATATTTTCTGGACACAGTGGCACAGGAATTGGCAACACTATGAATTTAGAGAAATTCACAAATTTGGAACTAAATGACCAATGGGACAAGAAAGAAAATAAAAAGGGATATTGAGAAAATTAAATGGCAACACCGCATTTTAAGTCTAATGAATTGAGAAAAATAAAAATGGCAACACAATATTTGAAATCTAATGGGATTTGAATCCCACGGTAGTTCTAAGAAGAACATTTACAGCAGTAAGAGACTACATTAAAAAGGAAAGCTCTCAACCATCTTGATACTACTACAATTCAAGTAACTAGGGCAGGGTAAAATAAACACAAAGTTAATATAAAAAATAAAATAGGAAGGTGAGCATCCAAACTGCCTAGGCTCCCACAAAGCCAGTACGTGCAGTAGGATCAAAAACCCATTGCCATTGTTCTTGAGTTCTCAGTAGTCCTCATTGTCCACTATGTTCAGCGAGTCTGGTTTCCCACAGGGCAGGGAACCCTGATTGCTCTTTGGGCTGACGAGGGAGGGGGACTTGATTGGGGGAGGGGGAGAGAAATGGGAGGCGGTGGCAGGGAAGAGACAGAAATCTTTAATAAATAAATAAATAAATAAAATAAAATAGGATCAGACCAACGTTAATGAACTAGAAACTGGAAAGGCAGTATAAGACAAGCAAAAGTAAACCTGGTTTTTCACAGGATAACGGTAACTGACAAATGTTTAGGTAGGCTTCAACTCCAGCAGACTCCATCATACAGTCCAAACCAGACTGAAGAACAGCAGCCCTGCTGGACTCTGCATCCCCCCAATTCTCTCAGAAGTTCGCTGCTTGGCTGTTAGCCACATCAGTTCAAGGAGCAGGTGAATAATAGGCCTGACAGCTGGACTGCCCCCATGGCCTGGAACCTATTCCCTCAAGACCCATTGCACTGCCCAAGTCTTCCCACTTGATCATCCTCCTCACAGCCAGCCCTTTCCCCCAACTCCTGCAGACTTCATCAACTCAGGTACAGTGCATACCAGTCTAAAAAACAGGTGAGTGACCTGCTTGACAGCTGAGCTGCACCACTTTCCAGATTTGTTCCCCAGGACCCATCCTGTGTTCATCCACCTCCTATGTCATCACCAGCACCACTGCAGGGCCTTGGCCACAACTCAGGTGAAATCCCAGAACTCAGGTGCAGACCATACAGTCTGAGGAGCAGACTTCAGTGGCTCAGGTATAGACCATGCCAGCGGGAAAAACAGGTGCAGATAACAGCAGTCAAAAAGAACAGGCCACACCAGTCAGAACAGAGACCCCCCCCCCCCCCCGCCCGCCACTGCACCAAAGGCCAAGCTAACCACCAGTAGACAAGTTCCCAACTTGGACAGAGATGCCTTATTAGTTCAGAGGGCACACTGGACTGTCAGAAATCCAGACTACAAAGCTGAGAAGACCAAAAAAGAAAACAAAAACCAAGGATCGAAACACCCATCTGACGAAAACAAACTCAGAAATCAGGATCTAGATCTATAATCACCCCCCCAACCAGATCCCTAAGCACCAGTGTAAGAACACAAACAACAACAGCCATGGCAATATGACACCACCGGAGCCCAGCTATCATACTACAACAGGCCCTGAATAATCTAATGCAGCTGAAACACAAATGCAAGTGCACTGACATTTGTAAAAAAAAAATTACTAAAGTTTAAATCACACATCAAACCCAACATATTAACTGTCTAAGACTTCAATACCCCATTCTCAGCACTAGACAGGTCTACCAGATAGAATCCTAACAGGGAAAGAATGGAACTAACAAATATTATGACTTAAATGGACATAACAGATATCTACAGATCATCTCACCCCAAGACAAAGAATGCATCTTCTCAGCACCTCATGGAACCTTCTTCAAAACTGACCATATAATCGACCACAGATACAAAAAAATTGAAATAACCCCTGTATCTTATCAGGCCACCATGTATTAAAGCTGAATTTCAACAATAAAAGCAACAGGAAGTCTATAAATTCATGGAAACTGAACAACTATTTACTAAGTTACCACTGGGTCGAGGAACAAATAAAGAAATTAAAGACTTCCTAAAATTCCATGAAAATGAACGCACAACATAACCAAATTTATGGGACACAATGAAAGAAGTGCTAAGAGGAAAGTTCACAGCACTGAGTACCTTCATAAAGAATTTGGATAACTATATGTTTTTCCTTGGGTTCACCTTCTTACTTAGCTTCTTTAGGTTCACCTATTGTAGACTCCGTGACCCTTGTTTATGTCTAGAAACCAATTATGAGTGAGTACATCCCATGTTCATCTTTTTGGGTCTGGGATACCTCACTCAGGATAGTGTTTTCTATTTCCATCCATTTGCATGCAAAATTCGAGAAGTCATTGTTTTTTACCGCAGCGTAGTACTCTAGTGTGTATATATTCCATACTTTCTTCATCCATTCTTCCATTGAAGGGCATCTAGGTTGTTTCCAGGTTGCCGGGGAGAAAATTGGGATCTTGGGGGTGGGGTGGGATGGGGGTAAGGGGAGATGGGGAGAGAAAAGGTAGAAGGGAAGGAGGGGGGGACTTGGGGAAACAGGAGGATTGGGATAAAGGAAGGGTGGATAAGGGAGCACGGAACCACAATTCTTAGTTAAGGGAGCCACTTTAGGGTGGGCAAGAGACTTGACCCTAGAGGGGCTCCCAGGTGCCCAAGCTGAGGTTCCCAGTTAGTTCCTTGGGCAGCTGAGGATAGGGAACATGAAATGACCCTATCCTATAGCAATAGTGACGAATATCTTGCATATCATCATAGAACCTTCATCTGGTGATGGATGGAGATAGAGACAGAGACCCACACTGGAGCACTGGACTGAGCTCCCAAGGTCCCAATGAGGAGCAGAAGGAGGGAGAACATGAGCAAAGAAGTCGGGACCACGAGGGGTGCACCCACCCACTGAGACAGCGGAGCTGATCTATTGGGAGCTCACCAAGGCCAGCTGGACTGTGACCGAAAAATCATGGGATAAAAGTGGACTCTCTGAACATGGCGAACAATGAGGGCTGATGAGACGCAAAGGACAATGGCACGGGGTTTTGATCCTGCTTAATGTGCTGGCTTGGTGGGAGCCTAGCCAGTTTGGATGTTCACCTTCCTAGATATGGACGGAGGGGGGAGGACCTAGGACTTACCACAGGGCAGGGAACCCTGACTGCTCTTTGGACTGGAGAGGGAGGGGGAGAGGAGTGGGGGGAGGGGGAGAAGGGTGGGAGGAGGGGGAGAAGGGTGGGAGGAGGGGGAGGGAAATGGGAGGCTGGGAGGAGGTGAAAACTTGTTTGTTTTTTTTCTCCTTTTCTCAATAAAAAAAAAGAATTTGGAGGGATCTTATACTAGTGACTGAACAGCACACCTGAAAGCTCTAGAACAAAAAGAAACAAACACACCCAAGAGGAGTAGACTGCAGTAAATTATCAAACTGAGGTCTGAAATCAATAAAATAGAAACAAAGAGAACAATACAAGGAATCAATGAACAAAAAAGTTGGTTCTTTGAGAAAATCAACAAGATATACAAACTCTTATCTAAACTAACTAAAAGGCAGAGAAAGAGAAGGAATGAATTCAGGGAGGGTGGGGAGAGAGAGAAAAGGGAGAAGAGGAAGGGAGGCTGGGGTTGGAATGGAAAACAAATAAATTAATTAATTAATAAAAGATATATTAAATGTTTAGGTAGACTAAGAAAAAAGGAAAATATTCAAATAATTTAAAGAAATATGTACTGCACTTCAAATGACAACACAGATATACTAAAAAAAACATTGTGAACAATAACACACCACAAATTGGACAATTTAAAACAGATGTAATGTAGGATTCTTGTCTGTGTGTTATGAGTATCATTGTTTAATAAAGGAACTGACTTGGCCTGATAGGGTAGAACAGAGCTAGGCAGGGAAAACTAAACTGAATGCTGGGAGAAAGGAGGCAGAGTCAAAAGAGAAGCCATGTAACACCAGAAACAGATGCCTGAACCTTTCCTGGTAAGCCACAGCCTCATGGTGATATACAGATTAATAGAAATGTGTTAAATTAAGTAAGATGTAAGATTTAGCTAATAAAAAGCTAGAATTAATGGACCAAACAGTGATTTAATTAATACAGTTTCTGTGTAGTTATTTTGGGAGTTTGGGGAGCCAGATGGTCGAGAAACAAAGAAGTGGACACCTACAACACACATGGATACATTTCTACACTTATAGATGCTACCAAGACTGAAGCAAAATCAAATACAAAATCTGGGCAGACTAGCAGCAAGTAGTGGGGTAAAGTCTAGCACAGAGAAGTTTGGGATCAGATGGCATCACAGCTGTATTCCATCACATGTGGAAACAAGAGATAACACTAATCCTTGCCAACCTCCTCCCAGATATTAAGGAATACTTTCAAAAACATGTTACAAAGCTAGCAATATCCTTGTTCCTAAAGCTTCAACACAGATTCTTAAAAATCATTCAGTGGAATTTCTAACAAATTGTACTCAACATCACATTAAAAGGACCAGCCGTTCACCAGATTTAAGTTTATTTTACTCCCTGGAGTGTATTCCTGGGGTTAATAATGCAAAATGTATGATCAAAAAGAATAAACATCATAAGATCATATCAATGGGTGCATAAATAGTGTTTGACAAAATCCAACATCTTTGTAGTATAATATGAAGTTGGGTATTTTAATACCTCCAGCAATGTTCTTATTCCTTGGAATTGTTTTGACTATTCATGGTCTTTTGTAGTTTCATATGAATTATTGGATTGCTTTTTCTTTTTTTTAATTTATTTATTTATTAAAGATTTCTGCCTCCTCCCCGCCACCGCCTCCCATTTCCCTCCCCCTCCCCCATCAAGCCCCCCTCCCTCATCAGCTGGAAGAGCAATCAGGGTTCCCTGACCTGTGGGAAGTCCAAGGACCGCCCACCTCCATCCAGGTCTAGTAAGGTGAGCATCCAAACTGCCTAGACTCCCCCAAAGCCAGTACGTGCAGTAGGATCAAAAACCCATTGCCATTGTTCTAAATTGGTAAAATGTGGCATGCAAATTTTAACAAATACAGCACCAAGTAAGTATATTAATTTTGGTAGTATAGTCATTTCCCAACACAACTTGGTAACTCACAAACTTCTGTAAATCCAGTTCCAAGGAATCCAACACCCTCTTCTGGCCTCTGTACACAGATGTGGTGCACAGAAATACATGCAGGCAAAACATGCAAAAATATAAAATAAAAGTAAATAAATCTTTCAAGTATCCAGTGTTGTCTAAAGATTCGATGTCATCTCTATAAGAATCACAACGTGATTCTTTTTATATTAAATCCTTCTTATTTTAATTATTTGGAGGCACAATGTGACTCTTAAAAAATAGACAAAACAGTCCTGAAATTTATATGAAACCACAAAAGACTGGATGCTATTGGACCAACTAAAAAAATTAAAACAATGAAAATAAAGTAATACTATAAGCAAAATAAACAGCTAGAAGAACAGACTAAATAGAAGGCCTAGAAATAGTCTCACATGTATATAAGCAACTAATATTTAACAAAGGCACCAAGGACACACAAAGTTAAAGAAGAGTTTCTTCAAGAAATTGTGTAGGGAAAAATGAATATTCACATGTAGACAAATGATTCCTCTGGCATATATCATCTATTTACAAAATAAATAAAAATTACCAAAGAATTAAACATAAGGCCTAAAAGTGTGAAATGTTGGAATAAAACATGAGAGAAAGGTTTATTAATGTTGGCCTTAGCAAAGATTTTTTTAATATGAATGACTCCAAAAACCTCAAAAACAAAAGTAAAAATAGACAAATGAGGTTACCAAAAACTTAAAAGTTGTTTTACTACTAATAAGACCCACAGAGGAGCAAAGTGGAAAATGAAGAAAATGCTGTATTCAACTGGTAATGGATTATTTTCTAAAATATATATGGAACTCAAACAATAGTATCAAAGCAAAACCATAAATTTAAAAAATAGACTAGGTCCATGAGAGTTTATTTCTTAAATGTAGGCAAGTCAGTGGCCAATAACTATATGTCCAATTTCTGAACATTACTAATGATCAGGAAAATGCAATTAAAATCACAATGAAAGGTCATCTTGTACCTGTAGAATAGCTTTTATCTAAAAGAAAGAAGATAAATGTCAATGAAAGTTTAATACTAGCCATGTCGCTTAGCAAATTAAAGACTCATGTGGTCACAAAAAGAGGGCTATACAGTAAAGATAGATTCAAAGATGAAGAAAACCACTAAACAGTTTATTGTGTGTTTAAAACTATATGTAGGCTTGGAGGAAAAAAGGATAAAGTCCTTAAAAGAAAAAAGAAAAAAATTAGAGTAGTTGGGTGTGGTGGCACACACCTTTAATCCTAATACTTCGGGGGAAGAGGCAGACAGATCTCTCTGAGTTCAAGGTGTGGTGGCACACACCTTTAATTCCAGCACCTGGGAGGCAGGAGAAGGCAGATCTCTGTGAGTTCAAGGACAGCCTGGTTGTTCCAGGATAGCCAAAAGTACACAGAGAAACCCTGTCTCGAAAAGCCAAAAATTAGGGGCTGGGGAGATGGTTCAGAGGTTAAGAGCACTGGACTGGCTGATCTTCCAGAGGTCCTGAGTTCAATTCCCAGCAACCACATGATGGCTCACAACCATCTGTAATGAGATCTGGTGCCCTCTTCTGGCCTTCAGGCATACACGGAGGCTGAACACTGTGTACACAATAAATAAATCTTTTTTTAAAAAGCCAAAAATTAAAAATAAAAAATAGAGTTTAAAATAAAGCCATGTGGGGAGCTGGAGAGATGGCTCAGTGGTTAAGAGCATTGCCTGCTCTTCCAAAGGTCCTGAGTTCAATTCCCAGCAACCACATGGTGGCTCAAAACCATCTATAGGGGGCTGGAGAGATGGCTCAGTGGTTAAGAGCATTGCCTGCTCTTCCAAAGGTCCTGAGTTCAATTCCCGGCAACCACATGGTGGCTCACAACCATCTGTAATGAGGTCTGGTGCCCTCTTCTGGCCTGCAGACATACACACAGACAGAATATTGTGTACATAATAAATAAATAAATATTTTAAAAAAAACCATCTATAAAGAGGTCTGGCGCCCTCTTCTGGCCTTCAGGCATATACACAGACAGAATATTGTATACATAATAAATAAATAAATAAATGTTTAAAAAATAAAATAAAATAAAGCCATGTAAAGATGAAAAATACACAGAGAGTCAGGATACTGTACGTAATTGTGTTGTCTTTAAATTGTTTGATGACTGAGGAAGGAGCAAAAGCTGTTAGAAGACATTTGATGATAAATGCTGCTGGATTAATCCAGTGTGTGTGTGTGTGTATTGAAAATGCTTTGACTTTAAAATTTAAGTCAAATGATATGTTACTTTGGAGAAGAAGTTTTCTTTTTGCTTCCACAGGAAATGAGGGACCGTGAATTCATTCTGAGTTAAGAAAATCAGGTTTGACCAAGGAAGACTCCCTGAGAAATATCTGATAGGAGGAATGGCCCAGATATCTGAGTTCTACATCCAGAACAGTTCAAAGACTGCTGCCTAAGATGATCAAGTCTCACAGGATACCCCAGTCAAGACTTGATCATAATCCTAAATTTTCTTTAGGTCCCCATAAGATTATCAGTGCCCCCAATCAGCAGGAAGTAGCCTAGAAAACTATACCCACATTCCAAAAAATGGATTATGGATGTTTGCCTTTGTTTAAAATGTTGGTTACAAGTTGTTATGGATAATGGTCAGTAGAAAAGCTAAACAAAGGAGATTCAATTTAGAATTTTTGTTTTAAAAATGGGGGGTGGGTGGGAAGTGCTGTGGGACAATGGTCTGTACCCTGTCACTTATATTTTAAATAAATGCTGATTGGCCAGTGGCTAGGCAGGAAGTGAAGTCAGGGCAACAAGAATTCTGGGAAGAGGAAAGTTTCAGTCTGCAGTTTTCACCCAGACAGAGAAGAAGCCAGACACAGAACAAGCAAGATGTGACTGCCTCGCTGAAAAAAGATACTAAGCCACATGGCTAACACAGACAAGATTTATGGGCTAATATAAGTTAGAAGAGTTATTAAGAAGCCTGAGCTAATAGGCCAATCTGTTTATAATTAATGTAGACCTCTGTGTGTTTCTTTGGAAATGAATAGCTGTGGGACTGGACAGAAAACCTCCAGCAACAGTTTGGTCTATAGATGAGGTTGTTCATCATTTTTAATTGACTTACTGAACTTCTCAATTAGGACTCTATTTGTAGTCCCTCCCTTAGCTTTTATCTCTTTGATGATCTTTTTGTTTGTTTTTTGAGACAGGGATTCTTTGTGTAGCCTTGGCTGTCCTAAAACTAGCTCTGTAGACCAGGCTCGGCCTTGAACTCACTGAGATTCTCCTGTTTCTGCTTCCAGAGTGCTGGGATTAAAGGCGTGTACCACCACCTACCTCTCTGCTATTTTGTTTATATCTTAATTTTTTCCCCAACAGTGGAACAAGTGGGCATCCCAGAAACTTTATTGAAGAGATAATTTCAGGCCATCGATACTGTGTCCAGGAAAGTTAGGATGCTTCTACAACTGTAGAACTATCAGATGTGGATTTGGCTCTCTAATGATATCATAGAAAAGCAATGACTTAAAATTTTAAGACTGATTTCAGAAATAGAGGAATAACAGTATTTTGGTCTTGAGAAATGTCTGTGGTGATGGTTTTCTATTACTCTCTGTATGTACAGTTAGTGTAACTACCTATTACCTTGTCATTACTAAATTCTTCTGATATAAAAAAGTCAAAGTCAAAAACAGTAATGTCTAATGAGTGTGTATCCACAGGATATAACAGGCAATGGAAAGCAATAAAGTGAGTATCAAAGGAGAAAAAAAGAGAAATGATTACTGGTGATATTAGCATGCTCGAGATACCAGAAACTAACAACAAATATAGAAGGTAGGCACTATCTTAGTTAGGTTTATCATTGCTGAGATGAAATATGATTACCAAATGCAACTTGGGGAGGAAGTGGTTTATTTATTTGACTTACACTTCCACATCACAGTTTATCATCAAAGGAAGTCAGGACAGGAATGCAAACAGGGCAGGATCCTAGAGACAGGAGCTGATGCAGAGGCCATGGAGAGGTGTTGCTTACTGACTTGCTTCCCCTGGATTGCTCAGCCTGCTTTCTTGTAGAACCCAGGATCACCAGCTTAGAGACGGCACCTCTCAAAATGGGATAAAATAACAAATTAAGAAAATGCCTTACAACTTGATCTTCTGGAGGCATTTTCTCAGTTGAGCTTCTTTCTTTTCAGATGACTCTAGCTTGTGTCACACTGACATAAAACTAGGTGGTAAATGCACTATCAGTAGCAGCTATGTGATGGGAACCACCACAGCCTTCTATGCTCACAGTGAATATGGGTATCTTGTACTGAGGCAGGACAATAGCGCAAGCACAAGCAAGCACATGCAAACTCACAATGAATAAGCAACTTTGGCCAAAACAACCTGTCAGTGGACCAAAAGCACAATAACTAATGACACGCACTCCTAGCCAATCACAACACACCAGCAGCAACCACCAGTTTCCAAAGGACCAACCAAAAATGTTGCTGCGGCAGCTTAATTTCCCTAACCCCATAAAAAAAAAAAATTCTGACCTTTTTATAATAAAGAGCTTCTATATTGGAATCTCTGGGAGTCTGTGTCATTGCCTCTGCACTTTCTCACCCTCTGCCCTTCCCTTCCCTCCCCCCCTCCCCGGAAATTGAGATGCACAACAGGCAGCAGTAACAAACCCACAACAACTACCACTGGCACCCAACGTGGATGGATCTTTTCCTTTTGCTTGCTTTTTGGGTCCTCCTTATCCTCTTTTTGGGCATTTTTCTTGCTTGCTTGCTGTCCCACTGCTGTATCCATCCCGACTCCTTGCCAGCTTCTTGAGTTCACCCCCTTCAGCCGTTTTTCAGTGAGTTGACCCTTATTTTTGTTTTCTAATCCCTTGGTGGGTTGCAACTTTTTTTCCTATCCCCACATCTTCTTTTCTTCCCCATTTGTCTTCTTTGTTAGAAACTCTCCATCATGACTCAGTTCGTCCCAGTACATAAGGGCTGACCACCCAGGAGGTAGAACCAATAAAGGACCCTCTGACCAGTCCCTTTGGCTTGGAGACACTGTGTGAGCATATGTCCACGGGCTAACAAACTGTGAAAGGCCCTCACTATAAGCAGCACACTCGGTCTGCGGAACACTGCTTTCCTTTTCCCCTCTGTCCTTGTCCTAGCTCAGACTCCCTCCTGACCTGAGAGCAACTGACAACTTTTGTCCAGGGCCATTCTCCTGGATTGTCTGAAGGCTCTCTTGCTTTAGTGGAGTCCCAACCGCTTGTCTGAGTGTGAACTGTTGGGCTTCCTCTCCTAGTCTTTCTTCTCAACTAATCTGGTTATTTGACCACCTGTTAAGAGCCATTAGAGCAGTGGCTGTTCTCTTAATCCACTGAAAGGCTTTGGCTGTTCGATTATGGTTGAATCCCCTTTCTTTCCCTTCCGGGATTGGAACATTCTCCTCAGATGGCAGCTACTTCCACTAGCTTGACCCTGGAGCTGAGCAAGGGGACCGAGATACAGTTGCTGCTGCTCACCCCGAGTCTTCTGACTGTTTTCTTCTTTGTTGCCCCCTCCACACAGGCTCCTCCTGGGGCCCATCATGAATAGTACCCCTTACCTGGAGAATGGGGCCTTCCCTTCTCCACCAGCGCTGCTACCAGCCCCTCCCTGAAGTTGGCAAGGGTTCTGTGAGTACCACGTGAGGGCTGCTGCCCTGGATCTTGCCCACAATTTTCATTTCTACCTGGCCTCCCACCCACAATATGCAGAGCATGGATCAGAAACCGCCTTTTTGGTCATTTTGCTGAGCTATTTTTACACCACTTCGAAGCTGAAGTGCCCCAGGGTCTCGGGCTCATTCTCCCTACCTGTTTTGGCCCCATTAAGCCCTGGTATGGAGATTACACCACCACATGACTTGTCCTTTGACAGTTGCAGGGTGGGAGGATCCCTGGCTGTGCTGGGCCCATCTCTATCTTCTGAGGACCTAACTGGCCCCCTTCCTTCCTCAGCCTCTTCCACTTCTACACTGTCCCCAAAGCTGAAGTTCAAGAAATGATTTTTCTTCCATTCAGTGGGTCATTCAGTCAGAGATTCTGTATGAGGCATCATGCAGTGGCGAGAGGCCATTGTGATACTTCCCAGCTGAGCCTCTAGAGACCACATCAGACCTTCCAGTCGTAGGTGGAAACAGAAACTCCAATTCCTCTGGTGGTGCTGGGACAGGAGGTAGGGGATTGGCTAGTGATGGCACATCCCCTGGGGAGAGATGAACTCACTACTTTGAGAGGCTGAAACTGGGTCATGTAGGGTAAACCTTGAAAGACAGAGCAGGAATGGTACAGAGAGAAGAGCTGCTCAGTTTTTTGGGGGCTGAAGAAGCTGCCCCTGACCCAGCAGGAGTGGGTCATGGAGGAGGGGCATCTGGGCTAACCTCAGGGGGGAGGAGGGCAACCTCAGTGGCAGAAGTATCCCCTACTGCTCCCAAGTGAAGAAAAAGGAGGAGGAGGAAGTCGCTTGGAGTTTTTTGTACCACCCAAGGCAACCCAACCCCAATTCAGCGTTCCCTGGTCTACTATCACTAATATCAGCAAGCCACGGCCCTAGAGATGCCTGACAGGAGAACACGTCTGTGGTTAAGGTAGAAGGCCCTTCAGAGTACATTCTGGAGACAACTGATGCACTTCATGAGAAGGCCTGGGTGTCTGACATCCAGGAGTGCCTAAGCCCAAGATCCTGCCCTGCTATCAGCCCCTGTATTATGACCCTTCCTCTGACCACTGGGACTTCCTTCCTCACAAAGGATATAGACAGCCTGGAGTTGCCCTGCTTGAATCCTTCAGAGAGTCTGTCCAGCCGGGATCTGCTGCTGGGACCCAGCAATACTAATGACTGCTTGTGAGAGAAGGCTTATGGGGACCTTTCTGAACAGCCATCAGCATCCTTCTCCCCTAGTTCTGCCTCCATTGCTGCCTCCCACTCAATGGAACTGCTTTCTCTGGAACTGCCCCCTCACATTCCCATTGAGGAGGAGCCTCCAACAGAAACAGTTCATCCCCTCTCAACCCCCCCTCCCCTGAATACTCCAGAAGCAGATGCAGGGTCATTTCTGTTCCAGGGGTTGTCAGAAATGAGGGGGGTATCAGTTTCTCTCAGGAGATCCCTGGTTCCATGGCATGCTCTCTCAACTTAAGGCTGCCCAGTAAGTGCTGGAAGGAGGCACTGGCTCCCATGGTGTCTTGCTGGTACAGAGTGAGACAAGACATGGTAAATATGTCCTCACTTTCAACTTCCAGGGCAAGGCCAAGCACTTGTGTTTATCACTGAATGAGGAGGGTCAGTGTCGGGTCCAGTCCATTTTCGATATGCTGGAACACTTCCAGGTGCATCCCATCTCTGTGGAGTCTGGAGGCTACAGTGATGTTGTCTTTGTCAGCTATGTTCCCTCCCAGTGGCAGCAGGGCTGGGAGCAGGCTGGGAGCCATGCAGAGGTGTGTAAGGGTGACCAATGCTACCCTGGTTCTCTTTATTTTGAGCAAGTACTCAGACAATGGGCCATGCAGCTTCAAACCCATTACAATGTTCCTTCATGTTGAAGGCAGTCCTTGACCCCTCAGTTTTCCTCCAATGGTGCTCTGCAGAGAGCCAAGCCCATACAAATTTGTATTTGGACTTAATATTACCCTCAACACGCTTACTGGCCATGGTCAATATATTGTTCCTGTCTCACAATCCATAACTGGCCTACATGCCTATTTCCAACAAGTGTCCAACCTAGCCTTCAAGGCGCTCAAATGTTGTATACACCAGGATAATGTAGGCTATTTCCACAATCTTGTCCAGCAGACTGCTGAACCATTTCCTGAATTTTTGACCTGAGTCAAAACAATGCTGTTAGGTCCTAGGGCGCGAGGGAAGAGGCTGGCGGGGAGGGCGGGGGGGGGGGGGGGGGGGGCGTGCACGTGAATAGGCTGGCCTGATCTCTGGCATGGCCGAGGCCAGGAAGCGGCGGGAGCTGCTTCCCCTCATCTACAATCATCTGCTGCAGGCTGGTTACTTCCGCGCGGCGCGGGAAGTGAAGGAGCAGAGCGGCCAGAAGAGTTTCCTGACTCAGCCCGTCACCCTTAGGGACATCTATACACGCTGGCAACAGACCTCAGAGCTTGGCCAGAAGCAGAAGGCAAAGGACGATGCTGCGCTGCAAGCCAAGAAGTCCCGGGTGTCAGATCCCATTAGCAGCTCGGAGAGCTCGGAGGAGGAAGGAGAGGAGGCAGAAACCGAAACTGCCAATGCCACCCCAAGACCAACATCTGTCAATTCCTCAGCCACGGCTTCAGAGTTAGCATCAAGCATGAAGGAAAAGGCCCAGGCAAAGACCAAGATGGTGAACTCCGTGCTGCACCCCGCATCAGGAAAGGCAGTGGTCCACCTACTCTCTGGGAAGATACCCAAGAAGTCAGCAGAGCCCTCGGTAAACACTGTCTTGGCCTCGGAAACTGAGGAGGAGGGCAGCGTCAAAGCCCACAGAGCCACCACCAAGCCTGGGATGTTGTCAGCCAGCCAAGTCAGCAGCTCCAGTGAAGACACCTCGAGCTCCAGTGATGAGACAGATGTAGAGATGAAGCCTTCAGTAAAACCAGCCCAGACCAAAGCTTCCTCAGCCCCTGCCAAGGAGTCTCCAGCAAAAACGGCCCCAGGCCCTACCAAGTTAGGGAGTGTGACGTCTGAGAGCAGTGAGGAGGACTCTGAGAGTGGGGACGAGCCCCCTGCTGGGAATCCCAGCCAGGTAAAGACCTCTGGAAAAGTTCTTCATGCCGGAGCTGCCTCAGTCGCTGCCAAGGGGATCTCTGGGAAAGGGCCCATCTCAACAGAGAAAGAGAAGCTTGGGCCCATAGCCACCCACGCCAAGGCAGGAAGGCCAGAGAACGACATAGAGAGCAGCAGTGAGGACGATTCTGACAGTGAGGATGAGGAGCCAGTTGCTGTGACCACTCCTCAGCAGGCAAGGCCTTCCGGGAAGAACCTTCAGGTCAGTGGTACCTCAGTTCCTGCCAAGGGGTCCTCCCAGAAAGGGGCTCCTCCAGTCACCCCGGGGAAGGCAGGGCCTGCAGCAGCCCAGGCCCGGGCAGCAAAGCCAGAGGACTCGGACAGCAGCAGCGAGGAGTCAGACAGCGACAGTGTAAAGACACCAGGGGCTGCGGCCCCAAGCACAAGTCCTGCCCAGGTAAAACCTTTGGGGAAAAGCCCCCAGGTCAGACCTGCTTCCGCTGTCAGCCTGGGGTCCTCAGGAAAAGGCGCCCATGCACCCTGCCCTGGGAAGGCAGGCTCGGCAGCAGTCAGGGTCCAGGTGGGAAAGGTCGAAGAGGACTCAGACAGCAGCAGTGAGGAGGAGTCTCACGACGATGGGGCTGTGGCCGCAGCAAAGGCAAAGGCTTTGGAGACAAGGGCCACTCCTGCACTCCCTCAGAAGGTGGGGTCTGTGACCACCCAGGTCAAGACTGAAAGGCGCACAGAAGACTCGGAGAGCAGCGAGGAGTCGAGTGACAGTGAGGAGGAAACAGCACCGGCGGCTCCAACCCCGGCTCAGGCCAAACCAGCTCTGGAAAAACAGACAAAGGCTTCCCGTAGGAAGGGCACCCCCACCACCCCTGCATCTACCATGGTTGCCCCTGTGCAAGTGAGCACCTCATCCTCTAGTGAGGAAGAGTCAGGAGCTGCTCCTGGTACCATGAAGGGGAAGTCTGTCGCAAAGGGCCTCCAGGGGAAAGCTGCCTTAGGACAGGGGGTGGCCTCAGTGCACCCTGGGAGGACAGGGTCTGCAGTTGCCCAGGTCAGGGCTACAACTCAGGAAGACTCAGAGGACAGCGAGGAAGAATCCAGCAGTGAAGAAGATGAGACCCCAGCACAGGCCAAGCCCTTGGAGAAATCTCCTCAGGCCAAAGCCAACCCACCTAAGACATCTCCAGCCAAAGGACCAGTGTCTGCCTCTGGGAAAGTGAGCACTGCAGGTGCTGCAGCAAAGCAGGAGGTCCCTTCCAAGGAGAAACCACCTGCTAGTACTGTTCAGAACGGTGCTGTCTCTGCAAAGGGCCAGCGATTGGCTCCAGCTGCAGGAAAAGCAGGGGCTCCAGCAACCCAAGCACAGAAAAGGCCTGTGGCTGGAGCAGGAGTGGGGAAGAGCTCAGAGAGCAGCAGTGAAGAGGAGTCAGACATTGAGGAAGAGGCCCCGACCCAGATAAAACCTGTGGGGAAGACCTCTCAGGTCAGAGTTGCCTCAGCCCCTGCCGAGGAGTCTCCTAGAAAAGGGGGCCAACTAGGAACTGCCAAGAAGACAGGACCTACAGCTACCCAGGCTCAGAAGAGGAAGATGGAGGACTCAGAGAGCAGTAGTGAGGAATCCGACAGTGACGGGCAGATGTCGTCAACCATCACCCCAGCCAAGGTCCTGTCCCCTCCAAAGGATGGTACCTTCCAACCTGCCTGGAGCAGGGCACCAGCACCAGCACCCCCAGAGAAGAGCACAGAAGAGTCCTCAGAGAGCAGTGATGAGGAGCTGCCGTCCGCCCAGGCAATTAAATCCCCTCTGATTTCTGTCAACCCCAATCGTAGTCCAGCTGGTCCAGCTGCTACCCCCACACAAATCCAGGCTGTGAACACCTCGAGGAAAGCCCAGGCCTCAGGCTCCACAGCCCAGAGCTCCTCCTCTGAAAGTGAGGATGAGGACATGATTCCTGCCACACAACCCTCCATTCCTGCCACTAGAGCCAATGTGGTGACTGTGCCCACATCCCTCCCACGGATAGCCCCCCAGCCCAGCAAAAGTGAGCAGTCTAGTCGGGCGCCAAAAGGCAAGAAACCAAAAGCAGCATCCACTCAGATCAGCAGTG
This sequence comes from Microtus oregoni, assembly GCF_018167655.1. Classification (NCBI taxonomy): domain Eukaryota; kingdom Metazoa; phylum Chordata; class Mammalia; order Rodentia; family Cricetidae; genus Microtus; species Microtus oregoni. The sequence goes on along the minus strand of NW_024544748.1, from coordinate 1,440,775 downwards.
CCTTGGAAACACTCCCCGTGACTCCCCAGAGCAAACCTGTCCAGTCCAAAGCAGCCAATAAGCTCAGAAAACCCAAACTTCCTGAGAAGCAAAAGCCTCCCTCGGGCTATCCCAGACCCTCCACAAGTTCAAGTGACAGCAGTGACGTCTCTTCAGGGAGCGAGGAAGATGCCAAGAGACCCCAGATGGCCAAGTCAGCTCCCAGACTGGATCCGGGCCTTTCCCAGAAGGAGACTGTGGTGGAGGAGACCCCAGATGAATCCAGCGAAGATGAGTTGGTGGCCCCCTCACAGTCTCTCCTCTCAGGTTATGTGACTCCTGGGGTGACTGTGGCCGATTCCCAGACTTCAAAAGCCACTCCTAGGTCAGACTCCAACCCCTTGGTTTCTGTAGTAATAAGGGCGGCGGGGCTGCATCCCCAGCACCCCAGCCACCCGCACGGCTAGCTTAGCTTATGCCCCGAAATAACAACACACAAACTGTATTCATTTAAACACTGCTTGGCCCATTCTCTTCTAGGCTAATTCTCACATATTAATTTAGCCCATTTCTAATCATCTGTGTATGGCACCCCAAGGTGCGCTTACCAGGAAGATTCTAGCCTATGTCCATCATGGGTCGGAGCTTCATCCCGGGAGCGAGGCATGGCGTCTCTCTCAGGCGTCTACTCCCGAGAGGAGAGCTGTTGAGACTGAGCTCACTTCCTCTTCCTCCCAGCGTTCTGTTCTGTTTACTCCTCCCACCTATCCTCGAACCAATAAAATGGGCCAAGGCAGTTCCTTTATTAGCCAATGACCTTCCTCCATCAGGTTTCCTCTGCTCCAGTCACCAAAGATAATCCAGATGGCAAGCAGAAAGCAAAATCCCAGAATGCAGCAGACTCCACGTTCCCCAAAACTGGTAGGAAAGAGCCCTCCTCAGGCTCCACACCTCAGAAGTCCAAAAAGGCCAAGAAAAGCTCCTGGACCCCAGCAACACCCACACAGGCTCTACAGGACAGCATCACCCAGCGCCTCCGGGAGCAGCCCTGGCCCCTGAACGAGGCGCAAGTGCAGGCCTCTGTGGTGAAGGTCCTGACAGAACTGCTGGAGCAGGAAAGGCAGAGAAGGCCACAGAGATTGTCAAGGAGAATAAGAAGAAGGGCCGGAAGCGGAAGCTTTCGGAGGACCAGTTAGCAGCTGGGGCCCCAAAGAGCAAGAAGAAGCATCTGGAGGATGGAGCCGGTGCCATCACCCCAGAAAAGACTTCCAAGGCAAAATCCAAGCTAGACAAAGTGAATGCTGATGGCAAGGGGAAGGGGTCATCTGGCTCCCGAGGGGCTAAGGAGAAGCCCAAAAGTGAGCTGGGGTTAAAGGTTGAGAGCCGAGAGCAGAGTGACTCAAAGAGCAAGAAGGACAAGAAGAAATCCAGTAAGAAAAAAAAAAAAGACAAGGAAAAAAAGGAAAAGAAGAAAGGCAAAAAGACCTCAGCCAAAGACCCTGAGTCAATACAGAAGAAAAAGAAAAGAAAGAAGAAGACAGCCGAGCCTGCCGTGTGAGGGCCAGCACATAGAACAGACAGAGTTTTGTCAGTGTGACTGTTCCCTGACCTCTGAGCTCTGGCCAGTGTAATCTGGGACTGGACTTGTTAACTTGCCTCCCTCAACAGAAGATGATGGCCAGCTCCAGCATGTACTGCTGGCCAAGCCGGTGGACCTGCAAGGGAGAACTTGCAAGGGGGAACCTGCAAGGGGGCGGCAGTCCCAGGAGGAAGTGGGATGAAACACGCCCACCCCCTCCGAGTGCTGCATAAGATGTGTACAGTATATATATTTTTTTAAGCGACTGCCTCCCTCCCTTCAAATCCAACATGCCCGAAGGCCTCAGGACCTTCATCTCTGCGCTGCAGACCCACGAGGTCCTGCTTGTGGTTCATCCTGTTCCCTGGATTCCAGGCCTATCCCAAGGACTTGTCCTATCAATTTCCAGCTGTTTGGGGTTTGTTTGGTTTTTTTTTTTTTTTAAGAACTCAAAATAAAAGATTTTAAATGTAAAAAAAAAACAATGCTGTTAAAAAGAGTGTCCCATCCGGCCCCTACTAAAGATATCCTTATTAAACAGCTAACCTGGGAGGGGCTCAACACTGTCACCCATAATGTCTTTGCACCTGTTAGAAAAGAAAATATTCATAAGTGGGTCTTGGCCACCAGTGATATTGAACAGGCCCATTTCCAGCCTTAAGGCTTTCATCAATGCCTTTGTTAACACCAAACTTGACAAATATGATAATTCTATCTTGCCAGATCATACTTGCTGGGGATGTGGACAGTCTGGCCATTTATGTATAGATTGTCCCAGGGCTTATCCAAAGACCTAATGCCCTAAATACCAAAATGGCTATCATTGGGCATGAGACTTTAGAAGCTCCCAGTGGGCCCTGATATAAATGATAGACTAGACTATGGCTTCACACTCATGGTGCCTGAAGGTAAGTGGTGTGCCTTGGTTTGCATTGGTTAAGATGAACTGCTTCTCATCCACGAGGCAGAGCTCTTTGATTTCAGAAGCGTAGTGGATGTCATTTAAAAAGACGGATTGCCCCAATACTTTTGTTCTTTCTGCTGAGGTTACTTGAACAGCAGTAGAACCAACATTAATAAAGATTTTGGTGTCATTGTGACCTAGCTTGAGAGCATCGTGGAAGACCTTTAGGTCCTCTTCCAGAGCCAAGGTAGCAGCAGGGAGTTTCTGTTGCTCATGCTATATGTGCTCAGCCAGCTTCCTGGGACAGCCCATGAAAATAAGCCATTTACTGCCCTTCAGGCCAGTCAGCAGTCACTCGTGGTACTTAGTGCACTCCCTGACCCAGGAGTTACAGTTATAGATATAGACTGCAAAGACGTTGTTGTAAGCAAAGCCAGGAAAAACAACAAACCACTTAGAGAAGAAGTCTGTTTTAAAGCAATTGCTAGATCCAGTCTGGGCATGCTGGATAATCATTTCCCTCAGGACAGACAACTTTCTGCCCTCCCCCCCCTTTAAAATTAAAGATAAAAAAAATTGTGCCACACCATCAAAAAATGCCATCCCCCCAGGCTGCTATACACTTTACAGATGCTAATAAAACTAATTTTGGGTTAATAATAATGAGAGTTAATCATAAGGAAAGGACTTATACCCAACCAAATCTTGAATCAGTACAACTAGGGAAGTTATTGGCAGTCCTTAAGATATTGGAAAAGACCCTATCAGATCCCGTAAATATTTTCTTAGATATCCACTATGACACACACACACAAACATGCAAAATATTATCTTTTGCAAAATTAAAGTCCCAAAAGGATTCTACCTCCAAAACCATGTAAACTATTCAAGACATTACAGTCCAGAGAACACCCTTAGCATATATCCCTTATCAGATAACATACAGGACTGCCAGGAATGCTAGCAACAGGCAACCACAGAGCAGATCATCTAATTATTATGACTATGACAGTGTCCTTGCCTTTGCTGGAACAGGCTAGGCTCCTCCATCAGCAATTTGATTTGTCCCCTCAAAATTTTCATAATCTTTTACCTGGTTTATCCCTGCCCAGCTGTAAACATTTAGTCAGTACTTATACAACTTAACTTACCATGAGTCAAGTCATTGGATTTGTCTACCATATTCTTTGGCCAAGTATGGAATCACATAAAATCCCTTCTAGACTCCTCTAAACTTGTTGCATGGTGTCTTCTGAGAGGGGTAGTGGTGGCTCTACTATTTCTTCTTAAGGGTCTCCTACAGCCAAGATCCTGAAGAAAGCAACACTCCAGATGTTAATGGCTATGGAATGTACTGGACTAAAGCCCCCATAAAGGGAGGTGGTCCTTGCTTGACTAACACAAATACAGGAGGCAATTTAAAGTCCTAGTTCTCCTTAAAGTCTCCCCTTGCTTCTAAGTTCTTAGAACCTCCCAGGGACCCAACCCTTCAAGAACTGGCAGTCAAAGATGAGTAAAAACTTGTCCAGCAGGTCAACTTAAGACAGACACAGCCCAAAACGCTGGGGGGGGGGTCCCCAAGTTGGGGTTATAAAAACCCATAACTCCTACTAGGTCACCCACAAGAAAATAAAATAAAAAAGATGAGATGAAGCAGGACAATAGCGCAAGCACAAGCAAGCACATGCAAACTCACAATGAATAAGCAACTTTGGCCAAAACAACCTGTCAGTGGACCAAAAGCACAGTAACTAATGACATGTACACCTAGCCAATCACAACACACCAGCAGCAACTGCCAGTTTCAAAAGGACCAAGTAAAAACATTGCTGCAGCAGCTTAATTTCCCTAACCCCATAAAAAACCCTTAACTTTTTTTTTTATAATAAAGAGGTTCTGGCTGGGCGGTGGTGGCGCACGCCTTTAATCCCAGCACTCGGGAGGCAGAGGCAGGCGGATCTCTGGGAGTTCGAGGCCAGCCTGGTCTACAAGAGCTAGTTCTAGGACAGGAACCCAAAACTACGGAAAAACCCTGTCTCGAAAAATCAAAAAAAAAAAAAAAAGAGGTTCTGTATTGAACTCTCTCAGAGTCTGTGTCATTGCCTCTGTGTCTTCTTACCTCCTGCCCCACCCCAGGAAATGCACAACAAGCAGAGCAACAAACCCGCAACAACTCGCAACAACTACATTGTACCAATAACATAGCCAATGTCCTTAGTCAAGATTTTACTGATATAATAAAATGCTATGACCAAAAGCAATTTGGGGAGGAAAGTGTTTGTTTGGCTTACATGTCCTAATCATAGCCCATATGGCTATGATTAAGTGGCAGGAAATAAAGCAGAGACTATAGAGGAGGGCTGCTTATTGGGTTGCACTCCATGACTTGCTCAGCATGCTTTCTTATACCATCCAGGACCATAAGCCCTGGGACATCCCCTCCTCCTATGGACTGGGTCCTCCCACATCAATAATCCATCAAGAAAATGTCTTACAGTTGTGCCTACAAGCATCTGATGGAAGCACTACTCAGTTGTGGCAACTCTTCCCCTACGTTGTGTCAAGTTAACACAAAACTAACAAGCACAACCAATATTTGTTTCTGAAGAGGAATCATAGATACAGAATACATTTCACGAGAAAGCAGTTGCTGTTGTGCCATTCTAGGAAAAGAGTGACAACATCTTTATACTCCACATATACCCCAAGCCTGGAGCTGCTCCACAAGGGCCCTCTAGACTTGAATGAGACCTGGGCTCTGTGCCTGATTGACATGCATCAAACACTGGCACTACCACCATAGCAAGCTAGTTTCAAGTCCAGCCTCTAGAGACAAACTCACACTGAGCATTCTCATAATACACACATCACCACAGAAGGTTGGGGCCTGCCATAACTGCAAAGCTGCTCAAACTCTGCGCATGCTTGTCCTACCATTTTTTCTACAATGACTGGCTACTTCACAAGCATTCATGTCTTGTCTACTCTGAAATAACGCAAGAATATCTGTACTATGAACATTAGTGCCATTCGTTCCCTGGATTCTAGAGAAGTGGTACCTCCACAAATGCCCGTGTGGGAGACCTCAGCTCAGTGGCTACAGCATAAGTGCCACACATGATATACTAAAGTCACAATAATGAGACTTCTGGAAAGTGATGCCACAAGCCAGTCTGAGTACCAAGAGGGATTCTTTCAGTCAAAATGTTCCTGGGAGGGGAAAAGAAGTCAGGAGTATTTTAGTAGTTATCATCAAAATGCCCAACAACTATAACCATAAGAGTATAACCAAAGTTCACCTGCTGAGGATCCCAAGAAACTTCATCAACAGCAACTTCAACTGACATAGCACATAGACTACATAGGCATCATTATACTTGGCAATGAAAACTACTTTATACCACCCAAAAGGTGCCTTGCACCAACGTGTAGAAAGAACAAATCAGTTTAAAAATCTGCATCATGTAGAAATTCCATCAAACTTGCAAACATCAAGGCAAGGTATCTAGAAACATTTAAAAAAAAACAAGGAGTCTTAACACCAACAAAATACCATAATAATCTCAGTAGCAGATGCCAAAAGTGAAGATATAAACCAATTAATAAAGACTCAAAATTATTGTTTAAGAAGAGATCAGCAAACAGAAAGAAAACACAAACTGTTCAAAGAAATCAGAAAAAATGTCAAAATTTTCAACTTAGAAGAAAGGTTAAAACTATAATTTTAAATTTCTAGAGCTGAAAATACAACTGATGAAATAAAAGCATAATAGAGAGAATCAAAGAATTGACCATTGCAGAAGAATCTGTGAAGTTAAAGGTAGGTCATTTGCAAATCTAGTCAGAAAAGAGTAAAGAGAAGGAAAAGGAATGAAAAGTATTCATGAGCTTATGAAGCAGCATCAACACAGGGACCATTTGAGCTGTATAAGCTTAGGAAGGAAACAGGAATAGAAAGCTTCCTTAAAGACTTAATAGAGCATCCAGGTACAGAAAGCTCAAACTTCTTCAGATTTAATCTAGAAAACACAATCCCAAGACACATCATTATCAAATTCCCCAAAACAAAAAAAAAGGCAAATATGAAGAGAAGATCCTAAAATCGGCAAGATAAAGGCACATGTGAGAAAATTTCAATAAGTGTCAAAGAAGATTTTCATCAGAAAACTTATAGTCTAGAAGAGGTTGGTATAATATACTCAGAGAACTGAAGGAGGGCAAATATTGATCAAGTACATTTGCTGTATTTCAGAAATGAAAGAGAAATAAAGAATATTGCACTGGTCAGTTTTATGTCAACTTGACATAAGCTAGAGTCATGTGGAAAGAGGGAACCTCAGCTGAGAAAATTCCCCATAAGATTTGCCTATAGCCAAACCAACAGTGCATTTCTTGATTGATTATTGATGTGAAAGGGCTCAGCTTACTGTAGGTGATATCACCCCTACGCAGTTGGTCCTGGTTGCTATAAGAAAGCAAAATAAACAAGTCAGGAGAAGCAAGCCAGCAAACAACACTCTTCCATGACCACTGCCCAGAATCTAAAGGCTCAGTGGATGAATTTTACCAAATGTTTAAGGAACGGTCATACCAGTCCTGTCCAAACTTTTCCAAAAATTCAAGAGGAAAGAACACCTCCATAAACATTAGACCAGTGTTACCTTGTACTGAAGCCAGATAAGGACTCAGGAAGAAAAATTATAAACCAGTATTCCTTATGAGCATAAAAGCAAAGATCTGTAGTATTATGAGCGGCGGGGCTGCGTCCCCAGCACTCCGGCTGCCCACATGGCTAGCTTATGCTCCGAAATAACAACACACAAACTGTATTCATTTAAACACTGCTTGGCCCTTTAGCTCTAGCCCTTACTGGCTAATTCTGATATCCCGATCAACCCATCTCTAATAATCTGTGGGCACCGGTCTTACCGGGAAGATTCTAGCCTATGTCCATCCTGGGTTGGAGCTTCATGGCATGCATCTTCCCGGGAGAGTGGAGCATAGCATCTCTCTGAGGCGTCTGCTCCCGAGAGGAGAGCTGTGGAGTCTGAGCTCACTTCCTCTTCCTCCCAGCGTTCTGTTCTGTTTACTCCTCCCTATCTCAAACCAATGAGAGCCAAGCAGTTTCTTTTTATTTAACCAATGACCTTCCTCCATCATTTCCCCTTTTTCGGTTTAAACAAAAAAAAAAAAAAGCCTTTAACTTTAACATAGCAAAATTACATATAACGGAACAGTTATCAAGCAAAAGTTACAATAATCTTTATCATAACTAAGGAAAACTATAACTATAACTAACTATTCTTAACTCCATCAAAGACTCCAGAAAGATACAATACTACCTAAGCAAACAAGAAAAAAGCAACTTTTAAAACTCTAGAAATGACAGAGACATCTCGCTGCCTGGACAGTCACCCAAAATTCCTCTGTACCATTGGGGCATCCATCTTCAGCCTTCAGGCCCATGGTATCCAGCAGACATTTCCATAAAGCAGGAAAATTCAAAGTCAGATCTGTTGTGTCCTGCAGAATGTCTTGCAGACTCTTTCATGAATCAGGAACCCCGAAAGATCATCTCACCTTAGGCAAGTTCAGTAGTCCTCTCTCTGTGGGTTCTCTGTGTCCAGTTTATGCAATAGTCCAGGCAAGAGCAGTTTCTTGCCCAAATGGCTATCAAACTCCATAAAGTGCCTCTTCGATGCCCATCTTCCTCTTGAAGTAGATTGGTGCTGCCAGGAGCAGAGTGTCTCATTATCATGAAAAGTCCTCAGTTATTAAAACATTAAATGTCCTATTCTGTAATCTTTGAAAGACATGAAGAATGTCTATCTAAAATACATCTCTATATATCTAGAAAATATTAACTAACATGACTACAAACTTGACTATTATGATTATCTATTAACTACCTATATACATTACATTTTTAAATGAACTACACAATCACAATACCTTAATAAAGATCAGAAATACATACACATATAACAAAATTGACCTTAAATCTCTATCAATAAAGCAAAATCTATACTAATGCAAATTATTCATATCTATATCATATCCCCCTTTAAATGTAAAAGAACATTTATAAACATTTTTTGGGAATATGGGCGTAGTTATTTCTCTCCAAACTGCTTCCTGCTGAATGGGGGCGTTGTTAATTAGGTCTTTCATGGTATAACCTGTGTGCTAGTTTCATCTCAGTTGGCAGTTGAGCGAAGCAATTTTCTGAAGGTGTTCACACCAACCCTTCAGGAGGGCGTGGTCCATCGTACCAAATCGGAATAGAAGAAATGAACAGCGTCTCATCCTCTGTGAAAACAAAATAAGAAACTCCTTTCCAAAGTATCGTATCCTTAGATCCAAATTCAAAATATCTATGTTGGATTAGTTCAGCAGCATTTATAAACAAATATCTTTTAGCAGTTGTTGCTCCTTCCTCAGCATTCAAATAATTTAAAGAGAGCATAATAGCATACAGTATCAAAATTCTCTGTGTATTTTCCATCTTTGTGCAGCTTTGTTTTAACCTCTATTTTGTTTATTTTTACTTTTAACTCTTTGCTTTTTGAGATAGGTTCTCTGTATCTTTGACCTGAAGTAACTCTGTAGACCAGGCTGTCTTTGAACTCTTAGAGATCCACCTGTCTCTGCCTCCCAGGCATTCGGGATTAAAGGTGTACACTACTACACCTTGAACTCACAGAGATCTGTTTGTCTGTGCCTTCTGGGCACTGGGATTAAAGGTGTGTGCTACCACACCTTGAAGTCACAGAGGTCATTCTCCCTCTGCCTTCCAAGTGTTGGGATTAAAGGTGTGTACTACCACACACAACAACTCTCTTCCTTTTTTTTTTGTTTTTTACTTTAAGAACTTCAACTTTTAGTCTGCATATATTTTTAACACACTGTAAACCATTTAAAATTTTTCTTTGTCTTTGAATCTCTCTTTACTGTATATCTCTCTTTTTCTGACCACAAGAGTCTTTAATTTACCAAGCAATATCAGTAGGATTAAAGGCGTGGCTTTGCCGGCTAGATGTAGCCCATTCCTTAGCTTTCCAGCCTCATGGCTGAGGTACTGGCTGTAGCCATGTTTACTGCCACAACTCTATGGCATTTCAAGGTCCCTGCCAGCAAGCGAGCTTCAGCAGCCTGTGCTTGCAAACCGCACGAACCGCCTGCGTAAAAGTGTCAGAGTTTGCCCTGGCAGGACAGCCCAGAAAGCTGGCATTTTTAAACGGCGCAGCTTTTTTTACTGCTACGGCTGAAAACCGAAAAGCATGCGTTCAGCTTTTCGTCAACACCATTTAAGTGTTTCGTGGCAGGACCTCTTAATGAGCTGCAAGGTTTGCAGCTAAAGCTGAGTCAGGAAGCCTCTCTAAGATGAAAGCGCTTGCTTGCCTCTAACAAGCAGAGCAGACCCGAGAACACAGCGAGTCTAGTTGCCATCAAACAAATCGTAGCACTTTACTCCAAATGCTCTATTCAAAAGCTCTGTCTCCCGCAGGAGCCAGACAGAGATAGCAATGGCAGCACAGCCCCAGGAAATCGTGCTTTAAAATGACACAGCGTTTTTTTCTGCTGCTGTTGCCGAATCAGGAAATCTCTCTACAGCACGCCACCAACAAACAGCAAAAATCTGTGTTAAACTCTCTCTCCCTTATTTTTAAGCCTTCTCAGGTTTTTTAAGCGGGTTTAGTCCATCACGTCGGGGTGCCATTTGTAGCATCTCCTACATATACCTGAAGGCCAAGGTCTCCTATTTTTGTCATTCCCAGAAGAGATATTATTCCCAGAAATTCTTTGCCTGCAATCCCTTTGCAAATGTCCTAATTTACCACAATTAAAACACCTGGCAGTTTGATGTCTCCTCATTGCTTTGGAAATCGCTTCTCCTACCCAAGATTCATCATTATAGCTAAACGTCTCAACATTCATCGTATGCTGAATCCATTCATCCATAGGTGCTGATCTAGACTTTAAAGGCCCAATTATCTTTTTGCATTCTATGTTTGCATTCTCAAAAGCTAGAGATTCAAGAAGTATTCGTCTAGCTTCTGGGTCTGTTACCCCTATGTCCAAAGCCTTAATTAATCTTTGCAAAAAGTCAATAAAGGGTTCTCTCTGTCCCTGCCTAATTCTGGCATATGATTCAGCCCTTTTTGCTGGATCTTGTATCCTATTCCAAGCATTTAAAGCTGCTTGGTGACATAGACACAGTACTTCATCATCATAAAGAGCTTGGACCTGTGGATCAGCATATTCTCCTCCACCAAGAATTTGATCTTAGGAAACCTCAACACCTTTTGCTCTTCCTTGCTGTTCCATGTTTGGATTCTTCTCTGAAATAAATTCCAAACATCAAGGAAGGTCCATTATCTAAAACTGCAGACACTAACTGATGGAAATCATGGGGGGTAGCTCTAGCATTAGAAGCCCAAGTCCTTATCATTTCCTTTACATATGCATTGTGCAAGCCAAAATTAACAACAGCTTGCTTAATTTCTTTCAGATCATTCATTGCTATTGGCTCCCTTTAAGCCTTTAGAAGTTGACGCTTTGTCAGAATTAAGTATAGGGTATGTTGCTAGAACCCTGGGTAAGCCAGTTCTAATAGCTAGTGGAGGCATTGTATCCTGTCCTTGTGACTCCTTACTCTGTTCACCAGCTGCAATATTTTCTCCAATTTTTTCAAATCTTTTTATCATTGTCTCTCTTAAATCCTGAATCTCCTGACCTGATATATTTCCAGTGATTTCACTGAGGCATCAATTTTTTGGTCCCCATTCTGCACCTGTGATTCCAAAGCTTTAATTTTTTCCTTCAAAGATAACATGTCCTCCTTAAACTTTTCTTGTATATCATGTAGATTCCCATCTTGGAGGTACATTCTGTCTGTTACCTTATCAAAACTTTGTGATAAAGTCTGAACGTCAAATTCAACAGCCTGAACCCTTTCAGGTAACTTTCTAATACCCTTGGATATGGAGTCAATTTTGTCTGTCATAGTATCCACTTGTTCAGATAACCTCTGATTTTCAATAATTTAAATCCTGTCAATTAGTTGTTCATTATTAGTTCGTAAAGATTCTATCGTTCTTAGGAGTGCCATATTCTTCCTTAATGACAGAATATGGAAAAGAAAACTGAAACCTAGTAACAAGCAAATCAAGGTATCCCCATAATCATATAAACCTTGTATGACGTAATCCATTGTATTAGTAAATATAAATTTACTAATCCATTGTATTAGTGAAAACAAAGCAGTAAAATTTGCGTTAGAAACGAAAACTGCCATATTACCTATTATCCAGCAGGTGGCGCTGTTGCCGAGTCGCGATGAAAACGGGGTCCTGTTTCAGTGCCTTAGTAGATGTTAAAAACTGGAAAATGCAAGTTTCTCAACAAAGTAAATGTAATTAAATCAATTCCAGAGACAGAACCAGAAACCCAGAATCCAGGGGTAGAGAAGAGCAACCTGGAAGCCGCTTATGACTCCACGTGACAGAGTCACCCTGAGGGGTTGCAGCTTTCAGCAACCACGTGCTCTGGTTCGCGCCACTTAAGAACTGTGCTTGCAAGGGAGATTTAAAAACGACTCAGAAAAGAGCAAACCACGCAGGCAGAGACTACGCGAGCCTGTGGAGTTTAAATCCACGTGGGGAGGCCAAGGCCGCAGCTGCAAGGCACAGGCGGTGGCTGAGGAAGGGAGGGCTCCCGCCAAGCCAAACTCGGCTGCGACCGGCAGCCGAGCTGGGAAAGGAGAGGTTGTAAAACCAAATGTTGGGTGCCAAAATGAAGGCGTAAGTCACAAACAATGCCACATCAGTTTGGAATTATGATTAATAGGGTGGTATTTATTTAAAGGGGAAAAAAACTTACAGATCACTGTCCCAGGCAACAGCCCTCTACGCAACCAGGAAGGGAGTCTAGTCGCTGGCGGAGCAGGAAGTGAAGAGAGAGAGGAGAGGGAAGTGGCCCCTTTTTTAAAGGGAGAGAGACCACGCCCCAATGGGCTGGTATCTCAGCAGCTATAGGCTGGAGGAGTGGGAGGACCTCCTGCAACAAAGATCTTCAACAAAACATTATTCAATAGTTGATGAACATTACCAATTACCCAAACAAAGTGGGATATATCTCTGGAGTAGAGGAATGGCTCAATGTATACAAGTACATAATTGCTGTATATTACATTGATAGAATGAAGGACAAAAACAGTGTGGTTATCTTAATAGATGTAGAGAAGGCTTTTGACAGCACTCAACAACCTTCCAGGATAAATGCTTGATAAATTCAGTATGGAAAAATGTTCCTCAAAACAAAATGGCTTGTGCCTAGAGAGATGGCTCAGCGGTAAAGGCACTGACTGCTCTTCTAGAAGACTAAGTTCAACTCCCAGCACCCACATGGCAACTGTCTGCAACTTCAGTTCCAGGAAATCCAACACCATCAAAGACATACATGCAGGCAAAACACTGATGCACATAAAATAATGTAAATTTAAAAAACAAAATGGCTTTAAAATATTACAAACCCACAGACAGCATTAGATTCAAAGCCGGAATGTGGAAAGTTTTTCTTCTAAGGCCAATAATATGACAAGGATGCCTTCACTCACCACTTCTGTCCAATACAGAACTGGCAGTCCTATCCATAGAAACCAGTGGAACAAATAGAGAAATTCAAAAAGGTGAGGAAGAAGTCTCTCTGGTAGATGATATGATCTTATATACAGAAAGTTGTAGATAATCTAGCAAAAGAAAAAAACCCACTTCTCAGAACTATAAAAAAAAATCAGGATAGCTGCTGGTTACAAAATCAACACATAAAACTCAATTATATTTCTAACATTAATGGCAAATTATTTAAAAATATAATTTAAAAAACAGGTTCATTTATAATACAAACTATATGTACTTATGAATAATTTACCTAAAAAGGTGGAAACTATGAAAGTACTTAAAGAAGGCCCAAATAAATGGTTCTGTATGTCCTATTTATGGATTTAAAGAATTAATATTCTGAAATTGCCATATGATTCTATGCCATTTTCCATACAAATAGGAATAAGATGCACAAAATCTGCATAAAACTGTAGAAAACTTCAATCAGCTAAGGCAGCTTCTGCTAAAAGGACAAAGCAAGAAGTTTCACAATCCCATAGTGAAATATACCATATAGAAATTGTAATCCAAAAGGAACTGTAGAGTCCAAGCCACAGTGTTCCCTATAGATAGACTCAAATTAACTAAACAGGAGCCCACAAGAATGTCTGCCAGATTGTCAGCGAAATGTGTTATACCAGAAATTGAATTTAAGTCAAGAAAGACATCTTCTAAGAAGAATTTGGAAAATGGAAGGAGGAAAATAAAAAAGCTGGAAAGAAGCCAGGCAATGGTGGGACAGACACACCTTAAATCCCAGCACTGGGGAGGCAGAAGCAAGTAGATCTCTGAGTTGGAGACCAGCCTGGCTTACAGAGAGAAGTTCCATAACAACCAGGGCTACACAGAAAAAACCCTATCTCAAAACAAAACAAAACAAAACAAAACAAACAAACAAACAAACAAGAAGAAACTGGAAAGGAAGGCACTGGACTATGTAAGCATTCAGAAACTAAAGTGAAAGAGGAATATAAATTGAATCCATAGATAGTAAGGATTAGTGAATTGTGATAAACATGAGGTTATTTTATTAATCTTCTCAGACAAATTTTTAAGTCAAATTTACTGTTTTGTAAAAGCAAATTGTTAGGATTTTACTAGCTGGAATTACAACATATGCAATAAATGTTTTATTCTTCCACAGTCATACTTTTTTGAAAGTTTCCATTGTCTTCAAGTAAAATAAATGCCAAATTTATATAGGAAGTTGTGTGTAAAATTAATTTATCTCTCTACACTTGGTTTTAAAATTTTTGTCCTGTGCATACTGTAGCATGTTTGTATATATTCAAATCTTCAAATAATTTTTCGAAGCAAAATGAATGTAGGTTTGTGCCTAGGTTTTTATGTGATTTTAATAAAACATGATACCTGTGGCTACATGCTAATTGTTGTTTAAAATTAAAGATTTTTTTTTTAGGAAAACTTTTTTTATTGAGAAAAGGAAAAAAAACAAGTTTCCGCCTCCTCCCAGCCTCCCATTTCCCTCCCCCTCCTCCCACCCTTCTCCCCGTCCCCCCACTCCTCTCCCCCTCCCTCTCCAGTCCAAAGAGCAGTCAGTGTTCCCTGCCCTGTGGTAAGTCCTAGGTCCTCCCCCCTCCGTCCATATCTAGGAAGGTGAACATCCAAACTGGCTAGGCTCCCACAAAGCCAGCACATTACGTAGGATCAAAACCCCGTGCCATTGTCCTTGGCTTCTCATCAGCCCTCATTGTTTGCCATGTTCAGAGAGTCCGGTTTTATCCCATGTACGAAGGTGAACCCAAGGAAAAACATATAGTTATCCTCTTGGCTATGGGAAGTAGACAAAATTGCCGGGGAGAAAATTGGGATCTTGGGGGGTGGGGTGGGATGAGGGTAAGGGAAGATGGGGAGAGAAAAGTGAGAAGGGGATGATGGGGGGAACTTGGGGAAAAAGGATAATTGGGATAAAGGAAGGTTGGATAGGGGAGCACGGAAGCACAATTCTTAGTTAAGGGAGCCACCTTAGGGTTGGCAAGAGACTTGAACCTAGAGTGGCTCCCAGGAGCCCAAGGCGATGTCCCCAGTTAAAGATTTTCTTATATGGAAAAAAGAGGATGCTATCAAAATAGAGATATCAATTGATCAGTGAAACAGGATAGAAAGATCCTAAACAAACCTACATACTTACACTCAACAGATTTTTTCATCAAAGCACCTAGGGACATAAAGAGAGAGAACGGCACCTTCAAAAACTGCTTCTGGGAGCTAAAGAGAACTTACTGTTCTTGCAGAGGACCCAGGTTCAGCTCCAAGCATCCACATGCCAGTTCGCAACATCTATTAACTTGAGTTTGGGGACATCCAAATGCCCTCTTCTGGCTCCTGCTACAGACCTATGGTGAGGTAGAACATCATGGTAGCAAATATGCAAGGAAAACTCAAATTACTTATCCCAAGGTGGCAAGGAGAAAGACAGAGACCATAATGACTTCATTTAATACTAATTACCTCCCAAAGTCCTTATGTATAAATATTATTAATATTAATTTACTGGTAAATTTCCCTTGAGTCAACTTTTGAAGGATGTATAGTATTCCACCAGCCATATCTAAAATTATTATCTTTCTCATGTGCAAATACATTCATTCTATCCCAGTACCCCCAAATTCTCAACTTCTTCCAAGTCCAAATTCCAGAGTCTTATGTAAATAATATAGGAATAAAACTCAAGTCATGATTGATCCTGAGCCTAATGAAATCAAGCAAGTCATCTTTATTCAAACTACAATGCTGAGATAGGCATACAACACATGTTTCCATTCCAAAAAAAAAAAAAAAACAAGTAGGCAAGGAAAAATATGAATTCCAAGTAAGCCCAAAATCCAATTGGGAAAAAAACAATGTTTTGTCACTGTTCTTGTTTGATGTAGGATTTCATACAGCCCAGGGTGGTCATGAACTCTCTAAGTAGTGAAAATCAAATATTGTTTAAGATAGACTGTTGATAATTTGTGCTTGGAAGAATAAACAAAACAAAGAAGGAAGTTATAATTTAAGATAGACTATCTTTCCTAAAAACTGCATTTTAGTAACATCATAAAAGAAGTCCATAAGTCATTTATATATTTGAGGTGTTCTATGTAATGAGAACAGGTAGAAAAGCTCAGCAGTACAATCTGTCTGATTTGTCCAAGAAGCAGAGAAAATAAAAGTGTGAGGGAAAAAAACTATACTATGAGATAAAGTCTGAAAAGACTTGTGGGCTGGACCATATTACTGAAATGTGTATTGTGAGCAAATCAATACATCGAAAGGAGATGTAAGTCTGTTGGTGAAGGCCACTCATGTGTTCCCAGCCGCCCAGACTTGAAATAACCACATAGAAACTGTATTAATTAAATCACTGCTTGGCCTATTAGCTCTAGCCTCTTATTGGCTAGCTCTTACTTCCTAAACTAACCCATCTCCATTAATCTGTGCATCACCACGAGGTCATGGCTTATTGGCAAAGTTTTGGCACGCTCCCGCAGAGGTGTCTGTCTTCTGTGGCAGCTACATGGCTTTTCCCTGACTCCACCTACTCTCTCTCTACATCTCTGTTTGGATTTGCCACCTGGCTTTACTCTGTTAAGCCATTAGCTGAAAGCAACTTTATTCATTAACTAATAAAAGCAACACGTATACAGAAGGATTTCCCACACCATAAGCCATTTATAGAAATTCAACATACCCTTCCAGAATCCTTCTGGCTATTGTGTTGACAATAAATTGTTTAGAACAATGTCAAAACTAGAAAGAAAAATTCTAAGCCCATACCAACAGTTTGGTTGACTATGAACACAGTAGTATTATGGAGTTAATTTTCAGATTCTAGATTTATTTTCATTATATAACTGTTAGAATTTGCTAGCATTTCCTAAATTGGTAGATTTCCTAAAATCCTTGAAATGAAAAGGCAGTCTGGTATGAAACCAAGCATTTACACTGCTTAGCTTTAAGAATTAATCAACCATCATTTATTGTCAACCAATTTTCTTTAAGATGAGAAAATCAACTGAAAGAACAGATTTGAAAGAGAATCCCAAGAGCTCAAATTTGAGTATTTTAGAATGTAGTGCATATTATGCATAAACGCGAAAATTTTGATAAATTAGTTAGTTTTGAGAGGAACCTCATGGTGGGAATTCAAACTCCAATATTAGAAATAAAAATTGGAATCACTAGCATAACAAATAATTTGTAAATCTAGGAAATAAGAGAAGAGTGAGAATAACTGGGCAGGGGGTGTATACATGCAGAAAAAGAAAACAGAGTCAAGGATTAACTGGTATATTCCTAGAATTCTAAGAGAGGAAAACAGCTGGTAGTAGAACAGGAAGAAACTGGGAGACTAGTGTGTAATATATTTTGATAAGTGATCAGTGGATTTATAAATTTAGATGTTATTGCATACATTATGAAGTGTAGTTGAAGCTGAGCAATAGAAGAGAACCCTAATTGTACTGAGTTTAGAAATAAATTGTAAGAGATAAAAATAAAATAACAATTATATATACTCTTTTAGAAAGCTTGGTTTTTGCTGGAAATGGTATGCTATCTCTGCATGGAAAAGTGATAATTTAATCTGCACTCATTAAGAGATAATTTCAGTTAAACACTGAATGCCAGTAATACCACTTTCAAGAAGGAAAGAAGTAAAAACACTATTTGACTCTCAATTTAAGTAACTTTCCTGAAGAATACTTGCTATCTCCCAGTTTTCTACCTTTTCTCACTTAGTGACTTGAATTTTGTCTTGGAGTTACTTTTTTGTTTTTGCATTTTGTATAATTATCTGAGAGCTAGATATTTCATCACACATTTTCATACAAATCTAATGACTACTATTTACTTACCAAATTCTTGTCATTGTTCATTGAAATATTCTAATCTAGAAAGAGATAGAACAAAATATTTTAATCAGCAAAAAATCATATTCATCTCTAAAATGATTGCTCTGGTACCATCTACTTAATCAACGAAACTGACAGTAGTCAATCCTGTAATTATATTTTCTCTTCCATGTACCAGTTTTTTAAAAAAGACTTACTTTATTTGTGTGCGGAAGTGGGTGTGTCTGCACATGGAGCTGAAAGAGTCCAGATGAAAGCTATCGACAGACAAATGTATACAAAAAATTACCCAACATTCGAAACTATCAGAGAAATGTACATCAAAAGTACATGCTGATCCATTTTACCCTGGTCAGACTGGTTATAAACAAAAGAAACAACAAATGCTGGTGAGGATACAGGGGGAAAGCGCCCCCTATACACCACTCAGGGAAATATAAATCAGTGCATTCACTACAGAAATCATTGTGGATATTACCCAAGAAAATAAAATTAACGTTACCTTATTATCCGGCCATATTATTTTTAGGTACTTGCCTTCAGGATTCCAAGTTAGCTTGGCACAGAGATGCCTGCTCATCCATGTTTATTGTGGCTCCGTTCACAATCACCAACTTATGCAAATAGGTCTAAGTGTCCATCATGGATGACTAGATAAAGAAATGTGACATATATTCATAATGTAACCATAAAAGAACAAAATTATATTATGACAGGAAAATGGATGGAGTTGAATCAGATCATCATGTTAATCAAAATAAGCCAAATCCAAAAAAACAAATGTTTTCTCCCATATATAATCGAAGTATAAATAAAATAAAGTAAAACTTGAAAGGCAGAAGAAAGATTATTTAGGAAGAGAAACAGGATCAGTGAGATGGGGGAGAAGGAACAAGAGAGTGTGATGAGGTAAAAAAAAAAAGATCAAAGTACATGATATATATGTATGAGAATGTCACAGTGAAATCCCACATTTTGTATGATGAATATATGCTACTCCAAAAGACACACCTCTACTAAGAAACATGGAAAAGTGATACAGAACTTAACTAGTAAAAGATATCATCAGAATCTTTCTTTCAAGAAGGTCAAGCCAAAAGTAAAATAGTTCATTGAGGTGGATGAACAATACCCATGAAGAACAATGAAAAGCTGTTTAATCCCTTTTGATGACAACAATAGTGATAATAACAATAAGAGAAAGAAGAATTACAGAAAGGTGGGCTTAAAATGAATGAAACAATAACCCAGATTCTCAATTCTCCCGGGCTGAAGTGCTTCAGTACTTAAGGCTATTGAGAGTTGCTGGGTTTATACTTCCATAGATCACTTTTTTCTGGAAAAAAACTGACTTCTGTACAGACAAATCTCTTCACCAGGGTCAGGATACATCCAATGGCTGAGCAGCACTATGGAAGTATAAAAATTCAGTCACTTTTCCTAACTTGGGGCAATTCTGCAGATTTCAGCTTCTTTTGCATTCTCACAGGTATTGAATCCCAACACACTCCCCGGTAAGATTTTCAGGGAAATTTCCACTTCTCAGCTTAATTCCTGGAAAAGAAAATCAGCTTGCAACATCATCTATGCATTGCTAATTATATCTGGTCATGTTGTATTTTACATGTTATATTTAATTATTACATAATTATGGACCAGGTAAAATCATTATGCTCATCTTAAAAACAGGTTTACTGAAGTGCAAAAGTGTTAAGAACTTATTCAGTGTCTCATATCTGATAATGAGGGAGACCATGGGTTTGTAGCAGGCAGTATAGCTCTAATCACTATGTGTTAATTCCTTTAATATCTTACAATACAATGGAGACTGTTTTCTTGGGTATTTTATTAAAAAACAGATTGACTGACTCTAATTATTTAGTTCAATTTTCCTTGAAAAAGTATATTTTCTTAAAAGAATTAAGAAAAAAATTCTGTCTTAAAATTAGAAGTTCTGTTTTCCTTGGCCTTTTAGTTTTTCAGTACAAGAGCCAACATAATTCTGTCAAAACTAACTCTAGTCCTTCCAGTCCTCAGATGAAAATTTTTCAATAGCTTTCCATCTCACAACAAATACTAAAATCTCATACAGTCAGCTGACTTTTTTTATTCAAAATATGTGTAGCTTCTCTTAGGCCAGTTACTACATATCCTTCCTTGGAAGAAATACACTATCCTTCCATTGGCACAAGGTTGACTATTTGACATAGATTTTGCCAATGGACTATAATACAACTAAGCATAAATTTTTAAAAGCACCATGTTGTTCTAGTAGGGCTATTTTACCTTTGCTAGAAAAAAATAGATTTTCTGTATGTGGGCTACTCCTTTAGCTTGTTTACCTGAATGAAGACAATATAAACAGAATGACAGGAAACCCATGGAGATCATAGAAAATGGGCTCAAAAAGTGTGTTGGTATATATCACTGAAAGTTAAGAGAGTTATTTATTTATACATGTATTTATTTATGTATTTACATGGTTAATTTTAATTATATTTAAATGCATGTGCATGCATGCACATGTGTTTGTGTGGATGCCATGTGTCTGCAGGTACCTGTGGAATCCAGAAGAGGACGTAGGATCTCTGAAGCTGGAGTTTCAGGTGTCAATGAGTTGCTTGGTATGGGTGCTGGAAAACTGGACTGAGGTCCTCTAGAAGAGTAGCAAGTGCTCTTAACTTCTGAGTCATTTCTCCAATCCTTTTTAAAAACATTACTTTTTCTTTATTTTTGAGAATATCATACACATATACAATGAACCATGATCATATCCACCCCTCCCCATTTTTCCTTCCAAGTCTTCCCCAACATGCCCTCCCACAATGTTGTGTCCTTTTTTTCATAATCTACTAGGTCCAATGTGTACTGCTCCTGTGTGCAGGGGTGTGGGGCTATCTAATGGAGCATGGAAAATCTACCAGTGGCCACAAATTTAAAAAAGTATTCTCTCTCCCACAGCAGCTCAACTGCCAATAGCTAGCTCGTCAGCAAAGGTGGAGCCTGGAGAGCACTTTCCCCATCGATAGGACAATTTTGACTAAATTGATCTTGTGCAGGTATTGCAAGGATAGCCACAGTTGGTATGAGCTCAAGGGCACAACAGCCATGCCCAGTGAAGAGCTTTGTATTCCACAAATTCCTCAACACTCTTTCCCATCATCCAGCTCTTAAAATTCTCTCCTCAGTGATGGTAGGGGTAAGAAAGATATACCATTTGGGGCTAAGGACTCAGTTTGGGGATACATATCAAAACTACAGTATAACTCAGAGGAAACTAATTCAAACATCCTTTTTTTTAAGTATTTAAGACAAGTCCTTATGGATCCCAGGCTGACCTTGAGCTCTCAGTGTAGCTCATAATAACCTTGAATTTCTGTCCCTCCTGCCTCTACTTCCTGAGTGCCAGGACTACAGGTGTGAGCTACCACAACTGGTTTATGTGGTACTTGACATAGAATCCAGGGTCTTGTGCAGACAGTCTGAGTTAAATCCCCAGCTCATGGACTCATATATCTTTTTTATTAATTTTTTATTATTATGCATGTGTATATTTTTGTGTGAATGTCTGCCACATGTGTGGGTTGCTGCTAGGGCCAAAAGGCATTGAATCCCCTGGAGATGGGGTTACAGGCAGTTGTGAGGTGCCCAAAGTGGGTGTTGGGAACCAAACTTGGGTCCCCCGGGAGAGCAATAAGTACTCTTAACCAGTGAACTATCACTCCAGCCCCATGGCTCAAATACCTTAATGAGACAGCTTATGACATGTGAAATCTCTTACCAATCCACACCAATACTCACTGACAACTAAATCCAGATTTAAGTCCTTTTACCTCGTGCTGTATGAAGAATTCAATCTTGTCCTCCCACCCCCATTATATTCACTATGGACTATTTGGATTCAGGAATTAGATTGATGTGTTTCCTCTTAACTCCCATAGAACTCTCTACTTAGTGTACTACATAGCTTATATCATAATAAAACTTCTGGTTCTTGAGTTCTGGAGAAGGTACTGTATCTTGTAAATGTCTATCATACTATTACAGAATATACTACTCTCTCCATTGTATGACAGGAATTGAATAAATATTTATTGAATAAATTAGTGCATCAACATTGTTTGCTTTATTACACCTTTATTTTTCAACACATTTTAGCACAGCAAAGCAAATACAGGAAAACATTAGTATTCTTCACACAATAGCAGACGGAAAGGGAAGCCAGCCACAACTTAGTGCTTTGTCAGTTGTTGTATATTTGTTTGTTTAATATCTGAAGCTAGACCACTTTACTGATGATTTTTTTAAAGCTTTCAAGGAAAAGCCTGTATCTATAGCTATATGCTATATATTATCATTTTGACAATGCAATAAGATGGAAAGAGTCCCAAAACGTTGTATAACACTATCAAAACTCTTATACCAAAGTACAACAGAGACAGCAAATAGTCAATCACATTTACATCACTAGACAATATTATTAAAACAATTGAAACTTCAAGATACCAAACAAGAACCAAATATGAAAACACATAAATGGAACTGGAACACAAATATCAAATACAATACGTGACCCCCCCCCCCAACCCCAATACATGAGAACCAGGGCTCTAGGCCCTGCCCTACAAGGCCTCGCTGACTGCCATACAGTCATCTATCGCAAGTTGCGAACAACCAAGGGCCGGTGCCCGGCGTCAGCTCTATTGGCCTCATCTTCCAGGGCCTCCCTGTACTGCTCCGGCCAGTCCTGTGGCTCCTTCCTGTGGATTCGGGCCACATATCGCAGGACTTTCATCTTGGAGGTTTCCAAGCGGGCTCTAGGGCCCCACACAAAATCATATTGCACCGGATCACTGTCAGGAACCCGCAAACTGTCAATGTAGCGCTGGCTCAAATACCTACAGGTGATCACATGCTTTCTTCCATTTTGAACTCCCAAGCCCCTCAGAAAGGCCCAGACTGCAGACTCCCTCGCATGGTTGCCCATTATAAAGATGAAGCTCAGAACCTGCATTAGGAAGTTGTTGCCGGGCCTGTTTGGACTGTCCATAATCTCTTCAGCATCTTCCATTTCTCTTCGGTTGTACAGGGTGTAAGAGTGGTTCCTGGGATCAAGGACCACTAGCTCTGTGCCATACACATGATTTAGGGTGCGAGCAGCCCGATTCAGGAGGTCAGGGAACACTTTGCTACACTCTCGACCAATGTAATACAGAATTCCTTTCTTTGGTATAGGCAGCTTAGTTGAATCCATCAGCAGAAATAACTGGACCAACTTCCTTGCCTTGCTCTCTAATCTTGACTCAGGCCATGAATGGGGAGAATACTTTGTGGGACAGCCAGGAGCATCTGAATCAGGAGCCAGGAGCTCTGGAGAAACTTCCTCAAAAAAGCGCCTCCTAAAGTGAGGAACAGGCCGCCGCCATCCATTAGCAACATCTCGGACAGCGTCTTCTTCCAGGGCTTCATTGTACTGCGCTGGCCAGTCCATAGGATCTTTGTTATAGATCTTAGCCATGAACTTCAGGATTTTCATCTTGGTGGTCTCGACGTGGGATCGTGGGCCCCAGTAAAATTCATACTCAACTGGTACACAGTCAGTTATCGGCCTGTAGTCCAAGTAACGCTGCCACACGAACTCAACAGACAGAAGCCTCCTCGGGTTGCCAAAAACAGAAAGCCTTCTTTCACGCTGCACCCCGAACCTCCAGAGCATCTCCCAAATATCAGCTTCCCTGGCTTGGTTGCCATTTAGGAATATCTGTCCCAGGATCATCATCAGGAGGCCCATCTTTGGCCCATTGGGGATGTCTCCCAACCCTTCAAACGGCACAGGTCCCAGTTTGTTGAGCAGGATGTAGGTGTGCTCCTCGGGATCTAGCTCCTTCAGTTCAAACCTAAAAATGCACTCCAGGTGGGCTGCTGCCCGCCTCAGGATCTCAGGGAACTGGCTGCGGTATTCTTGAACAATGAACTCCCTCATTTCCGATTCCTTAATAGGGTACTTGGTCTGATCCTTCAACAGCAGAAACTGCAGCAATTCTGCTACGTTTTGCTCCATAGGCTCCTGAGGCTTCAGGGTAAGGGCAACGTGGGCGGTGCCAAGGCCCATAATGGTAATAGAGTTGGAATTCTCACTGTCTCTCAGGACCTGGAATTCCAAGGAGCCTTCTGAACGCTTCGGGCGTACAGAGGGAGCTGAGGCCTTTTGCAGAGCAAGGGAGGTGCATTTGAATAAGTTCAGGCCGCCAGAAGCACCGCAGCTCAGCTCAGCCTCAGGGTTGTCAGCGGCAGTGCACACTCCGGAAGCGCTAGAGCCCTCGGCAGCGAGGGGCATCTGCAAGGTGCTCGGCCCTTTCCCCAGGGTGTGCAGCCCGGAGGTGCTCGGGCCCTCCACGCAGGGAAGCAGCCCGGAGGTGCTCGGGCCCTCACGGCAGGGAAGCAGCCCACAGGTGGCGGATTCCGCGGCGCAGGACGCCACCGAGATGCTGAAGCGCTCAGCAGAAATGGATCGCAGGGATGCGCCCCAGCCCTCGGCGTAGGCTCTCGGGCTCTCGCGGGCAGCGGGCCGCACCAAGGTGCGCAGTCCCTTTTTGGAGGTGGGAGGCACTTTGACTCTAGCTCCCCCCAAGATGGTGGGCGGCACCCAGGTGCTCTGGACCTCACCGGAGGGGGGCGGCATAGAGATGCTCAGGCCCTCCGCGGAGGGGGGCGACACGGAGATGTCGGAATCCTCCGAAGCCGAGAGCAGCTCGGAGATGCTCGGGCCCTCAGCAGAGGTGGACGGCAGGTTGATGGCCAGTCCATCAGAGGCAGTGGGCGGCACCGAAGTGCTTGGGGCCTCACAAGCGGGGGAGGGCATGTTGATGCCCGGTCCCTCCGAGATGGTGGGCGACACGGAGGTGCTCGGGCCCTCGCCAGAGGGAAGCGGCGCGGAAATGCCCGATTCCTCGGAGAAGGTGGGCGGCACCGAGGTTCCCAGGCCCTCAGCCAGGGTGGGCTGCACACTAGGGCCCTCATCGGAGTGGGGCTGCTTGGAGATGTTCAGCCCTTCAGAGACATCGAGATGCTCGGAGGCCTTTGAGCCCTTAGGAGCAGTGGGCGACACAGTGGTGCTCGGGCCCTCCGCAGCGGTGATTGGCATAGCGGTGTTCAGCCCCGCAGAGACTGCAAGAGGCCGGGAGGTGCCAGGGCCCTCCTTCCCGGAGGTGGGCAGCTCCGAGGTGCTCGGGCCCTCAGAGATGATGAGCTGCCCGGAGGCGCTTGAGCCCTCTGAGGCGGTGGGTCGCACAGAGGTGCTTGGGCCCTCCCGGGGGATGGGTAGCCCGGAGGTGCCTGGGCCCTTAGAGGCGCAGTGGCCCTGAAGGATCTGAGGATCGCTGGGATCCTGAGGGACGTCTGGGCCTGGCACGGCAGCAGGGAGACCTTTCCCGCTGCTGTTGCGCGCATTTGCCCTGCCACCGCGGCGGCGGCGCGAATTCTGGCTTACCAGCGACATGGTCCTGTCGACCTGCGTGTGGAAGCTGACACCGACAGGCCCGCGGTCTCGCAGAAGAGGACGCGAGGTGTGTAGGCGCCCCTGCACAGAACTGCCACTAGCAAGTAATGCTGCTGCTGTTGCCAGAACCAAAGTTCCAAGCAAGTCACAGGAGCCGAAATTAGAGGTGGTGGGAAAGAAGGAAGGTTCTAGCCAACGGAGAACGCTAGTCTCAGAATACTCGATTCTCACACCCCGCCTTCTGCCGCAGTCCGCGCAGGCGCAGTTGGGCTCTGCGGCAAGGCGACCCCGCCCCGCCCAGCCCCTCCCGTGGGTCTGCGAAAGTGGATCTGGTGA
Source organism: Microtus oregoni (assembly GCF_018167655.1). Taxonomy (NCBI): domain Eukaryota; kingdom Metazoa; phylum Chordata; class Mammalia; order Rodentia; family Cricetidae; genus Microtus; species Microtus oregoni. Next base: position 1,414,959 of record NW_024544748.1, on the reverse strand, counting down.
TTCTGCACCAAAACTGCGCAATGGCTGGAGGGAGGCTTTGGTAGGGTAAAACAAGGAGCTTGGAGCAGATGGGCAGAGAATAAAGATGGAGGTAACACTAGCCATTTCTCAGAGTCAGGGTATCTATTAGATGGTTTCTACTCAATTGTCAGGTACTTAATAGATTTTCAAAATTGGTAGTTAGCATCCTTAGGATTTGCATCTTCCTCAAAACCGTTTATGGGGAAAAATATGCGTGCTGCGTGGGAAGGTGAAGCTCTAATTCCTTCCCTTGTCTCCTCTGTCATTTTCTCTCTTGAAGCCTCTAAGAGCTCTTACATTGCTGCCAGCTATAAGAGCCTGTCCCTTCTCCAAAGAGCCAAAGGGCTGGGATTTAGCTCTAATTAAGAAACCTGTAGCTATCTAGACAATTTCACTGTGCAAAGTCCCAACCCTTACAGTACAGAAAATATAATATTTTTATGGGGTCCTGCCATTGTCCTATTGCAGTTACATCCAAAATTAAGTGGTCCTAGGGTAGTTAGCACCACGGGGGCTATTAGGATACCTCATTGTCAGCTTTGGAAAACTGCAATTAGCATGATTTATGCAGTCTTTGGGGAAGCTTTCTATTAGTTACCAAAAGGCAACTGGTATTTTGAGTCACAGTCAATTGCAGGAAACATTGCCCAGATTGCAAGGAGAAGGAATTAATGGATGGAGGAAATAGTGTGGTTTCCTCATAGACTTACATGGTAACCTATGCAGACAGTATTCTATATGTTCCTGTGAAGATAATTTTGTGTCATTTAGTGCAATACCAACTGGTTTTATTGAATCGTATGATGTCATACTCTGGCAAGATTTTATGCTAACCACCTTGCATCCAGTACATAGATCCATAACATTGGTTATGAGCCTGTAGCACACCATTACCCAAATATTTGTGTCTGATTAGCTTCTGAATCAAGTGGTAAATGTCCTTGGCTTGGAGGACAGGCTCATCTTCGATAAGTGAGGCTTGTCGGCGGTGGGGGGGGGGGGTAGGGCATTCCAGAAGAGATGCTGTAATCTGTAGTAAAATGAGGCTGGCCAGAAGCAAGCCCAAAATGCAGTTAAATATACTATCTTATATACTGCCACAGCTGAAGACACATGTAGATTTGAAAAGTTGAGTGTTTCTTCTTGTTTATATTAATGCGCACTAGAACTCATTTCCTGGTGATTGTCAAGCACATAGAAAAGGGTGCTTCTATGGACACCCAAAATACATCACCCGAATTCTTGGCAATTTAAATAAAGTTGCTAGTTTGATAGCCACACACAAAATTATATCGTGTCCTATCGAATCCTCAGAGGTGGCCACATTACTTCAAAAATAAATACTAACTGTATCATACATTTGCTCTATTTCTGTCCCTTCTTATCATGATGTGGCTATATTTCAGTAAAGAACCACCTGCTCTATCATATCCATTCACAAGGAAACTTTTCCAGAGAGTTTGTTTATGTAGTTTTCATAGCCATAAGGATTGCTCCTTGAGGGTGCAGTAGTATCAGAACACCAACAAATTTCTTTCCAGGTCAGCTTGAATGCTATTGTTCTCATTGCTGTATGTGAGATATCTAACTGAGAACCAGAAAACACAAATTGGCAAAGTTCGACCATATACGAAAGTAAAATTATAACCCAAAGATTTTAGCAACCTTCTCAGAAAAATTGACACTTTTTTTCTACAATAAATAGCCCTGGAAACCTAACTCCTTCAAATCAGACCTTGGATGGTGTCATTTTACTAACATTAGTAACAATCTAGGAAGCTAAAGTATAACTTCTGTAATAACCAGCCACAAATGGCCAGGACTTGATTAATAATTAACAACTTCCATAATTTTTGGCTATGCTTCTAACTTAGGTCCAACAAGAGACAGTCAAATACACAACTCTGAGAAATCACATAGGATGCCCCATTTCTTGTTAGCTGGTCTGCAGCTTCCCCCAATTTAATGGCTGCCAACCTGTACATACCAGAAGCTTGACCTTTCCCACTATAAAATTTTCTCACTCCTCTACCTGCCATTCTCTGCTAAAACAAAAGTGACAGTGGTTGTCTCTTTGCTTCAGTAAACCCTGAATAAAAACTCTCTGCACATTGGGTGATCTTTACTATTTCCACTGTATGTTATTTTAGGATCTCTCAACAACAATGGAGCTGGGATGTGGCTCAGTACTAGAACACTTGCCTAGGATATGTGAGTTTGATCCCCAGCACTACAAAAAAATAACATTGATCAGAAATGCCCTTCAAGTATCTGTCAATGTTTTATTGCTACTGGGTTTAGTGGGATCAGCAAATTTTCTAATAGCTATAAGGAATTAGTTGACCATTTGGATAGGAAATCTAATAGCAGAGAGACATTAGAGTTTTCCATAGGGTCTAATATACTTTTTGTAAGAGCCATCTTTGAGGTAACACTTAAGAACTTTGGTTATTAAATATGACAGCCAGTTTTTCAATTGTTGCATATGAAGACACAAGAAGCTTACAGAACACCAACAGACTGGATCAAAAAAAAGTACCCTCACACTACATAATAATGAAACACTAAACATACAGAATAAAGAAAGAATATTAAGAGCTGCTAAGGAAAAAGACCAAGTATCATATAAAGTGAGACCTATCAGACTTCTCAATGGAAACAATGAAAACCAGAAGGTCCTGGTCAAGCGTTCTGCAGACATTAAGAGATCACGGATGCCAGCCCAGACTACTTAACCCAGAAAAACTTTCAATCACCCTGGATGGACAAAACAAGATATTCAGAACCATATTGAACAAATATTTAGACATAAACCCAACCCTACACAAAGGAAAACTCCAACCCAAGGAAGTTATCTGCATCCACAGAAACACGGCCTTACAGACCAGACTATGGTAACACACACCTTTAATCTCAGTAGCCATAATGACACACACCTTTAGTTCAGGTAGTCTTACTAGTTGCCATAGAAACTGGGAGATGCATGCCTTTAATGACGATAGTGCATGCTTTTAATCCCAGCCCTAGAGAGGATTATAAATCCAAATGGATCAAAGCACTCAACATAAAATCAACCACACTAAAGCTCATAAAAGAGAAAGTGGGAAGTACAGTTGAATGCATTGGCACAGGAGACCACTTCCTAACACCAGTATCACAGGGACTGAGAGCAACAATAAATAAATGGGACTCCTGAAACTGAGAAACTTCTGTAAAGCAAAGGACACAGTCAATGAGACAAAAGGCAGCCTACTGAATGGGAAAAGATTTTCACCAACCCCACATCAAACATATGGCTAATCTCCAAAATATACAAAAAACTCAAGAAATTGGTCATCAAAAGAACAAATAATCCAATAAAAAGGGGGTAGAGACCTAAACAGAGAACTCTCATCAGAGGTATCTAAAATGGCTGAAACACACGCAAGAAAATGCTCAACATCCTTAGCCATCAGAGAAATGCAAGTCAAAAAAAACTCTGAGATTCCTTCTTACACCTGTAAGAATGGCCAAGATCAAAAACACTGATGAGTACTTACGCTGGAGAGGTTGTGGGGTAAAGGGAACACTCCTCCATTGCTGGTGGGAATGTAAACTGGTACAGCCCCTTTGAATATCAGTATGGCAATTTCTTAGAAACTAAGGAAACAACCTACCTCAAGACTCAGCAGTACAACTTTTGGGCATGTACCCAAAGGATGCTCAATCATACCACAAGGACACGTGCTCAACTTTGTTCATAGCAGCATTGTTTGTCATAGCCAGAACCTGCAAACAACCTAAATGCCCCTTGACCAAAGAATGGATAAGGAAAATGTGGTACATTTACACAATGGAGTACTACATAGCAGAGAAAAATAATGACATCTTGAAATTTGCAAATGGATGGATCTAGAAAACATTATTTTGAGTGAGGTAACCCAGACACAGAAAGACAATTATCACATGTACTCACTCATAAGTGGCTTTTAAACATAAAGCAAAGGAAACCAGCCCACAATTCACAATCCCAGAAAACCAAGAGAACAATGAGGACCCTAAGAGAGACATACATGGATCCAATCTACATGGGAAGTAGAAAAAGACAAGATGTCCTGAGTAAATTGGGAGCGTGGGGACCATGGTAGAGGGTAGAAGGGGAGGGGAGTGGAGAAAAATATACAGCTCAAAAAAAAAAAAAACCCAATTTAACAAAAAAGCACAGCTGTCTGCAAAAGTTATACAAATAACAATGACAAAGATAATATGTAAAGATGCTGGTCTACATACATTTGCATATTGTAATAACTTTGAGAAGCAATATAAAATGGATGGAAGTCTTTTGGGCTAATACAAAAATAACGTTCTTTTTTTAAAAACTAAATTTGTTTATGTATTTTACATCCCAGCTACAGTTTCCCCTCCCTCTTCTTCTCCCAGGCCCTCCCCCACTCCCCTCTGTGCTCACCCCCACAATCCCCTTCTCCATTGCTGCTCAGGAAAGGGCAGGTCTCCCACAAGAATCAACAATCTTACTGCAACTTATTAAGCAAAATATAGTGCAAACAGTACTTAACATGAACATTTTTCTATTATTTACTGTAAAACATTATATTTAGTGTTATAAAAACAGTGAAAAATTTCCTGAAGACTAGGTTCTGCCAATCATCCACATTGATATTTACAGTATTTTTTTGTTGTTGTTGTTGATGAAAGAAAAAAATCAGTAAGATGAGATTTGGTGACTTGAACCGAAATATCAGAATTTGAGTAGAAAAATGCTATTCTAGGGCATGAGGAAAAGGGATAATAGAGAATTATGCTGACAGTCAATTCAGAATTATATCATTTAGAGTATTGAAAAATTGAGATATACAGGTTGCTGATTCTTCATAAAGAACTTCTTTATTTCCTTTCTTTTTCTCTCTCTCCCTCCCTCTCTTTCTCTTCTCTCCCTCCATTTTCTGGATTTCTTCAATGTATCCAGATTTGGAAGAGGGACAGAAAAATCCAGTGAACCTTGCCAATCCAACTTCTAGGTCCTGAAATGAGATTAAAGTTTCAATTGAGAGCTAAAGACATGCATATCTAGGCAATCCAAGGTAAGATGTGGTTCTGTTTACCACTCTCCCATCATTGTCTCATTCTGTGAGGTGATTTGACAAAATTATTAGAACTGTGAAACTTCTTTCCAGGAGAAGTTTGTCCCTCTGGCTAAGACCTATTCTTTCTCCCAGCATGATATGCCCAGGGAAATGCATATTTCCTTGGCAGGAGGGATTTTTGAATAGTCTCATAGTCAGAATGAGAGACACAATTGTCTCTTTAGAACATCTTCATCTCTGCCAGACCCATTACAACTCACCTTTTGTTTTAACACTTCAATCTTGAGATACAATACCTACATGTATGAAACAAGTGTAAAAGCAAAGCATTAAGTTTAGAACACATTCAGTTAGCGCATGGGAACCATTTTTCATAACTTCCTAGCTTTTTGTTAAGTTAGGAAGGGTTGACACATAGCTCCTTAAGTCTCAGTATTTCAACTTCATAATTCTACATTGCTAAGATATTTGGTGAACTCTAATTTTAGAATATCTCAAATAATTTTTTTCTTTTCAATACAGGGTCCCTTTGTGTAACAGCCCCAGCTGTCCTGGAAATCATTCTGTAGACCAGGCTGGCCTTGAACTCAAAGAACCAACTGCCTCTACCTCTGCTGGAATCAAGGTGTATGTCATCTTTGATTTCTATTTGACAAGAAATTTCTAATTTCTAATTGACAAAAATGTAATTAGCTTTAACTTATTGCCTTCATACGCTTGAAATATATACACACAAGTGTGTTGGTATATGTACATGTGTCTTGTCAGTATCATAACTTTTTTCTTTTTATTGAAAAATAGATTATTTTCTCACACAATATATCCTGATTATAGTTTCCCCTTTCTCTACTCCTCCCAGTTCTTCCCCACCTGCCTTCCTATCTGGATCCACCCCCTTTCTGTCCCTCATTAGAAAAGAACAGGCTTCTAAGACATAAAAAAAAAACAAAATAAAATATAAAAAATGAAACAAGTGCTAGTTTGCCATGTCGAAGTTGAACAAGGCAAATGAACAGAAGACAAAGAGTCAAAGACAAACAGGATTCAGAGACACGCTAGTTTGCACTCTCAGGAATCAAATAGCTGAATTAAATCCTTATCTACTAATAATTAGCTTAAATGTAATTTAAATTATCAAACCAAAAGACATAGAGTAGTTGAATAGGGGAAAGCATAAGATTCAATTATATGTTACCTACAAATAATTCACTTTACTAGTAAGGACACACATACAGTGAAAGTGAAGACATAAAAAAGTTATTCTATGCAAATAGAAGGAAAAACAAAGTAGGAATAGCTAATATATCAAACAAAATTGATTTTAAGAAAACAAAAACATTTTAAGAGACAAGCTAATGATATTGTGGCCAAGTGTGTAATAATGTAAATGTATTTGTACCCAACTTTGAAGCAACTATTACGGAGAGCAATTACCGAATGTTCTGATGGAAAAAATAAAAGGAACATAATAGACACGTTTTCAACAATGCACACCGTTTTATTAAGTACAGCGCTCTTGGGTGGCCGAGCGCATGGCGGGGAGACAAGAAAGCGGGGAGCACATGCAAACCCGGAATCATGTGTTTCTCCTCTGGGAGCCCACTTAAATACCCTGTGGGAGTGGGCCTGACCCTCCCTGAGGGAGGGTTGAGGACCTGGCATGCTGGGATTTGGAGTCCAGACCAATATACTCTCAGGCCAGGGCGGCTGGGATGGATACCAAGGGCTGGAGACTATGGCCCAGACTTAACATTCCAGACTCTTTGGAAATAGGGGTGACAAGAAGTTGAAGTGATAATTAGGCTCTCTTTGGAAAAATGGCGTAGACTCAAGTCTGGCTACTTCCTGAGGGAACAGGGCGATGTGAGGAGGGGAGAGCTGGGTGTTGGTGGGTCCACCTTTAGCAGGAGGTGCGGCTGGAAAAGGCATCCTGTGTGCTGTCACCCTGGAGATACTAGGCATTTATTTTAGATGTCTAGGAGGAAGAAAATATTGATATCATTGGTCCTGTGAAATGGGGCTAGCCATGGGATGAGACACAAACCAGATTTTAGTTGGCAGGTGTTTTTGATCCAGGAGAGCTGGTACCAATGATGAAGTATCAGGAGCTGGTACAGGTGCTTTTGGCGTTGTCCTGGGAGCATTTTGTAGGTTGGTCTTCACTTAGGAAGCAGGAGTAACCTGTGTTAAGAAAAAAATAATAAGAGGGGAAGCTCTGCCAATGCAAAGAAGTCCAATTAGGTCAGATCAAACCAAATTAAAATGCCCATCGTTTTATTAAGTACAGCACTCTCACAGCACTCTCAACCAGCAGCACAAAAATGTATTCTTCTCAAGCACACACAGAACATTCTCCAAGATATAGTATTATATTGTTATGTGATACTATTCCTGGGGAGATATGAAGAAATGCCTACTTGCCTCAGATGGGGAAATGACAAGAGAAAAAGTGTCACTCAAGTCCATCTCATTAAGCTAATGAGTTTTTATTGGTGTTACATATAAGAGTATAGGTAAGGTGTTACTTATAGAAGCAGAAATAACTCAAAGACAGCTGCACCACCAAAGCCTCCCATAACATGGATGACAGCTCACAGAAGCTGGGAACCTAAGGCACACTACACAATCTGCAGGCAGCTCAACGGTACATTTCATGATTTAAAAAAAAAAAAAAACTTCCAGTGTTGCAGCTGTAAGACCTCAAAAATGTTGTTGCCTAAACAAAAACTACATAATGACAACACCAGTAAAGAGGTGTTTTTCCACATAAATGGAAAAAAATTCACAAGGCCCCACCCATAGATGAAGAGCTACTGGGTGGGAGGCAAATCTGGGGATGAGTGCCCTAGAAAAATATATGCGTGCATGCACACACACACACACGTAGCAATAACAAAGAAAAAGAGGTTATAAATTTGAGATGGAGTCGGGGAATAAAGGAGGAGTTTGAGGAGAAAGGTGATGTGGTAGTTTAATGGCCCCCAAGCTCATAGGGAGTGGCACTGTTAGGACATATGGACTTTTGTAGTAAATGTGACTTGTTGAAGGAAGTGTGTCACTGGGGGTGGGCTTCGAGGTCTCAGATGCTCAAGCTAAGTCCAGTGACTCTCTCTTCTGCTGCCTGCTGATTCAGATGTAGAACTCCCATCTCCTTCTTCAGCATCATGTCTGCCTGTGTTGCTGCCATGCTTCTCACCATGATGATAATGGACTAAACCTCTGTACTGTAAGCCAGTCCCAATTAGATGGTTTCCTTTACAAGAGTTGCTGTGGTCACAATGTCTCTTCACAGCAATAGAAACCCTAAATCAAATGGAAATTATATCAATACAATGCTCACATATAAAAATCTCAAAAAAAAAAGTTAAAATAAAAAAGGCTCTTAGCATGGTTAACTCATGCCTACAGTCCTAACACTCAGAAAGCTAAGGTGTGCAAATTGTCGTAAGCTTGAGACTAGCCTGGGCTATATAATGAGTTCTAGGCCAGCCTAGGCTACAGATTGTAACCCTGACTCAAAAATAAAAATAAAAGCAAAAGCAGCCAACAAAACACTCATAACAATTTGGGTTTATCAAGAATAAAGCTCAAAAAACAAAGCACCTCAACACAAGAATGTACAAGCTATGTATTATAATACCGTAAACTATCATCTTGTTAACAGTTAAAAAGTTGCAAAGCTTTCCCTATGAGGCAAGGAATAAAACAAGAATAGGTGAGTAAGCAAGGATGGGAGGGGAGCTGTAAGGATGCAAGAGAAGAGTTGAGAAGAGGAGAATATGTTCAGAGTACATTGTATCAAGTTCTCAAAGAATTAATAAAATATTGCTAAAAACTCAACTCAAAATGAATTAATGATTTAAATACATAATCTGAAATTATAAAACTTTTAGTGACATTGATGGCAAAATATAGATATTAATCTGTGCAATATTTTTATATTACCTGAAGAGCATAGGCAATAAAAGCAAAAATATACAAGAGAAATTGTATCAAATTTTGATGTTTTATTAGCATATATTAATTATACATAATGGGTTTCATTGTGACATTTTCATACATGCATGCATTATATTTTGGCCATATTCCTCCCTTGTCCCATTTCCATTCCTGCTAACCACCTTCCTCTTTCTAACAAAGGTCTCTTCTACCCTTGTGTCTGTTGTGTGTGTGTTACCCAATGAGTTTCATTAGGGAAAGTTCCTCTAGAGCAGTTTAGCATGGCTGTGGCTATCGCACTGAAGAAAATGTCCCTCCCCTCCCTTATCTGCCATTATCTACAGATATTTTCAGAGAGGAGTGAGGCTACAGGAACCTCCCCTTTCTACGTCAAGGTGTTGCCAGGCCCAATCCTGTGGAGATATTGTTCAGGTAATCACAGCTACTGTGAATTCAAGAGTGCGACAGTCATGTCATGCCCAGAAGCCAGAGTTCCACCCCGGCCTGCCCACTCTCCTACAGCTCTTACATTATTTCTATCCCTCCTACGATGTTCCCTGAACTATGGAGATATTGATGTCCTGCTTATGGCTGAGCATTCAATAGTCACTTACTCTTTGCATTTTCACCAGTTACCACTGAGCACTGTGAAAAAATTTCCCTGACCAAAGCTGACAGAAGCACCATTCTATGGGTGTAAACATAACTGTTTAGAAGGAAATTTTGACATGTACCTCATGCCCTTTTAACAAAACAACAACAGTAGCTATGATCTCCTTAGCTACAAACTTTTGGCCTGGTTAACAGTACCAGATGTAATTTACCCCCTATGTGTAGGCATCAAATTCTATCAGAAAGAGGTTAAGCAGTATCATATGGTGGTATATTCCATAACCCCAAAACTTATAATATGGAGGCAAGAGGATGAGAAGTTCAAGGTCACCCTTACTATATAGGGAGTTTGAGAATAGCCTGAACTACATGGTCTCTCTCTGCTTTTCTTTTTATTTCTCCTTGTGTGTGTTTCTGTCCCAAAACACTTCAAAAGATAGAAAGGAAATATCAATTTAAACATGGACAGCAGACTTAAACAGACATTTCTCAAAAGAAAATATGCTGCCAGCAAGCAGATACACAAAATGCTCAACATCGCCAATTGCTAAGAAAATACAAATTAAAAATAGAATTACGGGGATGGAGAAATGGGTCAGTGGTTAAGAGCACTTGCTATTCTTTCAGAGGACCTGAGTTCAATCCCCAGCACCCACATGGTGACTGACAACTGTCTTTAATTCCACTTCCAGGGGATCCAATGCCCTCTTTTATTCTCCAAGTACACTGCATGTATGTGGTGTGCAAACATATATAAGTAAAACACGCATACATATGAAACAAAATAAAATAAAATCACTAAAAAGTAAAAATAAGTACCATCAGATATGACCTCACACAAGTTAAAATGGTGGTCATCACAAAGATGGATGATAATGAACACTGGTGATGATGTAGAAAAAAAGAAAACCCACACCTTTTTGGTGGGAATGTAGATGAATACCAACACTATAGATAACCATATAAAAGAGTTGGACAGGTATATCAGTGAGTAAAGCACTTGTTTGGCATGTATGAGGACCTGAATTATGATCGCTAGCACCCATGTGAAAACCCAAGTATTATAGCATGTGCCTATAACAACAGTGCTGGTATGGGAACAGCGTGGAGAGGCAAATTCTAGGAGCTTGCTCATCAGCCAACCTTGTCAGGTTCAAAGAGACCATGTCTTCACAAAATGAAGCAGACAGCTGTGCTGTTTAGTTTTTATTGTCAACTTAACAAAAATTAGAGTTACCTAGGAAGAGGGAACCTAAGCTGAAGCATTGTCTGGATCAGAGTGGCCTGTCTGTGGGGCATTATCTGTATTGCTAACTCATGTAGGAGGACCCAGTCCACTGTGAGCATTATGTCCCTAAGCAAGCAAGCATCCCTCCATTGCTCCTGCCTTAAGTCTCTGCCCTAATTTTCCTCAATGATGGACTGTGACCTAGAAATAAACCCTTTCCTCTCCTATGTTGCTTTTGGTCAGGGTGTTTTATTACAACAACAGAGAAGAAACTAGAAGAAGAAGAAGAATACACCAACCATCAACCTCTGGCTTCTAAACATGCATGTGCTGACAAGCACAACTGTACTCACATATTTGGATGTTTTCACATATTTGTATGGAAAGATATACAAATACATACATGAAATAAGAAATTTAGTATGTCAAGGAGATATCCGTGCTCTGATATAATTGCAGCATTACTCATAACAGTCAAAATACAGAATCATCCGCTTGTATTCACTAGATGGATAACGTGTGTGTGTGTGTGTGTGTGTGTGTGCATACACATGCATGCCAAATGCACACATGCATGTCTGTGTCACAACCATCAAAAATAAAAATTGAAATAAAATTTTGTCATTGATGTATCTGTAGTCTGAAAGCTATTCTGCTAAGTAAAATGAATCAGGCACAAAAATACAAAAGTTTCATGTGTTCAGTCATATGTAGTAATTTGAAAATTAAGTTCATAGGGGCTGAGTATAGAATGCTAACTACCAGAAGTTTAGGGGTGGGGTTGATATGAGTGGGAGCAAGAAGTTTGGGATCAAAGGATAATACAAAGTTACTCACAGGAAGAAAAAATTCTGAGACTATTTGCAAAGCAGAATGACTGTAGAAATAATCATATTGTGTCTATTTACAAGTAATACTAAATTTTAAATATCTGACTATAAAAATATTAACAATGAAGTGACATGTTAATTATCTTGATTTAAATATTCCATATTTTATACATGTATCAAAACATGACATAATACTCCATAAATGTATGCAATTACCATTTGTCAATTAAAATAATATTGCTTTGTTTTCAGTAAAATAATATTGTTTTGTAAAACGAAAATTTAATCTGGACATGGAAGCACATGCCTTTAATCTCAGCATTTAGGAAGCATAAGCAGGCAAATCTCTAGGTTCAAGACCAGTCAGGTTCCAAACTTCCTGCTCCTGCTCATATTAACCCAGGATTTATCCCAACTGTTTGTTTTAGCTTTTGGAACCCATTCTTTTTGCATGGATACCTTGCTCAATCTAGATATAGTAGGGAGGGCCTTGGACCTTCCCCAAAGCAATATGCCTTACCCTCTTTGGGGAATGGATGGGGGTAGGGTGAGGAGGTAGGTGAAGGGGATGAGAGGAAGAGGAGGGAGTGGGAATTTGGATTGGTTTGTATAATGAAAAAAGATAGCTTGTTTTCTTTTTTAAAAAGAATAAAAGAAATATTTTTTTTAAAAAAAAAAACGCTTAAAAAAGAATGTCTGTCTGCCAGGGAGACATCCTTCAGCGACCACTAATTCCTTCAGTACTGAAGTAAGGGTCCACTAGAAGAATTAGAGGCACACATGGAGTTAAGACTGTCTCTGGAGCAGACACCTGCTATTGCACTCTAACCCACACAAGCGCTGTAATTTGCTTACTGACTTAAGAGGTGTCATCTAATTCAGACCCTCCCTCAGAGTCCTCTGTAACCTCCCTTTTCATCTCCAGGCTCACAAGTAAGCAGAGTCCTGGCTGTGAATGGGTTGTTTGCCTTAAGCGTGGGATAGTGTCATTTGTTTGCAGTAACTGATTAGAACCAAACATGGTACTGTTTATTAGAACTAACAGGCAGCATTTGACTCTGGGTTCACTTTTTGTAAGTTTTTATTAAATCCAGAGCAGACACAATCTGACTTGTTTTCATGTTAGCCATCAATACTAGTATAGAAGATTTACATTTGTCAGGAGAAATTATGCCTCAGGAGAAACAACCAGGTGGACTGAATTCAGCCTCTGGACTGTCCACATGATCATGCTGAACAATCAATCAATCCCACCTGAGCTGATTGAGGAAGATTTGACTTTGGCTAGCAAATTATATTGACGCTTTGACAGTCTGTTAAGAGGCCTTATATGAAGTAGCAGCCCTCTAGACTCTAACATCACAGCAGCTGAAACAGCAGAACGAGAATGTTGAAGGTGGCTAACAGGGATTAGGAAATCAGGGGGACCAAAGAAAAGATGGACAATGTTGATGCAAAACTGCAGTTAGATAAAAGGAATAAACTCAAGAGATCGATTATGCAACATGGTTACTATTGTTAATAACACTGTATCACAATCTTGAAACATATTAGAGGCAGAGATGGGGAAGGAAGGGGAGAAAGAGAGAGCCAGAGGGAGGGAACCAGAGAGTCAGAGAGGGAGGGAGAGAAAGGGAGAGATCTTGCTGTGAAAATCAATTGTTCCTTTATAGCCCTGGTTATTGAAACTTGCTCCTACTAGATGCATTCCATACAGCTGGGCAGCCACTTTTTTGCTTGATTCAATATTTAAGTACTTACGAAAAAGACTGAGTTTGGGGGAAAGGCTATGTCTTCCTAGATTCAAATTCTTGGCAAGTTCTAGGACTGGTGGCATTAACAAACGGTGCCTGTTTTGAGACAGCATTTCTCTGTGTAGTCCTGGCTGTCCTAGAACTTGGTCTGTAGAACAGGCTGGCCTCAAACTCCGAGATCCTCCTGCTTCTGATGATATTTAAAAAGAAATATTTTTAAATAGCTGGACACATACACACATAAGGAGAGAGAGAGAGAGAACCTGGAACGCAAATGCATCTAATCACAGGCAAACTGACTCGGTACAGCAGTACCTACTACAGTTAAATTTAGGAAACTGGCCTCAGCTTTACTGTCATGTATTTGCCATAACATCCACAGGGATGAGAATGTCCTCTCATCTCAGAGTGCCCCAAATAATTATCCCAAGTGCAGGGAGACCCTCTCACCATAGTTCATTATGGGGTCAGCAGGCAAGCCACTCTTGGTTGAGAGGCAGGTATTCTACCTTTATCCTATTCAGGCCCACTGCCTACCTGTCATGAAACCAAGGCCGGCTGATTGATCCCCCATCTTTAGACAGGTAGAAATCCACAAACCAATTCCAATTGTATGAGATTTTGCAAACTGTGGTGCTACTACTTGGCCAGGTTCACGAGGCACAAGGGGAGACCGGAGAACAAAACAGCACAGAACATGTATATCTAAGTGATGCATATATATCCCAAAATGTGATTGCCAGTCACTCATGGCCTTCCAGAATTGTTTTTGCCAGATGAACCCAGCGGTCTGCTTTTTTCTTTACTACTTGCTAGTTTCAATAATGTAGTTATGTTTAAGGGAGGGAGAAGATAACCACGAGGTGGCAGTAGCACACAATGAACTTCATGTTAGCAACAGGGACAGGTCTTCATGCTGAGAGTGGGGAAATGAGCGGGCTCGGAGGTGGGGGCTGTCTGAGAGTGAAACCTTCCAGGGCCTATAAGTGAAGGATAAAGGAAGGGAACCAACCCAAAAGAAAGAGGGCAAGGACTTCACAGGGAGAAGAGAATCAGAGTAAGATGCAAGATCAGACTTAAATGTCTAGATGATGCTAAGAAGCACGAGGGGATCTCTGGATCAGAGCTCTGGAGGCCAGTAGCAGTTTGGGCTCTTCTAGCTCAGGAATGATCTTACTTAGGGTAAGCAAATGTTTGGTATAGTTTCATAGTGGATGTAGAATGCCTAGTCCCTGAATAACTAAAAATCTCAGCATGCTACACTTGTAATTGAATATATAAATATCTGAGTGTGTCATCATCAGGCTTTTAAAACCTCGCCCTACAACCAACAGATTTTTGAGCTAATGAATTCTAACCTCTTCTGAATAAGTAAATAACATACAACCAATACACAAATGCCATGTCCTTAACTCGATTATATAACAAACTGAATAGCACTAAAAGGTGGAAAGGGAAATGGAGATAAAATGTTCTAAGGTATTTACATTATCTGGGGAAAAATGAAAGTAACAATTTTAACTAATAAGTCAATAATATACAATAATAAGCATAAAGATGAGACTATATTTCATTTATATGTATAATATAATATAATGTTAATGTTTCAAAACCTAGAGGCCTAAAACAAGTATTTTATAGTTATAAATTCTCTCAAAGCACATTATTAACTTTGTTATGGGTTGAGTGAAAGTTTGATTGTGACGATAAGCTTCAAACAGAATGTTTGAAGGATGTTCAGGAAAAGTATCCCCACAGGGCCAGGGATATAGCTCAATGATAAAACATTTACCTAAGTGTATATGAGATCCTAGGTACCTGCTTACATTTTGCTTACATACTATTTGCTCAACTTGTTCAGAATTAACTAATTTCTAAGAAAAACATTCTAATCAATCTTACTGTGCTTTTAACACTCCGATGTAGCATGTTCCCTATTTTTCCTTTGTGATCCATTCATACACCTGATTCAGAACAATGCCTACATGTATAGCATGTGTGACTAGCCCCAAGACCATTCTATTGAAAACAACCCCCCCCATACAAACACACTAAGACAACGCTGAAATAATCAGATAAAACCATAGATTGAGAACAACTATTTGTGGTTTTGTGTGCTATTCTGAGTAAACAGGACATAAAACGAATTTTCTCCCTTGTGAAACTCCTATAAAAGGCTAAGACAAAAGTTTCCAGTTCTTTTTAATACCATATTTGCTGTGCTGCTCCTACATAGAGACGTCAGCCTTTGTTCAAGAGTTCAGATCAGTGGATAGATCAGAGCTTTTGTCAACATATCCTGCCTATTTGGTTAAACTATACTAAGAGTCAGTGGTTTTGCTTTTACACTGTGGTAGAGTCTCCCCCCTCTTCATTTTTCATTTTTAAATTGTGAAGCAGTCTTGCTAAGTTAATCAGGCTGATCTTGAACTTACGTTGTTGCCCAGGCAGGCCTCTTGTATTAGCCTCCTGGGCTGCTGAGATTATTGCCGGTGCCTGCTCCAACTCTTGAAGAATGGAGACACATTTGCATACATAGAGGGAAGGAACTGGTAAAGGCCATCACTAGAAGCTGAAGTAAAAGCTGGTACCCTAATAATTAAAAAGAAAATTTTGAAAAGGAGAATACAAGAGACAGAATGTGAGGCAAACAGAAAACAGGAGTAAGTTGATATATGTGTACCAGGTACTCTAATGATTATATTAAATGCGATTATTCTAGAGACTATAAGAAATAAGACAAAGATCAACAGCATGAAATTAGAAAAGTAAAACTGTCACCTACAAGAAATATCATCTTAAATATGAGGTTATAAAAACATTAAAGGTAAAATGATAGAAAAATATGTTATAAAAGCACTAACAAAATTAAGTTTTGTGGTAATAATAACAAGGAACATGAGATTATTTAAATAAACATATAAGAGATAAACAGAAACATTATTTTATCATGAAACTGTCACTACATTATAAAGACATAACAATTCTAAATCTGTATAGTAAGTTATATAATAAGCAAAATTTGACACAATACAGGGTAGCAGAATAGCATCCTTTGAAATACAACCACATCCTAATTACCAGGACCTACATATTATGTTTAATGGAAAAGAAAGAAATTAATGTAGTGGATGAAATTAAGGTTACTAATTACCTGGTCTTAAAACATAACATTTATTTCAGGGAACCCAAGATAATCATAGTAGCTCTCAAAAGAAGAGAAAGGCATAATGATCCAGAAACCTCTAGAAAGTTGACTTTGATTCTTTGTGTGAGTTCCACTTTCAATTTTCTGAGGCAACCCCTCTCCCCATGGTGATTTCCAAAGTCAGTTGTTTACGTTCCCTCTAGCAGTATATAAGGCTTTCTCTTGCATCCTCACCAACCTTAAGATAACTGGGTTAAACAAAGGAAGTTATATGTGTGTATGTGTATGCCTAGAAAAAAAACCTAAATGCATTGAAATTAAAAATATATTAATTGTTGCTCAGAATGGGGTTGAGAGAGAATTGGGGAATGATTGATCCTAATAAGTACAGGATTT
Organism: Microtus oregoni; assembly: GCF_018167655.1. NCBI lineage: Eukaryota > Metazoa > Chordata > Mammalia > Rodentia > Cricetidae > Microtus > Microtus oregoni. The sequence continues at coordinate 1,397,947 of NW_024544748.1, read as the reverse complement.
ATTTGCGCTGTAATAAAATGAGATTTGGAATTTTTCCAACACTCTATTGAAAATTATATGAGTAGATATTCCAGTTAATGAAAGAGAAGAGATTAGAGGATAGAAACAACTGTACTATTACTTGAGAATAAATGATTAGAGGAAGCCATAAACTCACAGAAGGCAAGGTAAAAAGACTTCCTGGGCAGAATACTAGAGCGGAGAAAACAAGAGAGCGAATACCAAATACACGGGGACTGAGACAGAGTCCTACTCTGTGGCCCAGGCTGGCCTGGAATTCATGGCATACCAACTGCATAAACCTCCCAAATTTTAGGATTCCAGGTACGAATGCCACACATTTGCAGGTTTCAATTATTCAGCTTAGTTCTGATTAGTGCATGCATGCGCAGATTCTTTTGGGGGAAAAGTCCCCCAAATCAATACATGCCAGGAAAAGACCAACCATCCAGAGTAGGAGATTTTGTTGGAAACTGTGTTAAGAAATTTAGAGAGGCTTTTCCCCCCTCAGTAGCAGCGAAAAAATAATCTCTAGTAATTGTTACTTTACCTTCATCTCATGAAGCTTAAAAGTTAAACCCAAAGAGATCAAACTGTTTTTAAACAAGTTAACTTAATATGAAAGCAAACCTCAATATTATTTATAAGAATAAAATTTTCAAATACCATGTAAGTCCCTAGATGAAAATGAGTACTTGCCCAAGTAGAAAGCAAATGTCAAAGCAGCATTATCAACTGTCTGAACTTGAGTACGCTCACATTTATCTCCTAAGTAAAGGTCGGTGGGCACACAGGCACAGTGTTTAGACACCACCTCTGTCCAAACACTTAGTGAACAGTAAGTTCTGTTGACACAGAGGCAACTCCAAGGACACTAGACTAGAAATTTGAAAGCAACTCAAAGACAATGACATAAACAATTACAAAAGAAAAGAAAACACGCAACAACAAAAAAAATGTGCAACGGGAAAAGTGGCCAGATACTGCCAGAGAGAGGAAGAGATTGCAATATGCATTATTAGGTACTTCAAAGCCAAGTGGGTAGTGTGGTGCAGAGCAAGGAAACCAGCTTCTGGGTGAAGAAGCAGTAATCCATATTCAAGTCATATATATTATTCAAAAGCAGGAGTGATTGAATTTAAAAGCATGGCAAATAGCCAGGCATGGTGGTGCACGCCTTTAATCCCAGCTCTTTGGAGGCAGAGGCAGGCGGATCACTGAGTTGGAAGCTTCAGAGAAACCCTTCTTGAAAAAAACAAGCAAAGAAGCACACAAGAATGGCAATTAAAAGCAGGAGGTCCTAATCTGTGCAGGAGGCACTGTCTGGATCCAAAGTAAAAAGTAATCTAGATTACCATTCTAAAATTTGAAATATGTGCCCATATACAGATACTCTAACCAAAACAGATGAACCCAAGGGGTGTAAACACAACGATTAGTTATCGAAGTACCACTACATTGATATTTTATATTTAACCTATATTTTTTTATCTTATTATTTTTATTTTCTTGGTTGTATATTTCTGTTTAGTCAAGCCTGTTAGCATAAGCCTATTAAGTCCAGCTGCTTGGAAATTCAAGGCCTGACTGGGCTATGTGTGTGCTCAAGGCAAGCCTTAGCAACCTAGTGAGACCCTGTCTCATAGCGAGAAGTAAAAGGAAGGCTGGGAATTTAGCCCAGTGGTGGAGTACTTCAGTAGTGACATCAGCAGAATTAGAATCCCAACTTGGGGTTCTTTTCCCCCCTAAGCTTGAAAACAAGTTTTATTGAAGAAAAGATTTAACCATTAAACCTGCAGGCACATTCCTTTCATAATGGCAATTCCTACTAGCCTCACAGATACCATAAACTCCACACCAAAGAGACAGCTTTGAAAGGTACCGCCACCGTTTTCAGCCAGTCCCACAAACAAGCTTGCCTCCCCAGAAACCAGGAGGAGAAAAACACATTTATATAAGTTTTCTGTTTTGGCAAGAGTATTCACTTCTTAGGACATCCAGGAAGGTAACAGTTCCCGACCAGCAAGCATGGGGCCCGGCACCAGTTTTGCAGGGCGTCTGTGCGATGCTCAGAGTCAGTAGTTGTTGTTTTTATCACAGGCACGAAAAAGAGAAGTGACTGGAAGTGGGAAGGGCATACTGAAGGGCAGGGTATCTGCCGCAGTCCTACCCAGCCGCTTTTGCCTTGATGGAAGTCCGACTTGGGGTATCATTAATAAAGCAGAATTTTATTAGGGAACAATTGTATTAGAGTTTAATAGAAAAGACCCTAGGCCACACAAGCTGCAAATCTCAACAGCTACCCACAGGAGTAGAATGGAGGAGAAGCAGAGCTGCTACTGTAAATTATTTGTCAGAGAAAACTCCGATAAATTGCTATATTTGAAGAAAAATACCAATAAATATTGTTTTTTAACCCAACAACTTAAAGGACTTGGCCGCAAAACCTTGTTTTGGCTACTTAATCTTCACTTGATTTTAGCCAAAAGGCCTAGAGCAACTGAACATCAAATCTTAAACAGCTAGCAGAGACAAATACAACCCTGATTGGCTACCACCTCAGAAAAAAATATGTTAGCAGTCTCAAAGATCTTTACTAAAGTCATGTTAAATAAAAGAGATTTCGGTTAATTTATCAGTTTTAATTTATATGATTACTCACTACAAACCAATTTGGTACCATGGACATAATATGCAAACATATATTAACTTGTAGAGATACTAGACAAAAATAGACAAAAGCCTCAAAGATTATAAAGATTTCATTTATTTCATTTCCATCTGCCAGTTTGGAGATTTTCCCCCTGAAAAGTTGGACTGTTCCTTCATCTGTACTTTTAAGCAAACTCTAATTCTAAATCTTTACTCCCAATGATATGACAATTAGTAGAAGGTAAAAATATTTACACATTGAAGATAAACTTACTATAAACATTATTGAGAGGCTGTCCTATTTTTTCTACTATGACCAAGGCAATTTGCAAAAGAAAGCATTTAATTGGGCTTATACTTCAGAGCGTTAGCGTCTGTGATGGTAGAGCAAAGGCATGGCGACAGATTCAGCTGAAAGCTCCCAATCTTGATCAGCAGGTAGGAGGCAGTAAGAGCTACTGGCAAAGGCATTAGTCAGCCTCCAAGACTGACCCAGCGTCACACCTCTTCCAGCTAGGCCACACTTCCTATCTGTCCCAAACAGTTCTACACACTAGGGACCAAGTATTCAAATATGCGAGCTTTTGTGGGCTAGTCTCATTTAAACCACCACTGAGGGGTTTATATAGAAGAAAAAAGTCAAAAGGTGAAGTTTATTGCATATTCTTAAGTAATATTGTTTCTTATTTTAAGAACTAATAGGACCGGGCAAATCTTTGAAACTGCTAACACATTTGTCATTTAACATAGTTTTATATAAAAGATTACTGCAGAAAGGACTCAGTAAAGTGCCTACTACGCAAGCATGAGAACCTGAGCTCTCATCCCTAGCATTTACATAAAAGTAAGGTCCAATAGTGTGTGTCTGCAAGCCCAGGACTCGAGTTGGGGGCAGGCAGATATGGGTAGATTACTGAAGTTCACTGACCAAATCAAGGACCTTTAGGTTCAGTGAGAGACTGTTTCTATAAATATTACACAGAGCAGTCAACTTCAGGCCTCCATACACACATGCACATATACACACGATACATGCACACACACACAAGACACGCACATACAGGGGAGGAAGCAAGAGGGAGAGGGAGATAAACACACACACACACACACACACACACACACACACACACACACACACACATATGTTATTGAGCTATAATTCTAGCAGCCAGAGCCATCAATCTGAGGTGAGGGACTTCTTTTTATTTTCCTGTTCTCTTAATTTTCCATGTCTTTTTGTCCTGTATGCCGAATTTTTGTTGTTGTTTATTTTGTTTTGTTTTTCAGTACTGGGGATTGAACCCAGGGCTTCACTTATACTCTGCAAATTCTCTAGTAACACTGAGCTCTATTCCTACCAGGACATTTTAAATTAAATGTATTTACTAATTGGTACATAAAAATGATCCCAAGCTAATGGAATAACATATGATATTTCATTAAATGTGAATATTCTGAAATGCCTAAATCATAGGAAACATATGTATCTCCTCAAACAATTACCATTTCTTTAGGTTAAAACATTAAAAATCATTCTAGCTTTTTAAATTTTTAAAAATTTTTGTTACTTTAAAAATAATACCAATCAAAATTCCCACTTCCTCCCCTCCTCCCACTTCCCTCCCACTCCCCCCCCCCCTACACCCTCCTCCTTGCCAGTCCCTCCAGTCCTAAGACAGGGCAAGACACCCTGCCCTGTGGGAAGTCCAAGGCCCTCCCCCCTCCATCCAGGCTTAGGAAGGTGTGCATCCCAAGAGAATAGGATCCCCAAAAGCCAGTACATTTGTTCTAGCTTTTAAAAAAGCACAGCACACTATTGTTATCTACAGTTACTCTACTAAAAAGTAGGATGGCACTAATTTTTAGTCATATAATAGAAACTTTGTAGGCATTGATCAATATGCCTGCACCCTCCCTCCCTCCTACTCTCCCTAAACTCTGGCATTACCAGTCCACTCTCAATTTCAATGAGTTCTTTTATAGATTCCATGTCAGTAACAACATGTGACATTGGTCTTTCTGTACTTGATTTGTTTCACTTAACATGATAACCTATAGTTCCATCCACACTGTCACAAGTGGCAATACCTCAGTCTTTCTGTGGCTTAATAGTACTCCTTTGTGTATTGTGTATACGTACTGCCACAAGTTCAAGGACATTCTGGTCTACAAAGTGAATTCCATTCAGTCAGGGGCTAAGTAGCAAGACCTTCCCTTAAAACAAACGAATCAAGAAAGAAAAAAAAAACAGTAAAGCAAATATGACAGTTATTCAACAATCAGTTGTTACAATGATAAATGAAGTTCAGGTCCATATTAAAAATTTTGCTCTAACTGAAGATTACCTCTTTGTCATAATTAGCCAGTTCAGGCTGCTCTGAGATTTTGAAGCTCTTTTAGATAGGTTGAGTGGGGGAAAGGTACTCATGGAGAGTTTGTGGTTTGGGAATGCCATCATTATGTATTTCTAAAGTTTTGCATGCAAGTAACTAATGCAGTAATTTGAAAGAGGGAAGAATATGATTGGACTTCAAGTTGTGTATGTATATGTGTGTATGCAAAAAACTTTTATGGGAGATTTCTCTCAACTGAGATTTAGGTTCATGGCATTAAATAACTGGCATATTACAAATACAATCAACATTTTCTCCAGGGGCCCTTTCTCTCTTACATATATGGATTTGCCACTGTGGTTTCTTTCTTTCTTTCTTTCTTTCTTTCTTTCTTTCTTTCTTTCTTTCTTTCTTTCTTTCTTTCTTTCTTTCTTTCTTTCTTTCTTCTCTCTCTCTCTCTCTCTCTCTCTCTCTCTCTCTCTCTCTTTCTTTCTTTCTTTCTTTCTTTCTTTCTTTCTTTCTTTCTTTCTTTTTTTGGTTTTTTGAGACAGGGTTTCTCTGTAGCTTTGGTGCCTGTCCCGGAACTAGCTCTTGTAGACCAGGCTGGCCTCGAACTCACAGATATCCGCCTGCCTCTGCCTCCCGAGTGCTGGGATTAAAGGCGTGCGCCACCACCACCCGGCTCCACTGTGGTTTCTTATATATAATAATAATTGTGAGCAAGTTAAGTAGTACAGAAAATTGAGACTGTATTAATTTCTATGACTGACACGTATGTTGAGAGCAGTACTATGATAATCTTGTATTTCCAGCTACTCTTTGATTAGAAATACAAGTCATGGTGTTGAACATATAACACGAGAGAACTGCCAACAGAGATGATGCCATGAATTTACCCTCCTTTCTGAAACAACTAAAAATTACTGAAAAAGCAGCCATTGTCAATAATTAGGTTTCAGGTCATCAAAGACCTTGCTAGTGAAGGAGGAATATCAATACTGGCTTCCTACCTGAAAATGGGACTCAAGATTCCTGTAGATTTAAGGCAATGAAAGACAAATCTCAGTTTAGCAGCCTTCCTCCTTAACAGCAAGGCAGCCTACAGGACAGAAGAAAAAAAGGTTCAACTAGACTGAACACTGAACAAAAGAAAGATTCAGAGACAGACAAACAGAGATCCAGAGACCCATATCTTCTTGTTTCTCCAGAAAAAAAAGGATCAGTGCATTGTATCTGAGGAAACTAAGTCTAAGGAGAAATGGAAAAGGGTCAGGAGGAACACAAGCTCTCACAAGTTCTTAAACCACCTGTTTCCCAACTAAAGGTGAGAATATTACACAACCTGTGAGTTGTGTAAACCACTCAGAAGGCTACCGACTACTGTAATCCAAAATTACACATAAACCACAGCCTGATAAATATATGCCCCTTAAATGAAAGAACAAACCAGAAAGTATGAATTGATTCTTATATTGCCTTAATGTGAACTACAACAAAGTACAAAAATACTTATAGGTGTCTTAGTTACTTTTCTATTTCTGTGATAAAACACCATGACCACGGCAATTTATGGAAGGAAGGGTTTATGTGAGGTTTACAGTTCCAGAAAGATAAAAATATAACGCCATTATGGCAGGGAAGCATGACAGCAGGCAGGCATGAGGATTGGAGCTGGAAGCTAAGAGCTAAGGGCTGACACCTTGACCAAAAAACTAATAGCCAAGGGCTCATCCCTTGAACCCTTACCTAAGAGCTGATGGCTCACCCCTTGAACCGTTAGCTAAGAGCACAGGGCTCACTCCTTGAACCATAAGCTAAGAGCTGAGGGTTTACATCTTAAACCATAAGCTAAGAGCAGGGGGCTCATACATTGACCCATAATCTAAGAACTAAGGGCTCACACCTTGAACCATAAGCAGGAAGCTGAGAGAGCTCACTGCAAAGACAATGTAGCTTTTGAAATCTCAAAGCCCACTCCCAGTAACACAATTCCTTCCACAAGGCCACACCTCATCTCTCCCAAATACTTTCACCAACTGGGGACCTAGCATTGAAATGCCAGAGACTTTGGTGGGACAGCTCTTTCAAACCACAAGAGACATCAAGATACTCAACACAAAACAAAATAATGATCAAGAATGTGCTGCATACAATCAAGAAGTGTGTGACATGTAAAGAAAAGATTATATTACCTATTGTAAGAAAAACAAATAATGAGCTATGAGTTAGGTGCCTACTGGGGCTCAAAAGACTGAGACAGGAGAATTATGAGGCCGAGGACAGCCTGTGCAATACAGGTATACTGTGTGTATGTGTGTGAGGGAGGGAGGGATCAATCATTGGTAGAATAAAAAATACAACAAAATTTAAAAATACTTTCTTATTAAAGAACACACAAAAGATTTACTCTGTTAATAGGATCATGGAGGCTATTTAACAGGCTTAATGGGCTGTGGAAGTGGTTCAGTGGGTAAACACTACACAAGCAGGAGGACCTGATTTTACACCCTCTGAACAGATAGAAAGCCAGATATGGTGGTGTGCATGTGTATACCAGAGGTGGCTGGCAAAGACAAGAGAATCCTTGGACGATCATGGGCCAGTTGGCAAACAGGAGACCCTGTCTCAAACATGGTAAAAAGGGAGGAACAACACCTGATAATATACTACAACCATGTGTGTACAGGTCAGACTCTATTGCAGAAGACTGAAATTATATCAATTAATCTTCTCTGACCACAATGGTATAAGAATAGAAAGAAAGAAAAAAAAAGGAATTTTAGAAAATTTACAAATACATGAAAAGAACAGATAGCACATCCTTGAAATATCAGTGCAGGAAAGAAATCAAGGGAGATTAAACAAATCATCAGAGAACATCAGAAGTGACGTCTATGAAAAATGGAAAAAAACAGGTTGTTGGGGAGCTGTTGCATATGATAGGATATTATTCAGCACAGAGAGAAAAGAATACCCTGCATTTACAACAATGTTGATTAATCTAAAGGAGATTTTGCTAAATGATGTAAACCAAACATAAAAAGGTAAATAGCACACAATCACCCATATATTTAAAATCTAAAAGAATCAAACTCTGCCAGGCGGTGGTGGTGCATGCCTTTGATCCCAGCACTCGGGAGGCAGAGGCAGGTGGATCTCTGTGAGTTTGTGGCCAGCCTGGTCTATAAGAGCTAGTTCAGGACAGGCTCCAAAGCTACAGAGAAACCCTGTCTCGAAAAACCTAAACCAAAATCAAAAAGAAAAGAAAAATCAAACTCAAAAAGAATAGAAAGGTGGTCTCCAAAAGCTACAGGATGAGAAAAATGAGATGTTAGCCAAATGTTACAAGTGTTTTGCCTGCATGTATGAATGTGAACCACATGTATGTGGCTGGTGCCCTTGGAGATCACAGGATCTCCAAGCATCAGATCCCTGGAACTGACGATTACAGAGAGTTGTAATTCACCATGTGGGAGCTGGGAACCGAATTTGGTTTCTCTGCAAGATCAACAATTGTTCTTAATCTCTAGCCTTCTCTTCAGAACCTCCGATGTTACACAGAATAGGACATGAATTTACGAGTGATCTGTAGAAGAACATTGGAGGAGTTGGAAGGATAAATATGATGAAAACATATCATACTCATATATGAAATCCTCAAAACACTATTTAAAAATGAATGCTTATAGCATAGAAAAATTAGCAGAAAAGTTAATATCATTCCATAAAAAATTTGATTCACAATATACCATTAAGACAGTGAAAATGGTCAGGTGGTGGTGGTGCAGCTTTTAATCCCAGCACTCGGGAGGCAGAGGCAGGCAGATCTCTGTGAGTTCGAGGCCAGCCTGGTCTACAAGAGCTAGTTCCAGGACAGGAACCAAAAGCTATGGAGAAACCCTGTCTCGAAAATCCAAAAAAAAAAAAAAAAAACAAACAAAAGAACACTTTGACTTTCATAAGAATCAAGCCAATTTAAAAAATTATTGACATTATCTTTGTGTGGTGGCTTGAAAAAGAGGGGCCCCCATAGGCGGATATATTTGAATGCTTGGTTCCCAAGTTGTAGGATTATTTTAGAAAGAATTAAGAGGTGTGGCCCTTTGGGGGGAAGTATGTAATTGGAGGAGGGCTTTGAGGTTTTAAAAGCAGGTAGTATTCCCAGTTAGCTCTCACTCCCTGCCTCATGGCTGGCTCAACATGTAAGCTCTCAGCTACTCTACCAGTCCCATGCCTGCCAGCCTGCCGCCATGCTCCTAGCCCTGATGTTCATGGGCTCAACTTCTGAAACTGTAAGTCCCCATTAAACACTTTCATCTATAAGTTGCCTTGGTCATGTCTCTTCACAGTAGTAGAAAAGTAACCAAGACACTCAAATAACAATTACTATGTGCATATAATATATGGCATAGTATCTTGATATATGTATACAATGTGGCATGATTGTAAGAATACAGGTAATATATCCATTGGCTTGCTTACCTGGTCAAAATATTTAAAAAGATAACTTTTTTTTTAAAGAAATGGAAGATATACAAGATGATTCAAAGGGTAAAATGTTTTCTTGCAAGTTTAGTGTGGGGTGCCACACCCAAATAAGCTGGACCCAGTAGAATCCCCGACAGTTTATGTAACAGATATCCTGCCATATACAGTGACAAACAAGATACCCTGTCTTTTTTTTTTAAATATTTATTTATTTATTATGTATACAATATTCTGTCTGTGTGAATGTCTGTAGGCCAGAAGAAGACACCAGACCCCATTACAGATGGTTGTGAGCCACCATGTGGTTGCTGGGAATTGAACTCAGGACCTTTGGAAGAGCAGGCAACACTCTTAACCTCTGAGCCATCTCTCCAGCCCCAAGATACCCTGTCTTAAACAACGTGGAAGGTTAAGACGGACACCTGTCCCTATGTGTGTGTACACACAAATCTGGAAGCCAAAAGTCAGTCAAATGTCTTTCCTTAACACTCTATTATTTTTTTGAGAAAATCTCACTGAACCTGGAACTCAGCTATTTGGGTAGGTTGGCTGGCCGGCAGGATCTGGGGATCTGCCTGACTCTACCTCCCCAGTATGAGGGTTACAGGCACTCACCACCAAGCCTAGCTTTTCATGTGAGTGCTAGAGATCTGAACTCATATCCTAGCTTGAGCTTCCAGTACGTTAGTAACTGAGCCATCTACTTAGTTCACTTATTGTACTATTTTAACCAGACTCAAGAATCAGGATTTTACAATGTATTATGACTGTCTCACTTTGGGAGGTTTAATAAAATATCCCCACAAAACCAGCCATGTCATTAAAAAAAAAAAAGATTTTATTTATTTATTATGTTTACAGTGTTCTGCCTGCATGCCAGAAGAGGGCACCAAATCTCATTATAGATGGTTTTGAGCTAGCATGTGGTTGCTGGGAATTGAATTCAGGACGTCTTGAAGAACAGTCAGTGCTCTTAACCTCTGAGCCTTCTCTCTAGCCCCGTCCAACTCTCCAGCCCCACCATTTCATTTTTAAAGATTCAATTTTATTTTGTGTTTTTCAGTGGTTGACCTGCATATATGTTAGTGCATCACGTGCTTGCATGCTCAAGGCCAGAAGATGGTGTCATATTCCCTGGAACTGGAGTTACAGACTGCTCTTAGCTGTTACATGGGTGCCAGGCATGAAACCCAGGTCCTTTGCAAAAGCAGCAAGTGCTCTTAACCACTGAGCCATGTCTTCAGCACCTTTGTGCTGCCTTTCAAATTAGACAGATATATAAATGAGAATAACCAATGCAGTCATTAGAATGGTTAAAGTAAAATTAACCAACAATACTGGACGTTATTGAGAATATTGAACTGAATTCTGACAAACTGCTGTGAAATGGAAATGGTACATTACTCTGAAAAACTGTTAGATACATCCTTTCAAATTCAGTATGAACTTATCATATGTTAAGTAATTCCACTTAGAGTTATTTAGCCAAAGAAAATATAAATCCATAAGGACTGGAATGAACAATTTCATAGCAGTTTGTCAGAATTCTTTACAATAGTTTAAACAGGATAGATGCCCTAGGTATCTATCAACAAGTATGAAATCTAATACAATCATAAATAGTGCAAGACCCAGTAGGAGACATGACTCAGGAGTTGTGCGTGCTTACTGCTCTAGCAGATAAAGACAGGCACTTACACATTAGTTCCAGTGACAGGACACAGGAAAGTGACTAAAAAGTGGCTGCAAACTAGATAATATGAACTTTGATTTTAAGTAATAGAAAATCATATCTTATTTTCACTTGAATTTTAAGAGATCCCTGTCATTTAAAACAAGAACTTTTTTTTCCAGACAAAAAGCAACACAAACCTCAATGAAGGCAAAATTTCCTATGTGAATGTATTTGGGGTTTCAGCCCAGCATGTAAAGGAAGATAGGAGGTAAATACCTTTTTAAGATCTATAGCAAACATCCCACCCCATCAAGGCTAAAAGAACATTGAAGAAAAGGGTAAGAAAAAACTAAAAGAGCAGGAGAATAAGGAATGGTGCTTTGAAATACTGTCCTTTGGACATGGCATGGCCTCTGCACTGATGAACTCAGAGAAGCTGTGCCTCAACATGCTGAAGTCATTTAAAAAGTCTAATAATGGGGGTGGGTCATCACTAGCTTAGGAGCTATTGGCAATTGATAGCTGGGGGAGGGAGAGTCACTTAGAGCCTTTAGAACTGTGGCCACTGGAAGGTTGTCCATACCTACCCCAGTGGATGATCTCCTGGCTACCCACATACAAGTGGCACTAACTAGACTTAGAGAGTTAAAAAAAAATACATAAAACAAACACACAAAATAAGATTAAGTAAAATGCTGAACAAAATCAAAACCAACAGCTCTTATTAGTTTAGTCACAGAATTGAAACCACAGTGCAAAATTCTTGCCTCCCAAATGGGAGAAGTATAAATAAGTACTGATGTATAACTTATGGGAATGAAAACTTATCTGGAGAAACAAATTCTAAAGGGACAAGAACAGAAGTTTTCCAGAACTAGAATCTTTTAGGGCAGTAGAAAATAAGAAACGCCTATATTTTAGTTTGATTTGTTCAAATTCCATTGCCCTTTACCTTGTGTGTGTGTGGGGGGGGGGGGGCACGTGTTTCTGATAATCTATTTTTATGCCTGATAAACCTGTAGCACATCTTTAATTTCTGGCAAAGGAGTCCAAGAACTTCCAACTTGAGGGACCCAGGAGTAGGGAGTACCCACATCGTTCTGAGATTTATCCCAAGGAGCTTCACTAAATTCTCACAGTACAGATTGGAGAAAATTTCCTTAAGCTTCAGACAAGGGTAGGAACCATACTACTTTGAAATACATCTGAATAATCACTCTCAACAAGTTCTGCCCTCAAGCAAAGCTATTTAAGCTCGATGCAGGGGTGCGTGACTGTAATCCTAGTACTCAAAAGTCTGAGACAAGGGGCTGGAGAGATGGCTCAGCGGTAAAGAGCACTTACTGCTCTTCCAGAGGACCTGAGTTCAATTCCCAGCAACCACATGGTGGCTCACAAGCATCTGTAATGAGATCTGGCGCCCTCTTCTGGCCTGCAGGTAAACATGCTTATACGTTAAAAAAAAAAAAAAAGTCTGAGACAAGATGATAGCAAGTTCCAAGTCGGAAATTTTTTTTTTCAACAACTAAAAAAAAAAAAAAAAAAAAAAAAAGAAAGAAAGAAAGAAAAAAGAAAAAAAAACAAAGGGGGAAAAAAAAGAAAAAAGATCTGGTACCCTCTCCTGGCATGCAGGCAGAACACTGTATGCATAAGTAAATCTTTAAAAAAATAAAATCCTGTCCATTAAAAAAAAAAACAAGACTCAGCAAGACTCTTACTAAAACAACAAAATCCAACAATAAAACAAAAACACATATAGACAAAACACCAAAAGAAACGGTGGGAAGAAGAGAGACAGAGAAAGGGGGCATTAAATAACGTGTTAAAGAATATTTATCCCCCCCCACCTCATTGCCACATCTTGAAAGGTGTCCATTTTTCACAGTACATGATGCTCCCCCCCTTATAATCACAAAACCCCCAAAATTTGTAAGGCAGTGTGGGGGGGGCATGCCTTTAATTCCTGTACCCAGGAGGATCTCTGAGTTCAAGGCCATCCTGGTCTATCTACAGAATGAGTTCTGGAATAGCTAGGGCTGTTACACAGTGAAACGCTGTGAAGAAAAAACAAAACAACAACAAAAAAGGTTCCAACAACTCAAGAATGTTGGCACTATGGGACCACAGGTTTAAATAATTACAATTAATATGCAAAGGGATTCAAAGTAGGCAGTACAAAAACAGATGGTTATATAAAGAAATGGGAACACCAACTCAAAGAGAAATACTAAAAGTGATAGATATATTGATGGGCTTGTCCCAAGAAACAAAAAACATTTTCTCTCAAAACAAACAAAAAATCAAAACATACAAACAAAAACTCAGTAAGAAAGAAAAAACTGCACAAAAATCATGGAGTCCATTTTGTTTTGGACAAGTACTCTTTGATATGGGGCCTGCCCTGGAGTGTGGTTGATATACCCCGGGATACTCCACTGGAGAAAACTGACTTTCTCTTTCCCAGCAAGTACCAACTGCGAAAAGCTTCTTAGTAATGGGTGGGACTTTGTATCTACTTTCTCTTCTCAGTGTTGGGTTTTGTCTAGTTTAAACCTGTTCACATATTGGGCATGATGAGAGAGACATAAAGTTGGGTGGGTAGAGAGGTGGGGTGTATCTGAAAAGAGTAGGGGAGGGAAAACATAATTAAAATATATATTTTAAGTCTTGATGAATTGGAAAAAAACAAAAAAGAAAGTTCCATTATTATTATTTGGTTGCTTTGGAGACAGAGTCTATGTAGCCCTGGCTGTCCTAGAACTCACTATGTAGACCACTACATAGGCCCATAGGCCTCAAGTTCACAACGATTTGCCTCTGCTTCTTGAGTACTGGTTTAAAGGCATGCACCCTTCACACCCAACTATATTATTATATGTTATAGATTATTTTCTAGACATTTTTTAGACTTACTGAGGTGTGACCGACACAACTATACAAAGTGTACAATGTGATAATTTCATACATCTATATACTATGAAATGATTACCAAAATCAAGTTAATTAACACGTACATCATATCTTTTCATTATTTTACAGAATACCTAAGATCTTTACGGTTAACAAATTTCAAGTATGCCATACTATGTTAATAATTGCAGTCACCAAGCTGTGCATTAAAGTTAATTCTTCTAACTGAACACTTGTGCCCTTTGAGCACCATCTCCCCTTTTTCCCTACCCTTAAATTTTGGCAACTACTGTCTTATTGATTTGTTTGATTCTTTTTAGATTACACATATAATGATACTGTACAATAGTTATTGTTCTCTACTTGGTTTATTTCACTTGGCATAGTGTCACCCAGCTTTTTCTATGTGGTAGCACATGGTAGAACTACATCCATAATTTTTTCTTTATGCATTCATCTATAGGCAGACACTTAGGTCAGTTCCACATCACAGCTATGCTGAAATACACATGGTAATATAGCTATTTCTTTAAAATACGATTTCAGGCTGGAGAGATGGCTCAGTACGTAGTGGTGCTTGCAGATCTTCCACTGGAACTGAGTTCAGTCCCCAGCTTCAGTATCAGATAGCTCACAACTACATTTAACTCCAAGTTCAGGAGATCTGACACCCTCTTCTGGCCTCCATGGACACTGCATGCAACTGCACATGCCCAAACACACACAAACTAAAAAAAAAAAAAAAAAAAATCTTAGCCAGACAGCAGTGTCACACGCCTTTAATCCCAGCACTCAGGAGGCAGAGGTGGGCGGATCTCTGTGAGTTCGAGGCCAGCCTAGTCTACAAGAGCTAGTTCTAGGACAGGGTCCAAGCTACAGAGAAACCCGTCTCGAAAAACCACGAAAAAAAAAAATCTTTAAAAAAATAAATAAGGACAGGTGTGGTGGCACATGCTTACCTTTAATCCCAGCATTCAGGAGGCAGAGGCAATAGCAGGTAGAGCTCCAAGCTACAGAGAAACCCTGTCTCGAAAAACCAAGAAAACAAAACCTTTAAAAAAATAAATAAGGTCAGGTGTGGTGGCACATGCTTACCTTTAATCCCAGCATTCAGGAGGCAGAGGCAATAGCAGGCAGAGCTCTTAGAGCGAGACCAGCCTGGTAGTTCTAAGTCAGCCAGGGCTACACAGGGAGATCCTGTCTCAAACAAACAAACAAATGTGAATAAAAACAAAACACTTATTTCACTTTCTTTGTATGAATACAGAAGTGGCATTGCTGAACCCTGTTACTCTATTATAAGATTCTGAGTAATCTCCATGCTGTTTTTCACAATAGCTCTGAAATTTCCTACATCAGCATAATCCCTAACAACAATCTAAACATTTGTTCCTACCCCCACACAAGTGTAGTTCTCACTCCTCAAGGAAACTTCTCTTTGCAACAGGCATCCATTATATCGTTTGCAAATGTCTCCTTCCATCGTGGAGGCTGCATTTTAATTTTGCTGTTTCTTTTTGTTATGAAGGTCTTGGCTTGTTAAGTCTCACTTGCTTATTTTTGTACTTGTTGCTTAAGCTTTAGATGATGTCAAAAAGGTTCCCCCTATATTTTCTTTTTAGAGTTTTTGATTTCAAGATTTGTATTTAGTCTTTGAGCTAGTTTTAATTTTCATAAGTAACACGCCAGAGATGTTTTTTCTCCCTCTCTCCCTTTCTGTGAACACATAGATTTCCAATACCATTCACTAAAGATTGTATTGACTCTTGTAGGTATTACCTTGAACACTTGTCAAAAATTAGTTGATTATGAAGGTACAAGGTTATTGCTAGGTATTATGCTCCATTCATTGTCCCTGAGTCTATTTTAATGCAAGTACAAAAATAAAAAAACCTTATAAAAATAAAGATTTTAAATGAAATTAAAAGCAAATGAATGACAATTATTCAAAATGATTTTTATTATGACATTTCGTGCATTGTTATCAAATTTTCTTCATATTTGTCCTCTTATTTTCTTTTCTTGCCAAGGCTTTTCTTATACCCAATCATCTTTAAAAAAAATTCAATACTACACATAAGCATGTAATAGTTTGAGTATTACTCACTTAACGATCTCCAGTTCCACCTGCAGAATTACATTCTTCTTTATATCTCATTAAAACGTCACTGTATATGCTACATTTTCTTTATTCAGCTTTATTCAGTCATGTGTTGATGGGGATCAAGTCTGCTTCTGTATCTTGGCTATTGTAAATGGTGATGCAATAAACATGGATATGCAAGTATCTCACCTCTATGCTGACTGAGATTCCTTTGGGTATATACCCAGGGAGCAGTACAGAGGACCATGTTATTTTGATTTCCACATTTTGAAGGCCCTCCACATTGCTTTTCATACTGGCTGGACTAATTTATATTCTCACCAAAGAGAAAAAAATAAATAAATAAAAACAAGATAAAATATCCTGAATGAAACAGTAAGTAGTGACTCAATAAATATGGGCATTTTTTATAGTTACTGATAATGAGTAAAATCATTTCTATTATATAAAAATATCAAATTCAGGCTGGGCATGATGGTGCACACCTTTAATTCCAGCACTCTGGAGGCAGAGGCAGGAAATCTCTGAGTTCAAGGCCAGCCTGGTCCACAGAGCAGGGCAAGGAGAATCAAGTTCTCTGTAACATAAAAACATGACATGATAAACCAGGTGTGGTAGCATGTGCCTGTGATCCTAGTACTTGGGAAACAGATATAAGAATCCTAGTTTCAAGGCCAGCTTGGGCTACACAGTGAATTCCACAGCAGCATGAGCTGCATTCTAACATACTAAGACCTTGTCTCAAGAGTCAATTTCTGAGCCAGGCATGGTGATACAGACTCGTAATCCTAGCCTCTTGAAGCCTGAAGCAGGTGGATCACCATGATTTCAAAGCATTTTGGAGATGGATTACAAGGTGACTGGTTGAGAGTCAAACCCAGGAGATTCATTTCTAGACTTTTCCTTTAGTCACTAGCAACATTATTTTGCTGAACAGAAGACCCATAATCTGAACATTACTTTTGTAACAGAAGAGAATTGTATCCCCACTTGTGGTGTTTATGCTGCTACATATACTTGCTCTGTAAAGCAAAATAGAAACCCCAACCTTAATGAACCCTTTTTAAAGTTTATATTTTAGGAGTTACAACAGCAAGATGGCTGATTAGGACTTTCCAATGTTCTTGCCCTCCAAAACCATCACATCCAACTAGTAGTCACACATCAAAACACTTTTGCCAGAGCTCAGCAATCCAGGTGACAGCTTGCAGCAGCTGGCTGCCAGGTGGCGATGAGGAAAGACGTATTAAAGGAAGCATGGCTTCACCTCACTTGCGTCACCTCCCTGCAGCCCAACCAGCACAGCAGGAGACAGAGGAAACTCAACACCTGAGGGCTACAGGGCACAGCATCAGACCCCCAACCATGAACCTCAAAGTCAGGCAGGCCCAAAGACCCTGCACACCCGTGATTCAGACCCACCCCAGGTTCTAGACCAGGCCCAGACCACTGAAAAACCAGACGCCATAGACTGTAGGCCAACCCCAGTGTCAGGTTAGACCATATTCCCAGAACTCAGGTTCATTCCGACACCAGGCTTGCCTTTACAGTTCCAGACTCTAAACTAGCCCAGGCCATTCTGGTAGAGACCCAGATTCTAGGCTGGTTGGCACACATAGCGGGATCCACACTAGTCCCCACAGCTCCATCCTCGAGGGCTCAGGGACCAGGTTCATTTCAGCAAACCCAGTGATGAGGCCAGCCCCAATTGTCCTTAGTGTTCAGTTTATCACCATGAACTCAGGTTCTAAGTCTGTCTTGAGAACAAAGCCTCTATTTCCATATCAAACACAGGCTAAGTGCAGTGACCAAAAAAAAACAAAAAACAAAAAAACAAAAAAACCCACGCTATTACCTATAGGTATAGGCTCAGGCTAGTCCTATGGACCTAGCCTCAGGCCAGCACTCAGAGTTACCTTCTATAGCTGACGTGTCAGGCTGCCGTTCAGACTAGACTCCAAACTGTCTCTTAAGGACCTACACTTTAGACCCTACACTGGCTAGGCTGGCCCCAAACTCCAATATATCTAATGTCAAGGCTACTCCAGTAGACTCTGGCCTCCACAGGCCCAGGCTCCAGCCAGGAATGCTTCAAACTCGCCACCATAAACTCAAGTTCCAGGCCTGTCCAACCGCAGACAACTCAGGCTCTGGACTTGTTCCTGTGAAGCCAAGTGCCAGGGTCATAAACCACTGGTCTGCTAAAATGACCACCATGCTCTAGAAACTGTAAACTATATTCATCATAAAACATTGTGCCAAAGAAACCTCTTCACACTTGAAGTTATTGTAAGTTATCGAGTAAGTGTTGGGGAGATGGTTCAATTGGTCAAGTGTTTGCCACATAAACATGAAGACCTGAGTTCAATCCCCAGAGTCCAGGCAAATAGAAAAGGCAGAGGCAGGAAAATCTTCAGTGCATGCTGACTAGCCAATCTAGCAAAGCCAGCAAGCTCCAGGTTCACTGAGGACTATTAAAAAATAAGATGAAGAGCAATTGAAGAAGATGCCCGACATGGACCTCTGATCTCCACACATAAGCATGCATGTGAATGTGCACAAACACACATACACATACACAAACAAAGCCGCCAATGTTGCAGGAGGTGCGGGACACACCTTTAATTCCAGCACTTAGGAGGCAGAGGCAGGCGGCTGTCTGTGAGTTCCAGGCCAGCCTGGTCTACAAAATGAGTTCCAGGACAGTCAGGATTATTATATAGAGAAACCCTGTCTTGAAAAATAAACAAACAAAAAAGCTGTTACTGTTAAGTGACATATATGAAAACATGCTAATTTCAAACCCCATTAGCATATTTCCCATAGTGACCACAGGACTTCCTGTACGTTCTAAATGATTCTAGGTCATTTTGAATGAAGTTTAGAGTTCTAATCCTCTGGTAAACGACATCCCCATGCTTAAGCTATAGTTTCAAAATAAGCAATGCCAGTACAGTGAAAGCCTCTACTTTGAGGGTAGGTTCAGTATGTTTCCTTTAGTCATTTTGTACTTCCTATGACAAAGTATCACACAATCATTGACTTAAATCTACCATATGTCCTCTTGCAAGTACAAATAGTTACTTTTTTCTAGCTCAAAAAGATACTGAGATAACTAGAATATTGCCTTATTTTGAATAAGTCATAGATTTCTATGTTCAGCCTGGCTCAAAGTCATAGTTCAAATCTCAAACTTCCTAGGATCTTATTTCAGTGCTACCACCTTTTAAGAATCTCTGGGGCTGGAGAGATGGCTCAGAGCTTAGGAGCAATGACTGCTGTTCCAGAGGTCCTGAGTTCAACCAGCAACTACACGGTTGATCACAACCACCTATAATGAGATATGGTGCCCTCTTCTGATGTGCAGGCAGAATACTGTACACATAATAAATAAACAAATCTTAAAAAAAAAAAGTAACAAGGGAGGGGAACTTGATTGGGGGAGGGGGAGGGAAATGGGAGGCAGTGGCAGGGAAGAGACAGAAATCTTTAATAAATAAATAAATGGAAAAAATAAAAATAAATAAATAAATAAGCAACTATTTAAAAAGTGAAAAAAAAAAAGGAAAGAAACCCTTTACCTCCAGTTTTCAATAACACCTCCCCCATTTCCTTCTGAGCTCTTTCTAGCAGCACCCTTAAAGTCCATACACCTGGCCTGGGTCTGGTGGCGCACACCTTTAATCCCAGCACTCAGGAGGCAGAGGCAAGAGAATCCTTTTGAGTTTGAGGCCAGCCTGTTCTACAAAGTTCCAGGACGATATAGAAAAATCACGTCTCAAAGAAAAAAACAAGCAAACAAACAAAAACCACATATACATATAAAAAATTAAAAAAAAGCCCAAACCACTAAAAAGTCCATATTCCCATTGACAGTATAGGATTTTTCTCTATTATGTCCTTCAAAATTCTTCAGCTTTTACCACTGTCTGATTTCAAACACAACTTCCAACTTTTAGATATTGGTGAAGTATAGCACCCCCCTTTTAGTATCAACGCCTACGGTTTTCCAATATTATGTAAGCAATTACCATATTTTTTTGGTCATGAGACAACATCCATTTATTGTCTAGGAGTCCAAGAACAGCTTAACTAGATCATCTGCTCTGGGGCCCAAATCATACTGCCAATCTCGTCTGAGCATCTTAGTTCTCTTCCACCTTACTAATAGGCAGAATAAAGTTCCTTAGAACTAACTGGAATCCCCAGGGAAAAATATCACCTTCAGGCTTTCCCATGACCTCTCAAACATGGCTGTTGGTTTTTACACCTTCTGGTTTTGCTTGTCTCTTTTAAGGACTTGCCTATTAGGAAGGACCTACCCAAGATTCCTTTGATTAACTTCAAACCATCCACAATTTAGGAATGAAATCTGTTCATCTTCATAGGCTTTGTCCATACTAAACAGTAGGGAATTACATAGGAACACTCATGACAAGGGAAGAATACTGAAATCTTAAGATTCATCGAAAGCATCAGGACCATTTTGCCTACTCTTTCCCCTCTAATCTGGGAGACTGCTTTAATCTCCTGGACTCTTACAGTCCATCGGCCTTCTCTATATTTATTAGAGCATGATTAATAAAAACTCAGAGACAGAAATTGGGGTTCCACCTGAAGGTTAGAAAAGCAAAGCAACCAGCCACTGGCTTTTATATAATGGCGATCCTGCCTCCAGGAATCTCAGGATGAGAATAAGACTGAGAGCTGTCTCCACCCATCTTATAATCCTCTCTAGGGCTGGGACTAAAGGTGTGCACCACTGGCATTAAAATCATGCACCGCCTGGTTTCTATGGCAATTAGTGTGGCTACTGGGATGAAAGGTGTGTATTATCACTGCCTGGTCTGTAAGACTGACCAGTGGGGCTGTTTTATTCTCTGATCTTCAGGCAGCAAGCTTTATTTATTAAAAAAAACAAATGAAATGCCACTAAAATTCTTAATTTCCATTTTTTATCACCTGTTCCTTAGGGGAGGCCTCTTGCTTCAAGGCAGTCTGATTTTCACGTTTCTTATTCCCTAAAAATTGAACAGAGTCATTAAGCTAGTTGTTCTGCCAGTAAACAACCTGGAAAGAGACATTTTTTCGTTTTATTGAAAATAGTTTTTTTTCCTCTCATAATATATTCTGATTATGGTTTCCCCTCCTGTTCTCTCCCATGTGGATCCACACCCTTTCTGTCTCTCATTAGAAAACAAACAGGCTTCTAAGAGATAATAATAAAAATAAAATATAATAGGATAAAACAAAAAGCTAACACACTGGAACTGGGCAACACAAAGAGAAGGAAAAAGCCCCAAAGAAGGCACAAGCAGAGATGCACTTATTTGCACACTCAGGAGTCCCATAAAAACACGAATCTGGAAACTATAACATATACACGATTCAAGCAGGCCCTGTGTATGCTGCCTTAGTCTTTGTGACAGCTGCAATTATATATGGTCAGTAATTTTCCTTCTTCAACTTCTAAGACAGTATATATGAACATACAATTGTAACCAACTAGAACTAGAGAAAATTTACAGTATTGATTTTTCTTAGTAGTCCGGCTAGTAAGAAATACATAAAGTTCTCCTATTCTTTAAAAACTATACATTTGTATAAAAGGAAAATTTTAATAAATGTTCAAAATATTCTTAAGAATTTAAGAGAACTTAGAAAGAAACCTGTTTGTTTTGTATACAAGTGTTACTGCTAGCTACATGATTTTTTCATTTCCTTGTATAGCACAATATATCAATTAGATTTAACTTTTACTTTTCTTTTGTGTTTATTAAGGGATAAAGGTCTTTTTTCCTTTCTATAGCGCAACAAACCCTTCCTTCTTTTCTCTTTTTCCTTTCTTTTTTTTTTTTTTTAAGACAGGGTCTCACCATGTAGCCCTGGGTGTTCTGGAACTTACTCTGTAGACCAGGCTGACCTCGAATTTGGACCTACCTTTGCCTCCTGAGTGCTGGGATTAAAGGTGTGGCAATAAATCCTTCTTCATACAAGAATGCTGTGGTTCGACTTGACAGAGTAGCATCTGTATGTATCACAAGTATCCCGTTTTCCTTTTATTTTCAGCAATCAAGCTCAGGTTGTCTGGGGGCACCAGGAACCTTCTTCATATACTTGTGCAGGTAACTGAAGCCTTCACTCTAAACAGCTTCATCTGAGAAGGAAACACCTCCCTCCCATAATCAAATCAACAAATGTTTGTTATGAGTCAAATACAAATACATGTTCTTGCCCATAGTTATAAACTAGAAGCCACTTCATCAGACTTACATTAGATTATAAATACTATACTAGCATTTACTATTATTAGCTAAATTTCAGATAACAACTAAGTTATCAGAGGATAAACAAGGCAGGATTCTGAGTAGGAAACTAGCTTTGACTTACATAGGAAGTACTAGGCCAGAATGGTCTATAAGGCAAAACTCTGTCTCAGAAAAACAAACAAAAAGACTGACAGAAAAAAATCTAAAAGGAGGTGAAGGCTCTTGCTCTTCTCTAACAAACTGGGCTGCACTCTCTAACCTGACAGTTGCGGCAAAGGAAATCAGAGAGCTACAGACACCACAAAGACAAACACCAATTCTTTTTTAAACAATTTATTTTTTGAGACAGAGTCTCACTCTATGACTTAGGCTGGCTTAAAAATCATGCAATTCTCTTTCCTTGGTTTCCCAAGTGTTGGAATTACAGGTATGAGCCACTAGGCCTGGCTAAGAGTCAATTTTTACATATGAACTTCTAATACCGATTCCAAGTAGGAGCTAACACATTAAGCGAATTCCATTACTGAGAACAGTGAGAAAACTTAAAAAATAGACAGTTTTATATGAGATATGGTGATGAGATTATACAACTGATTTTTTGAAGTAGCAAAGAAATGTAAATATTTTCCAAAATCAGTCATAAATAATACAAACCAAAAGGAATATATTTACAAAATGTCTTACTTCAACAAGTTACAGTCAAGAAATAGGGTATGAATCAACAATTAACTAAGAGACTCTGCTAATTGTGTTTAGGCTATTATGCCCAGAGCAGTTTCTCTTATTTGCTAGAAAAATGTCCTTCTGAGTCCTCCCATGTGCACAAGGGGTCTGTGCAAGGAGCACCTGATACTTGTGGGTTCAGCTGAGTCACATGTTTCTTGGCTTTCTTTTCCTCCTCCCTGGTTAGTTTTTTGTTTTGTTTTGTTTTAATTTTCTGTGTTGACTCCTTCCTCTTTTTCTCCTCCACTATCAGCTCCTTTCTCATCTTCCTCTTCTTCATTGTTAGTTCCTTTCTCTCCTTCTTTGTCCTGAACACTGCCGGAAACTGCTTTGTTATAGCCTTCCCGGTTCCGAGCAATTTCAATTGCAAAAAATTGAATCCTGGGTGCTGAAAGGTAAATAGAATTAATTGTCCTGGTCTTAGGTAATTATGTATACTGGCTAGAAACCCACAGACAAATATTAACTCACATGAAAGCCATTCAAATATATAAGTGAAACAATTGGGGGAGGGGGAACTCACCAAAGATGGTGTTCTCTTCAGTATAGCCCTGAGAACAATCGAGTCGCAACAAAGTACCATAGTTGTAGTCTTCCACAATACCTTCAAATTTTAAGCAGAATGGCCTCCATTTCTATAAGGCAAAAAAAAAAAAAAAAAAAAAAAAAAATGACACCTTAGCTGATGAAAACAAGAGTCTAATGTACTCAAGCCAGGAAAGAAGTTTGATTCCCCAGTGAGAATAAAAGCCCGGCAGAAAGAGACTAGTACTGAGGTGACTTTCAGCTTTATGGTGAAATTGTACATTTTGGTGCAACATTATATTTTCAGGCTGGCGTCCCCCTACACAACATTTTGATCAGGAAAAACAAACAACAAAACCAACCACCTCAAACTTTTTACTACAAAATTAAAATGTGATTTCTAAAATGGATCTCTGTTTTGCTTTGAGTTGTTTATTAACTAGCTCAAGTCAAACTGGTTATTCATCCTCACCAAAGTACCAATGAGACAAAGAGGACAGGGATATACTTTTAGGTTATACATGTCCACTGAGTTAGGGGCAAGTTCTCAAAGATCAGTGACAGCCTGCTAAGTTTAAATTCTTCATTAGTCAAGAGCCCATTTTAAGGAAAATGCTTTTCCTATTATAATATCATATTCTGTGTCAGTAAGAGATGATCACATAAGCAAGAAACAAAACTTGTATGCTTTCCAGGACCTAAGATTAATGGAACAGAAATCCAGAGAATCACAATATCTCCCTATCTTCCCTGTACCCTATTAACTATTCCATCATCTAATAATTTTGCCAGCTAAATGTCCTGCTAAAATAAACTCATCCTTCCTCCTCACTGAAAGGAATAGGTAAATGGGGTATTTGAAGTGCCCAAGGAAAGAAAAAAAATAGTTCCCATAAACACAAAAAGTGCATAAGACAGAAAATAATTCATTCCATAATTGACTTCATTATTATAAAATTCAGGCTCCTTATTTTAAGTCCCTTGAACAAATTTTGCACTTACATAAAAACATACAATCAATATCACCGGCCAGATGTTAGATAACACTTAAGAAGATACTTGCCTCTTTAGCTGATTCTGATTTGAGTTCTTCTGGGTCCAATACATCTACTCTGAGCTTCTCAAAATTTTCACGGAACTCAGAGTAGATTTGGTCATCTACTTTGGTGAGTTTCAGGAACTGTGGGTCAACTGATGAAATCAGCTGCCAGACAGTAAAACAAACACAAAGATGCTAGTCACTAATTACACTTCAAGCCCTCCAGTGCCACACCATCAGCAAACCGTATGTTTCTCAGGACAGAAGATTACCTTAGGCAATATTAACAGCCCAGGTCTTGCATGAAGTCATTAAAATGGTTTTAAGAGCCATAATAACAATCTCTCTCCTCTTTCTCTTCCTTTTACCAACTTGGCAACTGAATGAACCCTTTAGTCCTAGTATTGCCTGGCCCTCGTTCTGTGGATTGTTCATTCATTCAACAAACATTTAAGTGCTTGCTATGTATGGTCCAGTCATCTTTCCTCCAGGTAGCAAACAACAGGGGTAGACAAACATAACTTTTCATTATCAAATTCACTTCTACTCTTATTCCCCGGAGGTAAGATTTCTTTGTCAGTTAAAACAATCTTCAAAACTTAACAGCATAACTTGCTGAGAACTATGATTAGCATAGCATCCATCATACAGTAAAATTACACGCTGACTTCTGCTTAATGATGAAGACGACTCACTTTGTAATAGACTTCGGCATGCTGCATTGCTCGAATGGCCCACGCCATCTCAATATCAGGCTGCAAAAGAGGGAGAACATCAGCTCAGAAATCTCTCAGTTCTAGCTGGGCAGTTCAGTGCATGCCTTTAATCCCAGCACTCGGGAGGCAGAGGCGGATCTCTGTGAGTATGAGGCTAGCCTGGTCTACAAGAGCTAGTTCCAGGACAGGCTCCAAAGCCACAGAGAAACCCTGTCTCGAAAAAACTAAAAACCAAAACCAAAACCAAAACCAAAACCAAAAACTCTCTCAGTTCTATAAAGGATAATAAGTTAAAGACGCTTTGCTAAATCTCAAGAGGTCTACAGAAAATGATGTTGCTGTCAAGGGATAGAAGCTGAACTAAAAGATTTGGCAATATAAACCTTTTGCTCTTAGGATGACCAATACAGAATAACAAAAGCAATGACTACTGGACATTTTTTTCCCAGCAGCCAGAGAAAGTGTGGAAAATCAGGACTGACTTAAATAATTCTTAAAGTTACATTAATATACCCACCTATGTGTCTCAGAGTTGTTTAGAGGACAAAAATACACATGAAACTATGTTTCACTTTAATGACTGCAGCATGTTTTACTCATCATTTGTGTTTATCAGGTAGCCATTTTCCACTCTGTAAAACCCCAGAACAAATGATGCAGCCAGATTATAAATAAGTCCGACCAAGTACCCACTAGCTGTTGCATTGGACTCTCCTTCTCCAACCCACCTGTTGTCTCCTTCATGAGGTCAGGAAAATCCATCTGCATACGCACCTCTCTAACTTGGGCAAAACAATTTTCCCACTTCCAAATCCGTATCTTTTGTCCACTTACGCTTGAGGGTCCAGGTCCAGTTCAAGTTACATTTCCCTGATGAAATCTCCTGCCTCCACCCTTGCCTGAGCCACCCATCTAGTACATATTACATTCTGATTTGGGTGGTATTACTATTCCGGCCGTTGTTTTCTTCTTGTCTCTCAACACACAGCATGTATAAGGGTCCAAAGGAAGCACACCACAAGTCAGTGCAATTTTGCTACACAATGGGATCATTTAAGGCCCTTTAAAAACTACCAAGTTGTGAGTTCGAGGCCAGCCTGGTCTACAAGAGCTAGTTCCAGGACAGGCTCTAAAACTACAGCAAAACCCTGTCTCGAAAAACCAAATAATAATAATAATAATAATGTAAATAAAATAAAATAAAAATTTAAAAAAATTAAAAAACCCACAAAAAACCTACCAAGTATTTACTCCTTTTCCCCCAGACATTCTGATAGGACCTGGTGTGGGTTATTATAATCTAGACATGTGGGGCGTTTAGACATCCCCTAGGTGTTTCTAAATCAGAGAAAAGTTAGGGTTGACGTGGGGAGATCTGAAGAAGACATCAGGAAAGGGACTTATAATTCAGTGCGGCGGCTTTCAGACATTCTAAGATAGCTGGGAGGGCGGGAAGAGTGGGTGAGTCATACTCACGTCATTGCCGTACGACTCGGCTGGGAGGGAAAGAGCGTGGGCCACGGACACCACTTCCCCACAAACCTAAGAAAGAAAAGAAAAAGCAGGAATAGGTGAGCGAACCCAGGCTCCCTAGGTCGCTCACCATTCAATCTCTACTTGGGTATTATTTACCGAGCCCGAGAACAGCATCTTACCGGCTCTTCGCTTTCGCTTGCAGCATCCATGTTACAGCCGGGTAACCGCAGCTTCACCTTTCCGGAAGTGGTTTCCTATGCGCGCTGCTTTAACAGTTGATTGAGAATAGTAGGGCGGAAACGGAGACAGTTTTTCCGTCTGCGTCTGCGTGCGTCCTCCGTTACCAAAGGAAACTTCATCCGGGCCACGTAGGCGCCAAAGTGGCGTGTTGTTGCTTAGCAACGCTATTCCGCTATCCGAGGTGATAGAGGAATTCGATAAGTCAATGGGGGGAATATATGTTGTATGAAAGACATTAGTTAAATAAATTGTGATGCTGTTTTTAAGTCTTGTGTGTGCTATGTTCTCAGCAGAAAGTCCAATTCATACCGCATTCCAGCGTGCGCGCACGCGCAAGCGCGCACGCAAGTCGGGGGACAGTAAGCCACTTACAAACCCGATATGGTATTAGAGGCTGGACTGTGGAATTTGGGATGAAGGAAAAGACTTTGTTACCTACTTTGGAAGAACGAACTAGAGCGAGGTAACCACGAG
Organism: Microtus oregoni; assembly: GCF_018167655.1. Lineage (NCBI taxonomy): Eukaryota > Metazoa > Chordata > Mammalia > Rodentia > Cricetidae > Microtus > Microtus oregoni. Next base: position 1,370,323 of record NW_024544748.1, on the reverse strand, counting down.
GTAAGCATTATCCTATACTGCAGGAGCGTACCTGAGCTGAGTAATGATTGGCGCTTAGCCAAGCAGGTCGGAAAGACTTGAAGCAGAGGGAATGGCATGGGCAAAGGTATTACTGAAAAAGCATAAGGTCTTGCAAAGAATCTAGCTGGAGAAGAGTGCAGACCGGATCTTTGTGTGGCGAATTTTAAAGAGATGAGATTTTTTTTTAAATCGGGTTTTTGATTGTTGGTTTTTGTCTTCGGTTTTGCTTGTTTTTGAGACTTTGCCTCTCTCACTTCCATAGTGGCTGAACCAGTCCTATCAACAGTGAACAAAGAGTTCCCATTCCCACATCCTCACCAGCATTTATTATCAGTTGTTTTCTTGATCTTAGCTATTCTAATTGTAGTAATATGGAATCTCAAAGTTGTTTTAATTGGCATTTCTGTAATTGCTAAAGATGATGAACATGTTTAAAGATAATTCTTAGCCATTTTTCATCTCTTCTTTTGAGACTTCTCAATTGAGAGCTACAGCTGCCCCCGACCAGCGCTTTTTTTTTAACCGGGTCATTGGATTTCTTGATTCTTTTTTTCTCCTTCATATATTCTGTATACTCTATCAAATGACTAACTGCCAAAGATTCCTCCCACTTTGTGGGTTTCCTATCCTATTCACTAGTTTATTGTTCTTTGACATATATATATATATATATATATATATATATATATATATACTTTAAGAAGTATTTTAGCTTTATGAGGTCTTATTTGTTAATTGTCTTAATTCCTAACTGCATGAAGACCTGGTCAGAATGTCTCTTCCTACACCTTTATCTTGTAGGGTACCACCTATGTTTTCTTCTAGCCGTTACAGCACTTAATATTTCACATTGAGTTCTTTGATCCATTTCATGTTGATTTGAGTTCAGGATAATGCATGTGGGTCTAACTTCCATCTTCTACACGTAGACATCCAGTTCTCAAACCACCACTTGTTGAAGAAGCTGTTTCTTCTCCAGTGTGTATTTTTGGCGTCTCTGTCAAATGTCAGATGGCTGTAAAATTACATGCACTCATGTTTGGGACTTCTGTTTTCTTCTACTGATTTACTAATCTGCTTTTGTTCCATTCCTATGCTACTATTATTATTGCCATTACTGTGCTGTTTTTATTATTATTACTGTAGTACTGAAATCTTAACACATTATATTCACTCCCTGGTATATGTCTAAAGGACTCAATGGCCTGTTTTACAGTTATTTGCTCAGCTTCATCATAATAACTAAGAAATAGAGACAACCTAAATGTCCTTCAACTGATGAAAGATAATGAAAATGTGGTACATATACACAATGGAATTCTATGTCAGCTGTAAAGAAAAAATGAAATCAATTTGCAAGTAAATGAATGAAAACTAGAAAATATTATACGGAGTGGGAGTAATCCAGACCCAGAAAGACAAATGCTGCATAGTCTCTGATTCGTGGGTGCTACTTCTGCATCTTAAGATGTGAGTGTATAACTTGAAGTTCCCACAGAAACCAGGGGTAGAAGGAGCTATAGAAAGCAGGAGAGTAGGATGAATTGGAAAATTGGAAAAATAAGGGTACTTTATCTGGCGGGAAGGAGGGCAGTCCAGAAGGAGAGGGAGGAAAGAGGGATAAAGGACATTACAGATGAAAAAAAAAAAGCCATACATAAACATCAAGTGTATGTGTGTAGATGTAATTTAAATGAAAATGTAAATGAAGTTACATCATGTATGGCAATAATGCTCCCCCAAAGCTATAGACTACCTAACAAAAACTCCAGTGTCAGGTCTTCCTTCAAGTTGTTGATTGGGGGAGTTCAAGAGACTCCCAAAACAATAAAATGATGTGGAAAGTTAACTTAAAGACAAAATTAAAAGCAGACCAGCTTGAAAGTGGTCAGTGATGGAAAGAAAGCACTGGCAGTTGAGATAAAGTTTGTGAATGAATAACACCTTCTGTACCAATTTGATATGGAGAATAAAAGAGAATCAGGATTCTTGTATGAACCCCAGGCTTTAGACCAAAATGTGGAGGGGTATATTACTTATGGAAGACACAGGAGGAAGGATGAGTGTCATTTGATGAACTGAATTGAAATAGCTTATTGGACTCATATAGAGTCCACAAGGCAGAGAGAGTCCTGAGCAGAGATAAAAATCTGATAGCTAGCAGGCATTGTTTAATTGTGCTTTCACAAGGAAAATGTTAAGATTGTAAAAGGCACAAAATAGAGACAGGACAAGGACATAAGTAGGAAAACAAAGACTAAACAGAAGAAGACTTGTCACTGAGACATGAGCAAAGTATAAGGCAGAGTCTCACAGAAGTCAAGGGATCAGAAAACTTCCAGAAATAAGTGGTGAACAAAGGCCAATACCCTGAGTATACTGAGACTAGAACTGTGGGGAGGTAATTGAAATCAGATAGGAGCGGGCTAAAGTGGGCAGGAGAGACAGAGACAACAGTACCAATAGAAAGTTCTGAAAAACTGCAAATAGGAAGAGCTATCAGGTCTAGGAACTCTGAGTTGTGGTAAAGGACAAATAACTTAAAATTGTATTGTTTTTTACCATTTATAAGGAAATAATTCAAGTGGTACATATAGCCGTGTTTTTCTATAGCAGATCTCCAGCAATTACTTATGTTGCAAAACTAAAAATTCCAAGCTTACTAAACAATACATTCCTACTTCCCTTCTTCCAAGTTCATGAAATCACCGTTTAGTTTCTCTGAATTTGACTGTTTAGGTGTTCCATATAGGTGAGCTCATGCAGTTTTTCTGTTTTGTGACTGGCTTTTTTTCACGTGACCTAAAGACTAACAGGATTTCTTTTGATTTTAAAGCTGAGTGATATTCCACTGTATGTAAGTAGCATGTCTTCTTTATCCATGGAGAAGCACTTGAGTTACCTTCACCTTCTGACTACTGTGAACATGAGTATGTAAATACCACCTTGAAATCCTGCCTTCAGGTATATTCATGAACAGTATGTTTACTCATGTGATTAATGGATCATATTTTTAAGTTTTTTGTTTATTTGCAGAATCTCTGGAACTTTAAAAATTATTGTTTTCAGTTTGGAGAGCCTATACTATTTTCTTAGAAATTGGTTTTACGCAAAAGACTATTGGTGGGGGCAGTAGGTGTATCTCCACACAGACAGCAGTAGAGGTGTTGCCTCCAGGTGGCACTTGTTCTCTTGTACAAAGTACCAGGGTACAGCTGAGAGGAAGATGTACTAAGTCTGACCTTAAGAAACTGCTTTTTTGCCGGGCGGTGGTGGTGCACACCTTTAATCTCAGCCTTTGGGAGGCAGAGGCAGGGGGATCTTTGTGAGTTTGAGGCCAGCCTGGTCTATATGAGCTAGTTCCAGGACAGGCTCCAAAGCTACAGAGAAACCCTGTCTTAAAAAAAAAAAAAAAGAAAAGAAAAGAAAGATGGGCTGGAGAGATGGCTCAGAGGTTAAGAGCACTTGACTGCTATTCCAGAGGTCCTGAGTTCAATTTCCAACAATCACATCCATCCTTAATGAGATCTGGTGCCCTCTTCTGGCCTGCAGCACACATGCAGACAGAATACTATATATGTAATAAAAAAATATATATCTTAAAAAAGAAAGAAAGAAAAACCTCCCTGCTTTTGTAAGTGTTGACTAGCCATTCACAGGAGTAGAAGAACCAATTTAAGAAGCAGATGGTTTGCAAGGAACAGGTAAAATGAGAGTACATGAGTTCATGTGCTACCCAGAGATCTGGATGTAGGGTGGATTGTCCTTGTGTGATGTAGGTGGGTCTTCTATCTATCTGTTGCTTTCATTGGTTAATTAATAAAGAAACTGCTTGGCCTGATAAGTCAGAACATAAATAGGCGGAGAAGACAGAACAGAATGCTGGGAAGAAGGGCAGAGACGCAGACACCATAGCTCTCCTCTCCGAGATGTATGCAGGTTAAAATCTTCCTGGTAAGCCACCACCTCGTGGTGCTACACATATTAATAGAAATGGGTTAATCAAGATGTGAGAGTTAGCCAGTAAGAGGATAGAGCTAATGGGCCAGACGGTGTTTAAAAGAGTACAATTTGTGTGTTGTTATTTCGGGTGTAAAGCTAGCCGTGCGAGAGCCAGGTGGGATCACATGGGAAGCGGCCCGCCGCTCCTCAAAACACATGTGGATGTTGAATGTTGGCCAATGTAGAAGTCAAAAGACAAGAGTAATGTGGCAGAGTAGACTGAAGCTGATTGCCAAATGGCTACATTACAAGTAAACTCAAGAGACTCAACAGGCCTTTTATTTCAGGAAGCAACTTAGGTAATTTGCTTTGTTTAATGTTTTAAGTAGATATGTTGCTTTAAATTTTTAAATTAAGAATGTTATGTGAGCCGGGCGGTGGTGGCGCACGCCTTTAATCCCAGCACTCGGGAGGCAGAGGCAGGCGGATCTCTGTGAGTTCGAGACTAGCCTGGTCTACAAGAGCTAGTTCCAGGGCAGGCTCCAAAACCACAGAGAAACCCTGTCTCGAAAAATCAAAAAAAAAAAAAAAAAGAATGTTATGTGAATAGTACATTAGACTTATTTTTAATATTTTAAAATAACATAACTGTTTACTGTTCAACTATTTGCAGACAGATATTTGCATTGACTAGTACATAGATCTTAACAATATTGAGTAAGGCTACTTCTTCCAACTTAAAACTGCAAGAGACAAGACTATTTCCTAGAATTTTCTTCTCACTGGTATGCAAGGAAACTAGCCCAGATGGAGTTATTATAATAATTATCTTCACTTATGACTATTTTTTTTCTGACTCAAAGTAGCTATTCAAATATTGGAGAGAAGAAAGGATTAGAAGTAAATGGAGTTCACATGGGGTCAATGGACTTCAAGGAAGATGTTCTGAATTAATGCTCAGTGCCTGACGAACAGCACTGTACTGATGTCCACTCACAACTGGAAAGGAGGGTCTCAACGGTAAGATTGGAGAAAATGCTATAGATGAAAATTCTAATCCTAAGAACAATAGGAAAGTATACAGGCAGCAAGAGAACAGTAACATTCTTTCCTGCACACCAGACATGCTTTCTGAATCCAAAAATACTTTACAAAAACTTAAAGAAACAAAATACCAAGAAACAGAAAACTCAGAGAAGTCCAAAAATCTAGAAAGATTCATCCTGTGATGAGGAAAACAGAAAGGGAAATCACGATGTTATGGGAAATAGGCCAGACAAAGAAAGACAAATACTACATTTTCTCACATCTGAAGAATCTAGATTTAAATCTTTCTGTATGTGGTCATAGATCAGAAAAGAGGACACAGACATGAAAAAGAGATCTTGGGGAGAAAGAATGATGCAACATCTGTGACAGGAAAGCAGAAAGGGGCTATGTGGAAGAGGAAGGGGATCAGCAAAATGGGGCAAACGGATAAGGAAGACTGAAGCATGTATGAAAATGCCATCATGCTACCCATTACTTTGCACACTAACTTTAAAAGCTGATTTAAGAAACCTATATATTTATACTCTAAACAAGTGGTTCTCAACCTGTGAGTTTCACCACCCACAGGGGTTGATGTCAGGTATCATGTATATCAGATATTTACATTGTGATTCATAATAGTAGCGAAATTATAACTATGAAGTAGCAATGAAATAATTTTATGATTGGGGTCATCACAACATGAGGATCTGTCTTAAAAGGTTACAGCATTAGGAAGGTTGAGAAACACTGCTCTAAACCATCTCTTGAAATATATATATGTTTTTATATTATATATATATATATATGGCTAAAAAGTTAATAAATGCAATAGTTTACTTCGTTTTCTTGTGAAAGCACAATCTTTCAACAATTTTCATGGATTTTTTCATTGTAACTTGAAAAAAAATTTCTCTTAAATATGTTTCTTCAAACTCCATAGGAAACTTACTGTAGAAAGAAACCCAGTGTGCCACCTAAAGGAGATACCGTGAGGTCTTTCTCATAGACAGACACATGAAGTAGCTGGTGCAGCAGGTCACTGACAGCCTAAGTGTTCCCAAGAAGAGATGGATCTTGGATTTAGCTAGAGATGAAAATATGGCACTGTGTGAGATTTTGAGACCTTGTAAATAGGAAAGCAAATATGATAATATTCTCGAGCCATTGATACTATGGTGGAATGCTCTATCACACCATTTCTGACCACAGCTTTGGTTTTTTCCTTCTCTCTGGTTATGAGAACAAATTTCAAGGGTAGTCATGTCTACTTTGCTGTTCATAGTCCAACAGTTAAGAACTCCATAATAACTATGCCCCAAATCATGTCTCCATGGTAGGTATAAGCCTTGATTCCTGCTAAATAACTACTGACCTTGTTATCACTAATTTATACCAGATAGGGTTTCAAGCCTTTCTATATGAGCTGAACTTCCCATTTGAAAACTATTTATAAAGATTTTTTTAGCAATGTGTGTTGTAGAATAGAATGTTTGTTTAACTGTGTAAAGATGTGTTGTATTTGATTGCGTTGCAGAATAATTGTTTAGCTCTGTAAAGATGGATTGCATTTTTTTTGCTGCATTTGTTTAATTATGTAAAAATTATATGTTGCTGTTTTACCTTGCCTGCTTAAGGCACCTGATTATTCTAATAAAAATGGATGGTCAATAGCTAGGCAGAGGAGGAATGGGCGGGGCTAGTGGGCAGAGAAAAAAGGGGAGCCAGGCAGTCAGACTCAGAGGAAGCAGGAAAGCAGGGTGGACAGTATGTAGGTGAGGTAAATGACCCTCAGGGTAGCACATAGATTAACGGAAATGGGTTGATTTAAGTTAAAAAAAAAAAGCTAGCTAGAAACAAGTCTAAGCTGAGGCTGAGCATTCATAATTAGTAATAAATCTCTGTGTCATGATTTGGGGGCTGGCAGTCTTGCTACAAATGTGTACGGACTTGTGTGTGTTTTTATATACACATGGTTGCCCATGGAGGCCAGAAGCATCAACTACTCTGGAGTTAGTTATAGAAAGTTGTCAGCTGCGAGATGTGAATGCTGGAAACACAAATTCAGGTCTTCTGCAAGAACAGCGATCACTCTTAACCACTGAGCCATCTCAGTCCCACTTTTTGATTGTGTATCATGTACTATGATGTAATCATCATACATATTCCATGGCTGGAAAATAATGAGTATTATATGATTGCTGGTTTCAGAGTTCAATTTATAGGCATTCAGGTAAATTTGTTTCAAATCCTCTGAATTTATTTATTGGCTGTCTTAGGGTTTCTATTGATGTGCTAAGAAACCATGACCAAAAGCAACTGGGAAAGGAAAGGGTTTATTCCTCTTATGTTTTCTTCATCACAGTCTATTTCTGAAGGAAGTTAAGACATGAACTCAAGGAAAGAACCTAGAGGTGGGAACTGAAGCAAAAGCAAGTTAAGCTTACTGGTTTGTTCCCTAAGGTTGGCTCAGTCTGCTTTCCTATGCCACCAAGGATCACATGCCCAGAGATGGTACTGCCCCCGTGAGTTGGGTCCTCCCACATCAATCAATCAATCAATCAATCAATCAATCAATCAATCAATCAATCAATCAAGAAAATGCCCTACAGATTTGTCTCTAAGCCAAACTTTAGAGAGCCATATTCTTAGTTGAAAATCTCTTTCCCAGATGACTGTAGCTTTTGTTAAGTTTACAGAAAACTAACATGGCTATTTGATGTGTTGTCTCCCCAATATCTCTCAACATTGTGCTGTTATCCAGAATCCTGCCTCCTTCCTGAAGCCTCCCTGCCATCAAGCACAGCTAGCTTTCCCAATGTGTGAGGTGATAAGTTCCTGATCAAATAATACACTTCTGAGCTTCCCATATGGACTACATTGCTGGCTTTCTAAGGGGCCCACAATCCCTGTAGGCATTTTGGTCATTGCTCATGAGGGTGACAGAATGCTCGCTCACTGTGAATAAACTTGGGAGTGCCTAAAGTCAGACCAGACCTCTAATTCTTGCTGCTTTCTGTCTCTCTACAGATGCCTTTTAATAATCCAACATGAGGTACAAAATTAATTCCAACAGGCCAGTCAGAAACTCCAGCCACTGGTTTTTAGTACCCAGTGAACATATTTGCTTTTCAGGAAGGAAAACTCAGAAATCAACATCAAATACTCATAATTCCAACGCATGATAAACTAAATCTTTGAATTAGATTCCTAATTATGCTATTTTAAAGTCTCATATATGTCTATATAATTAGATGTATAATTATGTATATTATATACTCACACATACACCTCTAAAATGAGAACAGAAACTACCCATCTTGTAGTAACTTCTCATGAAATTAGCTAACTTAGTAGGCCCGCTCAATATATGGCAGTTAGGTATTCATATTTTGGTCACAGAACTCAATCACTAATGCAACTATACTTGGAGGTGTGGGTTTGGAAGGTTTTTGGTGGCGAACTCTATAAATAAGATTAGGTGATTGTATTAAGAGACATGTCATGGCTAGTAAATTCCTGGACACTGCTTCCATCCCGTTAGTCACAGTTCCTCTGAGTACCATGGACAATGCTCCATCTTGAAAGCCCTGAGAGAGCATAACTAGTTCGTTCCTTTGTCTTTTCCTTCCCAACCTCTAAAATGAGAAACATTAATTTCTAACGGTTATAAACTACCCAGCCTGAACTTTTTTTACAGCAGCACAAACTATGCTTATATTTACTTATTAATAATCAGCTCTATAAAGAAAATGTGTTCTATGGAAAGCTATAGCTGTTATGTTTTCCTATCTCTTTAAGAGACAAGCCACGCCCACTCCCGCTACCTCTGACCTTCCGTAGCCATCTTGGCTCCTCACTTACTGTTCCTCTCTCGTGTCTATCCCTGTCTCCCTTTTCTCTCTTTCTCCCTTAATAAATGTCTTCTTTATGCCTATTTTCTGTGTCTATGTGTCTTTTACCCTCCGCCGGTTTACACTCGCCCGCTTGGCTCTCCCGGACCCGCCGCGGGCTGGCCCTGCCCACTTGCTGCAAGGCCGGGCGCCCGCCCGCCCGGGATGGGCCACCGTTCGTAAACCGCCCGGGGATCTTGGAAGGACCCACAGCCGTCTCTGCCGGGCTGGCAGCTGCTCCGCGAACATTTTTAGAATAAAAATAGCTCTGCCTTTTAAAAATAAAAATGCATATCCCAGATAGTATACATTAAGTTTATTAATCAAAGAAACAAGTTAAAAACATTTTTTTCCAAACACTCTTCTACTCATCAGATTGGCTCAGAATTAGAAAAACCTGGGGGCGCCACAAAAATGCCAGAAAATACTGCGTTTCCATAAGGAAGTAGTTCTTGACTGAGGTACCTTTTTTTCTAAACACAAAGGGCGGGGGAAGAGCGACCCTGCACACATTCATGAAACCATGCTGCCACCAAGCGGCTGCTGTTTCACAGGTGAAAAAGAGGCCAGAAGAATGTTTTCTTTATCTCCATACTTTGGCTGTTTGGACTGGAACGGAGCAGTGAAGCTCCAAAGCGAGAAAAAGGGAAAAGGGGAGGCGAACGCAGAAAACAGACAAAGCAGAAGACGCCTTCACGTGGTTCGTGAGGGTGCCCCGGAAGTGAATTCGGAATTGATTGACACGTTAGTCACTGCAAGTCAGAGCCTGGAAACTATAGCAACAGCACAGGAAGTCCCGGCTGCTTAAAAGTCGCGGTTCCGGTGCTCGGTCCGCCAAGAATGATGGGAAGCTTGAGTTTGTTTTTCCTCTCTGTAGACAGTTCGACTCGCCGTTCCGTGTGGCTTGCGAGTCCCCCGCTCCCTCCGGACGGACTGAGGTGGCTTTGCTGGTAGGAATGAACGCGAGAAGGCTGGAGGTCTCAGTTTTCCGACTTTATCTCAGAAATCCTGGGGAATAACGCAAAGAGCAACATGGACATGTGCATTGGGCTGCATAGATTTTGGCGGGAAGTTTCTCTGGGCTGGGCTGGGATTGTGAAGCAGCGCGGGGGTGGGGTTGGGGGGAAGCCAGTTACCGCTGGTATTCTGAGGGCGTAATCCATGCTTCTGTCCAGATACCGTCTGTCCTTTTCGTTGAGGAAACACCTGACCTTATGATGTGCCAGATCCTGGAGACCCGAGACACATCGGCTCGCTTTTCAGGTACAATTCATTCTGATAGGTGGAGACAGATAGTAAGAAGATTATTGACTTAATTTCAGAAAAACGTAATAGAAAATAAAACAGGACAAAAAAAATACAGTGTATGTATCTATCTTCATTTGACTTAAGCGGTCAGATCCAACTTCCTCCAGGAATGATGATTGAAGACATTAGCAATGGTGTGGTATGGCTTTAATGAGCTAGAATAGATTAAAAAACATGTTGAGCTGGAGAGGTGGCTCAGCCGTTAAAGGTTAGACTCACAGCCAAAATACAGATGTTTACTGCTTCATCATCTTCATTCCGGGCTTTGAAATCTAGCCTCAAAGTAGAGACACTACTAGAAAAGTTTAGTGGGGTGCAGAAGTGCCAGCACTAGAGTTTGGGTAGCAGTGCAGGCTAGGGTAGGGCCTTGAGCATTTGGATTCAAGCACCCAAATAAAACTCCCACTCATGAGACTCCAAATAAGACTAAACCCCAGAGTCCCTTTGGTGGGGAAGTTATTCCCTTCCTTTTTGTGTTCTGCTTTCCTGTCTTGTCTTCTTTATGGGTCCCGGGATCTCATCCTTCCAGACTGGGTGTCGGTGGGCTTCCTTTTGCTGTGAGGAAGGAGTGTGGGCACAGACAGATCTCTAGGGCATCAGTGCAGTGCCAGTGGAGTTTTTAATTCTGGTTAAGAGTTTGGCATGGGGCCTCGCTGCAATGTGATCATGACGGGTGTTTTAAGAATCCTATGGTTCAGCGTGGTGCAGCCATGACAATAACAACATGGTAGATTGAGTAAGATAAACATAGGCCTATTGTTGGTGGACAAAACTGGAATCCTTCCAGTTATGTCCACATCTTACAGTTAGCTCCTTGTTCAGTGTCTCCCTTCCTCTTTCCTCCGTATCCCCTCTCTCTTCTCTTCCTCTCCCTCCCAGTCTCAGTTCACCTTCCCTCCCTTTTACAGGGTCTGAAGTAACTTAGGCCGACTTCAACCCTGAATTTGCCGTCCTTCTCCCAAGTGCCGAGATTACAGGTATATATTCTAGCATCACATTTGATCTGATTTTCCCTTTCTAGGTTTGGGATGCACAATGATGAGAAATAAAAAGGAAAAAGATTTCCAGAAAGAAGCCGTAAGATTCAAGGTTTCACAGTCCAAGCTAATGTCTACAGATTCTTCACCAAATGATCTGAGAAAATTGGATTCATGGCAAAAGAAACGTTACTCGACTAAGGCAAGGTAAATGGCTAAGTAGGCAGGGAGGCATGAGCTGGGCTTTGCAGGGGAGGGTTGAGAATGGCAGGTGGCTTGGCACATTGCTGTAGTGTAAGGTACAGCCTGGAAAGATTTCTGCATTTCCTGCTTGAAGACACCTCACTCCTTGACTTTAGTTGGAATATTAAGGACACCCAGCTGTTTCTTTAGTTCAAGACAATGCCAAATTCTTGTCCCATTGTGTTGATTGGCAGATTGTAGTATATAGTACAGTATGCAGTTCTTTCTTCAGTCAGTATCCGCCTCATCCGTATCAGGCCATAGGGTGATAAGTCATCTTTGTTCTAAATACTATGATTTAAGATTGTAGTTTATGCATAATTTAGGTCCATTGTTTTGAGGATAGGAATTCCTTATGGTTGGGATAGGAAGGTTAGAGGAAGATGCAATGTTGTGCCATGGTATGTTTTGAGCCATAATCATTACTGGTTGGTTGCGTCCATTTGTGATTTACTAAATGCTAGCTCATGCTAAGGGCTTTCTCCATATTCCTCGTTCAAATGACCTGGACACATTGCTAGCTGAACTCCTTAAATATAAGAAACTCAGGCTGAGATAATTGCAGCAATTTAATAACAAAGAAATACAGCTGTGGTTACAGTCCTGTAGTACAAATTTTGACTGGTATTTGTCAAGTTGGGAGTGTAGGCCCCAGTCCCTCACATCTGTCCCAGCCCCCAGGCCTGGTTTGGACTACAAATCCGAGCAGGCCAGGTCCTGACCCCTCCTTGGGGATGGAGTCCGGACCACTCCCCAGGGTACTTAAGTGATCTCCCCAAAAAGGAACACTAGGTCTCCCTTTCTTCCTCCCTGGGGTCACAATCCATGGCTTCCCGGTTTCCCCTGGGGCCACCTAAGAGTGCAAATCTCCCATTAAACCTGGATATTTCTTAATTTGGCTTGTTTTGATTTGGCTTGATTGGAAATTTTTTTGTCGTCAGGGAGCTCATGTTAAGAAATATTCCTGCCGGGCGATGGTGGCACACACCTTTAATACCAGCACTCGGGAGGCAGAGGTAGGCGGATCTCTGTGAGTTCGAGACCAGCCTGGTCTAGAGAGCTAGTTCCAGGACAGGCTCCAAAGCTACAGAGAAACCCTGTCTCGAAAAACCAAAAAAAAAAAAAGAAATATTCCTAACAGTATTAATAATAAAATCCCAGAGTCAGATAATAGGGATAAAAGCTGAAGAAACAGAAACTAGCCAGCCACTAGAGGTCTTATCTATATCAAAGCTCAGACCAAAGTGGCAATGATCCTGTCCTCAGACTGACTGCCTCAGACAGCTCTGAGCTCCCGTCTCCTGCCTTACATTCCCCTCTCCACCCAGCCATATCACTTCTGTCTCTGGGATTAAAGGCGTGGGATCCCAAGTACTAGGATCACCTTTGTGTGAGTTTTGTTTCTCTTTTAGACTGGATCGACTACTGTAGCCCAGGGTGACCTTGAACTAACAGAGATCTCTCTGCCTCAGTTTCCTGAGTTCTGGGATTAAAGGTTTGTGTCACCACTCCTGGCCTCTAGTGGTTTAGCTCTGCACTCTGATCTTCAGGCAAGCTTTATTTATTAAAACACAAATTAGCACTACACAGTCCAGCTTCATCTCTAACCCGGTGTTTCTACAAGCATAATTCCCCAGATCAACAGCAATGGCATCACAAGAGACTTTGTCAGAAGTGCAAAGCCCAGACTCAGTAAATCAGAAACTGGGTTTTGGGCCCAGCCATCTATGTTTTATGTGTTTTTCAGTAACCAATAAAACTGTTTTGTTTTTTTGTTTTTTTTCAGGAACTTTGATTCACTTACACATCACTTGCAATGTCTGAGTCATAGGCTGGTCCATTGACCATACTATAGCCCCTGTGCTGTATTTTACCCTGGCTTTCTTAGGTGAGCGTGCTTATTAATGAAGTGAAGGATTAGCCTCTTTAAAGTCCTGCCTTCTAAGAGCAGACAGGCTATAGGATCTAGGTACCCCCATTGTCTGTTTGAACAGAAAGATGATAGAGAAATCTAAGGGAACAGGAAGGAACCAACAAGCATGAACCAGACCGGGGTAACTAGAAGATTCTAATTTTGGCACCAGGAAGAAATTCTTCCTAAGCTTCATTTGGGAAATGCTGGGCCCTGGTGGAAGGAAAAGAAAGAGGTAAGAAGAAGTCTAAATATTCACTCTCTGAATTAGATGGTGTGTGCTTATTGTCCAGTAATCACCTCAAATAACTCAAAATAATTTTTGGAATTGTTGGGATTACCATGTTGTAAATGAAGAGTGTGGATGATCTTATTACCAAACTAGTGATAAATTAAGATTGGTATGCTTCTCCAAACGTGTGTTATGTGGGGGGTGGTATCCAAGTAATTTCTATTTGGGATGTTGTATGTTCTCAACTGTTACGTGAACTATTAGAGGGCACATTTCCTGGTTTCTAAGGCATAAGACTGCTTCTAGGAAGCTCCTTGTCTTCTAGTGTAAGTGATTTGGTGTGTGTTTGTTATAGATACAACAAATGAGAACAAAGCAAAACCAGATTGTGCCTGATTTGTGGCATAGTGGAGCACAGAGGACTTCTGGATTAGATGGAGAGAATACCCAGGCATCTCCATGGCCCTGCTGATGTTTCCAGAGCTTCATCCAGTCAGTGATGAGCTACACCTGGAGAGGTAGGCTACCTACAGGATATCCTGTGGGTTGGGCAGTACAAGAATGTAAGGTGCTGCTTCTTAAAGCCCCAGCTCTTGGCCAAAGAGCTTCATAGATTCTTTTTCTTGAAGGCTTCTGGAAAACATGAGGGCAGCTAGTATCCAGAAGTAGAGTTCCTGGTGCTCCAGTAGGCCAACTGTCTGGGATTATAATTGTCCTTATTGTGATAGGAATGTCCTTATTGATAGGAATGGTGGCTAAGAAGCACAACAGTATGGGTGTTGATAGAGAGGGACCGTGCAGTGATCTCAGATTGGCCTCTACTTTAGTTTGTAGCAATCCAGACAAAACTATCCGTATATCCTCCCTAGAATGTCAGAAACTACAAAGGGAGGGGCCAAAATTGTTGAATGCCAAGGTTTCCTCCCTAGTAAAAGGCAAGGGGAGCATCTCTGCCCAATGATGGAATGAAAGAAGATCCTGCCTAGAGCACAGGGTAGGGGCAAACAGTAGCCCTAGTAGAATCAATGTGATCCAGGATAGGCTCTCCTACCCACTGAGATATTGGTGGAGAAGGCTCTACTTTCATATGCCTCAGCACCTGGCTTTCTTGGGCGGTAGTGGAGGAGGCACTTTCACAGTCTTCTTTGTAGCCACAGTTTCAATTTCTTAGGACATTAAATAGTGAATCTATTTTTGCTTTCCTCTGCCCACTAAAAGGTCAGTTGGATCAGGCTGACTTGCTATCTTTAGTGTCTGTTTTATTGTTGACTAATTTTTCCTGTTGGGACTGGCTGTAGGGGTTCCATTCACGATTGCTGAATGAATAAACATATTGCAAATATTGTGTTTTAATCCAGTGAAGAATGAGTGAGATATGAAAAGTGCCCCATAACAATTATCTTTCTCTTAGTTTTTTGTTGTTGTTGTACCATCATGGACAAAATAAAATAAAGCAAAAAATAATATTTGTAATATATACAACAAGCAAACAGTAAATAACTCTAAGAAAGAAACATGCTGGACATGATGGTGGAGCCCTATAACAGAAACAGTCAGGGGATTGAGTTTGGGGCAAGAGGATCACTCAAAGTTCAAAATAGTCCCCTTGACTACACAGTGAGATCCTGTTTCAAAACGAAAAATAATTTTTTTTAAAAGGGCTCAATTGGTAGAATACTTGTCTAGAAGTCTTGAGGCCTAGCACCCCATAAATCTGGTGTGGTAATAATCCCAGCATTCTAGAGGTGGAGGCAAGAAGATTAGAAGTTGGAGGTTATCCTTGGCTACATCAGGAGGTCAAGACCAGCTAGAGACCCTGTGAAGGAAAACATGGAGATAGGGAGGTAGGAAAATAAATAATCAATAAAATGTCATATAACAAAATAGTAAATAAAACACATTAATAGTATAAATAATATATACATTGTTTGTGAGCAGTTTCATGTGGTAAGCACATGGCTTTGGTTCTCAGGGTGAGAGTAAGAACCAGTCTCCACAAATCTTTATACCATGTTATGATTAGCATTAAAAAAAAAAAGTCCACTCATGACCTGGAATCTTTCCTGGGGAAAGTTCATGTCAGGGAAAAGGACGGTTGTTCCTTTTGAACAGTTAGCTGCATCTGATTTAAGCAATTCCCTGAGTCTTTCGGGGATCACATTTCCCTTTTTACATCTGTTTAACTAGCAAGCTTAAATTCACATCTCTGGCCATCTGGGAGCCGATGTCTAAAACCTTATACATGCATTCTGTTCAGATCATTTATCAGAAGTCCTTGTTTGGACTTAAATTCTTCATCTAAAATATTTTTAAAGCCACATCCTTGATACACTTCTTGTTCTGCACAAGGCATTATAGGAACACACTGGCTTCTGATGTCACAAATGGGAAAAGGCCAGTTGTTAGCTAGTAAGCCCTTACAAACCCCATTTCACTCTAGCTAACCATTCACAGTTTTTCCATTTAAAATTACTCTTGAGATTCATACATGTATACAATGTATTTTAGTTGTATCTAACCCCACTCCTTGTCTCCAACTCCTCCCAGATACTCTCCAGCCCCCCCCCCCTTTTTTTTGAAGTGTAAGCCCAGAGTTTAAAATTAATGCTCATAAAATACACATTGGTGGCAGCCATCCACAGGATTGTAGTTAACCTACAGGGGACCATTTCCCTGAAGAAATCTTACTCTACTTTCCCTAGAAACTGTCAACCACCAGTAACTCATGAGCCTTATAAAACTCTTTTATCTCACTATTGATGACAGGTTATGGTGGCTTTCTTATGTTAGCTTACCCTGTGTTTATTCTGTACATGTTTTTACACACATTTGTGAATGCAAAAATTCCATCACTGGAGTATTAATGTAATCTTAGAGTAGAAGTTAATTATGAATGAACCTGGAGGATATTACCCTAAATGAAATAAGCTGAGTATAGAAAAACGACTATTGTTTTAGATAACTTATATGTAGAATCTCACAATTTTGTGAATATTTAGATAGTTACCAGAGGGTGGGGTGGGGGGCAGGTGATAAACATGAGGACATGTTGGTCAACAAGAAGAGACAAGTTTGGGTGACCTATTGTTCAGCATGGTGACTTAATAAGATATTGTCTATTTTAGGTTTGTGAAGTCATTTTTTATGGTCTCAGTAATAAAGTAAATCTGTTTGGTGATGGATGTGTTCATTATTTTAATTGAAGCATTTCACTTTGTGTATTTATATATCAAATCACAGGCTCCAGATATGGCTCAGTCATGCCAGTATGAAGAACTGATTTCAAATCTCCACAACCTTGTAAAACCTGGCATGGTAGCGTTTATTTGTCTGTAATACCATTGTTCCTATGGTGATATAGGAAGTGGTGCCAGGAAAGCTCCAGAACTACATAATAGGAACAAAGAAGTTATTTTTCCTAAAAATTGTTTCTTCTCCCTTCTTCACCTTTTGGCTACTTATCTAGGAAATGTTCCTGACCACCTCTAATCGAATATGGGTATAGACAGTTTTATACAACAGACTGCATATCAACTTTTTCATCTCTTTATTACCTGCATTGTATGCTTGAGATTTGCTATGAGGACAAGACTGATTATCAAGCAGTGGTAATTAATTAACATTATTAAAGTCATTGTGAGACATAACTGCTTGATTTTTTTTTTTTTTCCCCTTTTCTTGAGACTAGAGTCTGTCTGTGAAGCCCTGGCTGTTCTGGTTCTCACTCTGTAGACAACACTAGCCTTGATTTTGAGGATTTTGAGATCCGCCTTCCTCTGCCTCCTGAGTACTAGTATTAAAGGTATGCAGTACCACACCTAGCCAGTTGCTAGATTCTTTTTTTTTTCTTTTTTTGGTTTTTCGAGACAGGGTTTCTCTGGCTTTGGAGCCTGTCCTGGAACTAGCTCTGTAGACCAGGCTGGTCTCGAACTCACAGTGTGCCACCATCGCCCAGCTACATTTTTTATTGATATTTATTGAGTGCTCTACATTTTTCTCTGCTCCCCTCCCTGCTCCTCCCCTCCCCCTTCAATCCTCCCTCAGGGTCCCCATGCTCCCAATTTACTCAGATCTTGTCTTTTTTTACTTCCCATGTGGATTAGATCTATGTAAGTCTCTCTTAGGGTCCTCATTGTTGGTCTAAATTTTCTGGGATTGTGGTTTGTAGGCTGGCTTTCTTTGCTTTATGTTTAAAAACCACCTGTGAGTACATGTGATAATTGTCTTTCTGGGTTACCTCACTCAATATGATTTTTTTTTTTTTAGCTCCATCCAATTTCCTGCAAAATTCAAGCTGTCGTTATTTTTTTCTGCTGTGTAGTACTCCATTGTGTAAATGTACCACATTTTCCTTATCCATTCTTTGGTAGAGGGCATTTAGGTTGTTTCCAGGTTCTGGCTATGACAAACAAAGCTGCTATGAACATAGTTGAGCACATGTCCTTGTGGCACGATTGAGCATCCTTTGGGTATATACCCAAAAGTGGTATTACTGGGTCTTGAGGAAGGTTGTTTCCTAATTTTCTAAGAAATCGCCACACTGACATCCAAAGGGGCTGTACCAGCTTGCATTCCCACCAGCAATGCAGAAGTGTTCCCTTTTCCCCACAACCTCTCCAGCATCAGTGTTTTTGATCTTGGCCATTCTTACAGGTGTAAGATGGAATCTCAGAGTTTTTTTTTAATTTGCATTTCTCTGATGACTAAGGATATTGAACATTTCCTTAAGTGTCTTTCAGCCATTTTAGATTTCTCTGTTGAGAGTTCTCTGTTTAGGTCTGTGCTCCATTTTTTTTTTAATTGGATTATGTGATCTTTTGGTGTCCAAGTGTCCAATTTCTTGAGCTCTTTGTATATTTTGGAGATCAGACCTCTGTCTGATGTGGGGTTAGTAAAGATCTTTTCCCATTCTGTAGGCTGTCATTTTGTCTTGTTGAGCATGTTCTTTGCTTTACACAGTTGCTAGATTTTTAATTTTGTGTTTGGATGGCTTGTTGGAGCCCACAAGAATATACAGTAAATGTACAGCTGATAGACTAATCTATTTGGACGTGCATACACGTCCACATGGAATAACCTGTTTTACAGAGGTATGGGAACACTTTTGGAAAAGTTGCTGTCATATCTGTAAAAAACCTTGTGAGGCCATGATTCTCCCTCCAAAATGGGATTAATTCCCAAAACAGCAGTATAAGATCTGTAGGGGCAACTGAATGACCTTGCTCCATTCCCCAACACCTTGAGGCCTTAGGGCAGTAACATTCACTGTTTGTTCTAATAGTCAACTTTAAAGTCAATTCCACAAAATTATCTACTAACAGAAGTCTATAGAAGACAGCACTGTGCAGGAAGGTAGCATGCTCTACCCTTACTACACAGACAGGCCTAGATTCAGGGACAGTTAGTAACTCCATCTAATGATTTGGAATGTCCGGTATTTCCCCTTGGATTCTGGCTATTTCCTGTGTGCTGCTTTTCCAGGTTCTACTTGATCTTTTGTTTTGTTGTCTTTTTATTTTGCTTTGTTTTTAGAGACAGAATTTCTCTGTAGCTTTAGAGCCTGTCCTGTAACAAGCTCTTGTAGACCAGGCTGGCCTCGAACTCAGAGATCCACCTGCCTCTGCCTCCCAAGTGCTGGGATTAATGGTGTGCCATCACTGCCTGCCATCTTTCTCCAGCCCCTAAAGAGGAGCCTCTCTCTCTGTGCCTGTCTCTCTTTTCTTTGGCTTCTCGTCTACCTGCCTTGTTTGTGATTTTGATATGCATATTATCATTGTCTTTGCTTATGGAATTTTCCAACTATATCTGTAAAAACTAGAAACCTTGTGGAGACTACCCCTTATTATTCTTTTCCTTGCAGCTTTTTCTTGCAAAGGAATAAAGAACATGTAGTAGGAATGTACGTGAGTTGATTTATTCCGTTTACCCTCAGATCCAATTGCTAGTTTTCACCTGCCAAAGCGAATCTTACTGGACCCCTGAGAGGTTTAATCGGCTTAACCCCGAAATAAACCTCTATAATGGCTGTCACCTTTAGCACTGTTTCTCTCTGTGTGTGAATATACTTGTGTGGGGGGCTGCAGAGATGGCTCAGAGGTTAAGAACACTGACTATTCTTCCAGAGGTTTTGAGTTCAATTCCCAGCACCTACATGGTGGCTTACCACCATCTATAATAGGATCTGGTGCCCTCCTCTGGCCTGCAGGGATACATGCAGGCAGGACACTATGCATAATAAATAAGTTTAAAAAAAAAGGAAATGTTTTTAGAAATATACATACTTGTGTATGTGTCTGTGTGTAGATAGATGCATATGCCTATTATTTGGTTGGAAATGTCACCTCAGCCCCTAACATCCTTATCCAAAGAGTCTGAAACTTTTGAGTGGAGCTTTACCCCAACTCCTGGTATCCATTTTGGATAGTTGGGTGGAAAAGCTCCATTTCAAGCCTCTCCTTCTTAGAAGTTGCCAAAGTCCAAACTCCACCTCTCTAGAGAAGGTCAAGACCACTCCCACAGGCTATTTAAACAGCCTCTCCCAGAACAAACAGGTGCTCATTCAGGTTTACCTTTCCTTGCTCCGCGTTTTCCTGGAGGGCAACTTGGGAGAGCTGGTACCATTAAATCTGGGTTTTTTTCTAATTTGGTCTGATTTGGATTATTGTGTCGGTGGAGAGGTTTGTCGGACCAAAATAACTTAACACCTATCTGTGCCTGTGGTCAAAATTAGGTGTGTTTTTCTCCATCACTCCCCACCTCATTATTCCCTTTTTCTTTCCTGTGGGTGTGTGAGTGATACACATGCTCGTTTGTGTGTGTATGTGGGGATCCTTAGGTGTCATCCTTACACATTGCTGCTGCGTACACCAAGTCAGCTCTTGAGCCCTGGAGAGTCTCTTCCTCCCACTTTGCTGTAGGAGCACTGAGATTTCAGATGCATGCTACTGTACTAGGCTTTGTGTGAGTTCCAGGGACTCCATCTCAGGTCCTCGCACTTGTACAGCAAGCACGTTCCCTACTGATCCTCACCCCAGCCTCTATGAAGTGTTTCTTCTGTTCTGAAATATGTGGCTCATGGACTTGTAGTATTTTTAGGCAACCTAAATTCTGCCTTTACTTTGAGTCATTTTTCCCGTGCCATACTAATAGACATCTCTGTAGCATTCCAAGTAAGCACCCTGTTGTCAAAAAACAAGTTTTTAAGCAGATGAAGATTTTCTAAGTGACTCAGAAACAGTATCTCAGTGTGACCTGTTTCTAACCCCTAATGTGATGGTATTTAGTTATGGATGTTAAGAAAATAGTTCATAGTTAAGAAAATAGTCATGAATGTGTCACCCTTGTGAATTGGGTTATCTCCCTTACAACAAGAAGCCAGAGAGCCAGCTCTCCTGCCATGTGCATATACAGATGTTAACAGTTTGTGGCTTGGAAGAAAATACTCATCAGATCCCAGCTATGCTGCCACTGTGATTTCTGACTTCCAGGCTCCAGCACAGTGAGCAATGTTTACTTCCTGTTATTGTATCCTTGATAATCCGCCTTGAGGACCAAGCCTGGTTATCAGCCATTGGTAGACTGATCAGCTTATATCTGACTCTCATTCATGGAGTAATTGGGACACATAGCTGCTTGCTTCCTAATTCATTACTTTGGCTGTTTTTGCATGTCATCTAGTATATAACAGTTCATAATAGCAGTCAAAATTAGCATAAGCCTATAATTCAGTGAAAGTGCATTTGGGCACTGTATCCTAAAAGAGTTTCAAGAGTTATAAGATGAGGTAATACCAGACCTTTTCTCAGTCATGCAAGTTTGTCTTTTCCTATATTCCTACCATTTGAAGGAAAAGGCTAACTCAGCTTCCTGCATCTCCAGGCCTAGAAGAAGTCTCAGAATATTCTCTGTGGAAGTCTTTGTTCTGTCTAGAACAGTGGTTCTTAACCTTCCTAATGCTGCAAGTCTTTAATACGGTTCTTCATGTTATGGTGACCCCCCCCAACCAGAAAATAATGTTCATTGCTACTTCATAACTGTAATTTCGCTATTAGGAATTGTAATATGAATCTGATATGCAATCCCCATGAAGGGGCCATTTGACTGCCAAAGGGGTCATGACTCACAGGTTGAGAACTTGGTCTAGAGCTAGACTGAGGCAACCACGGGCAAAATCTAGTCCTCTTCTACAGAACAGCTTAACAGCCCAGCGCCTCCCAGGTCTGCAGTCTGGCAGTCTACTCATCTAAAGTAGGAAGACCGCACGTAGGTTTTACATACTGACTAAGGAATCAATGACCATTTACACTAAGATGCTCAAGTACAAACCTGGGACACATGTTTCTTATTAAAGGATTATACAAGTGACCTGAAGAGTTACTATTTTATTCTGATGCTGACCTCCATGGAGACAGTTAGTTAGGTGTTTTTCTTTAGTGTGGTTTGGAGAGCACATTACTTAGTAGCCATAGAAGTTTCTATCATTGAAATTTTGGAAGGATCCATGAATATGAAGTATTTCTCTTAATGTGCCCCTTTAAATTACTTTAGGATTTCTAGCACTATCCTCCTAAATTCCCAGGAGTATTTTTTGAGGTATTAAGTGAGATTCCTACACACACGTGAGCATCTCCTGTTAACAGCACTCGGCGTCACCCAACTCATTCCCCATAGTTTCAGTTGCATTTCACCCTTGAAGTCACACAGCACAAGGCAGAGCGTTCTCCAACTCGAGGACTGATTTTCCTCTTCTGGTTTATGTGGTGAGATTTGTTTGTGCTCTAATGAAGCTTGCCTGAAGATTAGAAGGCAGAGCTAGACACTAGTTAACTATAGAGGTCTGGAGTTCTGTACAGAGACAGGAAGTGATACGGCTGGGTGGAGACGAATATAAGGCAGGAGGAGATAGGAACTGAGCCCTTTTTCAGCTGAGGGCTTAGCAAGGTAAGAGTTGGCTGTGGCTTGCTCCTTTGTCTCTCTGATCTTTCAGCATTTACCCCAGTATCTGGCTCTTAGGTATTTATTATTAAAACCAAGTACAACAGGTTTATATTTCTGTATTCAGCTTATTCAACATAAGACAAGTTTCATTTTGAAAATTTCTCTAAACATTTTATTTGTAATCTGACCATCAGCCTCAATCTGCATCCTCTGTGATATCTGTTGATTGAGATTTACTCTTTCCTCTTTTAGACTCCTTCAGACAGCTTGGAACAGGACCCAGACCTTCAGGAAGAGCTTCTCTTGGCTTGCCATCCCTGGTCGCTTCTGTTCTTCCTTGTGTGTTCACAGTTCACATTGTCTTTGTCATAGTCCTGATACCTTTCACCTTGTGTGTGCGCTCTCGTGTGTCCATTTCCCTTAATGTGATACTCTGCTTTGTTAGGAGCTGGATTCTGAATTCCCACCCATGCAGTCTCATCAGGCTGACTCCCTGCAGCTTTGCTAGCTGACTATGCTTTTTGAACATATACATTGAATTGGAAAAAAAAAATAATGTCTCTGGAAGAAGGTCACACTTAGCCGATTCATTCCTCTGCACAAACCCCTGTCACCCTGAGCAACACAATTAACAATAATGTTAAACTTTTATGAGTTATAGGATGTTTGACCTTGAAGCAGTTTAAGAAAACAGGCTTAGCAAGGTAAAATCATATTCCCAGGGTTACACAAAGGTTCTGGTAAATTATACTTTGTGTTAATTTGATTCCAAGAACTTTTTATTTCCTCCCTATTTCTTCAATAACCCATTGGATATTCATGAATGTGTCCAATCTCTATATGTTTGTGTGGTTTTTGTAGTTTTTTTCCTTACTGTTGATTTCTAGTTTACTTAGGTCTGGTGATATTCAGAAAGTTTTTTCAGTTCTTTTATATTTGGTAAGGGATTGGTTTGTAGCGTAGAATGTAGTCTATTTTAGATAATGTACAATGGGCTGCTGAGAAGAATCTGCTCTTTCCCTTTTTGGTGAAATGTCCTGTTTATATCTGGTCTGTGGTGTAGCTTAACTCAGTGGTTTGTTGGTTTTTGTTTGGGTGTCCTATTTGAAGACGAAAGGGGGATATAGTGAAATCACCCAGTATGATTGGATCAGGACTTGGGTGATTTTTTTTTTTTATGACTATTCATCTTTGTCTTATGGAATTTGAAGCCCCACCTTTTGGCTCATAAATATTTATAATTGTTATAGCTTTTTAATTCCCCTTATTCACACACAGTGGCCTGCTTTAACTCTTCAGATAATTTTTGCTTGAAGTCTTTTGTGAGATGTCAGGACAACTTTACTAGCCTCTTCAGTTTCTGTTCATGTGATAAATTGTTTTTTCCTTTGATTTTTCCATCTATATGTGACTATCAGTGATGTGTGTTTCTTGGAGACAACATATAGCTGAATCTAGATTTTTAATCCATTTACTTCACCTTTGTCCCTGTATTGGTAAGTCAAGGTCATTTACATGTGTGGTTATTGCCGAGAGATGTTTACTGATTCCTGTATTTTGCTGATTTCCTCGTTGATTGATATTGGTTGTTCTTTACTATATCTTCTATTACTATTGAGGACTATCTGGCTTACTGAGTTGGACGTGATGATTTCCTTCCTATTCCTGTTTTCATGAAATTTATTTTTCTGTTCTCTTATTGTTGAGACTGTCCTCTCTATATGGTACTCCTTTAAGTATCGCTTACAGTGCTGACTTGGTGGTCATGAACTGCCTCAGTTTGTGCTTGAAATGTCTCTTGCTCTGTCAATTCTGAAAGACAGTTTTTCTGGAGATAACACTTTTTGTTTCATGGTTATTTTCAGGACTTGCAATGTGTCATTCCACACTTTACTGGCATTTAGGGTTGTTGAGCCGATGGTCTCATGTTATTCTGATCTTCCTGCTTTGTAGGTGAGTTCATGTTTTTCTCTTATAGCTTTTTGCTTATTTAAGAAGTTGTTTTGTTTGTTTGCCTGCTTGCTTGCTTGCTTACTTTGAGACAGTGTCTTAAGTAGTCCAGCCTGACCTTGAACTTACTGTGTAGCTGAAGATACATTAGTAGTTTCTGATCCTATCATATCTACTTCTGAGATTCTGGGATTGCAGGCATGTCCCAACAATATGGTTCCCTTAATAGCTTTTTAAAATGATACTTAATTGTGTGTGTGTGTGGTACTTGTGTGCATGCACACATGGCATGGAAATTTCAATTTCCTTGCTAAACTTTTCTCTGTATTTCCATTCTTTTATCCAGGTTCCTAATGTCATCAATTTTGCTGACTTTTTCCTCAGTGTTTCCTTGTGTCTTCAGTTTCCACTTCCTTCACTGAATTCATCTGCTTGTTTGTGTCCTCTTTGAGGTCATCGATCATTCTTATCAGAAAACTTTGGAAGTTTTTGTCCAGCATTTTCCTTATTAGCCCCTTTGAGCTCTGTAGGTGAGGAATTATCTTTCTGGGGGAGTCATGTGGCCTTGCTTTATTTTACTTGTGTTTGTATTATAGTTTGTACATCTAGTGGTAAGTCTTCTGGTTTTATTTGGGAATCTTCTTGTTGAGCAGCCTATTCAGTTTCCACTCCTACTGAGAGAGGAAGCAAATGCTTTAGCTTCCCTTCCCTCCCCTAAGAGCCATGTTCAACTTAATTCCTAGGACTTTGTTGTTTCTGCACAGCGCAGGTTTCCTTTCATTTCCTTTGTGGATTACTACAGCTCTTCTGTTTAGATAGTGTCTGGGTTCTCTTATTCTGATTCTCTCCTTCGCAGGCTTACATGAAGGCAGCTTCTAGCCTACCATTTACCTGGAAGTCTCCGATTCACTTCCTTGACATAGACTCTGGCAATCATGGGTAGCTTTCCTCAAATCTTAAACCAAGAGATGGCAGAAACCCAAAGGAAGTCCCAAAAGTAGTATCTTTTTGAAGTTTCTTTGTTTTCAGATTGTGTCAGGTTTATGTCGGACTTTATTTAGATCTGCAGCTATGGCAGGAGAGAGACTTTATTTCATGAACTGGTGAACAGATAGGAAGGATTGAAAAATTGAAGCAGGATGAAGGCACATGGAAACTGCAGCCTAGTACCATGGTGGGTCTTTTTTTTTTTTTGTTGGGAGAGACGGTTTAGACAGGGTTTCTCTCTGTAGCTTAGGAACCTGTCCTGGAACTAGCTCTTGTAGACCAGGCTGGCCTCGAACTCACAGAGATCCGCCTGTCTCTGCTCCCCGAGTGCTGGGGTTAAAGCCATGCACCATCACCACCCGGCCTAGTACTATGTCTTAAGCAAACAAGTTTTGTTTTCACTTCTAGTATTAGGTGTTCTGGACTCCCTCCAAATTTCAAATTCTTCTCTAGTGATCTGGGGGTTTCTGAAGTCACCGAAGGAAATGATTTGCAATTTGAAACAATGGCATAAGGAAAGGCACAGCCATTGATATAAACTGCAAATGAGCAGCTAGGCCACAGTCTTTTCACTCAGTCTGTGAGCAAATAATCCTTCCCAGAAATAGCCGAGTTCCACCTATGATTTTGCTGATTTGAGCAAGTAAGTTAACTTCTTCAGGCTTCAGTTTCTCCACCTTGAAGGACTAACAGTCTCTACACCACTGAGCTCTTCTAATGAAAACCCTTGGCCAATCCCTGACTACTTGAAAGGCTTGATATTAACCCCACTTGTGCATTATCTTCTCCAGTGACCACCAAATGCAGCCCTCATTTCTCTTCGCCATGTTTTCACCATTTTATACATACACTAGAACTTTGCAAGTTCTAGTTTTCTATGGATATAGGGGAAAATACTGTAGCTGTGAAGGGGTAGACGAAAGAAAAGCATTTTGAACTTTCTCAGAAGTCAGTACTCAAAATCTGAGGGAGTGACAATTTTTCTGATTTTTAAAATTCTGTCCCTGTACCAAGAGTAAAAACAGAAAGGGATTAAATGTGTGTTATTGAAAAGAGTATCACTTTGTAGTATGCAGACCTATGTTTGAACCTCAGTTCTGCCTTTTTTTTTTTTTTTTTAAGAATAGGGTGTATTTATTTTATGTGTTTGAGTGCCCATGCACATGCCCAAGGAGGCCAGGAAAGGGTGCTGGATACCCTGGACCTGGAGGTACAGATGATTTTGGGCTGCCATGTAGGTGCTGCCAACTGAACCCAGGTCTTCTGTAAGTGTAGCAAGTGTGGTTAACCTCTGAGCCATCATTCTAGCCCCTAGCTCTGACTCTTAGGATAAGATCTGTCTGTAGATGAGCAGATGGTTTCAGCTTTCTGAGCCATGGCTTTTTCACTTGTCAAATATGTCTTATAATACTATACAGAATCATTGAGAATGTCATGGGGGGAAAATATAGGAGGGAGATGGAGGGCGGCGGGCAGGGGTGAGAGAGAGAATAAGAACCTGCTTGCATATGAGCATGTGCTTTATTTTAGAGTTAATGAAAATGTTTCACACATTCTGGCACTGAAGTCCTTGTCACTTTTACTTTGCAGAATTGGTGCAAGCCTTCTCCTTTTCTGGTCATTCTTAGGTATTTTAGCCAGAAGCATCATAACATGTTTGCGAATGGCTATTACAAACTGAAAACCCCAAAGTAAAAACTTAAAAGACATGTAACTATTATTTCACTGATTTTTTTTGTTTTGTTTTGTTTTGTTTTCTTTTTTTTTTATTGAGAAAAGGAGAAAAAAAAAACAAGTTTCCACCTCCTCCCAGCCTCCCATTTCCCTCCCCCTCCTCCCCCCCTACGCCCCCTCCTCCCACCCTTCTCCCCCTCCCCCCACTCCTTTCCCCCTCCCTCTCCAGTCCAAAGAGCAGTCAGGGTTTTCTGCCCTGTGGTAAGACCTAGGACCTCCCACCTCCGTCCATATCTAGGAAGGTGAACATCCAAACTGGCTGGGCTCCCACAAAGCCATCACATTACGTAGAATCAAACCCCTGTGCCATTGTCCTTTGCGTCTCATCAGCCCTCATAGTTCGCCATGTTCAGAGAGTCCAGTTTTATCCCATGCTTTTTCAGTCACAGTCCAGCTGGTCTTGGTGAGCTCTCAATAGATCAGCTCCACTGTCTCAGTGGGTGGGTGCATCCCTCGTGGTCCCGACTTCTTTGCTCATGTTCTCCCTCCTTCTGCTCCTCATTGGGACTTTGGGAGCTCAGTCCAGTGCTCCAGTGATTTTTAATGACAAAACGTTTGAAAAGTATTGTCATCAGGGCTCTGAGAGAAAATCTGTTAGGTATAATAGTATAATTTGGTATGTTTAATGAAGGCAGTGAAAGCAGTTTGAAATTTTGACTGCAAATAGGTTGTAACCCAATAGTTCCAAAAATGTATCAGAGAAATGCCAGTGTTTGTATATATTTGCAAAACATGTATACCAAGTCATTCACTACAGCATTGTTTTTTAATAGCAAAACTCAAATGTTTATCAAAGCACCCATTAAGTTATGAATGAGGAAATGTTTTATATACCCTTAAGTGAATAGGGAGTGTTTGCTAAAGTGTATGTTGATTGAATGTTGTATATTTGGGGGATTATAGCTTCTCTTAAACATAATTATTTGTACTTGAGGTCTACAGAAACTGGTTAACTTTGTGTGAGTGGGTAAGTAGGAACAAAGGAAATGGGAGATTAAATTAGAAGGGATACTTTTCATTGTATCCCTTTTCTATTTATTTATTTATTTATTATATATACAATATTCTGTCTGTGTGTGTGTCTGCAGGCCAGAAGAGGGCACCAGACCTCATTACAGATGGTTGTGAGCCACCATGTGGTTGCCGGGAATTGAACTCAGGATCTTTGGAGGAGCAGGCAATGCCCTTAACCACTGAGCCATCTCTCCAGCCCTGTATCCCTTTTCTTATTTTCTATTTTTAATTAAAAACTTTTCTAGTACTAGAGCTTGAACACAGAGCCTTACACATGCTAGGCAAATTGGCTACTGCTGAGCAATGAGCTATATCTCTAGGTCTTATTTTTTGGGTCATTTTCCTCTTTTAGTTAATTTTTTTTTTACCACAAAAATATATATCTATATTTTTATATTGGGGGAGGGAATAGAAAAGAAAGCAGCCCCTATACTGGGCCCTATTCAGTGACAGCTTCTTGTTTTATAGGGCTAAGGAAGACTTGAGGAAATAAAAGTTGTTTGGAAAAATCCAGATGTCGTTGCTTTGTATGCTATGATGGGTAGGAGGGATGAAGTGAAGTGTGAAGGCCCCTCACACTCTCCATCTTGCCTCAGACTATGTCCTGGAAGCCTGGGATGGAGAAAACGCTACTTTCATTCCTGCTTCTTGGAATTGTTGACAGCCACGTAGTAATAGAGAGCCACAAGCAAGAAAAGCGACACGCCCTGCCTGTTGGTGAAGATGGCGGGCTGCATGTCCGTGATCATTCTGAACAGCTCTACTCAGCTCTGATGCTACTGTTTGCTGTACAAGTTTGAGGTAGGATAGTTAAAATTTTTTTATTCAATATATTTTGATCATGTTTTTCTTCTTTCCCAACTCCTCCTAGATCCCCCTCCCTCAGTTTACCCACCTTCATGTTTATTTCATTCCTTCAAAAGAAAGGATGCCAAGCTGGGCAGTGGTGGCACAGGCCTTTAATCCAAGTACTCAGGAGGCAGAGGCAGGAGGATCTCTGAGTTTGAGGTCAAAGTGGTTTACAGAGCATCCCAGGAATTCAGAGAGGATCAGGTTAAGCAAGTACAGGCTGTTCCATGTGTCCTCACACAAGAACTGGGGCCAAGTGCTCTGAGCCAGAAAGAGACACAGTAACTTGGTACCAGGACTTCAAAAAAAGTCAGAAGACGAGGAGAGGACTGTGCTTGAGAAATGAAGCCTCACGTCCAGCAGCATGGTCAGAGATGGGTAGCCCTGCCAGAGACCGTATTGAGAAGCTGCCAGTGAGTGAGAAAGTAGATTTGTTGCAGCTGAAAGAGGTGGCTAGGGTTCTAGTGTGAAGTGAATACCTTTCACGGACCTTGCCAAGGTATGCCACTAAGCAAATATCCAACAGTTAGTGCAAGAGGTTTATTGGGAGGGGGAGAGCGAAAGAGTGAAAGGGTAATACCTCCTTCCATCTGTTGTGTCGCTGGCAGAATGTTGCAAAGGTCCCGTAAAATATCAAGCGGGAAGCTGCTATTTGTACTGATATCTAAGGGATATTTGGGCAGATCTGACTACAAAGGTGGGCACAGTTTAGAAGCCTTTAAAATTTTGCACTGAGTGCAAAAGTTGGAGGAATAGACAATGCCAAAGTTCTCAGGAGTGAGGCAGATAAGTGAGACCCAAGGGTCTGTAATTCCTAGCATTCCAGGAATTCAAAGAGGGTCGAGAAAGCATAGGCTGCTCAGTGATTCCTCAGACACAGAGTAGAAGGAGCCAAGGGCTCCAAGCCCAAGAGAGCCATAGACCTGGTAACAGCAGGGATTAACAAGGCCAAAAGGCGAGAAACCATCCTATCCTGGTTTTAAGACAATTTGAATCGTGGAGGAGAATCAGACATGCTATACAGGAACTTTGTCCTATGATATCCCTGGAAGCATCCTGTTCATCTCATAATACTCAGAGGGTGGAGTGATGCTTGCCCAAGGATCAGGAATAGAGGGAAATTTTTTAAAGCTGTAGGTTTAATTTATGCTGGGCTCTCCGCAACCATCAGTTCCCTCTCTGTTTAAGAAGTTTATGGCTTCTTTGTTTGTTAGACTGTTTATTTCCCTTGTTTGATTTCTTTTGATAGTCCTTACTTTGTAGCCCAGGCTGGCCTGGAAGTTACTATGTAGTACAAACTGGTCTGGAATTTGCAAATCTTTCCTGCCTCAGTCACTCAGATGCTAGGATCACAGGTGTGCACCACCATGTTCAGTCAGGAAGCTGGGGATAGATTCCTAGGAGACATTTCCTTCCTGTTATGGTACTCGTAAATCCACAAAAGCAATTCTCAAAGCAGCAGATAGAAAGGCAGCCATGACAGAAGGAAGTGACCATCCTACAGGGTGTTAGCCTCCTTACTCAAGGTGTCCATGGTGTGGTTTACAGCCACTGTTCTTTGTAAGACAGTGCACTAGGAAAGGACAGCTGAGTTGATTTAAGGAAAACGATCTTAAATATTCTTTTAGGGCCTGGAAGGCTCAGTGGTTAAGGGTGCTTGCTGCTCTTGTGGAGGACTTAGTTCAGTTCTAAACACTAGGGTTAGGAGGCTCATAACCATCCAGTGCCCTCTTCTGGATTCTGAGGGCATCTACACTTGTGATATGCTTACATGCACACAAAATAAAATTAAACCTTAAAATACTTAACAGTTTGAATGGAAATAGTGACAATAGGTGACAGCCTTTCATTAACACGTTAAACCAGGCAAAATTCTAATGACATGCATTAACCTATTTAATTCTTTTTAAAAAAACTATCTTTTCCCTATTCTTAACACTTCTGTGAGATAGGTACTGGTGTTAATTCCCATTTTATACATTAGGGAGAGAAGACATCCCAGACTCACACATCCACTTAGATTTCCCTAGGTGCTAATTAAATCATAAAGTTTCCATGCAGACCCACATGATAAAAGATCTGGTGCATAGTCTTCAACACTGATGGGAGATAGCAGAACTTTCAGGGAATGGGACCTTATGGTAGGAAGTTAGGTTAATAGGGGTATGGACTTTAAGGGCATTTGGAGATTTCGGGCTCTTTCTCTTTGCTTCTCATCTGCTTGAAATGGTCGAGCATACTCTGCCATGATGTATTATGCCACGGTAGACACAAAACAGTGGAACTAAGTGACCATGAACTGAAACTGAAAGAAACTAGATTCTTCCTGATGTAGGAGGATCTTCTATCTATCTGTTGCTTTCATTGGTTAATTAATAAAGAAAACTGCTTGGCCTGATAGGTCAGAACATAGGTAGGTGGGGAAGACAGAACAGAATTGTGGGTGGAAGAAAGCAGGCAGATGCCATGACTCTCATCTCCGAGACAGACGCTGGTTAGACTCATGCCAGTAAGCCACAGTCAAGTGGCAATACAGATAATAGAAATGGGTTAGATCAATATGTGATAGTTAGCCAATAAAGGACTGGAGATAATGGGCCAGGCAGTGTTTAAAAGAATACAGTTTCCATGTAAACTAGCCAAGGAGCCGGGCAGAGGCGGGAAGCGATCTGCCGCTCCTTTTACATCTTCCTCTTAAGCTGAGACAACTCAATCACACACTAGGTGTATCACAGGAATGCAACACCAGCAAAACTGTGTGTCTTGTAAATATTCTCAGTGAAATTTTCTTATTACCTGAGGCTCGTTTTCTAGGAAATGGAAATATGACCAGGTGTTGCTCAAACCGGTACAAGCCAGACCTTCACTTGAAGCTTTTATCTGGTCTGCTACTCAAGTGAAAACTTTACAGACGTTTAGCTACTCTTGCTCCCGATTTCAGGAAATTCCAGGAACCCTTGTTGTAACCTGGGTTGTATTTGCAGCTTGGTTTGGTGTCTGGGCAATTCCTTCAAGTTAACTGAGTTAAGTCCTTTCTTTCTTTCCAGAGCTTGGGATCAAGCTCAGAGTCTCACATCTGCCAGCAAGCAAGCACTCTACTACTGACTGAGCCACCTCCATAGCCCGTGCTTAGTCTTGAGTAGCCACAAAATACTCTACGGTATGGCTAAATAAACCTTTTAACTTAGAGATTTCTGCCATTTAAATTATTTTATGTAGTTGAATATATACTTTTTTTCCTAAGGAATTCTATATGTCTAGATTTAAGACTCTTCAACCTTTATGTTATACACAATTTCTTATAGTTTTCAAAGTTTTAATAAAAAGTTTAACTTTGAAACAGTTGTGGATTCGTATGTAGTTATGTATTCTTTACCTTGTTTTCCCTAATGACAACTTCCAAAATAATATCACAAGCAGAAAATGGACATTAATATAATCTATTAATCTAATCCATGTTTCTTTCCTAGTTATTTATATATGCACTCATGCATGTGTGCAAGTTTAGTTCATTTTTGCATGTGTATGAGTTTAATTCTATATAATTTCGTCACATGTGTAGGTTTGTGAATCCATGACCGTCATAGTCAAGAAACAGTGTTTATCACTGCAGATTCCTTGAATGTTCTTTCATAGCAGTGGAGGGAAGGTAGATTCTCTCCCTTGTCCACACCACTTTATAGCAGACGAGGGGTGCGACCAGATCCCCCACACTCACATTCTCAGAGCAGCTCCCCCTCAACAGGGTCAGGCTTGTGTTTTTCACTGATTGTTCCACTCACTCTACCTTGTTGTCCTCAAAGTCCTGATATTCTTTTATGCTGCTGACACTTTTCCACTGAGCTTTTTCGTAGACTTTTAAGTTCACTTGTTATTTTGTTTCAGTACTGTATTTTTTTTTTTTTTTTTGGTTTTTTCGAGACAGGGTTTCTCTGTAGCTTTGGAGCCTGTCCTGGAACTAGCTCTTGTAGACCAGGCTGGTCTCGAACTCACAGAGATCCACCTGCCTCTGCCTCCCGAGTGCTGGGATTAAAGGCGTGCGCCACCACTGCCCCGCAGTATTTTTTAATCTTGATTGTTTGTTTTGGTGTTTCTATCTTTACTAAATTTAATTTCCATATATTGATATATCTTCATTGCTTTGTTTAGCTGTTGTTTTTGT
This sequence comes from Microtus oregoni, assembly GCF_018167655.1. NCBI lineage: Eukaryota > Metazoa > Chordata > Mammalia > Rodentia > Cricetidae > Microtus > Microtus oregoni. The sequence goes on along the minus strand of NW_024544748.1, from coordinate 1,337,133 downwards.
TTATGTGGACATCTATCATTTTAGTCCTGCTTTCTTAAGTTCATTTATGTAGCTATTTATGCCCTCTCTGAATGCTTTGAAATTGTTGAACGTGCTAACGTCTTTTGGAATTCTGTGTCTTCAATTTCTTCTACTTATTCTCTTTAGGGAACATTACTAAGAGACTGGTGATTTGGAGGATGACTAGATACTGGTTTAGTTCATCTGGTTTTGTGCTGTAACCTGGGCATTCAAATTTACAATGTTAGTTAGACTTTCGCATGGGGTTTTAACCCACTAGATTAGAATCCCAAAGTGGGATTTAGCTTAGGGGACCCTTGAGATGGCAGAACAGATGGGTCTTTGGTGGGGACAAGATCTCATATATAGTCTGAGTGGAGTGGCTATGGAGCAAGTGACCAGAGGCCAAGTGATGGGAGGGTCACTTACTGGGGCCAGGGCTTGGTGACTGCATGGGGTGGATGTGGTGCACAGGAACAGATATGGAGCACGCCAAGGGTCAGGGTAGGTCGGGGTGGAGTCACTTTCCCAGTCTGAGCCAGAGCAACCTTGTGAAATGGCAGAACAGGTCAGGGGGCAGGGAAGGTGGGCAGTTTTTTTCAGGGCTCACACGGAAAAGGAGGGTGTGGAATGGCTGCGACATGAGCAATCAGAGGTAGATTGTGCCGGGTTTAGGCTAGGGGTAATATGCTGGGGCAGATGTAGGCTATGGGACCAGAGGCAGTGATTTAACTTTTTTGATAATACAAAATTAAAGAGATGTACCAGAGATTTATGGTTTTCAAATGCTAGGGAGGATAAGGAGGCAGAGGTGGTATGTATGGCTATGAAAGAAAGGGGAGAGTTGGCCCTTATGTCATAAGAGTAGGAGAGCTGTCCTTGCTCTTACTAGCTGCAGCACTCGAGAAAGTAGCCCCTGTGCATCGCCTGGGCAATATAGAGCTGGCCCTGGTGATGTAGATATGGGAGAGCCATGCCTGAGGACATGAGAGCAGGAGAATCTGCCCCTGCCCGTTGCTCATAGAATAAACCAGCCTGTGGCAGTGCTGGAGAGCTCACTTTGGTGGTGAGGATGGGGTAGAGTTGGCAGACTGACCAACCCTGCAACCACCAGGCCCAGAGGAACATCCACCTCCATCTATGTATAATCCGCTGGAGCATTTGAAGGGGCCTGTCTTGCAGATCCAAAGCTGCAGGATCTCCACGACAGAGCAACGGCAGGATATCTATTAAATTTGAGTGTTCCTACCTCTATTTTTATATAAGAGTATGCTTATAACTTTGTCTATATTGTATTGATACATTTACCATATTACAATGTACATTTCTACCTCTGATATTATTTATATAGTAATATTGTTTACATTTGATATGTAATGACATTGTTTACAATTGAAGATCATTGTCTTCATATATTGCACAGTTGTTTATTCTCTTAGTCTTCAAGTTAGATAGGTATTGAGAATTAATCAGGTCTTTTAGATACATAGAGATTATATTTAATATAGATAATATAATCTTCAGCCTCTTCGAAGAGCTGTAGAAAATGGCCTTTAATCTAACCTAGAATTTTGTGCCAACAAGACACAATCACTCCTGGCGACACCACTCTACTCCCGAGAAAATGTTGAGCACCAAAGACACTCCACTGGGAGCTTGTCTTCTTGACAGAACTGGCCTTTGGGTTAAGAAAAGCCCGTACCTCAACTACTGACAAAGATACAGAATATCCATAAGTGGATAAAACAGGATTGTCTTATCTTGCCGAGACAGGGTAGGATAGTTCTAAGAAAGTTTCTTGCCTTTAATAATGGTATGTCAGTTATGTTAGGCCTTAGCCAAAGTTGGTAGACTCAACATTGCAAATGAGACTTTGGGTGATTGCCCAGGTAGTCAGTTGTCTCTGTCATTTGTTGCACATTTTGGATATCTCTCGTTTGTTAAGTAATATTAATTCCCTTCTCAGATCTTTGACGGAGTTGAAGATTAGATAATTGTAGTTACTTTCTACCTTATTTAGACTCCTTGAGATAGAATGTTTAACAAAACTTTTATTATATGTTTCTTGCTCAATATTGATTGTTATATTTATTTGTTATTATTGTATAGTTGTATTTGGTTTAGTTCTGTCTTATTTAGACAAAAAAGGGAGATGTAGGGGAAACTCTGCCCAATGGGGGGCGTGTTCACCTCGGGCTAATGTTTACATATAAATCTAGCGGTGTGAGCCCCGCCAGTCTCTCTTTTTTGTATCTCCTGCTCATCGTTGGATCCCTGGTGTTGTAAGCTATTCCTTCATTAAAATTTACTGTTTCATATTAAGCTAGCCTGGTTATTACGCTGCCTACACTCTTTTTCTTTTAAATTTTATCTTATTTGGGTTGGGCAGAAGAGGGTGGATATGAAAGGATGGGGAGATGAATGGCATCAAGATTCATGATGTGAAAGCCATAAAGATAAAGAGGGAACAAAACAAATACCTCCCAACTCATAAGCTAAAAAAAAAAAAATCCAAAGAACTAATTATTATTCAGTGAAACGTTGAAAGCCAGGAGGTGTTGGATAGACATTATCCTGGTTTGCATTCTTTTGTGATAAAAACCATGACAAAAACAAGTTGGACAAAAAAGGGTTATTTCTGTTTGTTTTTCAGTTTTCAATATCATTTCTAAAATTTTCCTCCATATTTTGGACTTTTATCTCCAGTTTACTAATGGGTAAATCCACTTTGGAGACTGCAGTGTCAGGGTCTTGGCTAGATGTCCTTAGTTCATGCATCTGTGTGTTTATTCTTCTTTATGATCATTCTTTTGAACAGTAAGACTAATTTCTCAGTTCAGCTATCTCTATAATTTAGGGTTCCCTCGTAGGGGAGTTGCTCAGTTGGTCACAGGCCATAGGTAGTGGTTGTCACATTTTTTATGTTGCTTTATTGTGTTTTATGCATCTGTTGAAGTGAGTTCTTTTTTGCTTTCCTTTTCTTTCAAGCCTATTAGGATACTCTGTTTTCTGCCGATAGGAGTATCTGGATGAAGTTCAGTTAAGGGGACTAGTGAAACTTGGTGATGATTATTGATTGGGTTGCTGAAATGATCTTATCTTGGCTATGTGCCAACAAGACCAAAACCTTGGTCACTCCTTGGATTATATGAATCTGCTGGAGACAGGATACCAAATTTCAGACCCAGAAGTTTGTCTACTATCTGGGGCTATGGTTAGAGCCACAGGCCCAAAATAGCCTCTGGAACTACAGCAATATAAACTCCAAATCCTGCAGTGACCATTGGAACCATAGAAATCAGAATCTCACCCTGTAACAATCCCAGAGATTACTGGAAATTGCAATGCTTGTCTCTTAGGGGATGCTGGGCACACTGGAGCCAAAGCCCAGGCCCTGAACTCACCTCTAAAGCCACTGGAGTGGAGTCCTGGCCGCAAGGTGCACTCTGGTCTCACAAAAGCCTGATGCCTGAGCAATGGCTCTCCGATTCTGCAATAGCGAAAGCATAAAGTCAGTGTGGAGCGCCTCAGCCTCCTTTTCAAAAGGCTGCTCTCACTGTAGAGGAGTTTATGGAGTTGGACAATCTTCGGGTCTTGTTAATTTTAGTGTGGGGGGTTTTTTTAGTTGCAATTTCTGATAATAAAGCTTAAGTTTTAAAATATTAAAAATATAGTAATTTGCAAGACCTCAAATCATTAACTTAATTGTGTACCTTAAGGCTTTGGAAAAAGAACAATCCAAATCCCAGAATAGTAGATGGGAAGACATAATTAAGAGCAGGAAAAAAAATTTAATGAATTAGAAATGAAAAACTACAAAGAATCGGTGAAATGAAGAGTTGGGTCTTTGAAAAAAATAAATAAGATTGACAGACATTTAACCAAATTAACCAAAACCAAACTAATAAAATTCGAGACAAAAGGGAGACATTACAACAGATCCAAATGAAATCAAGAACATCATAGGAACATACCTTAACCTATATTCTGTTAAATTGAAAAATCTGAAATGAATGAATTCCTAGATGCATAAAATTTAGATTATTCCATAAACCAGAAAAGAAAAAAATGCCAAGCAGTTTATGAAGCCAGTATTACCCCTATCAAAAGCAGATAAAACCCAGGTAGGAAAGACAAACATTACATGCTCTTTCTCGGCAGAGGCTTCTAGTTCCATATCTTCAGATGTGAGTGCGTATCCAGCAATAACTGCAGAAACAAGCAATGTAAAAAGGGACCCTTGCTGTACCGAGGGGATGGGGGTAGAAGAGCAATAGAGAGGTGAATAGTCGGGTACAAGTGATTTGATGGGGGAAATGGGAAAATGGTGCCTCTAATTAGGGAGTAGGAGGGATATAAATACAGAAAAAGCAGGGAAGAGAATAAAGTAGCAGTAAAGATAATCTGAAAAAGTAAGAAATCATACTCTTAACTATTTACCTAAAAATACCTATAATACACATAAGTCAGTGTATAATTATACGTAAATACTTTAAATGAAAATTTCCCATCTGGGCTGACATTACTTCAACACCAAACATAAAAAGCCCTCTTGAGTTTTTGGTCAGGGCTGTCCAAGGGACTCCCAAAACATTACAGACTATAGCTATTGCCCTTAGTTGTGCCCGCCCCCCAAAAAAGGTGGAAGGTAAGCCCCTATTGCTGAAAACACCATGCACTTTGGACAGAGTTCACATGCCCCTAAACTGGAACTGACTTGAAAGCCCCGTTCCTGAGCACTAGCTATCATGGTATCAGAAAGTGCCATGCAAGCTTCCAGAGGAGGGCAGCAACCTACAGTCTAACTCAGCTCTGATGCCTATGAACCACAGCAACCAGGATGGTGCAATAACCCTAAGGGTGCGGCGGTGGCACACATCCCCTTGATGGTAACCAACAGCTCTCTGATTAGACTTAAGATTTGCATAACCAGAAAATCGTGCCTGGTACTAGACATCTAGCCAATTACCCAGAGCTACTAGAGTCAAGGATCTTGGAGAACATACAGTTGTCACTTGACTAAATCAGCGTAATTCCTAACAAGGTTCTAAATATTTGTCCATATACTAATAAACATATGAGTGTAGTCCTCGCTTCTCATCATGGAAACTTCTTTTTCCAACAAAGACCACTACAAAAACCCACCACCGATCAGGATGTAGAATTATGGAACCCTGGCCCATATGTATCTATACTAGAATTCTGCACAAAAGGCTCAGGGATTATTGTGGAAGAGGGTGTGGACAGTGTAGAAGCCAGAGGATCATGGAGTTTGCTATGAGATTGTATCTTCTAAGAATGTCAGACACTACATACATGAAGTTTTACCAACTTGACAGCCTCAACATGTGCTGAACAAGGACATCAACAATAGACATGCTAATGTGGGTAAGGGACCATCCAGGAGGCAACAGCCCTACAGGAAGAACTACAGGCAGCCAAGGAATGCTAAGGGCAGAAGAAATGGTCTTCCCCAGGGAAGAGCACAATTGGTTATCTAATACATATACATTATTAAATATAACTTGTCCTATCCATATAATGTTACTGCATTTATGTTTTCAGGGCTGACTATATGGAACTGGACAACACATTTGTGTGTTCTTTTCTGAGGAAGATCACCTCTCCCGGTAAAAACTATACACCAAAAAAACCAACAATCCAATTAAAAATGATCTATAGAACTAAACAGTTTAGCACTACTGGTGGCTAGGAAACACACACATACTACTCCACCTCCTAGCTCTCAGAGAAATACAGGTTAAAGCAGTTTTACGATTCCATCTCACTAGTCAGAATGGTTATCATTAGGAATACCCGTGACAGCAAATACTGACGTGGATGTGGAGAAGGGATTCTTTTGTTGTCTAAGTCTCAGAAAATACTGCAGACGTGGAGGCAGGAACTAGGAGTTGGAAGATAAGGTCAAGGGCTGCAAAATTCCGTTCTCTAGATTCAGTATGACCATTGCAAGATGAACTCACAAGAACTGTAATTGCCTGAATTTAGCTTACATTATACTGGCCCTGTCAACAGTCAGTCGTAGAAGAAGGAGGGGTTCACTGGCCTCTCCCTCTTAGTGCTGAATTATTGACTATCAACAATTTGGGGAGAGGAACAGTTCTTGTCTTGAGTAGTGTACCCACTGGTGAGACCACTAGGCTCTAACACATAGCTTCCTACCCATACAGGTGGCCCTGGTTGCACTCTATAGAGTACAAACCAAACCAAATAAACATGAATGTGAGAAAAATTTGTTGGGAAGATATGGGGCAGACAGCATTGATTTAGGAGATGGGAAAGGGTGGCAGTTAGTCAGTATGAAAAATGTACATGTGTGAAATGTAAATACTGTCAAAGCACAAATTTGGTTGCTGATATAAAGTTATAAAATTCAGTACTGAAGAGATGGCTCATCAGTTAAGAGCACTGACTGTTCTAAAAATCCTGAGTTCAATTCCTAACAACCACATTGTGGCTCACAACCATTTGTAATGAGATCTGGTGCCCTCTTCTGGTCTGTAAGCATACATGAAGGCAGAATGCTATATATATATAATAAATTATTATACCTTTAAAAATATTTTTAAAAGTTATAAATGTCAATTTAAAAATGGGGAACATTTTTTATGTGTTTTGGTTGCTCACGCACGCCTTTAATCCCAGCCCTTGGGAGGCAGAGGCACTTGTGAGTCCATGGCCAGCCTGGTCTAATAGGGAGTTCCAGGACAGCCAGGACTACACATAGAAATCCTGTCTCAAAAAAAAAAAAAAAAAAAAATCAAACAAACCAAAGAACAAAGAAGTTCTATAACTGGAACCAGGAGCTGGTGTGGTGGCATGTGAAAACAGTTCTAAGCAGCAGTTCATGGTGTGGATCTACCATAGCTTGAAAAGTCACTCAGCTATTAAAGCCATCTGTGTTTCTGGCTCGGAGCTCTTACAGATACAATTGTTAGGAACATTTGCATACAGATTTTTGTGTGGATATAAGCTTTTAAAAATAGTCTCTGAAAGGGGGTTCAATGGCAGTGTTATATCATTGGTATGTGTTTACTTAGTTTTTTGTTTGTAAGAAACTTCCAAATATTTTTGCAGAATCTCTGGATCTTTTTACACTGCCATCAACAATGTAAGAGTGATCCAGTTCCCTACATTCTCATCAGCATTTGTTATTGTTGCTGTAAGAAAACAAGTTAAGCATTCCATTTATGGAGAATTCATTTACAATCATCAAATTCATTGCTTAGATAAGTAGGTTTTAGTTGTTTTTAGTACACATACAATCTTGTATATCTATTACTGTTAATTCTAGAACATTTGATTAGCACAGAAAAAAGAAACCCAGCTTGGATATGCCAAATAAATAAAATTCTTATAATACATGATCTTTTTCTTAAATTTAGAATAGAATTTTAAGGTTTGTCACCTTTCAATAGGTACACTTGCTGTACTTTTAAATTGCAGTTTTCTCATTTCCTGTTCATAATTTTAAAATTATTGTTTAATATGTTTAATGAATCAGGTTTCTTTTAAATATATTTTGAATAGGTACACTTGCTGAACTTTTAAATTGCAGTTTTCTCATTTCCTGTTCATAATTTTAAAATTATTGTTTAATACGTTTAATGAATCAGGTTTTTTTTAAAACATATATTTTAGTAGTTCTTTGTGTTTTTCATGTGTGCTTTGATCATTTTCACCCCCTTCTCCAAATCCTTCTAGATTTAGCCCTGCTTCCCCATCCATCCAATTGTGTGTCCTTAAAAAAAAAATCAAGTCCAATTTGTGAAAGCCCAAATATTCTTGGACATGTGACCTTCTACTGGAGCATGATTGACTTAACAGCAGCTACATTCTTAGGTAAAACTGAATTTTCCTTTTCCTATTAATTGCCAATAGCTTCTCGGGTAGGGTTAGGTAGGTCCACCTTCCCTCTCCATGATGGGATCTAGTCTGGTCTAGACTTGCATGAGTCTTTTGAAGGCTGTCACAACCACTGTGAGTTCATTTGTAAACCTAAATGAATCCAATATTAAGTTGACATTTATACCCATATACTAATATATTAATGAATCTTTAGACCCTCACTAGAGAAGCTTCTAATTTCGGTAGATGATGATCCACACAGAGACCCATAACTGATCATGGTATAGAGAATAAGAGACTAGGAATCTCTTATTCTAATTTTTTCTAGATCCAATCCGTTATGGTAAGGTAATACATTCCATATGCTTTCCATTGTTTTGTAATTAGTAGAATTTATTTTATGCTCCAAGATGCAATCTGTGTTCTTGTACTTTGATACATGTGTTTCTATTCATCTGAATTCCCTATGCATTAATTTAAGAACTAATCACTTGCAAAAGAATTCTCCATTCATTATTTCCATTTTGTTTCTGTAGCTACAATCAGAATCTTAAGGAATGTAATTTTCTTAAATTTCGTCTGCTTCTTTGTGTTTGGGGATGTGCATGGAATCCACTATTAATGTAAATTTCAGGTCAAGAGAATAATTTCTTAGCTGCATTTTATATAGTTGCCTGTGGGTGGTAGCAAAGCAACGCAAAAACCAACTCCTTTTTCTTCATTCTTTGTGTTTTAAGGAAACAGAAATGGGTGTTTTCTGCTTTCTTGAAAGCTGGAATACTCCCTTGGAGAATAGCCCTTTTAAATACGTTTGCCAGTTTTAGACATGAAAAAGATTTATTATTTGTAAGTGCTATTTATAAATGGTAGGCCAAGTTTGCATTTACATGTATTATTGGCTATTTTCTCCCCTCTAATTTATTCTTTCATTTCTATTGTTAATTTTCCTGTTCGAGGTTAAAAGAAAAACTTACTGCTTTTTCTATCATCATTAAAATAATATATATATCTCATTATGGAAAATTAAAAATATCACAAACACTCTAAGAAAGGAAAGCAAAACCTACATATTACCATTATTAACATTTTAATACATTTTACCTAATCCTGAATTGTTAATGTTTTGGTGAGGTATTGTGAGCTTAAATTATTTATTTTGTCCCGCTTACTTCCTAGTTTCTAAATAAAATTCATAGTGACTTTCTATCTTACTAGGCTTTTTCTAGGTATCCTTTAAAGTAAATAAAAAATGTAAAGTTTGAGATACTGTCTTAAAAATAACAGTGGTAGAGGAAGATACTTGGCATTGATCTCTGGCCTCCATGTGTGTAAGCACACACGTACACACACATACACACACTCACTTTAAAATAATAAATAGTAAGGTTTTATGTAAACTATAATCATTAACTTGAAATCTCTGCTCTTTAAAATAGTTTTGTGTGCATGTAGCAACAATTGATGAAAAATGAGCCACTGAACTGAAAAGAGAGTAAGGAGGAGTAGGTACATGGGAGTGTTTGAAGGAGGAAAGGGAAGCGGGAAATGATGGAGTTATAATCTCAAAAATAAAAGTAGTATTATAAATTAATTAGTTTTCTCATTCAAGAATATAGCTTGTTTCTTTGTTATTTGCTCATATACTCTTTTATCTACTCTAGCACATGGACTTCCAAAGACAACACTCAGGAGTAGTGTTCTTCTGCCATGTGAGTTCTGGGGAGCTCACTCTGGTTACCAGTCTTGCTGGCTAGTGTCTACCTGCTGAGCCATTTCTCTGCCTCGCCACTGCCTCCTTAAATGCGTTGCTATGATTTTTTTTTTTTCTTTTCATAATAGGGTCTTAGTTTCATCTGGGTCTTGGTTACCTCACTCTGGAAGATTTTTTTTTTCTTCCAGATTTTTTTTCATGATGTCGCGTTTATTTTATTTTTTTACTGTTTGAAAAATACTCAAATGTACCACATTTTCTTTATCCATTCTTTGGTTTAGGGACATCTAGATTGTTTCCAGTTTCTGGCGATTATGAATGGAGCCTCAATGAACATAGTTGAGCAGGTATCTGTTTAAATTTATAACAAAATCGTCCCTCACTAGCCTAGATAAAGTATAATAAGGTTTATTTAATAGGGGGTGAACTCACAGAAAGGGTACCAATCAGGGTACCAATCTGCTGTCCTTTGCGTGCGCTGGGAACTGGAACCAAATCCGGCAGCCAAGAGACCCAAGGATGCTTTACCACTGCATTACTAGTACATAAGACCACTCTCAAAGTGGGCTGGTATCTTAAAGGCTATTGGCAGGAGTTCCCACAGCAGGTGGGACATACATTGGGTATATGCCCAATAGTGATATAGCTGGGGCTTGAGGTAGATCAGTTCCCAATTTTTTGAGGAACTGCCATATTGATTTCCAAAGTGGCTATACAAGTTTACACTTCCACCAGCAATGGAGGAGTTTTTGCCTTGCACCTCATCATGAGCTGTCACCTGTGTTTTTGATCTTAGCCATTCTGACGGGTGTAAGATGGAATGTCAAAGTTGTTTTGATTTGCTTTTCCCTGGTGACTAAAGATGCTGAACATTTTTAAAGTATTTCTCAGCCATCTGAAGTTTCTTTGCTGAGAATTCTATTTAGATGTGTTCCCCATTATCCATTCTCACTCTCTCTTTCTCTCTCTCCCCACCCTCTCTCTTTCTCTTTCTTTTCTTCCCTCCTCTCCCCTCCCTTTCCCTTGTCTTTTTTGAGATAGGTCTCTTTGTAGCCTGGCTGTCCTGGAACTCACTTTGTAGACCAGGCTGGTTTTGAACTCACAGAGATCCACCTGCCTCTGCCTCCCAAGTGCACCACCACCCACCTGTTCTCCAATTTTAAATTGGATTATTTGTTTTGGTGATGTCTAGTTTCTTGATTTCTTTATATATTTTATATATTAGTCCTCTTTTAGATGTGGAGTTGAAAAATATTTTCCCATTCTGTAGGCTGATACTTTGTCTGAATGATGGTGTCTTTTCAGTTTCATGACGGCTTATTTATTAATTGCCAGTCTCGGTGCCTGCACTATTTGTGTTTTGTTCAGGAAATGGCCTACCATGCCAGTGTGTTCAAGAATACTTCCTACTTTACTTCCTACTTTCTTGTCTCTCAGCTTCAGTGTAACTGGATTTATGTTGAGGTCTTTGATCCATTTGGACTTCAGTTTTTTGTAGGGTGATAGATATGGATCTATTTGCATTCTTCTGCGTGCCAAACATATAATTTGGCCAGCACCATTTGTTGAAGTTGCTGTCTTATATCCAGTATGTATTTCTGACTTCTTTATCGAACATCAGGTTTTCATATGAGTTTGGATTTATGTTTGGGTCTTCCATTCTCTTGATCAATGTGTCTTTATGCAAATGTTTTATTACTATAGTTCTGTAGTACAGCTTGAAATTAGGGGTGGTGATACCTCCAGAAGTTCTTTTATTGTTCAGGATTGTTTTAAATATCCTGTTTTTTTGTTTTTCCATATCAAGTTGAGAACTAGCCTTTCAAGATCTGTAAAGAATTGTGCTAGGATTTTGATGGGGATTGCATTGAATCTTTAGATTGCTTTTGGTAGGATTGCCATTTTTACTATATTAATTCTTCTGATTTATGAGCATAGGAGTTTTTTCCATCTTCTGATATTTTCTTCTTTCTTCAAAGACTTGGAGTTCTTAATCATACAGGACTTTCATTTGCTTGGTTAGAATTACCCCAAGGTATTTTATATTATTTGAGGCTATAGTGAAGGTGTTGTTTCACCAATTTTTTTTTCTCCATCCATTTGTTATTTGTATATAGGAGAACTACTGTTTTTTGGTTTGGTTTTTGTTTGTTTTTTGGTTTGGTTTTGGTTTTTGTACATCTTGTATCCAGCCACTTTGCTGAAACTGTTTATCAGCTGTAAGAGTTCCTGGTGGCATTTTTAGGGTTACTTATGTATGCTACCATATTATTTGCAAATAATGATATTTCGACTTCTTCCCAATTTGTATCCTCTTGATCTCTATAGTAGAACGTCATTGTTCCCCATAATCTTATAGGTAATGGTACTATTTGGAGGTGTGACTTTGTTGGAGTGGGTATGGCCTTCTTGGAGGAAGTGTGCCACTGTGTGGGCGGACATTAAGGTTTCTTATGCTCAGGATACTACCCAGTGTATCAGTCTACTTCCTGTTGCCTATAAGATGTAGGACTTTCAGTTTTATCACCATGTTTTCCTGTGTGCCTCCATGTTCACTGTCATAATAATGGACTGAACTTCTTAAATTGTAAGTAAGCTACCCCAATTAAATATTTTATTGATGAAAGTTGCTGTAGTCACAGTGTCTCTTCACAGCAATAAAAACTATAACTAAGACAATCTTCAGTAGTCTAGTTGCTTTAGAAAGGGCATCAGGTACTATATTGGATAGATACAGAGATAGTGAACAACCTTGTTTTGTTCCTGATTTTAGTGGAATTGCTTTGAGTTTCTCTCCATCTAATTTAATTTTGGCTTTAGGCTTCTCTAAATTGCCTTTATGATGTTTATGTATGTCCCTTGTATCCGTAAGCTCTCCAGACATTTGAATGGGGTGTTAGTTTTTGTCAAAGGACTTTTCTGCATCTAATGAGATGATTATGTGGGCTTTGTCTTTCATTTTATTTATATGGTGGATTTTATTTACTTATTTTCATAATCAAACCTTCTCTGCATCTCTGGGATGAAGCCTAACTTGATCACGGTAATCTTTCTTATGTGTTCTTAGACTTGGTTTACAGTATTTTATTGAGAATTTTTGTATCTATGTTCATAAGGGAAATTGGTCTGTGATTCTCCTTCTTTGTTGAATCTTTATGTGGATTGGGTTTCAGGGTAACTGTGTCCTCATTAAATCAACTGGGAAATTTTCCTTTTCTATTTTGTGGAATAAATTGAGGAGTATTAGTATTAGCTCTTCTTTGCAAATCTGGTAGGGTTATGTGCTAAAACCATCTGGCCCTAGGCTATTTTTAGTTGGAAAACTTTTAATGATTGCTTCTAATTCATGTCTATTCAAATTATTTATCTGGTGTCATTTAAACTTGGTAAGTAGACCTATCAAAAAAATTATCCATGCCTTTTACATTTTCCAGTTTGGTGGAGTGCAAGTTTTTAAATTATATCTCTGGATTTTCTCTTGGTCTGTCGTTATGTCCCCCTTTTTGTTTCTGATTTTGTTAATTTTGATACTCTTTCTTTTTTTATCAAAGAAAATGTTAAATCTTTTTTCTGTTTTTTTATTGATTTTTATTGAGCTCTACATTTTTCTCTGCTCCCCTCCCTGCCTCTCCCCTCCCCTTCAGCCCTCTCCCAACATCCCCATGCTCCCAATTTACTCGTGACATCTTGTCTTTTTCTACTTCCCATGTACATTAGATCTATGCATGCCTTTCTTAGTGGCCTTGTTGTCTAGGTTCTCTGGGATTGTGAATTGTAGGCTAGTTTTCTTTGCTTTATGTTTAAAAACCACTTATGAGTGAGTACATGTGATACTTGTCTTTCTGGGTCTGGGTTACCTCAAAATGATGTTTTCCAGCTCCATCCATTTGCCTGCAAATTTCAAGATGTCGTTATTTTTTTTCTGCTGTGTTCTACTCCATTGTGTAAATGTACCACATTTTCCTTATCCATTCTTCGGTAGAGACATTTAGGTTATTTCCAGTTTCTGGCTATGACAAACAAAGCTGCTATGAACATAGTTGAGCACATGTCCTTGTGGCACGATTGAGCATCCTTTGGATATATACCCAAAAGTGGTATTACTGGGTCTTGAGGAAGGTTGTTTCCTAATTTTCTAAGAAATCGCCACACTGACATCCAAAAGGGTTGTACCAGCTTGCATTCCCACCAGCAATCCAGAAGTGTTCCCTTTACCCAATAACCTTTCCAGCATAAAAGTTGTCATCAGTGTTTTTGAACTTGGCCATTCTTACAGGTGTAAGATGGAATCTCAGAGTTGTTTTGATTTGCATTTTTCTAATGGCTAAGGATGTTGAACATTTCCTTAAGTGTCTTTCAGCCATTTTAGATTCCTCGTTGAGAGTTCTCTGTTTAGGTTTGTACTCCTTTTTTTTTTTTATTGGATTATTTGTTCTTTTGAAGACCAATTTTTTGAGCTTTGTTTATTTTGGAGATCAGACATCTGTCTGTTGTGGGGTTAGTGATGATCTTTTCCCATTCACTAGGCTGCCTTTTGTCTTAACGGTGTCCTTTGCTTTACAGAAGCTTCTCAGTTTCAGGAGTTCCCATTTATTGTTTCTCTTAGTGTCTGTGCTGCTAGGGTTACAACTAGGAAGTGGTTCCCTGTGCCAATGTGTTCGAGTGTATATTCCACTTTTTCTTCTATGAGGTTCAGTATGGCTGGCTTTATTTTGAGGTCTTTGATCCATTTGATATTCTTTTTTTGCCCTTTAGTTAGTTTAGATAAGGTTTTGTATATCTTGTTGTTTTTCTCAAAGAACCAACTCTTTGTTTCATTGATTCTTTGTATTGTTCTTGTTTATTGATTTCAACCCTGATTCCTCTTTGATGTGTTTGATTCTTTTTGTTCTAGAACTTTCAGGTGTGGTGTTAAGTTACTAATATGCGATTTGTCCAATATCTTTATGTAGGCACTTAGTGCTGTGAACTTTTCTTCCAGCAGCACTTTCATTGTGTCCCATAAGTTTGGGTATGTTATGCGTTCATTTTCATTGAATTCTATGAAGTCTTTAATTTCTTTCTTTATTATCGCCTTGACCCGGTAGTAGTCATTCAGTAGAAAGTAGTTCAGTTTCAATGAATTTGTAGACTCTCTGTTGTTGTTGAAATTCAACTTCAATTCATGGTGGTCTGATGAGATTCAGGGGGGTATTTCAGTATTTTTGTATCTGTTGAGACTTGCTTTGTGACCAAATATGTGGTCAATTTTGGAGAAACTTCCACGTGAATATTAGAAGCAGTATATTCTTTTGTGTTTGTGTGAAATGTTCTGTAGATGCCTGTTAGCTCCAGTATTTCTGTTTAGTTTTTTCCTTTTTTAAACTTTTTATTTATTTCTTGTGCATCTCAATCTCATTCATTTCCCTATCCCTTCATATCCACCCCCTTCCCTTGCAACCCCCTCCCAATACAATAGAATTTAAGAGAAAAAAAGAAAAGGAAAAATCTCATCTTGTAAGCTGTAGTGTGACACCCTTTTGTCCATATATCTTTGATGTGTTCATTACAAACAGTCATTGATGTAGTTCAAGGTCTCTGATTTCAGCTATTCTATTGATGCTGAACACTCAGTAGGGCTCCTCTTGAATATTCTGTTGTTGCTCTGTGTCATGGGTCTGTAGCACTGGCCCCTTCACATGCTCTGGAAGGTCGTAGATGGGCTGGATGTTCCGGTGGGCCAACTCATAACGCTGGTTTTGGACCTAGGTAGTTGCAGGATTGGTCAGCCTACCAACTCTCCCTCATCTTCACCACCATGCTAAGCTGTGTAACATGAGGGCCGGCCACTTGTTGGGGTTTCTATCCTGTCCAGTTCCCGCAGCCATCAAGTCATAAAGAATCACACAGAGAGTCTGCATTAGATATAAACTTTTTCCAGCGGGGCTGGTCACATCTTGCTTCTTCTGTGGTCTGAGCAGGACTCAGGAGAGTCCTTCTTCCTTCTTCCCAGAATACTTCTGTTTTCATTGCCCCACCTCTACTTTCTGTCTGGTTGTCTTGCCTATATTCCTTGCCTGGCTACTGCCCAATCAGCATTTATTTAAAACATGATTGACAGAATACATACAATTCTCCCACACCAAAGCGCTTCAGCATTGGCCTGACTAGTTCACCCCTTGCAGCAGATGAATAAGGGGCAGGGCCAGTTCTTTTGCTTTTATGCTTTCAGGGTTGACCAGCTCTCATGAGTGCTACAGCTGTTAAGGGAGAGGGACAGCTCTCCCACTATGACCTCTGAGCCAACTTTCCAACCCATCACAGGTGGTAAGGAGTAGGGGGTAGGACATCTCTCCCCCCCATACCACCATATGGCAGATGAGGGGTGGGGCCAGATTGCCCACATTCATGTTCTAGGGGCCAATTTGCCCATAGCCCTGTCAATAGGGTCTGCTGTACTGTACTGCCCAGATGAGGTGTAGGGCCTGCTGCCTAGTATTGCTGCTGGTAAAGGGGGGTGGAGTCACCCCCCTTGCCTGCTGATGGTGGTAGAGGCAAAGGAGAAGGGCATTTTTTTCCCTCGCTCCAGCCACAACAGCAGAGATGAGGTAGATGGTACCAGCTATGCCCCTCTCATGCCCTCACCCCTGACTCACCCATGTCTACAGGGTCAACTCTGCTGTACTTCCCAGGCTAGGTGCAGGGCCATTTATCCCGAGTGCAGCAGATGATGACCTTGGGTCAGGTCCCCCACCTGTCGCAGGTGTCTATGGGTGAGGAAAAGAGGGCATTTTCCCCTCACCAAATATGAGAGGGGCACAGCCTGTTCTCCCATTCTCATGCCCTCCCAGCCAGTTTGCTCTTGCCCTTGTGAATAGGGTCAGCTCTGTTGTGTTTCCCTGGTGGGGTGTAGGACCCTCTCTCCTGAGTCCTTCAGCAAGTGTGGGGCAGGAACCAGTTCTCCCTAGTGTTGCAGCCAGTGAGGGACATGGCCAATTCTGTACAGCCATTTCCTCTTGGCCTTTGGTGGTATCAGGAGCTGTGGACATCAACACAGACTGAGGTTGCATTAGAGACATGAACCCAGACATGGGCCCTGGAAGCAGCGCAGACAGAGACCTCACCATCCACCCATCTCAGCCTGCTCCTCACCCCTTTCACCTCTTCAGATATGCCTCTGTCCATACGACATTAGCCATTTTGTCTGTGTCTGTCTATCTCTCTGTTTTTCTCTCTCTCTTCTATACCACACTCTATATTTGTGATACCATGTGGTCCTGTGTTTCCTTCTCGGTGTAAACTGCCCCAAGCCTTCCTGTGGATCTCCTTATAGGCTCAGTTTGTCATGGTGTTTGTCAGGACCATGCTTCCTCATCATAAAGAGATCATAATAGTGCCCAACTCCCTGCTGTCTCTGTGGGGTGGGCTCCTGGTTGGGGAGGAGGTGTTGCTGGACTTATTTTGCAGCATGGGGCTGTATTCGGTTGAGTCCTGCCACCCCAGCCACATGGTGTGGAGGAGCATAAGTGGTCTAGGTTTTTTGTTTTTTGTTTTTGCCTCAATGACTTCTCCGTTGGTGAGAGTAGGGCATTGAAGTCTCCCACTATCAATATGGTGATGGTCAATGTGTGATTTAAGCGTTAGTAGTGTTTCTTTTACTGTTCCCTGTTATTACCATTTAAAGTTTTAGTATTGTTTAGACTGTCATTTCCAGGAGAGATGCTTAAAGGAAGTTAAGACACTTGGTTTAACAATTGATTCCCCATAAGAATCTCAGACTAATAAAAACCCCAGGCCCAAGAAACTTCTTTTCTTTTTTTCTGTTTCTTTTCTTTTTTAATTCATTTTTATTGAGCTCTACATTTTTCTCTTCTCCCCCTCCCTGCCTCTTCCCTTCCTCTTTCCACACTCCCCCAAGGTCCCTGTGTTCCTATTTTACTCCGTGAGATCTTGTCTTTTCCTACTTCCCATGTACATTAGATCTATGTAAGTCTCTCTTAGTGTCTGCATTGTTGTCTAGGTTCTCTGGGATTGTGGTTTGTAGGCTGGTTTTCTTTGCTTTATGTTTAAAAACCACCTATAAGTGAGTACATTTGATAATTGTCTTTCTGGGTCTGGGTTACCTCACTCAAAATGATGTTTTCTAGCTCCATCCATTTGCCTGCAAATTTCAAGATGTCGTTATTTTTTTCTACTGTGTTCTACTCCATTGTGTAAATGTACCACATTTTTTTTTATCCATTCTTCGGTAGAGGACATTTAGGTTGTTTCTAGTTTCTGGCTATGACAAACAAAGCTGCTATGAACATAGTTGAGCATATGTCCTTGTGGCACAATTGAGCATCCTTTGGATATATACCCAAAAGTGGTATTACTGGGTCTTGAGGAAGGTTGTTTCCTAATTTTCTGAGAAATCATCACACTGACATCCAAAGGGGCTATACCAGCTTGCATTCATTCCCACCAGCAATGCAGAAGTGTTACCTTTTCCCAACAACCTCTTCAAGCATAAGTGTTTTTAATCTTGGCCATTCTTACAGGTGTAAGATGGAATCTCAGAGTTGTTTTGGTTTGCATTTCTCTGAAGACTAAGGATGTTGAACATTTCCTTAAGTGTCTTTCAGCCATTTTAGATTCTTCTGTTGAGAGTTCTCTGTTTAGGTCTGTACTCAATTTTTTTATTGGATTATTTATTCTTTTGCTGACCAATTTTTTGAGCTTTGTTTATTTTGGAGATCAGACATCTGTCTGATGTGAGGTTAGTGATGATCTTTTCCCATTCTGTAGGCTGTCGTTTTGTCTTGTTGACCGTGTCCTTTGCTTTTCAGTTGCAGGAGGTCCTGTTTATTAATTGTTTGTCTCTGTGTCTGTGCTGCTGGGGTTTTATTTAGGAAGTGGTTTCCTGTGCCAATGCGTTCGAGTGTACTTTCCACTTTCTCTTCTATGAGGTTCAGTGTGGCTGGCTTTATGTTGAGGTCTTTGATCCATTTGGACTTGAGTTCTGTGCATGGTGATAGGTATGGATCTATTTTCATTCTTCTACATGTTGATATCCAGTTATACCAGCACCATTTGTTAAATATGCTTTCTTTTTTCCATTTGTTATTTTTTGCTTTTTTGTCAAACATCAGGTGTTTGAAGATGTGTGGATTGATATCCAGGTCTTCTATTAGGTTCCATTGGTCCTCCTGTCTGTTCTTATGCCAATACTATGCTGTTTTCAGTACTGTAGCTCTGTAGTAGAGTTTGAAGTCAGGGATTGTGATGCCTCCAGAAGTTCTTTTATTGTACAGGACTGTTTTGACTTTACTGGATTTTTTTGCATTTCTATATGAAGTTGAATACCTTTCTTTCAAGGTCTGTGAAGAATTTTGCTGAGATTTTGATGGGTATTACGTTGAATGTGTGAAACTTCTTTTCAAATGGTTAGTCAGGATAGTCCAAATGACTCCCCAAACAATTCAGACTATTGATGTAGCCCCTTGGTGGCATCTCATGGGTTGAGCGTGGGCCGCTGTTGCTGTAGACACCACAAATTTAGGGCACAAGACCTGCATAATCCAAACTGGATCTGATCTGGAAGCCAGGTTCCTGTAGTCTAGCATCTATGGTACCTGAAAATATTATGTGAGCTGTCAAGGGACAGAAGCAGTTGAACAGCCCTACCCAGCTGCAACATCTGTGGAAAATGATAGTGACCACCATGACACGCTATGCCTAAAGGTTCAGGAAGTGTCACTCACATGTCCGAGCAAGTAACATCTGTCTAATTGGACTTAAAGCCCACTCGGCATAAAAGTACTGCAGAATCTATGCAGCTTTCTGGGTCTAGTGTACTCTTGAACCTTAGCAGCCTTTCCTGGTAATTTTGTAAATTTTGTTCTCAACAATTTTATGAGCTAAACCCTTAAAATAGATTTCCTAGACTCGGTTTTTCTTTACGGCCTGTTGCCTGAAGTCATTAATTTCAGTTGTCTTACTTTCAAGCTCGGGGTCCTCCTGTTTCCAATTCAAGCACTTGACCCACTAAGCTATGCCTGGTCCTTTGCTACTGTTTTAACAAGTTTCTTTGAAGTCTGTGGGCTTTCCAAGGCTTTACAGATTTGGTCTTTGTTGGGGAAGAGTCCTTGAGGACTAAAGGGTAGTCTAAAGGCTACCCCGGGATGGGGTGATGGGTGAGATCAGGTTTCTCAATGTCGTTTTCTGAGTGCACAGCTTGCCTCATCGTTCCAGTGACTTTCATGAATTCCCACATGCATATGGCAGCTGTTACAGATCCTGACATCCTGGACAATCATCCTTCAGCCTCTTTGTTTTACAGAGCCTGTTGTATGCGTCCTCTTAAGACATCTTGTCCCATCTTGTCCTCTAGTTTGTTTCCTTGCAGCTCTGAGCAGTGGTGGATGCCTCCTTCCTAGTTCCAAGTTCATTAAAGACAAATGCCTTGAATCAACCATTTAGCTATTTTTTTTTTACACAGGACAGAACAGCTGTACATGTAACATGAGAATTATGTTCTACATCTTCCTGTTTAAGGGCAAAACAAGCAATCGCTTCACTGGAAAGGATGTGAGCAGGGGTGGGTGAAACACAACAACCTATCGCTTTGAAGATGGCTTTTCTATTGCCTTGGTTGTGCCAAATCTTAGACTTTTCCAAACTCTGGCCATGTTGTTTTAAGGAGCCTCTGCTTCCGTTTTATTTGATTTGTTTTGGTTTTGCTTTGCTTTCCTTGCTTTTCC
Organism: Microtus oregoni; assembly: GCF_018167655.1. Taxonomy (NCBI): domain Eukaryota; kingdom Metazoa; phylum Chordata; class Mammalia; order Rodentia; family Cricetidae; genus Microtus; species Microtus oregoni. The sequence continues at coordinate 1,316,832 of NW_024544748.1, read as the reverse complement.
CTCAGAGAGAGTGGAGCTTAGCACTTCCTCCTCCACAACTTCCCTGCTGCTGTTACTCCTCTGGCATGCATGATCAAGGTTAGTTTCACTTAGGACTCAGCTTCCCTTAGTGATTTGACTCTTGGCTTTGCCTTCTGAGCCCTTATGCATGGTGAGTCTTTACATTCTGCATATCTTGCTGTCATCCTTGGCTGGCAGAGAAGCAAAGGGCCTTTGATAAAATTCCTTGGAGTACCTGCCTTTGCAGAGGAGGAACATTTAAAAATGTATCTCTCTCCTCTGTCTTTGTCTCTCTGTCTCTATCTCCTTCTCCTCCTCACATCCCGAGTGCATGCAACCTCCTCTCCCCCAGATCCACTCCTCTCCGTTTCCCTTAAGAAAAGAGCAGGCCTCCTAGAGCTATCAGTGGCTCAGCCAGGCTACCAAGGCTGGGCTCACTACTGAAAATATTCTTGCTGTTAATGGAGGATAAGGTAGAGAAACTGATAGTGTCAGCCAATGAAGTGGTCGGCCCGCAGTGCGTTATAAACAAGCTCATATACATCTTTACCTTTCATACAATGTTTTCTCCATCTCTTTGACTTAAAAGCTTTTTGCTAAAGATCCATGGCATAAGATACAACTCGCTTCATGGGGGCTTTTGTGTTTATGGGCAAATCAACTGAAAAAGAAAAGAAGCAAAGGCAAGATAGAAAGGCAGAACTAAGTAAAGGAAGGAAGCAAGGAAAGAAAGAAAGGAATGAAGTAAAAAAAGAATGAATTAAAAAAAGGAAGAGAACTATTACTTTAGTTTCCTGAAGATGGCAGCAGTGTGCTGTGAAATCAGACTCTGCCAGCCTTTCTTTCCTTCCAGTTGGAGGAAAATGTTTCCCAGCAGGGTGGGTATGAACCGCTTACAACTCCTTCCTGGCTTGATTGTGATCTTTAACATAACTATTTATCAGTGTGATGGGTGGAAATCTGCTTCGCAGCATTGTTTTCATTTGCATTTCTTTGATAGTCAGGGGAGGAACGGATTTCTGTATTTCGAAGCACTTCTCTTTCTTCTCAGAACGGTTTTCATATCCTTTATCTTATATTTATACCAGGATTTAATTTTGTGGTTTTTACTTTTTCTCGTTATAAAAATAATATGCATACACTGTTGAGATTAAAATAAACTTAGAAATTGTACATGCTCCCATTTATAGTTCCAGAGACAATGGCTTCAACATTTAGATTCGTTTTTACTACCATCTGTGTAGTTACTTGTCTTGACCACATTTTACATAATTTTGCTCTATATCCTGTTTTTTTTCATGTAACTGTGTGCTGATATTTACTGTACCTGCATATATTTTGAAAATATCTTTAGTTTATGATTTAAAGAGTATTTCATTAGCACTGTAAAATACTTGATAAATACCAGAAGATATAATTTGGACAACCCAGAAATAACTGTTTTTAAGCTTTTGATGTATAATGTATATAATGTATATATATTGTACATGCATTTCTGTCTGATTGGATTTGTGTACACATGAATGTGGAACTAGAGGTCAGCCTCAGGAGCCATCCACTTGGTTGAGACAAGATCTCTCATTCTGTGGAGCTCACTCAGTAGGCCAGCCTTTAGCCCTGCTGGCCAAAGCTCATGCCATAAAGCTGAGTAGAGTAGCATTCATTTGTACTCGCCAAATTAAGGAGGCGGAAATGGGCAGATCTCTAAGGCTAGCCTACACACACGTGCGCGCGCGCGCGCGCACACACACACACACACACACACACAACGTTTAACTGTGCTAGCGCTCCTCTCTCATACCTAAATCTGAAGAGTAAACCTCATAAAAGCATTTTACAGTTTCATTTACAAAAGGAAATTTTCTAAGAGAAGTATAGATTTTTACTTAATATTTAAACTGTTTTATCTTGAAGCCATTGAGCAATGGAACTTAGAAAATCAGAGAATTACAGAAGACATTAATCACAACTTTCCCTCTCCCCAAGTATGCGTCCATTCCTTGGTGTGTACTGTCCTTTTCCAAGTCAGTAACCTCCACTTCTTTTTGTTTGTTTATTTGTTTTGTTTTTTTACCATTTTTATTGAGCTCTACATTTTTCTCTGCTCCCCTCCCTGCCTTTCTCCTCCCCCCTTCAGTCCTCCCCCAAGGTCCCCATCCTCCCAATTTACTCAAGAGATCTTGTCTTTTTCTACTTTCTACTTCCCATGTAGATTAGATCTATGTAAGTCTCTCTTAGTGTCCCCATTGTTGTCTAAGTTCTCTGGGATTGTGGTTTGTAGGCTGGTTTAGTAACTCGCCCTTCTAGTACTGCCTCTTTCCCTCACTCTTCTCTGCCTCAGACCCCTGCTTAAATCTGAAGTATGTGCTATCCTTTGTCTTAGAATAATAAACTCACTAACCTTGCTTCATACATACTCTCTTGAAATTATTTTCTGTGATGTAGTGAAACATCCAGCTTTACTTGACGTCATGCCTCCCAGGAGCAGGTCGGGAGGCTCCCAATGGCGGTGCTGATCTGTGTCTCACCACTGTGGCTGACAAGACCAGATATTTTGAATTTTGTAAGTGAAATTCTCTTCCAAGTATTAACATGCTTCAGATAAAGATAAACTTCTAAGGCTATATATGGTGCCCCCCACACAGAACTTTACCACTAAAGCAGGGATGGGAGCAATCACGTCAGCTATCACCACCAGGGAGCTTCCTCATGCTGGTAATAAAAACAACAGCAAACACTCCCTGAATTCTTGCCCTGTGTCACACATTAAGGTTATCTCTTATAAATTAACTCATTTAAGGTTCATAAGAACTCTTTGAAGAAGTATGGCTATGATTACCACCCCTTTATAGATGGAGACGTGGAGACATAGCTGGAACAGATTCAGTGAACCAAACTGTCTAAATACAAATGGGAGCGCTGAGAAATCCTTGTGTTCATCAATATTTTAGAGATTATTTTAATCAAGGTAGAGGCTGCTTTCTGCTTGGAGGTAGAACAATATATAGGAAGCCTGTTCATTTATGGAGAAGGGAAGGCTAGAGGTAAAGGTACTGAAGTTGAAAGTAATTATAAAAGAAAGTAGGGAAGTCCAAGATACACTTTTCTTTTCCAGCATGACTTTACTAAAATATTATCAAATTACACATTTTATGTGGGAGGATTGTGTGGTAGATAAATCTCACTGAAGCTATTAAAATCAAACAGAAAGGAAACACCAAGCAAACACATCCGAGAAGAAAATTTGAACAGGGCTGTGGACTAGTAAAGAAGAAAATTAAACAGGGAAGCAATTGTGAAAGCAACAGCTGCACCCGGAAACCAACTGTCAGGAAAAATAACCTCAGGCTTCGCAGAGGGACTTTAGGACTTGGAGAGAGTTGCAGAAGCCTAGGCAACTGCTTTAATTGGCAACCCCCACTCCTGCACTCCCTCCTCAGAAGTTATACTTTAAGTATAATTAGAAGGGAAAGGCACAGTATTTGATGGTGCCGTCTGGCATAAAGTAAGTGCTAAGTAAATGTCACCCATTATTGTCATTTCCAGTCAGATTATTAAAACAGGGTTTTTTACTCAATCTTCTATATCAAGTCTCTCTCCTGTCAGTCCATCATCTTGCCAGCGGCTTGATATAACTGACCTTCCAGGGCTCCTTGCTGCAGCAGAGAGTGCACGGGCTGGCCTACTACCTGGATAAACCTTGCCTGGACAGCTAAGAAAATCTGCCAAAATGCTGGAGGACACGGCCCTGCACAGTTCAGGAGGTTTACATACACTTGAGTTGCCTGGCAACAAATAGCATTTTTTTTCTTTATTGCGAAAAGAAGAAAAAAAAACATAAACAAAAAACAAGTTTCCACCTCCTCCCAGCCTCCCATTTTCCCTCCCCTCCTCCCACCCTTCTCCCCCTCCTCCCACCCTTCTCCCCCTCCCCCCACTCCTCTCCCCCTCCCTCTCCAGTCCACAGAGCAGTCCGGGTTCCCTGCCCTGTGTTAAGTCCTAGGTCTCACCCCTCCGTCCATATCTAGGAAGGTGAACATCCAAACTGGCTAGGCTCCCACAAAGCCAGCACATTAAGTAGGATCAAAACCCCCTGCCATTGTCCTTGGTGTCTCATCAGCCCTCATTGTTCGCCATGTTCAGAGAGTCCGGTTTTATCCCATGCTTTTTCGGTCACAGTCAAGCTGGCCTTGGTGAGCTCCCCGTAGATCAGCTCCACTGTCTCAGTGGGTGGATGCACGCCTCGTGGTCCCGAATTCTTTGCTCATGTTCTCCCTCCTTCTGCTCCTCCTTGGGACCTTGGGAGCTCAGTCCAGTGCTCCTGTGTGGGTCTCTGTCTCTATCTCTATCCATCACCAGATGAAGATTCTATGATGATATGCAAGATATTCATCAGTATTGCTCTAGGATAGGGTCATTTCAGGTTCCCAATCCTCAGCTGCCCAAGGAACTAACTGGGAACCTCATCTTGGGCACTAGGGAGCCCCTCTAGGGTCAAGTCTCTTGCCCACCCTAAAGTGGCTCCCTTAACTAAGAATTGTGGTTCCGTGCTCCCCTATCCACCTTTCCTTTATCCCAATTCTCCTGTTTCCCCAGGTCCCCCCTCCTTCCCTTCTAACTTTTCTCTCCCCATCTCCCCTTACCCCCATCCCACCCCACCCCCAAGATCCCATTTTCTCCCCGGAAATTTGGTCTACTTCCCTTAGCCAAGAGGATAACTATATGTTTTTCCTTGGGTTCACCTTCTTACTTAGCTTCTTTAGGTTCACCTATTGTAGACTCCGTGGTCCTTATTTATGGCTAGAAACCAATTATGAGTGAGTACATCCCATATTCATCTTTTTGGGTCTGGGACACCTCACTCAGGATAGTGTTTTCTATTTCCATCCATTTGCATGCAAAATTCGAGAAGTCATTGTTTTTTACCGCAGCGTAGTACTCTAGCGTGTATATATTCCATACTTTCTTCATCCATTCTTCCATTGAAGGGCATCTAGGTTGTTTCCAGGTTCTGGCTATTACAAATAATACTGCTATGAACATAGTTGAACAAATGCTTTTGTCATTTGATAGAGCATCTCTTGGGTATATTCCCAAGAGTGGTATTGCTGGGTCCAGGGGTAAGTTGATCCCGAATTTCCTGAGAAACCGAAACACTGACTTCCACAGTGGTTGCACAAGATTGCATTCCCACCAGCAATGGATGAGGGTACCCCTTCCTCCACAGCCTCTCCAGCAAAGGTTATCCTTGGTGTTTTTGACTTTAGCCATTCTGACAGGTGTAAGATGATATCTCAAAGTTGTTTTGATTTGCATTTCCCTGATTGCTAAGGAAGTTGAGCACGACCTTAAGTGTCTTTTGGCCATTTGAACTTCTTCTGTTGAGAATTCTCTATTCAGTTCAGTGCCCCATTTTTTTATTGGGTTAATTAGCATTTTAAAGTCTAGTTTCTTGAGTTCTCTATATATTTTGGAGATCAGACCTTTGTCTGTTGCGGAGTTGGTGAAGATCTTCTCCCAGTCAGTAGGTTGCCTTTGTGTCTTAGTGACCATGTCCTTTGCTTTACAGAAGCTTCTCAGTTTAAGTAGGTCCCATTTATTCAATGTTGCCCTTAATGTCTGTGCTTCTGGGGTTATACATAGGAAGCGATCTCCTGTGCCCATCTGTTGTAGGGTATTTCCCACTTTCTCTTCTATCAGGTTCAGTGTGTTCGGGCTGATATTGAGGTCTTTAATCCATTTGGACTTGAGTTTTGTGCACGGTGAGAGATATGGGTCTATTTTCATTCTTCTACAGGTTGACATCCAGTTGTGCCAGCACCATTTGTTGAAGATGCTTTCTTTCTTCCATTGTATACTTTTAGCTCCTTTATCGAAAATGAGGTGTTCATAGGTTTGTGGGATAAAATCCGGGTCTTCTATTCGATTCCATTGGTCGACTTCTCTGTTTTTATGCCAGTACCACACTGTTTTCATTACTGTAGCTCTGTAATAGAGTTTGAAGTCAGGGATGGTAATGCCTCCAGAAGATCCTTTATTGTATAGGATTGTTTTGGCTATCCTGGGTTTTTTGTTTTTCCATATAAAGTTGATTATTGTCCTCTCCAGATCTGTGAAGAATTTTGATGGGATCTTGATGGGGATTGCATTGAATCTATAAATTTCCTTAGGTAGAATTGCCATTTTTACTATGTTGATCCTCCCAATCCAAGAGCAAGGGAGGTCCATCCATTTTTTGGTATCCTCTTCAATTTCTTTCTTCAATGCCTTAAAGTTCTTGTCAAATAGATCTTTCACTTCCTTGGTTAGATTTACCCCAAGATATTTTATGCTGTTTGTGGCTATCGTGAATGGTGAAGCTTCTCTGATTTCCCTCTCTGCTTCCATATCCTTTGTGTATAAGAGGGCGACTGATTTTTTGGAGTTGATCTTGTATCCTGCCACATTACTAAAGCTGTTTATCAGCTGTATAAGTTCTTTGGTGGAGTTTTGGGGGTCGCTTATGTACACTATCATATCATCTGCAAATAATGAAAGTTTAACTTCTTCCTTTCCAATTCGAATCCCCTTGATCCCATTATGTTGTCTTATTGCTATTGCTAGAACTTCAAGCACTATATTGAAGAGGTACGGCGAGAGTGGACAGCCTTGTCGTGTTCCTGAGTTAAGTGTTTCTCTCCGTTTAATTTGATGTTAGCTGTCGGCTTGCTGTATATAGCTTTTATTATATTTAGGTATGGCCCTTGTATCCCTAATCTCTCCAAGACTTTTAACATAAATGGATGTTGAATTTTGTCAAATGCTTTTTCAGCATCTTATGAAATGATCATTTGGTTATTTTCTTTCAGTTTATTTATATGCTGGATTACATTGATAGATTTTCGTATGTTGAACCAGCCCTGCATCTCAGGAATGAAGCCTACTTGATCATAATGGATAATTTTTCGGATGTGTTCTTGGATTCGATTTGCCAGTATTTTGTTGAGGATTTTTGCGTCGATATTCATGAGTGAGATTGGCCTGTAGTTCTCTTTCCTAGTTGAGTCTTTGAGTGGTTTTGGTATCAGAGTAATTGTGGCTTCATAAAAGGTATTTGGTAATGCCCCTTGTGTTTCTATATTGTGGAATACATTAAGGAGTATAGGTATTAGGTCTTCTTGGAAGTTCTGGTAGAATTCTGCATTGAAACCATCTGGTCCTGGGCTTTTTTTGGTAGGGAGGTATTTGATAACAGCTTCTAATTCTTCGCGACTTACAGGTCTGTTTAGATTGTTCACCTGGTCCTGGTTTAGTTTTGGTAAATGGTATTTATCTAAAAAAGCGTCCATTTCTTTTACATTTTCCAGTTTTGTGGCATACAGGCTTTTGTAGTAAGATCTAATGACTCTCTGAATTTCCTCTGTGTCTGTGGTTATGTCCCCCTTTTCATTTCTGATCTTATTAATTTGCGTGTTCTCTCTCTGTCGTTTGATTAGTTTGGATAGGGGTTTATCAATCTTGTTGATTTTCTCCAGGAACCAGCTTTTTGTTTCATTGATTCTTTGGATTGTTTTCTGTGTTTCTATTTTGTTGATTTCAGCCCTCAATTTGATTATTTCCAGTCTTCTACTCCTCCTAGGTGAGTCTGCTTCTTTTTTTTCTAGAGCTTTCAAGTGGGCTGTTAAGTCTCCAATATGTGCTTTCTCTGTTTTCTTTAGGTGGGCACTTAGTGCTATGAACTTTCCTCTCAGGACTGCTTTCATAGTGTCCCATAAGTTCGAGTATGTTGTTTCTTTATTTTCATTGAATTCAAGGAAGACTTTAATTTCTTTCTTTATTTCTTCCTTAATCCAGGTATGGTTCAGTAGTTGACTGTTCAGTTTCCATGAGTTTGTAGGCTTTCTGGGGGTAGCATTGTTGTTGAATTCTAACTTTAATCCATGGTGATCTGATAAGACACAGGTGGTTACTAATATTTTTTTTGTAACTGTGTAAGTTAGCTTTGTTACCAAGTATGTGGTCAATTTTCGAGAAGGTTCCATGAGCTGCAGAGAAGAAGGTATATTCTTTACTCTTTGGGTGGAATAATCTATAGATGTCTGTTAAGTCCATTTGCTTCATTACCTCCATTAATTCTCTGATTTCTCTGTTAGGTTTCTGTCTGATTGACCTGTCCATTGGTGAGAGAGGAGTGTTGAAGTCTCCTACTATTAGTGTGTGCGGTTTGATGTCTGCCTTGAGTTTTAGTAATGTTTCTTTTACATACGTGGGTGCTTTTATATTAGGGGCATAGATATTCAGGATTGAGACTTCATCCTGATGAATTGTTCCTGTTATGAGTATAAAATGTCCCTCTCCATCTCTTCTGATTGATTTAAGTTTGAAGTCAACTTTGTTAGAAATTAGTATGGCCACACCTGCTTGTTTCTTAGGTCCATTTGCTTGATAAGCCTTTTCCCAGCCCTTTACTCTGAGTAGGTGCCTGTCTTTGTAGTTAAGGTGTGTTTCTTGTAGACAGCAGAATGTTGGATCCTGTTTTCTTATCCAATCTCTTAGCCTGTGCCTTTTTATAGGTGAGTTGAGCTCATTGATATTAAGTGATATTAATGACCAGTGGTTGTTAACTCCGGTCACTTTTTTAGTAGTAGGGTTTGTGTGTTTTCCTTCTTTGATTTGCGCTGGTGAAGAGTCTCTCTATGTCTGAGTTATTGTGGTCATTGTTGGACTCCTTGGTTAGTGATTTTCCTTCTATTATTTTCTGTAAGGCTGGATTTGTGGCTACGTATTGTTTAAATTTGTTTTTATCCTGGAAAATTTTGTTTTCTCCATTTATAGTGAATGAAAGTTTGGCTGGATATAGTAGTCTGGGCTTGCATCCGTGGTCTCTTAGTTTTTGGAGTACATCTATCCAGGACCTTCTGGCTTTCATGGTTTCCATAGAGAAGTCAGGTGTAAGTCTGATAGGTTTACCTTTATAAGTAACTTGGCCTTTTTCCTTTGCGGGTCTTAATATTCTTTCTTTATTCTGTATATTTTGTGTTTTGATTATTATATGGCGAGGGGATGTTTTCTTTTGATCCAGCCTATTTGGTGTTCTGTATGCTTCTTGAACCTTCATAGGTACATCTGTCTTCAGGTTGGGAAAGTTTTCTTCTATAATTTTATTAAGTATATTTTCTGTACCGTTGAGCTGCACTTCTTCTCCTTCTTCTACTCCAATTATTCTTAGGTTTGGTCTTTTTATTGTGTCCCATATTTCCTGAATGTTTTGTGATGAGAGTTTGTTGGACTTGCTGTTTTCTTTGTTCAGTGCATTTATTTTCTCTATGTTATCCTCAGAATCTGAGATTCTTTCTTCTATCTCTTGTATTCTGCTGGTTATACTTGATTCTGTAGTCTCTATTCGTTTACCTAGATTTTCCATGTCCAGCCGGCCCTCTGTTTGTGTTTTCTTCTTTGCCTCCATTTCAGTTTTCAGGTCATGGACTGTTTCCTTTATCTGCTTGATTGTTTTTCCTTGGTTTCCTAGGGTATCATTCACTGATTTACTCAATTCCTCGAACTTTCTGTTATTCTTCTCATCCATTTCTATAAGGGCGTTTTTTATATGCTGTTTAAGGGTGTCAATCACTTTCATGAAGTCCGTTTTTTCTACTTCTTCCTGATTAAGGTGTTCATGTCCTCCTGTTGTGGGGTCACTGGCTTCTGGTGGTTTTGTGTTGTTTTTCAGATTGTTGGGAGAATTCCTGCATTGGCGTCTGCCCATCTCTTCCTCCCAATACTCCCCTTTGGATCTTCTTTTACAGGATCAGGTCTTCTTTCCCACTGATGTACCTTCCCAGTGATGTCACTCCCCAGAGATGTTTCTCCACAATGATGTTTCACTCGGTGCCCAGATCGAAACTCCGCGCTGCTTGGTTAGCTCGCGAACAAAGGGCCCACCCTGCTCACTGCGGGCAGGCTATGGGAACAAAGGAGCTACCGGCCACCCCTTTGTCCTCCCGGTTTGGGTTCGGTCCCAGCGCCCTAGCAGGCTGAGCAGGGAGGTGCTATGCCCCAAAGAAGGGAGGGAGGGAGGGAGACAGGGGGTGTGGGGATCTGGATGTAAGCTGAATGGGATAGGAAGAGAGAGGCGGTTTGGGCAGTATAGCCCCTGTAGGATGGCCAGGAAGTGTGGGCGGGCTGAGGTATGTTCCCAGCTGCCGCAGCACTCACTCACCACAATGATGTTTCACTCGGTGCCCAGATCGAAACTCCGTGCTGCTTGGTTAGCTCGCGAACAAAGGGCCCACCCCGCTCGCTGCGGGCAGGCTATGGGAACAAAGGAGCTACTGGCCACCCCTTTGTCCTCCCGGTTCGGATTCGGTCCCAGCGTCCTAGCAGGCTGGGCAGGGAGGCGCACAATGATGTTTCACTTGGTGCCCAGATCGAAACTCCGTGCTGCTTGGTTAGCTCGCGAACAAAGGGCCCACCCCGCTCGCTGCGGGCAGGCTATCAACAAATAACATTTTTAATGAAAGAAAGGTCTGACGATGTTGAATTTTACCTGAACTTTATGGTTCTGGACCACAGGGCCAATCGGTAAGTCTTTCCAGGTCCGGGAGACGATAGAGTACTTGCTAGCAGGTGCAAGGTCCTGGGTTCAGTGCCCAGAATGGCAAAAAAGCAAAGCAGCAGAACTAACCAAATAAAAGCGTGAAAACCCGCCCATACCTTTAGTTTTCTAGGAGCCTTCTTACTGCAAATAACTAACTCTCCCCGTGGTATTTGTGTATGACAGCCATATTTACCCATAACGAAGCCAGGCACGTTTGCTGCTTTCTAAATTATTACCCGAATTGTTTGTACTCTCTGACCCCTGGCAAACGGGTATAGTGTACTTGTTATCTGAACTTGATAAAATAAAGTAAGCTTCTCTCCTTTGCCCAGCATCTTTAACCCTGGCCCACCATCAGCCTGAAGCCGCACACAGTCATTCCTTATTGACTCGTTTTTTTCCAGGGGAAAAACGTTTCATAATCAGTTGCCATGCCTTCTCATCCCTGTTCCCTACTCCCAGTTCTATGTAACTTTATTCATTTCTCCCTCTATTAAAAAAGAGCGAGTAGATCAGTTTAATGGGCAAGATGGAACTTCAGCAGCACTCAAGAGGTAGAGGCAGGGATCACTGAGTTCAGGGTTCTTCTGGTCTACATAGTAAGCTCTAAGCTAGTTAGGGTTACATACATAGTGGACCCTGTGTCAAAAAAAAAACCTACAACTACAAATGAATAAATAAATTTAAATAAGTACTGAATTGGAATGTATTTTCCCATCTGACCTTTTAAACACAGATTTCCTGGTCAGAGGTCATCACCACCCTTTTTCTGCGCTTTATTCTAGGTTTTTTATTTTGGGTGTGGTACATATCAGTGTATGTATTTATGTGTTTTATACTTTTTATACGTATGTATGTGTTCATGTGTGTGTGTGTGTGCGCGTGCGTGTAGGTATACTGGCATGTGTGTGGAAGCCAGAGGTCAATGTCTCATCTGTTACCCTCATTCACTCTCCATGTTATTTTTGAAGACAAGGACTCACATTAAACCTGGAGTTCTTAGATTCAGCTAGAGTGACTGGCCAGCAAGCCAAAGGATCTGTGTATCCTGTTCCCCAGCAGTGAGATGACAGGTGTGGATGCTGGCTAGTTTTATGTCATTTTCACACAAGCCATAGTCATATGAGAAAAAGAACCTCCATTGAGAAAACGCCTCCATAAGATCCAACTGTAAGGCATTTTCTTAATCAGTAATTGATGGAAGAGGGCCCAGCCCATGGTGGGTGGCGCTATCCCTGAGTTGGTAGTCCTGGGTTTTATAAGAAAACAGGCTGAGCAAGCTAAAGACAGCAAGCCAGTAAGCAGCACCCCTCTCCATGGGCTCTGCATCAGCTCCTGCTTCCAGGATCCTGCCCAGCTTGAGTTCCTGCCCTGAATTCCCTCAGTGACCAACTGTAAGCTTGAACTATAAATGAAACAAACCCTTTTCTCCCCACGTTGCTTTTGTCAGGGTGTTTCATCACAGCAATAGAAACCCTAACTAAGATGCCAGGCTTTTCACATGAGCACCAAGGATCTGAACTCAGGTCCTTATACTTGCATGACAAACACTTTATTGGTTGTGCCATTTCCCCATCCCCTATACCCATACTGTTTATTTGGTAGATTTAATAAAGTTTATGGGGGCAATATATTTTAATGTACAGTTCATTCTTTATGGTTTTTTATCATATTTTCTACAGTACCTAATTTTCCCTAATTTTTTACTTGAGTGTGTGTAGAAGAGAGCTACTTCATTCGCTGGGGATGTGTCATGGACAGAAGAAAACCTCTTCTTGTCTCCCTCTTTCCATGGTTTTTCAACATGGTGGTAGTTTGATAACTGTATCTAGCTGGTTCCAGTGGAAGGCTAAAAAACCCAATGGAAAGCTGACGATGGTGGCACACAACTTTAATCCTAGCACTTGCGAAGCCAGGGCAGGAATATTTCTGTGTTTAAGGCCAGCCTGATCTACAAAGTGAGTTCCATGACAACCAGGGCTACACCAAAAAAACCTGTCTTAAAACACCAAAAGAACAAAAACAAAAACAAAACAAAGAGCGAATGTTAAAAGCTAGAACAGCAGCCGAAATGTAAGATGTCCTCTTCCTTACAGATGGCTTCAAATTAGCACAGGACTGCAGCCACATAGGACACTTTAATGCATCATTTACGTGGCTTTCTTTGACAAGTGCTGTCAGAAGACCTCCTAGGATTTGCATTCTAGAATAAACAGATTTAAATTGGGGGATGTTTGCCTCTGTCACATTAGCATGCCATGGTCACAGCAGTGTCACAGTGCACATACATGTCCACAGACCTGACTTCGAATCCGGGGAATTGTTCTGGGGAAGACATATTCTGGGGTTTAGTTTTCAGAACTGAGAATGGGGTAAAAGAAGAAGTCTTCTGGTGACATGTGAGTGCCATCCTTACCAGGTGGATAATTTTTTAACACAACTTTTTTATTGATTCTTGGGGAATTACACATCATACACCCTAATTACACTCAACTTTCAGTCCACCTATATCCTCCCCCTCACCCCCACAGTTCCCCCCAAAGAAAAATTTAAAAAACATCAAAACAAAGCAAGAAAAGAAATAAAAATAAGAACAAAACAAACAAACAAAAAAAAAAACTTCGCTTCTCTAGAGATCTTTCACACCTCTTCCTTCATCCTGGTGGCATTGGGAGCCTCGGTGTGTCACCTACTATACCCTTTTGTCCAATTAGCTTTACTAGTAAGTGTTCATTGCAATGAATCATTAGTGTGGTCCAAGGCTTCTGGTTGCTGGTACACCATCATCACTGGCTCCTCACTGGAACTCTGCTGGGATATCCTGCGGCTGCCTGACTCACAGATCCTGTAGACATCATTCCACAGGGCCAGTCTCTTCAGATCCTAGAGTTCCAGCAGGGCCTAGATGGCGTAGATGTTAGTATAGGCCAACTCAAAGCCTGGATGGTAGCTGAGCTGCTCAGTCCAGGCCACTAGGACTGCCTGCCTTAGGTAAGGGGGCAAAGCCAGCTCCCCTACATTGGTGCCATCAGGGTCAGTTAGTTCTCCCTCACTTGTGGTGAAAGGTGGGGCCAATCGTCCCAAGTGCCCAAGCCAGCTCTCCTGTGAAGGTTACCACCAGCTCTCTTATACCAGTGTCCAGGGAGAGGCAGAGTGAAGGCCATGGCTGGCTCAGCATGAGCCTTTGATTTCATCACACATGGTTCCTATGGCCCCCTGAAGCAACACAGGCCACAGATACTCACACACTCACCAGTTGCAGATGAACCACAGACCTAGACATGGCCCTTGGCAGAGCTAGGACCCAGATGATGTCCTGGCTAGGGTGGAACTACTGGCCACTCAGATCAGGATGTCTGGTGGTGGCATAACCCCCGGACACCAACAAGGCCACAGGTTTCAGCCCCAACCTCAGACTTCCATGTGACCTTTGGCAGCAACATGGGCATTGGACTTCAACACAGACTACCATCTGTGGTGTCACCATTGCCCCATGTGACAGTGCAGGCCACTGAGATCGGCATGACCCCAGACCTGTGGATCATTTTTATTGCTAGAGATGCCACTGCTATTTCCTTGGACAATCACTCCCATCTCAGCTCCCAGGCTTTCCTAGTGTGTGAAAGTCTTAGAATTAGACTTTGTAACGCTAGAGAGGGAAAGTCCTATTTGTGCCTGTGCCCACAGGGGAAGCCCAGAATCACTTTTCCAGAATTTAGAAAATCTGAACTAAATAGTCTTCAAAATATCCTTAACACTTGGAAATGGAGAGGGATCTAGAAACCCTTTAACACTTCCCATATTCTTCTCCGTCTCGCTATTTTTGGTGTCCACACAGTTTCCAGCTGTTATTCCTAGAATCTACTAAATGCCTGAGGTTCTTCTATCATGTCCCCAATGCTCTGCTGTCCAACCTGTGAGCAGCTGAGGACTCTCCCGCGTGGAATAGTCCTGTGGAAGGTCATGTGAAAAGGTGAGTGAGTCCCATGGGATCAGACCTCTCTACTCATTACGTCTGTAAGAATTCAAGGTCTGTTCCTCTTAATAAGCTTTAAGGTTATTTCTGTACTGGTGTCTTTTCTTAGATTTTTTTTTCCCAAGGAACATGACAGGTCAGACAGCCCAGTTTCACTGCTGTGCTTATTATTGTTTTCCCCTCTGCCTCCTCCCTTGGTTAATCCTGTCTGTAAACAGCCTCTAAGATATACCCAGAGGTGCACTTTACTAACCTCCTTGAACTTTACCAGTCCAACTGACAAAATTAACTAACGCAGGAGGTTGATGCTTCCTTCCTTTTTGTGGGCACTTAGACCATAGTCTGTATTCCAATAACTTCAAGATATCATTAATGTATTGCTGACATTTTATATAAATCTCTATATAAAACTTTTACAAATATAAAGCTAAACCAAATCATATATTAATTTCTAATCATTCTAAATTAAAACTAAATCATAATATTAAAGGTCTTTATAATATACTCTGGATATATTTATTGACTCGTTACTGTTTCTTCAACTATTATTTAAATTGTGAGTGTATTCAAGTTTAATTTCACTTAAAATGCATGATAATTTTTGTTATGGATGGACAGAGTTCTCTCTCAAATTCATAAGTTGAAGTCCTAACCCTGAGCACCTCAGAATATGATTGATTCATGTGGGTCTCCCAGATGCAGTAGGAACATGGCCATCTGCACATGTGAAGAGAGCTCTTTGAAGAAACCAAAGTGACCAATATCTAAAGCCCAATATCTAGCCTCCATCTCTGAAAGCTATTACATTTTTCTTGCTGATTCACCTAGCATGGTGTTTTGTTATGACCAACCAGTGACCTGGGACACCTTTAAAATTTGCTTGTCATGCTTGCATAGGAGCATGACCAATTTTCTCTGTTGTTTGATTTTTATCATGTGAGCTGTCAAAGTACACAAATATCCCATTTTTTATTTGAAACTATGCCCTTCATATACAATACCATAAATTACCTTTAGGTCGCATTTCCCTCTTGTTACTGGACCATGGAAGATGAAAGAAGTGTTGAGATTGAGAGAAGTCTTTTCCTGCCCTTCTTTTCCCAACCGTTCAAGCAAACAATGCAGATTGTTTATTTCTACTCACTGAAAAACACTTCCTGGATGTGAAGACAGAAGGGGCTGCTCATGAAAGTACTGGCTACGGTCGCTACAAAGTCTTTCAAGTCCCTCTGCATCCTGAGGTCATTTTCCCTCTTGGTAGTGCTGCTCTTTTAGTAATTGCTTCTGTCTTTGACCTTTTCCTCTGAATTTGGAGTTAGACTCCTCCAAACCTCCCCTTCAGGGCTATAGTTTTTTTTTTTTTTCCTGTTTATCCAGTACACATGAACATGTTATAAAATAACCCTCAAATAGAATGTGAAAGGAATGAGATTTTTAGTTAGAAAAGTAGAACATCAGTTAGTGATAAATCAAGAGGCTTATAGCCTCAGGTCTCTAATTATTTTTCTGGGTTCCATCGTGTGTGTGTGTGTGTGTGTGTGTGTGTGTGTGTGTGCTGGCAGAGAAATTTAGGCTCCGTTTCTGGAATCCCTATCTACAATATCTTATCTGCATTAAGAAGAAATTATGTAAAATATATGAACACGGAAGAAACTATTTAGCTTTTGCCAAAACTAGTCAGAGTCGTTCTTGGTGAGTCTCAGCCTTTCTTACAGGACTGCTACGATTTACAGAATGGATGAAACAAAAGCTAGAAACATGCCCGTGTAGCTGTGGGACCTTTATTTGACCTAAGAAACAGGTCTTTTTCCTAGATCCAGGAGCCAAATGTTCTAGGGGTGGACCACTCAGAAGGTTTTTAAAAGTCTTCATAGTAAGACTTAAGTTTTTGCTAGGTGATTGGTTGTTGTGGAATACTAGTTTCACTATGTAAACATGTGTTGTTTGTTTATGCTGCATTTGTTTAACTATGAAAAGATGTGTTGCTGTTTTGCCTTATCAGCCTAAGGTACCTGAAAGGTCTAATAAAAAGCTGAGCAGCCAGTAGCTAGACAGAAGAAGGATAAGTGGCATGGGCAGGCAGAGAGAAAAGGGGAGCCAGCTAGCTAGCCAGCCAGGGGACAGCCAGCCAGGCATGGAGGAAGCTGGTAAACAGGACATACAGAATAAAAGGTCAAAAGATGAATACAATTAATTGAATGAGTAGATGACTAGAAACAGGTTAAGTTATAAGAGCTAGTGGTACAAACATAAGACGAAGCTGAGCATTCATAGCTAATAAGTTTCTCTGTCATGATTTGGGTGCTGGCAATCCAAGAAAGACAATAGTTTTTAAAAAGTGGGACAGATCCTACTCTCACTGCTTTCACTGGCTTTTGTGAACCTATTCCTCATATTGGGTTGTCTCACCCACCTTTAACATGAGGGGAGGAGCTTAGTCTTGCCTCAACGTGATATGCCATGTTTTGTTGATGACAATGGGAGGCCTGCTCCTTTCTGAACAGAAACAGGAGGAATATATTTGGCGGTGGGAGGAAAGAGGAGAAACTGCAGTTGAAATGTAAGAATATTTAATAAATTTAATAAAAAAATGAGACTGGGTTGGATGTTATCAAGAAGCAGAGGCTGTTGTATGGTTGGGCATCTTGTCATATCTTATCATAAAGAGAGCTAACTAATCTGGGGCCAAAGTTGTAATTGGTAAAGAGGTGAAAATCATTAATTGATTTTTTTTAAGGAGAGAAGAGGTTTTAGTATTTCATATATTGCAAACTTTTTTTCCTTGTATTTGCTTGTGCTTAGACAAACTTACAGAGTTGGTCTTGTTATCCTCACATTGTGTTTCAAAAAGACCTTGTCTGATGTTGATATTTTAAGAAATTCTTTATTTTCACCAGAGAATAACTCAACCTTGCTAGGAAAAGCATTAGGAAAGCGTTCAAGAAATGTCAGGCCAATTTTGATTGTTAGGGGCCACTTTTTTCTAACACATTTTAAAGCTAGAACAATAACAGAAAACAAACAATGCAATTTTAAAATAGGGCACGGAACTAAGCAGAGTTCTCAGAAAACGAAATGCCAATGACCGAGAAACATTTAAAAATGTTCAGCGCCTTTAAAAACACACATAAATGTCCAACATTTTTAGAAACACTTTAAGATGTTCAACATCTTTGGGCATCAGGAAAAATGCAAATTACAACTACATTGGCATTTCATTTTACTTCAGAAAAGAATGGCTAAGATCCAACAAAATGACTATCAGTGTTGGAGTGGATATGCAAATGGGGAACACTCATTTACTTCTTGTGGGAGTATGAACTGATGGAGCCACCATGTAAATCAGTGTGGAGGTTCCTCACAAGGCTAACAATAGGTCTACCACATAATCCAGCTATGCCCTTCTTGGGTATATACCCAAAGGACTCCATTACTCTAGAGATACCTGCTCATTCATCTTTATTGCTGCTCTATTAATAATAGACAGGAAATGGTAACAGCCTATATATCCATCAACTGATGAATGGATACAAAAAATGTGATGCATTTACACAATAGAGAATTATTCAGCCATTAAGAAAAGCAAAATTATGAAATATTCAAGTAAATAGATGGAGTTGAAAACAATCATTCTGAGTGAGGTGACACACATAAGACTAACTTTGCATATTTTCTGTTATTTATGGATGTTACTTTTGAATCTTCAGATATGTATGTCTCATTTGCAATACCCATATAGAGGAAATTAAGAAGAGGCTCTGGAACTTTTCAGGGAGGTGAACTAGAACTCTGTGACATAAAGGGCTAACGGGGAATAATGGAACAGGAAGGGTTAAATTGAGGTGGGATGTGAGGGCAGGGTAGACAAGGTAATATAGTGAGGGATGAAGAATACTAAAGACTTTACAAAAAAGTCATGTGGAAAGTTCCTACTGCAGAGCCTTCCTAAAATATATGTATACATATGTTTAAACAGAGTTAAAATGGAGTTACTCTATAATGGACCATGATGTCCCTACAGGCTTAAAAATAAAATTGTCAGTCCCAAGAATGGGTTACTTCTCTTTGGAATTATAAGACCCATGAACAGTACAGGCTATTGCTGATGCTATTTAGTTACCTTGCAGAACTTTATGGTAAGACCATGTTGCTGAAGACACCACATACCTACCTGAGTTGCCGAACATGGAAAAATCATACTAGTACTGACCTGGGAGGTGCTATTTATGCTGCTGAAAGAGAAAAATATTTGTCAGTCTTACCCAAATATGAGCCCAGTGAGCCACAATAACAACTGGCGAGTCATACTTACCCACTGACAAAAGAGTGGCATGAGCATCATGGAACCACTTTCTGATTGAATTTAAGCCCTGCTCTACAAGATGAAACTCATACCGAACGCCATTATTGGGCTAAGAGCTTGTGTCTAGGCAGATCCTAGGCCCTAGGAGAGACATTTCTACTATTATTCTGCTAAATACTATGGACATAGTAGTAAACCAGCTGTGAATGACTCATCATTAAATTTATAGATTAATACATCTCTCAACTCTTAGCAGAAAAGCTTCTGTTTACAATAAATGGTGTTTAAAAAAAGAGACCTACAAGTGGTCAAGGTGCAGAGAATAAGAGACTAGAATGTCCAACCCTAAACGGGACATCTATATTACACCCCTCTTCCCAAGGCTTGGGGATCATTATGAAAAGTGGGGAGGGATAAATGTAAAGGCCTGAGGTAGTAGATAACTACACAGAAATAGTATCTCTTAGTAGATATTAGGGCAACTGCACATTAGAACTCATAGTGGTTATGAGAGCATGCGCAAGACCCATGTAAGCTTAAGCTATATTAAATCCCAACAAGGAAAGCTGAGCTGGGTATGAAATCTCACTCTTACCAGAGGGACAATTAACAATTCAAAGCAAATGGGATAAGGAACATTAGTTTACTCTTAGACTGTAAACCCTAGTAAGCTGACCACATCAGTGGTAAGTGGCACATCCAAGAATATATGGGTAACATAAATTCAACTTGATGGGTTAAAAATAAACAAAGAGTATACAAAGTTAGGTGTGCTGGCTAGTTTTATGTCAACTTGACACAAGCTTGGCTTATTTTGGAAGAGGAAGCCTCAGTTGAGAAAATTGCCTCACAAGATAGACTAGTGGGCAAGCCTGTGGTACAGTTTTCTTGATTGCTGTTCAATATGTGGGGGCCCACCTCACCCTGAGCAATGGCATCCATGGCCTGGTTGGTGTAACAAAAACCAGGCTGAGCAAGCCAGCAAGCAGCACGCCTCCATGACTTCCTTTTTAGTTTCTGCCCTTCAGGTTCCTGCCCTCCTTGATTGAGTTCCTTCTCTGATTTCCTTCATCCCCACATTGTTTTTGATCACGGTGTTTTATCACAGCAACAGAAACCAAAGACAGGTAACAAGATAACAGGGGCTGGATCTGGGAGGAACGGGAGATAGGGTAAATAGGATCAAAGCATGCTGTATGACATTCTCAAAGAACCAATAACAATTTTTCAAAAGAATATAGTGCAACAAACCAATCCAATGTTAGAATATTGAAAATAACTTTATATTTACTATATGTTGATCCTTGTTTATCCTCTTGCCTCATCCCAAGAGCTCACCTCCTAAATTTTCCTATTGTCACGTTGTCTTTTGTTTTATAAATTTCACATACAAACATAAAATTTATATATTATCTTTTTTGGAGGGATGGTGTTTTGAGACAGGATTTCTCTGTAGCTTTGGAGCTTGTCCTGGAACTAGCTCTTGTAGACCAGGCTGGCCTTGAACTCACAGAGATGTGTCTGCCTCTGCCTCCTGAGTGCTGAGATTAAAGGCATGCACCACAATCACCCGGCTATATGTTATAATCTTGCATGGTTTTGAATTTAGTTAGCAAAATAATGTTATATATGGATTTTTCTCAAACTTGGTTTTCTCACACAGCATTATCTTACTATGGTCAATCTGTGTTGTAATATATACTTCTAGTAGCTTCTTTTATACTGTTGTATTTTTGGAATGTACCAACATTGTATTTAACAATTCTTGTGTTTGGGGTATTTTTCTTTGACTGTTGTTGTTTTTACAAATAGTGCTTATACGTACTTTCGAAAACATTGGGTTTTTTATATGTTCAAAACAGTTTTGGAGTGTATAGCTATAATAATTTCTAGTTCACGTTCAAATATGGGCAATGCCAGTTTTTTCCTAGGGGCATTTAAATTTATAATCTCAGCAGCAATGTATAAGAGAGCCCAATGACCCACACATTCTGCCATACTTTGTCATATAATATTACTTTTCTTTCATGTTTGTCATCATTTTTAACCATGATATTCTCTTCTTTAATTTCTAAGCAGAGATTCATTTCACATGTTATATTGGCCTTATGTTTTTCCTATTCTATAAAATACATGTTTGTTACTTTTCCCATTTATCTAGTGCATTATTTATCCTTTGCTTTTGATCTGTAGTTTATATATTATTTATGAAAATACTTTATTGATTAGATATGGTAGATGTCTGCTTTCATTTTAAAGCTTGTCTTCATTTATTTTAAGTTTTTTATAGAAGTTTTTATTTTATATTAACTTTACTTGTATTTTGTGGATAGAGCTTTTATGTGCTTTAGAGAAGTATTTTGGTATGCTAGGGTCTAAAAGATGTTGCTCATATTTTCACCTTAAAATTTAAAAGACTTTGTTTTATATCTAACTTCTTTATCTGGAGTTGACTTTCATTCTAAAATTAGATACAACCATTTTTTTTTCTATCTCCATTTACTAAATGGCCCCGTATTTCCCCTGTGTTCTTCAGTAGTTTTTGTTTTATCGATCTAAAATTCCATCTGTGCATGTCTCTGCTCCAGCGATGTCTTCTGTGTTCCTTGATCAATTTTCTACTCTTCTGTTTTTATCTGTAGAATCTTTTCATACATTTCCCCTATTGGGGAAGGAGAAATTGTAGTCCAGTGTGGCCTCACAGTCATCCTGTCTCTGTCTCATATGTACTTGCATTACAGATACACGACATCATTCTCAGCTTCCACAAATTTTTTTTTAAATTAAGCATTTTATTACATAAAGTTTCAAACATATACAAAGGCAAAGAAAATGTAACACTCACCCTTATACTTGTTACAGACTTGTTTTCAATAATTAGATATTGGTGAATTTCATTTTGTCTGTAGTTCCACCCAACTCCTCTTGATCTTCTAGAGTATTTTTAAGTAAATACCAAGGATCATCTCTCTCATCCTTAAATACTGAGCATGTGGCTGGGCAGTGGTGGTGCACATCTTTAATTCCAGCACTTGGGAGGCAGAAACAGGTGGATCTCTGAGTTTGAGGCCAACCTGGTCTACAGAGCAAGTTCTAGGACAGACTCCAAAACTACACAGAGAACCCCTATCTAGAAAAAAAAAATTGAGCATATGTCTCTAAAACAGTACTTTTCAACCTTTCCAATCCTGTGACCCTTTAATACAGTTTCTCATGTTGTGGTGATCCCCAGCCCTATTTTGTTGCTACTTCATAACTATAATTTTGCTACTTTTACGAATTGCAATGTAATAATGTAAATATTTGATATGTAGGGTATCTGATATTCAACCCCTGTGAAAGGATCATTTGACCCCCAAAGGGGTGGCAACCCATAGGTTGAGAACCAATGCTCTAAAAGAAAATGGTTGTTGTTGGTGGTGGCACATTCCTTTAATCCCAGTACTCGGAAGGCAGATGTGGGTGAATCTTTGAGTTCAAGGCCAGCCTGGCCTACAGATCAAGTTCTAGGACAGCTAGGGAAACACAGAAAAAAATCTGCTTCAAATAAAAAAAAGAAAAGAAAAAGAAAAGGGGTTTTAAGAAAACACATTGTCAAAAAAGACTTATTACATAATGTTTCCTCAAATACCTACCTAAAAATCAGTTATTCACTTATAATATTCTTTGAGAGGCCGAAGATATATCCTAATGGTTAATACAGTTGTTTTTGCAGAGGACCTGAATTTGATTTCCAGCACCCATGCTGCATGGAAACCACCTGTAACTTCACTTCTATGATGAAGTCAGAATCTAAATAATGCCTATGCTTTGGTTTTGTTGATATTGCTCTTAATCCTCCTTTAGTCTAGGTTCTCCTGAGGCTTTATAGCCAGTAAGAAAATCAGAAGCTCAATTTTAAAATGGGGAAATGTATATGAACTGACATCTCACCAAAATGTACATATGCCAAATAGGCATTTTAAAGTGATATTCGACATCATATCTGAGAATTACAAATTAAAATAACGACCAAAGCAACATAAATGCATCATATATATATATATATATATATACATACATACACACACACATTCAATTTATCCATTCACCTACTTAAGGACATCTTGTTTATGTCTAAGTTTTGACAATTGAGTATTAAATTGCAAGAACCATTTATGAGCAGGTTTTGTGTGGACATAAATTTTTATTTTTATTTTTTCATTACCAGAAATTAAGTGCATAGATGGATGTACATTTTCAATTCATTTGAGTAAATATTGTATAATTACCATATCATGTGAGAAAATTATGTTTAGATCTACAGAAACCTGCTACTCTTCCAAAGTGTTTATCATTTTGCATCCCACCAGCAATGAATGAGATTTTTTATTTCCTCACATCCCTGCTAGCATTTATTATTGTTCTGAATTGTAGCTATTCTAAAAGGAATGTCTGTACTGTATACTGGAGGCTACTTCTTACCAGTTTCTCTGTATATACAGATAAGTATTTAGAATGTAGTTATAAATAATTATTCATATTTACTGAAAACGTTTTCCAGTATAAAAATGAGTCATATGAGTACATCCCAGTCAACATTATTTAAAAAGATATGGTTATAATTGTCTTAGAATAACCAGATATGAGTGGGAATAGACACTTAGCAGCCACAAATTCTACTGATATAAGTAAATATGCATCCCACACTCATGCTTAATGACTGTAGTATTCCAGAATCTAGAACTATCATGATTATTCAAGCAATTTGCCGTTGTGAACATGTACACATGTGATTTGGGCAGTACTGTACCACACACCTGTGTATATCCATCCTAGTGCATTTGTTTAACGGTTTCCTTGGGATTCATTCTTCTTTGAGAACATGCTGGGTCAGAGTAGAGGATGGGCATTTTTGATGATGCATTTTATAGATACTGCTGCATTTGTCACAAGAAAAATCGTGCCAGAATGTATTCCCTCCAATAGTTTACCAGAGAACATTTTCCCCAAGCCTCATCGCAAATTATTTTTCACATACATGAACATTGATATTTAATCACTGTTTAAATTTTTATTTAAAAGCAATATTGGGGACTGGGGATATATCTCAGTGGTAAAACTTTTGTTTAGCATTTACAAGGTCCTGACTTAATCTCCTATACCACAAACATGTTAGAGCTATATTTAAAATGATAGTACACTTATGTGTTTTCAAAAGCTCAATGACATTGAATAAAATAGTCTCCTTCTCTTTGATTATGATTTTTCTTGTTGCTATTCATGAAATTCAATTTTTCAGATAATAATTATTCATTGCGATTCTGTATTTGTTAACCTGTTGTCCTAGTTTCATTTCTGTTGGGAATAATAGGACACAGGTGCTATGAATGGGGAAGTGGAAAAAACAAGGGCAGGGCGAGACATATCTCGGGAGGGTGTAGGGAGGGCAACACAATTGGAGAGGGAAGTGGGGTGAATAATACTGAAAAGATTTATAAAAGACATAGGAATCATATATTTTATGTCTACTTAAAATTACACACATACAAGTACATATATTTAATTGAAGTTATGCCACTTGAGGTAACAGTGTTCCCCCAAGAGCTATAGACCATCTAACAAAAACTCTAGTTCCAGGCATGGGAAACTTTATTTTGAATTGTTGATCAGGGGAGTCAAAGAAACACAACCCCCCCCCAAAAAAAAATTAAAGACTATACCCATTGCCCTTGGTAGCCTTCTAGAAATAAAAAGTAAAGAATCTAATGGGGATTAGGACAGACCTGAAGCCTTTTCTCTGAGAACTAGCTTTCATAGCACTGAAAGGAATTATTCAAGCTGCTGAAGGAGAGAAGCAATCAGTAGTAGTACCTATCTGTAATGCCTGTGGACTAGAAAAAAATGACCAGAATGACAAGATATCCTGAAAGTTACAATTGTGGTACTTGTATCCTAGGTGTAACCACCAACCATGTGATTGTACTTAAGGCCCACCCAATAGAAGGGAATTCATACATGGTATTGTAAACCTAGCCCACTACCCATGGTTGATGAGGCCAAGAGAACTGTCTACTGCCACTACACTAAGCCAGTATAATATACACAACTACATTCTAAATACTTATTTGCTTACACACAAGTAAATGCAGCTCTTACCCATCACCTTCTTTTTGTAGCAGATGAAGATTATTAGAGAAATTCACAACGAGTCAAAATACAGAGAACAACTAACTATATGGTGCTCATCCCCAGTTGATACATCTACAACACAACCCCTTCATCTGTTCAGGGAGTATGACAGAAGAGGGTTCAGAAAGATTTTAAGAGCCAGAAACCAGGACAAGATGTACGCTATGAGACAGTGTCTTTTATATATGGCAGGGAAGCTTCACCCAGGAAATGTCAGCAATATGGTTGCCTAAACACAACCTAAAAAATGACAACACCAGTTGCCATGTTAATGTTGCTGAGGAAATTTACATATGGCTTCTTGCATACAAGAACTACAGGAAATCGATGGGAGAGGGAAACTCAGACTTCTCCAGGGATGAGCCCCCTGATAGGTTACCAAATCCTAAGAGGTCAGCCCTAAACACATGTGACAGCAACACTAAAGTATCTCAGCATATTGTAGATATAAGCTTGTGTACATATGTGTATATATGTGTGTAGGTAGAGACTGCGCATTCATTTCCTGGATGCTCAGACCCAAATAATCACACAGAAAGTGTATTAGTTACAACACTGTTTGGTCAATGACTCTAGCATATTCCTCTTAAATTAACCCATTTCTATCAATCTTTGTATCACCATGAGGCTATGGCCTACCGGTAAGGTTCCTAAGGTTTCTGTGTGTCCTTCTCCTTTAACAGCTATATGGCATCTCTTTTACTCTGCCTATTCTCTCTCTCTACGTCTATTCAGATTTTCTGCCTGACTTTACTCTCCTAAGCCATTGACCAAAACATGTTCATAGCATACAGAGGGGAATCCCATGTCATCTCCCCTTTTCTGTCTAAATAAAAGAAAGCTTTAACTTTAACATAGTAAAATTACATATACAAATCAGGTTCAAGCAAGAATTACAGTTACAATATTTAGTCCGTTTGTGTCTGGCAAAATTAAGGAAAATATGCTATCATCTCTTTTACGTTTATGAGTATATAGTTTATATCTAATTTATATTTTATTATAACAAAGGAAAACTATAACTATCTGTCTTCAACTCTTCAAAGACCCCAGAAAGATATAATATTACCTAAGTAAACAGGAAGTGCATTGTAATCAACTTCCAAAACTTTAGAATTGAAAGAGACATCCTGCTGTTGGGGCAGGAAATTTGTTCTGCCTTTTGCTGGCAAAGTTCATCAGTTGCTTTCTTCTGTGTCCTGCGGAATGTCTGGCAGTTTTTTTTCTGTGAAACAGAAACTTTGAAGGACCATCTCCTCTTTTGGAAAGCTCATCAGTCACTTTTCTCTGGGTCCTGCATGTCCAGATCATATAGCATACTATCAAGCAGTCCAGGCAAGAGCAGTTTCTTGCCCAAATGGCTAGCTTTGTCACATTGAAGAAATATTCCATAGCATGTTTCATCAATACCCATCAACCTTTCTTAAGTAATTGGTTTTGCCGCAAGCAGAAATGTCAAAAAAGTCTAAGTTCTTAAAACATTTTAAATGCCATATTTTGTAAATCTTTGAAAGGTTTTAAGACTACTTATCCATCTGAAATATATCCTTATAAATCTAGAAAACCTAACATGACTACAGTTTGAGTATTATAGATGAATGTTTATTACTCTGTATTTAATTATATAGTACATTCTTTTAATAAGTTGCACAAATACAATACCCTAAACAAGAGCAGAAATACATATACACAGTGTGACAAATTGACCTTAATTTGTATCAATAGACCAAATTCTGTACCAATGTATTCATTTCTTTTTTTAAAATTTATTTTATTTATTATATATAGTGTTCTGTCTACATGTTTGCCTGAACGCCAGAAGAGGGCACCAGATCTCATTACAGATGGTTGTGAGGCACCATGTGGATGCTGGGAGTTGAACTCATGACCTCTGAAAGAACAGTCAATGCTTTTAGCCTCTGAGCCATCTCTCCATCCCCTAAGTATTCATTTCTATATCATATGTCCTTTTTTTTTATAAAAAAGGAGATTGACTATGACCATTAATGATTTCTGCCCAACCCTTTTAAATGAAAATAAGCATTTATAAACAATCATTTTGGGAATTTGGGTGTAGTTTACTCCAAACTGCTTTCTCTTTTTTGTTGGGTGAGTATTTTTAGGGTTCACAGAGAACTTTCTGGGGGTCTTGTTTCATCAAAGCACAATTTCCTGGAATTTCCATCCTCCATGGAAACAAAAGCAGACCTGCTTTTCTAAAGTAACATATCCTTAGACTCAAAGTTTGAAGTTAAGATGCCTTTAAATATATATGTTGTTTTAGCCCAGCAGCCCTCAGAATTAAATGTCTCTCTGCAATCAAAAATTCAAAGAAAACACAATAATATACATAGTCCAAGCTGTGTATGTTCTATCTTTATGTGACTTATTTGTCTATACTCCTTTAATCTATTACTATGTGCACTTTTTATATTGCTTTTACTGTCTCTTTTAAGGCTTGACTTTATTTTATTTTTTTGTTTTTAGACTTCTTTTTATAGCCATTTATACTCTTTTTTTTCTTTCTCTCCCAAGCCTATGAAAATTGTTAAACATACTACATCTCATTTAGGGGTCTTTTATGTCTGAATCTGTCCTATTGTGTATCTGAAATCCTTTTCTAACAAGGAGCATTTTAAAATGGTGAGCCGTATGGTTGCATCAGCCCTGAATGCTGGCTCCACCTCTCTTGGCTTTTCAATATGGCAGAGGTATATACTGGGACTGCTGGGTGGGAGCCATGCTCACCACCTCAACTCTGGGAAGCACCTTGCAGCACATAAACCCTTTCTTTCTGAGTAAAAGCTAAATCTGTGCAGCCCAGAAATGTCTCCGTGTATGGCGGCAGGAATCTGAGCACGCCTAGCAGACCCGATCCAGCTGCTTGCCCAGGTAGGGGTGCTTAGCAGCAAACATGCTCTCAGCTACTTTTCTCCTAACCCCGAGCGGACATACAATCACACACATCCAAAGTGTGTGGCTGGCTACGTGGGTTAGTCCCAAATGTATGGACGCCATTTTGTAAATGGAGGCTGTTCATTTATTTCTCGACTGCTCAGACCTGGATAATCATACAGAAAATACATTAATTACAACACTGTTCAGCCTACTATCACAGGCTTCTTATTAACTAACTCTTACATATTAAATAAACTTGTTCCTATTAATCTGTGTATCACCATGATGCTGCGACTTACGAGTAGGTTCTTCTCCTTTGGTAGCTACACGGTGTCTTCTTGACTCCACCTACTTTCTCTCTATATCTCTGTTCAGATTTCCTGCCTGGATTTGCTCTGCTAAGCCATTGGCTGAAACAGCTTTATTCATTAACCAAAAGTAATACGGCACAGCATACAGAGGGGCGTTCCATATCACAATTCCACTACAATCAATAATAAGACAAGGCTGTCCACTCTCCCCATATCTATTTAATATAGATTAAATATTGAAATTCTAGCTAGAGCCATAAGGAAACTAAAGGAGATCAAGGTTATACAAATCGAAAAGGAAGATGTCAAAATATCATTATTTTCAGAAGATATTGTAGTATACATATGCAAACCCAAAAACCCTCCCAGGGAAATCCTCCTTCAGCTTATAAACTCCTTCCTTTAAGTGACTATATACAAGACTAACTTAAAAAAAAATCTACACTTTGTCCAGCCTACAATATGTGCTAGGATTGGTGCCTAGCCCAGTTGTCATGAGAGAGGTTTCATTAAGCAACCGATGGAAACAGATGCAGACCCACAACCAAACTTTGGACAGAGCTCAGCAAATCCTGCAGAAGAGGGGGATGAGAGATTGTAGGAGGCACAGGGTTTAAAAACACCACAAGAAATCTCACAGAATCAACTAACCTGGGCTCATAAGGGCTCACAGAGACTGAACCGACAAGCAGCAACTGACCTAGATCCTCTGCATATATGTTACATCTGTGTAGCTTGGTCTCATTGTGAAACTTACAACAGTGGTAATGGGCTGTCTCTGACTCTGTTGTTTGCTTTTGGGATCCTTTCCTCCTACTGGGTTGCCTTGTTGTGCTTGGTCTCACTGCAACTTGATATGCCATGGCTGGTTGATATTTATGGGACACCTGCCCCTTTCTGAAGAGAAATAGAGGAGGAGTGGATTGGGGGTAGGGGAAAGGAGGAGAGTTTGGGGGAGGGACTGGGAAGAGCAACTCCAGTTGGGATAGAAAAACAAAAGTATTTTTTAACAGATTAAAAAGAAAAAATGTAGACATCAACAAACCAAATAATCCAATTTGAAAATGGGATACAGATTGGAGGAGGGGGAGGGAGTGGGAATTGGGATTGATATGTAAAATGAAAAAAGATAATTTTTATAAAGTAAAATTTAAAAAGTGAAAAAATGTAGTGCAGATCTAAACAGAATTCTCAGCAGAGGAGTCTCAAATGTCTCCAATGGCAGAGAAACACTTAAACAATGCTCAACATCCTTAGCCATCAGAGAAATGCAAATCAAAATTACTTTGAGATTCCATCTTATACCTGTCAAAATGGCTAAGATCAAAAATGCGAGTGACAACTCATGCTGGTGAGGATATGGAGTAAGGGGAACACTCTTCAATTACTGGTGGGAGTGCAAACTTGTACAGCCAGTTTGAAAATCAATATGGCAGTTACTCAGAAAATTGGGAAATGATCTACCTCAAAATACAACTATGTCACTTCTGGGCATATACACAAAAATACTTCATCCTACCACAAGGACATTTGCTCAACCATGTTCAGCGCAGCTTTATGCACAATAGTCAGAAACTGGAAATGACATACATGTCCATCATCTAAAGAATGGATGAAGAAAATATACATTTACACAATGTAATATTACTCAATTGTTAAAAAATAGGTTATGAAATTTTCAGGCAAATGGATAGAATTAGAAAAAAATTGTGAGTGAGGTAATCTAGACCCAGAAAAACAGACATATACTCACTTATAAGTGGGTATTTGCTGTAAAGTATAATTGTGCTACAATCCACAGACCCAAAGAGTCTAAGTAACAAGGAGGGCTCAAGAGAGTGTGCATGAATCTTCCTGGGAAGGGAAAATTAGAATAGATTTTGGTGGCGGAATGGAGACGGATGAGATGGGAACAGGAGGGATCATGTTGGGGAGGATGGAGAGAGTGTACTGGAACAGACAACTGAAATTGGGGGCCATTTCAGAGGTAAGGTAGAAACCTAGTGCAGTGGAAACTCCCTGGAATCTACAAGGCTGTCTGTAGCAAAGACTCTTAGTAATGGGGGAAGCAGAGTCAGAACCAGCCATCTTCTGTACGAGGCAAGTCCGCTAGTGGGACTAGGAGACCATCCCAGCCACGAACACTTCGACCTACAATTTGTCTTCCTGCAAGATGTGCTGGGGGTAAAGGTGGTGTAGAAATTGTGGGCGTGGCTAACCAATGACTGGTCCAACTTGAGACCCATGCTACAAGAGGGAGTCCACATCTGACACTGCCTGGAGGGCTAGGACCAAGAGGCTTAGACAGCCCAGAAATCTAGGATAGAACCAAAAATGACTGAGAAAAAAGTCAATAAAATGATTCCTGATGATAGTCTGCTATACTCACAGACTGAAGCCTAGCATATTCATTATCAGAGAGGCTTCATTCAGCAGCTGACAGAAACAGGTGCAGAAATAAAAAGCCAAATTTTATGCAGAGCTTGGGGAATCCAGAAGAGGAAGAGGAAGGATTGTAGGAGCCAGAGAATCAAGGACACCATAAGAACATGGCCCACAGAATGATCTAACCTGTGCTCATAGGGGCTTACGGAGACTGAATCGAGAAGCAGAAGCATACTTAGTGTAGAAAGGAAGGCAGTGCAATAAAAATCAAAATGATCCCAACTCAAAGAAAACAACCAAGCAAACAAAAAACTTAAATAATGGAGGGCATCAAAAGGACATAGCAGTTAAACGGATTCCTAATGGCCAAATTAGGGTGTTTGTGACAATTAAATAAGTATTATTTGATTATTATCTGGAGTCTAAAATAAATGTCCATAAATTCATATTGGCATAAATTCTTAAATAAAAATAAAATGAATAGAGAAGATAAATCTTTTGCGCAGAATTCTAAACAATTTATAATGCTATCCCTTAAGTGGGAAATTATAACTCCTTATCTGTGCATGGGGGCTGTGCACAGTGATTTCCTTGTAAGAGTACAGGGGAAAAAAAGGAGGATTTAGTTTGTATTGGAGAAACCCAACAAGCTCTACCTCAGCCACTTGGTCTAGTGCCAATATTGGGACCATTAAATTATATGAATAGCAAGTACCCTTGACGTGATATAGTGAGAATGGCACTTTGTCTTGTGTTATTCCACCCCAAATCCATAATACTAATATGAGAAAAATATCAGAGAAATATAAGTTGAGGGGCCATCAATAAAACATTTGGCCAGGAATTTTTTTAAACTGTCAGAGTCATCAAAACAAGAGAGTTTGCTAGAGCCAAAGAAGCATAATGAAATGAGATTCTGAGACAGGAACACACACACACACACCATTAGGTGTATTCATATTGTCAGGATCATCATTATTTCCTTCTTTGTTACTGCTGAACTGTATTCATTCGGTATGTATACCACATTTTCTTTAGCCATCCACATGCCAATGGCCATTTAGATCCTGATCTTCATTCCTTCTTGTGTCTTTTCAAAGCTGCTATCTGCAACTACTGTAGGTCAGGACTACATGAGCCTTATCCTTGCCTTGGAATTGTCCTTTTTGAACTGCTTTAATCCTGAGTAAGACTTATTTCATGGAGAGCGTAGAAAATAGTTTAAAATGGAATTTTAATTACATAGAGGAATTGTTAAAGTATTTTCATTTCAGCCTTCACCCTCTCATGTTGTCCCCTCCCACCTTAGGCTCCCTCTTAGTGAGCAAAGCACCTGGCTCCATCACTATAGCAACTAGCAGCTAGGACCAATTAAGTTATAGCTGTGTAATTAGATACCTAAGTTGCTTATAAAGCGCACAGTACTGAATGGAGGAGACAAGATGACAGGAGGGAGGATAGGCACATCTTAACTAGAAAGAAATGAATAGTTGGAAGCCATCCTCTATCTTCACTCCATGGGAGCCACAGACTTGGGTGTTTAACATCATGGCAATTGTCTTCGAACAGTATGCCAAGTGGTGATACCAGGCCCCTTCGAAGAGAAACATGGGGGAATCCCTCCCCAAAATTGTACCCTCAACACTCGAGTATGAGCATATTTTCCCAGCACTCTATTTATAGAACTTTGTGCACAGTGCTAAAGCTTTATCAGACCCATGGTCTATGTTCTTCCTGCCGCTTACGGCTCCAGATAGTTCGAGACTTGCTATTAGTCACCAGTAATCCTAGTGAGTCACTCACTACTCTTACTGGAACATATTCTGTCAACTGGGATGCTGTTTTCTTTGGCCTGGGACTCAGTTTTCTCATTTGTACTGATTTAGAAGAGTCTATGAATCTACAAATGGAACTTTGCTGTCTTGCCTTGCAGTATGCCGAAGCGTACATGTTAAGCAAACCCAGATCCCTTCTTAAGTAGTTTATTGTGAATAACTGAGAGATACTTACACAGTGAAACCAGGAGACTGTGGAAACATGACTTTATGCAGATATGTTTCATCAAATGTAAATAAAGAATTATTTCTTTTATGTGTCTCATATAATTCTTTTGTAGAAAACTAAGGAGAAATATAACTCTCAATATAATTCACCTACTTAAAGAGTACAATTAAATTGAATATATTCGTGGAACTTTGTGACCATCATAGCTCCCTCTGTCTTCCTTCAATCCAACCAGTCAAAAATAAGAAGCTGTGGAATGTTCAACCTTAAATAGAACATTTATATGACACCCCTTTCTCCCAAGGCTCAGCATCATTGTGGAAGCCCTCTTCCAGAGGCCAGAAAGATTGTAAGAACCAGAGGTGGTCGGTGACTGCAAGGACCATGTACTCAACTCATCAGCCCATTTATTGACTGTAGCCTGGTATTTAATTTTTGAAGTTATTTATATATAATATATATTATATATATATTAAACAATCCTTTGTTAGATGTATAGTATGCAAATTTTTTCTCTCATTCTGTGGGGTGTCTTTTCATGTTCATGATGGTTTCCTTGTTGTGCAGAAGCTTTATAACTTCATGCAGTCCTGCTGGTCAGTTCTTTCTTTGATTCTTTTCATTTGCTGTCTACAGTTGTACCGTATGAACATTTTGGCCCTCATCATTTAATGAACATTTGGTGTCTTTTCACTTTGGACCTCTTATGAACAATGCTGCTATAAATATTTGTGTGTAAGCTTTTGTATAGACAGTTTCAATTCTTTGTTAGAACTGAATCTAGGATAGGCTTGTTAGGTCATCTGTACCTTTATGTTTAACTTTTTGAAGAACTGCCAAACTGTTCTGAACAACAGGATTTAAGAGTTTTACCAGCAGTGAATGTGGTCAAGTTCCTCAATTTCTATGACAATACTTTTTCTTATCTCTTAAACTATTGCATTGGATGTCAGGTGATATCTCATTGTGGCTTTGACTTGCATGTCCTTGACAATAAATGGCTTACAGCAGCTCCTCATATATTTATCAGCCATTTATTTATCTTTGAAGAACTATCTATTCAGATTCTCTGTCCATTTATTAATTGAATATTTGTCTTTTAAGTATTGGCATAGGATTTTATTTTATTTCCACTTTCAAACCACTCGTTAAAGTGTATGATTTTCAAAGAAATGTATTCTATTTTGAGATTGCATTTTCAAAGTTAAGGGACTAAATTTATTCTTTGGAATGTGAATGCATGGTTTCCCAATGGTTTTTAAAATTTTTATTATTGTGTGTGCATATGTGTGTGTGAACATTATATGGGGAGGACATGTATGCCACGGTTTATGTGTACCAGAGGACAACTTAGTTCTCTCCTTCCACCATTACATGGTTTCCAAAGATCAAACTCAGATTGCCAGGTTTATATAGCAAGACCTTTACCTGCTGAGCCATCTTGATGACATTGAGTATTTTGGGCTTCTCTGCCGAAACTTATTTGCTGTGTAGACAAGGATTTATTTCCAGCTCTCTGCCCTACTTCACACCATTTTGATTACTGTGGCTTTGTGATACATTTTAAATTAGTAATTGTGAGATGTCCAAGTCTTCAAAACTGTTTCAGTCGTTTGATATCCTGTATGAATTTTATTAGAGATAATATTCTAAGTATTTTGATAGGAATTGCATTGAGTCTGTGAAATCTGTGGATGTTTGGGAGCAGTATAGACCTCTTGACAACGCTGTGCTACTTTTTCCACTTCATGAAAATAGAATGGGGAGAGAAGAAAGGGGAGGGGTCTCGGAGGCCTGAGGACTTGGGTGAAGATGGCAGCAGCTGAGGCCATGAACTGCCCAATGTTGAGGACATGACATCCAAAGACTCTTATGCTCACTTTGTCATCCATGAAGAGATGCTGAAGGATGACGTATATACCCTTACATACAACAACTCCATGTTTTACAATAGTCATTTCTTCAAAGACAAGGTACTTCTGGATGTGGGCCCAGGCACTGGCATCCTCTGCATGTTTGTGTCCAAGACAGGCCAGCAAGGTCATTGGGTCTGAGTGTTCCAGTATCTCTGGTTATGCTGTGAAGATTGTCAAAGGTGACCATCATCAAGAGCGAGGTGGAGGAGGTGGAGCTGCTTGTGGAGAAAGTGGACATCATTATCAGCGAGTGGATGGGTGACTGTCTCTTCTATGAGTGCATGCTCAATACTGTGCTGCGTGCCCATGACAAGTGGCTGGCACCCAATGGTCTCATCTTCCCAGACTGGGCCACCCTTTATGTGACAGACATTGAGGACTGACGATATAAAGACTGTAAGATCCACTGGTGGAAAAATGTAATGCCTGCCTCATAAAGGAGGTGGACACTTATATGGTCAAGGGAGAGGACCTGACCTTCTCCTCCCCTTTCTGCCTGCAAGTGAAGAGGAATGACTACATACATGCGTTGGTGGCCTACTTCAATATCGAGTTCACACGATACCACAAGAGGACCGGCTTTTCTTCTAGTCCTATGTACCCATACACACACTGGAAGCAGACTGTTCTACATGAAGAACTACCTAACTGTGAAAACTGGCGAGGAGATCTTTGACACTATTGGCATGAGGCTCAATGCCAAAAGCAATCGCGACTTGGACTTTAACATAAACCTGGACTTCAAAGACCTCCTATGTGAGCTGTCTTGCTCCACTGACTACTGGATGCACCAAGATGGTGCCAGGCTGACCCTGCAGAAGGGGGCTCTGGGCTTGGGGGATGGGAGGGTACATCATGACTGTTTTTCATAATTTATGTTTTTATATGTGGTTATGTTTATGCCAATAAATCCTCAGCTGACCATTAAAAAAAGAAAGGAAATATAATGGGGGCATGTTTATGTTTATTTATGTCTTTAGATTTCTTTCAAAGCATTTTTTTCAGTTTTCAATAGACATGTCTTTCATTGGATTGGGTATATAGTTCAATGCCAGGTTCCTTGTCCAGCATGTATGAGGCTCTATTTTCAATATCCAGTACTAGAAGAAAAATGAGCTGAATTTCAATGACGGGGGGGGCGCTGCTTATATAGCAAGTAGGTAGACTGCTTGCCTAATATGCATATAGCTCTGGATTCCGTCTTCTACAACAAATAAAGTGGGACTGGATGTGCACACATTCAATCCTAGCATTTAGAAGGTGGAGATCAAAGGATTATGGGTTCAACATCATCTTCAGTAACATAAAGAGGCTGAGTCCAGCTGGGGCTAGAAACCTTGCCCCTATAGGCTATTGTTATTGCCCCTGGTGCCTTCCAGAGAGGGGGGGAGAAAGTGAGGGAGGGAGGGAAAGAAGGAAAGAAGGAAGGAAAAAGGTAGGAAGGAAGGAAGGAAGGAAGGAAGGAAGGAAGGAAGGAAGGAAGGAAGGAAGGAAGGAAGGAAGGAAGGCAGGCAGGCAGACTATTGTTATATCAACCAGGATATAACATAGAAGCCTCCTCCTTGAGGACTAGCTCTCTCAGTTGCAAAAGGTGTTATTCAAACTGCCAATGGAGAAAAACAACCAATAGTCTTATCCAGATGTAACACAACAATGGCCAGCATGAAAAGATATTCTAAAGGTGCAATAGTAGCACTTGTATCCTGGGGGTATTCAACAATCACTTGATTAGACTTGAGACCCACCTGTTAGGAGGGAAATCATGCTTGGCACTGTAAAATTAGTCAACTACTTGTGGCTAGTGAGGTCATGGGCCCTAGAGGAGGACCTACTGCTGCCAGTTTCCTAAATCAGTATAATCTCTAGCTGCATTCTAAACACTTATCCTTCTATTCACCCTCTTCAAAAGAAGCTTCTTTTTGAAGTAG
This sequence comes from Microtus oregoni, assembly GCF_018167655.1. Lineage (NCBI taxonomy): Eukaryota > Metazoa > Chordata > Mammalia > Rodentia > Cricetidae > Microtus > Microtus oregoni. The sequence continues at coordinate 1,280,364 of NW_024544748.1, read as the reverse complement.
ATGAGGATCATTACAGAAAGGCACAACTGGTTAAAATAGAGATATCAACTGACTATGGGATGCCCATCCCAAATGAATATATTTACAATGAAACTCCTACACTTAAAGCTCAGGGAAAATTGTGGAAGAGGGAACGAGTATAAAAGACAGAGGATAAAAACAGCTGCAGTGTGATAGATTCCTCTGAAAAACAAACAGACAAAAAAAAAAGGACAGTAAATGTGAAGACTAAGGTGGATCTGGGAGGAGGTGGGGAATGGATATAATCAAGATCCACTGTATAAAATTCTCTAAGAATTAATAAAATATATTTTAAAGTATAATTCAATTTATTACTAAGTATCTCATTCTTTTTGATTTTATTCATAAGGAGTTGTTTTTCTTAATTTCCTTTTGGTTTATTCATTGTTAATATATAAAAATATAACTGACAGTCTACACTAGCCACTTTATTAGCATATATTATGCAAAATAATGGATTTCATTGACATTTCTGCACATGTAAGTATTGTAAAACTGGCTTTTGTGTGTTGATTTTGTATTTTTTCCCTTTGTTGAATTCATTTATTAGAGCTAACTAATTTTTATTTTTGTTGTGGAATATTTAATTTTTTCTACATGGATGACTATGTCATCTTCAAACACAGGTAGTTTTATTTCTTCCTTTTCAATTTTCCATGTCTTTTTTTTCTTAGCGACTGTGGCTAAGGTGTCTCATAACAAACATATCTTGAGAAAAAAAAGCATTGAATTTAATCAATGAGTGTATTTTTTTTAACATTGGGGTAGTTTTCTTCTGTTTCTAGTTTGTTGAGGGCTTTTAGTCCCTAAGTCTACTAGATTCCATCAAATTATTTTTCTGTGAAATTTGCAATGATTATGTTTGTCCCTTCATTTTAGCAAAGTGAAGTAGTGACTAAATTTCATACTCTTGCACTCCACAAATAATTTTTTTTTGGAATACACAAATTTTATTAAACAAAATAAGTTAAGTTATATTAAAAAAGGAATAACATCTGCAACATGTTACCTAAGCATGTCGCAGGAGTTTTCATTCGAAGGGCTTTGAGTGTCTGTGCTTACTCTGAGGCAAGGCTGCCTGGGAGCCAGATATGAAATGCTCCTTAGTGACTCCTCAACCTATCCTCACCTGGCCCCTCCAGAGCATCACTCTTTGTCAGTCTAAGTTCAAAGTGTGTCCACAAATAAATTTTATCAAAGCTTGGTGTATCATCCTTTTAATATCTTATTGAGTTAGTTTTACTGATATTTTATTTATAATTTTTTTAGAAGAAAGGAGTTTATTTGGTTCATAAATTCAGGTTACAGTACATCAATGAGAGTAAGAAAGGTGGGAACTTGAAGCAACTAATTACATCCCCTGTCAAAAACCAAGAGAACAAATGCATGCATACTTACTTTGCTCAGCTCATTTTCTCTACTTTTAGAAAGGTCAGGCTTCCTGCCTAGGGAATTGTGTCACTCACAGTGGGAGAAAGCTCCCACTTCAAGTATAATTAGATAATCCTCCAAAGACATACCCACAGGTCAACATGATCTGGACAATGCCTCATTGAAATTCTCTTCCCAGGTTATTCTAGATTATATTGAAGGTTTTTGTGTCAACATTCAGAAAAGATATTGGCCTACACTTTTCTCTCTGTGTAAGTATCTTGTCTAGCTTTAATATCAAGTTAATTTTGGCCTCATAGAATGAGATAAGTGGTGTGGGACATGGTCTGTATTCTGTCAATTATATTCTAAATAAATGCTGATTGGCCAGTAACCAGACAGGAAGTATACGTGGGACAACCAGACAGGAAGTAGAGGCAGGTGAAAGAGAGTAGGAGAATTCTGGAAAGAAGGAAACTAATTCCTCTGCAATCATTTCCCAGACACAGAAGAAGCAAGATGTGACTTCCTTGCTGAAAAAGGTACTGAGCCGTGTGGCTAACATAGACAAGAATAATGGGCTAATATATGTTATAAGAGTTAATAAGAAGCCTGAGCAAATGGGCCAATCAGTTTTTAACTAATATAGACCTCTGTGTGATTTCTTTGGGACTTAACTGTGGGAACCAGGCAGGACAGAAAACTCAGACAACAGATAAGAAGCATTTTCTCCTCAAGAATTTCTTGGAAAAGGTTAAGAAGAGAGGTTATTTTTTGAAATAATAAAACTTTTAATGAAATTTTTTCCTGCCCTCTTTTGCTTGTTATTGAACTCTATATTTTTCTCTGCTCCCCTCCCTGCCTCTTCCTTCAACCCTCCCCCAAGTTCCCCATGCTCCCAATTTACTCAGGAGATCTTTTTCTACTTTCCATGTAGATTAGATCTATGTATGTATCTCTTAGAGTCCTCGTTGTTGTCTAAGTTCTCTAGGACTGTGATTTGTAGGCTATTTTTTTGCTTTATATTTAAAAACCACTTATGAGTGAGTACATGTAATAATTGTCTTTCAGGGTCTGGGTTACCTTACTCAAAATAATGTTTTCTAGCTCCATCCATTTTCCTGCAAAATCCAAGATGTCATTATTTTTTCTGCTGTGTAGTACTCCATTGTGTAAATGTACCACATTTTCCTTATCCATTCTTCGGTCAAGGGGCATTGAGATTGTTTCCAGGTTCTGGCTATGACAAACAATGCTGCTATGAACATAGTTAAGTACATGTCTTTGTGGCATGATTGAGCATCCTTTGGATATATACCCAAAAGTGGTATTACTGGGTCTTGAGGAAGGTAGTTTCCTCATTTTCTGAGAAATTGCCACACTGACATCCAAAGGGGATGGACCAGCTTGCATTCCCACCAGCAATGCAGAAGTATTCCCTTTTTCCCACAACCTCTCCAACATAAGTTGTCATCAGTGTTTTTGATCTTGGCCATTTTTACATGTGTAAGATGGAATCTCAGAGTTGTTTTGATTTGCATTTCTCTGCTGGCTAAGGATGTTCAACATTTCCTTAAGTGTTTTTCAGGCATTTTAGATTCCTCTGTTGAAAGTTCTCTATTTAGATCTGTGCTCCATTTTTTATTGGATTATTTGTTGTTTTGATGACTGTAGCGGCGTAAACAAATGCAGACAGAGAGTAAAAATATATATATAGCTTTAATGTAGAAATAGACTTACAGAACCACCGTTCCCACGGAGACCAGGAAAGCAGAAGCGAGCAGCTCGGAGCTTGCTCGCCAAATTTATAGGCAGACATTAGCCCGAGGCGAACACGCCCCTTAAGGGGCGGGACTTATCCCTACATCGCCCCTTTTTGTCTAAATAAGACAGAACTAAACCAAATACAACTACATACAATAACAACAAATAATAAATACAACAAACAATATTGAGAACAAAAGCTTTGCTAAACATTCTATCTCAAGAAGTCCAAATAATGTAAAGAGTAACTACAATTATATAATCTTCAACTCAATCAAAGATCTGAGAAGGGAATAAACACTACTCAACAAACGAGATATATCCAAAATGTGCAACAATTGACAGAGACAACTGACTACCTGGGCAATCACCCAAAGTCTCGTTTGCAACATTGAGTCAACCAATTTTGGCTAAGGCCTAACATAACTGACATACCATTATTAAAGGCAAGGAACTTTTCAAAACTATCTTACCCTGTCTTGGCAGGATATGACAGTCCTGTTTTATCCATTGATGCACGCTCTGTATCTGTGTCAGTGGTTGAGGTATGGGCATTTCTTTGCCCAAAGGCCAGTTCTGCCAAATAGAAAGGCTCCAGATGGAGTGTTTTTGGTGCTCAACATTTTCTCGGGAATAGAGCGGTGTTGCCAGGAGCAATTGTGTCTCACTATCACGAAACTCTGAGTTAGATTAAAGGCCATTTTCTACAGCTCTTTGAAGAGGTTGAAGATTATCTATCTATACTGAGTATAATCTCTATATATCTAAAGAACCTGATTAGTCTAATTATAAATGACAAACTTAGATGACAATTAGTCTATATAATTCTCAATATCTATCTAACTTAAAGAATAAGACAATAAACGACTGTGAAACAAATGAGGACAATGACCTCCAAATATAAACAATGTACAAATATACATTGCAGTAGGTAAATATATATCAATACACAAATATTATATAAGTATCTTAATCAGAGGTAGAAATGTACACTGCAATATGGTAAATATATACAATATATATATATCAATACAATATATGTCAATACATAAAAATGTTTTAAACAGAGGTAGAAACATGCATGCGTACAATAGTCAATATAATTTAACTTTGTATCAATATACAAGAATCTATACCAATATATTTGTCTATTATCCCATCATCCCTCCTTTTTTTTTTCAAAATGATCCCTGAGCTTATAAAATTCCTCTCCCAACCCTCAATCATATACTAATTATAATCAACCCCTAAATGATGTCCCTAAACCCAAGGGCAAACTTTACTGGGAGAGGGGACGTCGTTCTCTAGAATTACTTCCAGCTGTCATAGGGGCGACGTTCTTTCTGGGGGATCCTGTGAAAGTAAAATGATGGTTAAATTTCAAGATAATGTCTTTTAAAATTGCAAATAGTCTCTGAGTATTTTCGTGCAGGTCTGGCCAAAATGTTGTATAAGATGTGCACCATTTCAGCTAACCAAGTTGGAACTGTCTTGTGCAGCTGGTACCCAAAGCAGGTCTTGTAGTAGCGCTATCAGTATCATGACGTCATATCAACCAGGTGGAGTTGTTGTTATGGGGCCCCATCTTCTTCCTGGAAACTTCAAATGTCACTTCAGGAAAAACTCATTGTTCATTATGAAAAACTTAAACATTAATCATATAGACATATATAGACATATATATATATTCAATGAAAGACATGATAGATATATTCAATGAAAAGTATGATAGATATGAAGAAATGCAAAGATGTTTTCTAAACTCATATTTCTTTCTGTCCCATATCATGGCTCTTGACATGAGACAGAAACTCCAGAAACTCTGGGTTTTTCTCTTACTAACAGGCTTGGAATTGGAGAGGGACTGAGCCAGAGTCCAACTTCAAAACCAGCTTTATAAATTTAGAAATATGGTTTAATATTACTTACACAACCCATTCAGTTGTCTTGATATTTCCTATTGGGCAGGTATTTTTCCATCTGTCAGTATCCAAACATCCAGGGTCCCTTGAATTTCTCAAAGATGAGTGTTTTCCTGTGGAGATAAGAACAGAACCCTGCCCCCATTCTATATGTTTTTCTTACCACCTGTATGAATATCATCGTTGTGGATGAGTTGTCATTTCTCCTTTCCAAGAGGTTTCTCCTCTTCAAATCGAAACTTTATTAATTTTGATGGTATCCACAATTTTTCTTCTCCTGTGGAAACAAGAGCAAAACCCCTTCCCCAACGTAGCACATCTCCTGGCTTCCACTGAGAGGTCAGCACATCTTTGAAATAAATCGGTTGATTTAGTTCAGCAGACTTTTCCATTTTCCAATGTCTTTCTGCTGCTGTCGTTCCTTTCTCATTAGCGTTAAGAAAATTCAAGGTTAATAAAGCATTATGTAATCTATTTCTGGGGGTATTTTCAGTCCCTTTCTGTTTGTTCAGCATATCCTTTCTAGTACGATTTGATCTTTCTATAACTGCCTGACCTGTAGGATTATTTGGTATACCTGTAATGTGTTTTATATTATAATAATCAAAAAAGCGTTTCATTTTCTTAGATACATATGCTGGACCATTATCTGTCTTTATTTGCGCAGGTATACCCATGATGGCCATAACTTCCAATAAATGTGTGATTACTGAATCAGCCTTTTCTGAGCTCAGGGCAGTAGCCCATTGAAAACCTGAATACGTGTCTATGGTGTGGTGTACATATTTTAATTTGCCAAATTCTGCAAAGTGGAACACATCCATCTGCCAGATTTCATTCCTTTGGGTGCCCTTTGGATTAGCCCCTGCAGGCAGTGGCGTTTGGTTATAGAAAGAGCAAGTAGGGCATTTCTTTACAATCTCCTTAGCTTGTTGCCATGTAATTGAAAACTCTTTCTTCAAACCTTTGCTATTAACATGATGTTTTTTTATGAAATTCAGAGGCTTGTAGCACACTACCAATCAATAATTGATCAATTTCTGCATTACCTTGTGCTAGAGGACCTGGCAGACCCGTATGGGATCGGATGTGTGTTATGTACATAGGGCAAAGCCTGTTCCTGATCAAATCTTGAACCTGGAGGAACAATGAGGTTAGTTCAGTATCATCAGGTATAAATTCAGCAGTTTCAATATGTAAAATAACTCTTTCTGCGTATTGTGAATCTGTAACTATATTAATAGGTTCTTTAAAATCCCTTAGCACCATAAGAATGGCATATAATTCCGCCTTCTGGACAGAAGTATACGGACTTTGTTCCACCTTATCCAAGTCTTCTGATTTGTAACCTGCCTTCCCTGATTTATTGGCATCAGTATAGAATGTACGGGCTCCAGTTATTGGAGCATCACGGACGATTCGAGGAAGAATCCAAGAAGTTCTCTTTATGAAGTTAAGCAGCTTGCTTTTTGGATAGTTGTTATTAATGTCTCCCAAAAAATTAGCACAAGCTCTTTGCCATGGTTCATTATCTTCCCATAATTTCTTTAGTTCATCAGCAGTGAAAGGCACTATAATTTCTGCTGGGTCTATGCCTGCTAGTTGACGAAGTCTCAGCTTGCCTTTTATAATTAACTCAGAGACTTTTTCCACATAAGTTTTCAGTTTCTTACTTGGTTTATGTGGTAAAAAGATCCATTCCAAAATAATATCATCTCTCTGCATTAAAATTCCTGTAGGAGAAATTTTTGATGGTAGTATGACGAGAATACAATCGAGCTCTGGATTCACCCTGTCCACATGTGCCTGTTGTAATTTTTCCTCAATCATTGTCAGTTCCTTTTCTGCTTCAGCTGTTAATTCTCTGGGACTGTTTAAATCTTTATCACCATCCAAGGTTTTGTTCAAATGAATTATTAGATCAGGTGTTATTCCAATAGCTGGTCGTAGACTGGAAATATCTCCTAACAGTCTTTGAAAGTCATTAAGAGTCCGTAGGCGATCTCTCCTAATTTGTGCTTTTTGTGTCTTAATTTTTTGCAAACCTATTTTATAACCTAAATAATTAACAGAATCTCCCTTCTGAATCTTTTCAGGAGCGATTTGCAATCCCCATTTAGGTAAAAGTATCTTTATTTCTTCAAACAGTCTGTTCAAGGTATCCATGTTTGAATCGGATAACAAGATGTCGTCCATGTAATGGTATACTATAGATTTGGGAAATTTCTTGCGTATTATTTGCAATGGTTGGTTCACAAAATATTGGCACAGGGAGGGGCTATTTAACATACCCTGGGGGAGGACGGTCCAGTGGAACCTCCTCGAAGGTTGAGAATTGTTATAAGTAGGCACTGTGAAGGCAAATTTTTCTCTATCTTCTTTTTGCAAAGGTATAGTGAAAAAACAGTCCTTTAAATCAATAACTATGAGAGGCCATCCTTTTGGTAACAAAGAGGGCAAAGGAATTCCAGATTGCAGAGGGCCTATAGGTTGAATAACCTTGTTGATGGCCCTGAGATCTGTCACCATTCTCCATTTACCTGATTTTTTCTTAACCACAAATACAGGAGAATTCCAAGGGCTGGTAGATTCTTCTATATGTCCAGCATCTAATTGTTCTTGTACCAGCTGTTCTAAAGCCTGTAACTTTTCCTCAGCTAAAGGCCATTGCTTTGTCCATATTGGTTTCTCAGTCAACCATTTTAGAGGCAAGGCTGTTGGTATCTCTGAAGGGACATCAATTGCTTGTTCTTGTACAGCTCGAATGGCCGGTTTTCTCCGTTTGTAATATCTTTTAATATTATTCTCAGAAATATAGGCTCTAGATTTAGCAGGAATGTTAATTTCGGTATTCCATTGTTGTAATAGGTCACGACCCCATAAATTCATTGCGATATTGGCTACATATGGCTTTAATTTTCCTATTTGTCCCTCTGGCCCTATACATTCAACCCATCTCGTGCTCTGCCTTACTCGAGATAGGGTTCCAATTCCCAGGAGCTGAACATTTACATTTTGAAGAGGCCAATACGGATGCCAAGATTCTGGGGTAATGATACTTACATCAGCACCTGTGTCCAGCAGGCCAGTAATAAAAATGCCATTTACACACACTCTCAGTTTAGGTCTTTGATCATTTATAGAAGTTTGCCAAAACACACGTAACTTATCTTTCTGATCATTATTGCTTGTAACAGTAGGCATGGGGCTTCCTAATTGTCCTGATGAGGCACGTTCTCTGCAGAAACTGGATATGACTGAACCATGTTTGCCATGGGGGCCTGTGAGGCCCCCCCTCTCACGTTTCCCGACTGTATCAGGTTGCCTTGTCTATCTCTTGTAGACCTGCATTCATTCTTCCAATGTCTGCCCTTTCCACATCTTCTACATAAACCTGAAGGCTGAGTCCTCCTATTTCTGTTATTTCTAGAAGATGCATTATTATTATTATTTCTGAAAGATGCATTATTATTATTATTATTATTTCTGAAAATCCGTTGTCTACAATTCCTTTTCATATGACCCATTTTTCCACAATTAAAACATTTGGTATTCTGGTGTCTCCTTTTACCATTGGAAATTGCTTCTTCTACCCATGCTTCAGTGCCATAATCAAATGTATCAACATTGAGTGTATGCAAGACCCATTCTTCCAAAGGCGCTGATCTGAGCTTTAAAGGCCCCAAAATCCTTTTGCATTCCACATTTGCATTTTCATAAGCCAAAGACTCAATCATTATACGTCTTGCTTCTGGGTCAGATATCCCTATTTGTACAGCCTTAGTTAATCTTTGTAAAAAGTCACTAAAGGGTTCTCTCTGACCCTGTTTAACTCTGACAAATGATTCCATTCTCTGTCCTGGGTCTTGTACCCTGTCCCAAGCCCTTAAGGCTGCTGTAGTACACATGGAGAGTGTGTTTTCATCCAAATTAGCTTGTTCCTGAGGATCGGAAAAGGGCCCTTCACCTAGAATTTGATCTAGGGAAATGTCAATTCCCTTCGCTTTTTCCTGCTGTTCTAAGAGTCTAGCCTCTTGCCTGAATAAGCATTTCCATTTCAATTGCGGTCCACTCTCGAGTACCGCAGAGCTCAGCTGGAGCCAGTCCGAGGGGGTTGCTCTGCTTGTCGTGGCCCAAGATCTTAGCATCTCTTTAACAAAAGAGGCTTGCATCCCAAAAGTCATGACAGCCTGTTTCATTTCCTTGAGATCATTCATACGCACAGGCTCCCATGTATCCTCCTTGATGACCCTAGGGTTTTTGGAACCAATCACCTTCTCTGTTGTTATTACTGGAAAGGCAGGTAGAGCTGTAGGTAGAGCTTTGTGGAAATTGTCCCGGAGAGACTTACCCACAGATGTAGTTAAAATTTGCCTTTCTACCCTTTGCTCTTCCTCATCAGAATTTAGAAATTCCTCAATCTTTTCAATTCTATTCACCATTGCCTTCTGCAATGTCTGAATCTCCTGTCCAGAATTATGTTCCAAAGCCTTCATTGAGGATTCTAAAGTATGAAGTTTGTCCGTTAGAGATAACATCTCATCTTTGGACATAATTTTTATGGCATAAACCGTGCCTTCTTGTATTGACAATCTTTCCGTCAATCTGTCATAAGCTTTAGACAAAATCCGATTGTCACATTCAGCAGTTTTGATTCTCTCAGTTAATGTTTCATTTCCTACAGAAAGGGACTGAATCTTATGGTCCAGATCAGCTGTTCCCTCTTCCATAGTAATGAATTTCTCCTTAACATCAGCCTGAAGAACTTCAACCTGATTCTTGAGAAGATTGTTATCAGCCTGGAGAACTTCAAACTGATTCTCGAAAAGATTGTTATCAGTCTGGAGAACTTCAACCTGATTCTTGAGAAGATTGTTATCAGCCTGGAGAACTTCAAACTGATTCTTGAGAAGATTGTTATCATTCTCAATTGTTTTTAAGCGTTCAATCTCTACCTTAAGAATCCTGGATTCGTCTCGTAAAGACTTTATCATATTTCTATTATCAAACCATTTGGTGCCAATGAAAACTACGAATCCCAGAAGGATCCATATATGTGGGGTGATAGACACCTCTTGTAAAATCTCCCACATGGTACAATTAAAAAAATCATTAAATTCTTGGACAGTAATGTGTTCAGACATTTTATTTATAAAAGAAAATTTTTTTACCTACAATGATCGGTTCCTGCCAGTGGTGGTCTCTGTGTTTTTGGAGCCTGTCCTAGAACTAGCTCTTGTAGACCAGGCTGGCCTTGAACTCACAGAGATCCACCTGTCTCTGCCTCCCAAGTGCTGGGATTGAAGGCGTGCACTACCAAGGCCTGGCAGGCCTCAAACTCACAGAGATCTGCCTGCCTATGCTTCCCAAGTGCAGGGATTAAAGGTGTACTCTACCACTGCCTGGCCGGCCTCAAACTTGTGATCCTCCTGCCTCTGCCTCCTTCAGCAAATCCTACCGGCGTGTGCCACCACAACCGGCCAAGTCACTTTGTAACAGACCAAATCTGACGCTGTGGCAGCTTTTGTTGCAAAACCGCAAGTACTTGAGCTTCTGCTAATTCAGGCAGTGGGGTTCCGCTGCAAAACTTAGCCAAGGCAGGCAGAATGGGCCTGTGTCGCCGAGTGGGTCTCGGACTCGGCACTGGGGCCGGAGTCACGAACTGAAAAACAGCACCCGGGAGGGTGCTGTGTTAGCTAGCGGGCTACCCGCTTGAGTCGGGGGCAAAATAGCCCGACGTTGGACGCCAAAATGTAGCGGCGTAAACGAATGCAGACAGAGAGTAAAAATATATATATAGCTTTAATGTAGAAATAGACTTACAGAACCACCGTTCCCGCGGAGACCAGGAAAGCAGAAGCGAGCAGCTCGGAGCTTGCTCGCCAAATTTATAGGCAGACATTAGCCCGAGGCGAACACGCCCCTTAAGGGGCGGGACTTATCCCTACAGATGACCAATTTCTTGAGCTTTTTGTATATTTTAGAGATCAGTCATCTGTCTGATGTGGGGTTGGTGAAGATCTTTCCCCATTCTGTAGGCTGTCGTTTTGTCTTGTTGACCATGTCCTTTGTTTTACAGAAGCTTTTCAGTTTCAGGAGGTCCCATTTATTAATTGTTTCTCTCTGTGTCTGTGCTGCTGGGGGTTATATTTAGGAAGTGGTTTCCTGTGCCAATGCATTCGAGTGTACTTCCCACTTTCTCTTCTATGAGGTTCAGTGTGGCTGGCTTTATGTTGAGGTCTTTGATCCATTTGGACTTGAGTTTTGTACATGGCAATAAATTTTCTTGTAAAAGGTTAAGAAGAGAGGGTTTTTTTTTAATAAAAAAAGAATTAACTAGTGAGGCCATCAGGTGCTGGGCTTTCTTTGTTAAGAGCCTGTTCATTACTGAGGCAGTGTCCTTACTACTTACGGTTCTATTTAGATTTTCTGTTTGTTAATGATTCAATCATAACAGGTTTTCTAGGAATTTGTTCTTTTATAACATTTATCTAATTAGATGTTGTATTAGTGTTCTCTAAAGGAACAAAACTGTGTACTTCTCACTTTCTCTTCTATAAGGTTCAGTGTGGCTGGCTTTATGTTGAGGTCTTTGATCCATTTGGACTTGAGTTTTGTGCATGGTGATAGATATAGGTCCATTTTCATTCTTCTACATGTTGTCATTAGGTATGCCAGCACCATTTGTTAAGTATGTTTTCTTTTTTTTCCATTTGTTATTTTTTTGCTCCTTTGTCAAAAATCAGGTGTTCGAAGGTGTGTGGATTAATATCCGGGTCTTCCATTCGGTTGCATTGATTCTCCTGTCTGTTCTTAGGCCAATACCAGGCTGTTTTCAGTACTGTAGCTCTGTAGTAGAGTTTGAAGTCAGGGATTGTGATGCCTCCAGAAGTTCTTTTATTGTAAAGGACTGTTTTGACTTTTCTGGATTTTTTGCATTTCCATATGAAGTTGAGTACCGTTCTTTCAAGGTCTGTGAAGAATTTTGCCGGGATTTTGATGGGTATTGCGTTGAATCTGTGAAACTTCTTTTCAAATGGTTAGTCAGGATAGTCCAAATGACTCACCAAACAATTCAGACTCCGAGCCAGGGACTTCTGCAGGAGGGAATCCAGACCAGGATTTACAGAAACAGGTCTGAGCCCAACCTAGGATAGAGCAGGCCTGAGACAGCAAACTCCAAAGGAGCAGAGCAAAGCTCAGGAGCACTGACCTATCCCAGGATCACGGAGAAACCAATGGAGTAACCAGAACTGTGGCACTGACAGTACCACAAGGAACAACCATCTGACCTTTGGATTCACTGGCACCTAGAAGATTATTCAACAGAATCTCAGACAGCCCCAAACACACCTATTAGAGGAAAAGATGAGTAGAAAAGGTAAGATCACACACTGCACCACAAAGGGCAACACAGCACCAATAAAACCTAAAGACCCTACAACAACGAGACTTGAACAACCAAAGGGATTTACTGATGTCTTCCAATTTTTTGTTTGTTTTCCTCGATTTCTTTGAGCGAATTTCTCATTTCCTCTTTAAGAGTTTCAAACATTCTCCTAAAGTTATTTTTTAGGTCATTTTCTTCTACTTCATCTATATTTGCTGTCTCAGGCCTGCTCTGTCCTAGGTTGTTGGCTCAGACCTGTTTCTGTAAATCCTGTTCTGGATTCCCTCCTGCAGAAGTCCCTGGCTCAGAGTTGGTCCTAAAAACGTCTCTGGCTCCAGTCTACTGCCTTGTATTTCCCAGGCTCAGGTGTGCTCAAACCCCCAGAGGACCTGGATCAGGCTTACTCCCTCAGAGGTCCCAGACTCATGCTTGGACTAGCAGAGGTTCCAGGTTCCTACCTACTCCCTTTGATGTATCAGACCAACACCCAGACCCACAGATGTCCTGGCTCAGGCCTACTCCCTCTAGGTCCCAGACTCACACCTGGCCCTAGAGATCTCTGGTTTCTGCCTCAGAGGTCCCAGTCTGCTAGTGTCCCGGGACTGGATTGGCTCCTGGTTCCCACTCCCATGGAGCTTGCTCCCTCAGGCCCACTCTGGCCTAGGTAGCTAGTTCAGTCCCACTCTTGTGGAATTGTTGTCTCAATCCTGCTCCAGCCCAAGGTGGAGTTTGTTGCCTAAGGCCTATGTTTCTGTTTTTTTTTAAAGCAGGGTTTCTCTGTGTAACCCTAGCTGTCCTGGAACTCACTCTGTAGACCAGCTTGGTCTTGAACTCAGAGATCTGCCTGCCTTTGCCTTCCAAGTGCTGGGATTAAAGGTCTGTTCCACCACTGACCAGCCCAGGCTAATCTTGAATTCATCATCTAGCCAAAGATTCCTCTGAGCAGCTGATTCTCCTGCCTCCACCTCCCATTTGCTGAGATTACAGGGATTGTACTACCCTGTATGGTTTATGCAGTGCTGGGGACTAAACCCAGGCTTTCATGCATACTAAAGAAGCACATTACCATCTGAGCTTTAGTCCAAGAAACTTTTTTGCAGTTCACTTTTCTTTAATGTACACATTGACTAGAAAAGATACAAATTCAGTTCTACTTATGTTTATAACGAAACAAGGTCAAGATTACTTCCCTGGCTTAAGTGACCTTACTTGGAGGCATTTCCAAACCTCAGTTCTTCCGTTCTGTTCTGCTCTTTCCTATTTTACAGAAGGTGGATGGTAAAAGGAGTTTTGAAATATTAATATAAATTATTCATAATAAATTATAATTTAGCTTTTTATTACTTCAATCTTACTCCTAATTAGTTTTATTCTATGATTTTATAGGTGCTTTTCTTGGACCTGTCAGAGAATTTTTATAGATAACCAGAGATGAGAAAAACACATTTTTGCAAATATGAACTAAAACTAATGAAAACATTATGACAATGTCCAATTATAAGTTGTCACCCTTTCAATGGAATGGTGTTTTGTTTTGTTATGATTTTGTCTTAACAATCAGTAACATTATTAGCAATGAACATATGCTTTCCTTTTTGCATTTGCCTATCCAGTTGGGAGACTCCAGGTTTGTGAGTCAGTTGAGGATTTTTTTTGACATCCATATTATTTGAATGATTTCAATAATTGAAGTTTTCCCCAAAACTTTAGACTAAACCAAAGACCCAGCCAGAGCTTAGGTCCATGCTTCTCCATGATGACTGGACACCAGAATATTGTGGGTTTCACCTGAGATTTTGGATAGTCATTGGAAAATGCAATCTAGTTTCTAGGAAATTTTACAATTTCACCACTGTCGTCATTATGCTCCAGGCCAAGAAAACCTGCTATAGTTGGTGGGTCTGTCATTAGATTTTTTATGAGTCTAAAGTTTTGAGAAAAGAAACTTCTTTTAATGGAAGTACTTATATAAGAAATGTGAACTGTTATTATTTTCAAGAAAAAACTCAGAAGTTTTTTTTTAAAAACATTCCTATATGTTTTCACAGCCATAGATTAATCAATGTTTTCTTTTTTAAGATTTATTTATTATGTCAAGTGTTTTTGCCTGCATGTATGCCTGCAGGCCAGAAGAGGGCACCAGATCTTATTATAGATGGTTATGAGCCACCATGTGGGTGCTGGGAATTGAACTCAGGACCTTTGGAAGAGCAGTCAGTGCTCTTAACCTCTGAGCCTGTTGGCCCTATCAAGGAGGAGGTTGCCCCAAGAGACACTCTCAGTGCGGTTGATGCAATAGCAAGAGGAATTTTTATTTTGCTCCCACAGCAGAGGTCCCTCAGCCTCAAGAGGAGAAGGACCCCTGCTTTGTTTATTGCAGGCTCTTTTAAAGGGAAAAATCACAGAATCAAGGAGGGGGTCGTACAGAATCAAAAGGGAGAGTCCAGAAATCAATTGATCAATGCTATGGCGGTTGCTGGGTTGGCTAAACAAGGAGGAACACTTGCAGGTTATCTGCAGGTTGTCTCACCCCAGTTCCAGAGTCTGGAGCTATTGAAGAAAGACTACAAAGGGGATGGAAAGTACTCAAAGCTCCAGTGCACACGTGGTTGACTACCAGGGTCCTGGTTCCCAGGAAGGGGGGTGCATTAATGCTGAGGTGCCCCAAAGTGTTTCAAGCCATCTCTGAAGCCCCAAAACTCAGAAGGTTTTGTATGTTTTGTATCATGTTCCCCCCATTTTTATTGTTCATCCTAATTTCTCTATTGACTTCTTTTTATTCATTTTTAAGAGTATATTCTTTAATTTCCACATATTTGTTAATTTTCCAGATTATATTTTATCCTAATATGATTACAAAAGATTCTTCATAACTAGGTGCGGGGATATATATATATATATATATATATATATATATATATATATATATATGGCAGAGGCAGGAGGTGAGTTCAAAGTCAGGCTGACCTAATAGTGAGTTAAAGCTACACTGAGATATATATGGTGATGCTGTCTTCCTTCCCTTGAAAACAACAAACCTGGAATGTTGGTGCATGCCCAATATCCCAGAATTTAAGAGGCTGAGACAGGAGGACTATGACAAGTTCATTGTCAGTACACAGTGAGTGTCAGGCCAGTCCAGACTTCGTAGCAAGACCCTGTTTCAGGAAAATGAGAGAGAGGGAAAGGAGAAGGTTGAGGAGAGTGGAGGGAGTGAAAGAGATTATCTGAGATGCAAGTGATGTGAGCATCTTGTACAAAACTGATTGAAGAAGGATATAAACATATGTGACCAGATTTAGTGCTCAGCTTGATAGTTAAAGAAGAAGATGAAAAATACACAGAAGTTCCCAAAGATACAGGTTCTCCAACATTATAATCATTGCCTCATACCTCACAGAAACCACAGGTTCCTGTTAGGTTACAATATAATTCCCTTTTAAAGTCCCACTGCTCAGATGGGTGGAGGTAGTGCACGCCTTTAATCCCAGCACTCGGGAGGCAGAGACAGACAGATCTCTATAAATTCAAGACTAGCCTGGTCTTCAAAGTGATTTCCAGGATAGGCTCCAAAACTACACAGAGAAACCCTGTCTCGAAAACAACAACAACAAAAAAGTTCCATTGCTCTCAGTCTTATTGAAGCATAGCATATACACTGGATCCCAATCCCAGCACATCATCGGGGTCTTGGGAGATCATCACAAAAAGCCATGTTAAACTAGATAGTTTGTAAGAGTCAAGATTACAGAATAAGCCCAGCCCAGCTCCTTTTTTCCACTCCTATAGTATCTTGGTTCCCAGAAACCACAGCCACATCATCTTATCCTTGGTCTATGAACCTGGGGTATTCAATTTTGGACATTATACTGTTGTGAACATACTCACTGAAATCCTCATGAGAAGCAGTATCATAAACCGCATATTGGAAACAAATTGTATAAAGATAAAGTAGATGAAATATTTAATATGAAATATTAAGTTGTCTTAATTTAAAATTACTGTTTACTGTCTTCATTTTAAATTTGTCTTCATTTTAAATTTTGAGTTTATCATTGTAAAAACAAGTGATGATAGATTATAAATAAAGGCAAAGTAATATTAAAGTAGACATGAGTCAAGTTATATGATTGGCTTATTTTATAGTAGTTCAGAATGTGTGACATGTGGCAAAATCAAATTTTTCATAGAATTCTATCACATTATATTCAAGTCAAAGGTGACCCTCAAAGAGATATTTGCCAATTTAGCCCTAGGGCCTATCCTTTAAAAGTACTACTCTAGATATATACTTACAATTTAATATGTACAAAAGTTTATCCTACACAACAGTAAAGAAATAATCATCACATTAGACTTGCACTAATATTACCAAATAGGTAGGGTATATAAAGTCAAAAATGTTCTACCTCTCCCTAAAGTAAAAGGGAGACTAAACAGGAATGATTTCAATCTTTTGTAATTAATTAAGACTTATTATATAGCCTATTATATGATCTATGTTGGAGAATGTTCTGTGTGAAATAAGAAAAATTATGTATTCTGCTATTTATGTGTAGAGTATTCTGTCTATGTCTGCTCGGTTCAATTGGCCTGTAAAATTGCTTGATTCTTCTGTTTTATTGCTGTTTGCTTTATATACATTGAAACTCTCCTGTTTGGTGCATGTATATTTTATAAATAGTATATATTCTTGGTTGTAACATGACAGCCTGCTTTGTTGGGGTTTCTGTCCTGCCCAGTTCCCACAGCCAGTAAGCCCCCAAAGAAACCACACAGAATTCTACATTAGATGTAAACCGATTGGCCCATTAGCTCAGGTTTCTTATTAGTCCTTATAACTTATATTAACACATTATTCTTATCTATGTTAGCTACGTGGCTCAGTGCCTTTTTCAGAGGGGCAGGTCACATCCTGCTTCTTCGGTGGTCTGGGCAGGACTGGGGTGGAGCTTCCTTCTTCCCAGAATACTCCTGTTCTCATTACCCCACCTCTACTTCCTGTCTGGTTTTCTCACCTATACTTCCTGCCTGGCTTTTGGCCGATCAGCATTCATTTAAAACATAATTCACAGAATACAGAATTGTCCCACACCACTTGGTGAATTGGTTCTTTTACCAATATACAATGTCCTTTTCTGTTGTCTCTTGTGAATTTGTGATTTAAAGACTTTATTTTTCTGATATTAGGATAGCTAACCCAGCTCTTTGCATGGCTATCTTGTCTTCAACCTCTTTCTCTGTCTTTTCCTTCCTCTCTCCCATCCTCCCTCCATAGCTGTTGACTAGTTGCTGGCTTTTACAATATATCTTCAATTCAGTGCAATCTTATAAATTCCTTAAACTATGCTTGCAATTCTTTATTATAATTTTTTCTTTATGAACCTCAGGTTCAACAATTTTAAATGTCTTGTTTTCAACATTGTGATTTCTCTCTGAATCTGCTGTTGAACATCATTACTGAAAATTTTTGATTAATTTTAGAATTTCTATGTGGTTCTACTTTCTAAGTTCTATATCTTTGTTCACAATTGTCTTTTTTATCTTTTTTTTATTGAAAAAAATTTCCACCTCCTCCCAGCCTCCCATTTCCCTCCCCCTTAGGACAATCATTTGAAAGTGTGCTGCATTACTTTGCCATTGCTGTGACAAAGCAATTTATTAAAGAAAACATTTAGGTGGGCTTTTATGTTTTCCGAGTGTTAGTGTTCATGATGCTGGAACAACTGTGTGGCTGCAGGAACAGCTGAGAGCTCACATCTGAATTTGCAAGCAGGAGGCAGAGAGAGCTCACTGGGGATATAGCATGAGTATTTCAAAACCCCAAAGTCTCCCCCCCAGTAACATACTTTCCCCAGCAAAGCCATACGTGATCATTCCCAAACAGCCACCAAGTGTGTGGACCAAGTATTCAAGTGTCTAGTACTTCTGGGGAGCATCTCATTCAAACCATCACGGTGCTACAAGGGTACTATGTCTTCAGTGCAGTATTTTCCTCTTTTCCTTTCTTTCCTTCATTTTTCTTTGCTCTCCCCCTTTAAATATAGTCTCTCTATATATCCCTGACTGGCCTCAAATTCAAAATCCTCCTGCCTATGCCTCCTAAGTACCAATTCATTTTTCTTCCTTTGAAATGGGTATATGTTGTGCTTGTACATCTTGTGTCTGTCAAACATTGTAAATTTAGAAAAGTAGCTATGTTTTTAGATTTTGTAAACTAGTTCTGTGCCTGAGTAGACCCTCATCATGCCAATTAGCAGTGTGTGTTGTGAGCCTTGGAATCAGTCCCCAAAGAGACTTGAAGTCTGTTCTTTTCTGAGTATGTATGTTGCTTAGATTTGTGCATGTGTTTTTGAAATGCTCCCCTATACTTAGCTGATTTCAAAGATATTGATTTCCAGGAATCTTACTTTAGCCTCTTTGGGCTGTAGATTTTGTATTCTATTACTCTACCTATAATCTTGCCTTAGGCATAAATGGACCCCCAATCTCCCTGTACCTTTCATACAAAGTGCTTGACACTTTATGGCTCTTGTCAGGCTAAGAATTGAGTTGTGCTAGTGTTCTCCATATGAGCTCTTCAGTGAAACAGACCAGTCGTTCAGGCAGTCTTCCAGACAGGTGAGCGTGCTATAACCAGGTCTGTCCTCTTCTCTCTAGGCTGCTGTTTCCTTCAGTTTGTCCCATGATATATCAGATAGGGGGCAGGAAAACAATCAGCAAAAGTGTCATGGAAATTCCTTCTGCTTTGAATTGGACATTTTAATTGGGGGGGGGGATTGACCTTGTTGTTGTCAATCTTGGACTATTTTCTAAGGATTTTACAAAGTCACTTTAATAATCTCCTGGATAAAAAATATCCCCATAGAGAAATGAAGTACCGTCCTTTCTGTTGTTGTTGTTTGGCTGCCATAACTGTTGTTTTCTCTGTGTATTATTTTGGTATCAAACTTGCTGTTGCTTCATAAAATAAATTAGGGGAATTTTAATTCTATTTTAGGAAAATTATTAATACTTCAGAATTAGTTGATGTAGGTTAGTGATAGTAGCATGCAAAGCCTTGGTTTCAACCACCAGGAGGTGGGGAGAGAGAGAGGGAGGGAAAGAAGTGAGAGGGAGGAAAGAGCTCTTTTTGACACGTGTAAAATATTCAACTGTAAAAGGATCCACACTGTAAGCATTTTGTCAGAGGTAGTCCAGTCCTTATGTTTATGCTTTACTTTAAGTTATCTCAATACTGTGTTTCTTGATAAGCTGTCATGTTTAATGTTATATATGATATATTTATCCAAGAAGCTCCTCCTCTCAAAACAAAGTCCCCATAATTTTTTTAAAAAATATATTTTTAGGCCAGGTCGTGGGGGCTTATGTCTTGAATCCCAGCACTTAGGAGGGAGAGGCAGGCAGATCTCTATGAGTTAGAGGTTAGCCTGGTCTACAAGAGCTAGTTGCAGGACAGCCAAAGCTACAGTGAAACCCTGTCTTAAAAAACAAAAGCTCTCTTTCTCTCTGTGTCTCTCTGTCTCTCTTTCTCTCTGCATATATATAAATTGAAGTAGTTATAGCTCTTTTCCCCTCCCTTTCTTCACTCCAGCCCCTACCAGGATCTATGTCCTGCCGAGTCTGTTTTTGTTGTTTGTGTGGGTATGGTTTCAAGGCTGACCACTCCGCATTGGACAACCAATAATGGGGCTCATCACTGGGAGAGGATAATTCTTCTCCTAGCAGTCATCAGTCACCCATAGTTCTTCATCTAAGAGTGGAATCCAGAAAAAAAAATTCCCTTCCACATTAACACATCCACTGTTATTATTATTGTTGTAGAATTGTTTATGCCTCAATTTCTAAGACAGATTGTTTCACTTCCTAGTTTTTTGACTCTGACAATTTTTCCACCCCCTCTTCTGAGATATTTTCTGAGTCATGGATGCGGAGGCTGTGGTGTATTCATTAGACTGGGCTCCCCATGGTCTGTTGATCTCTGCATTGTTTCCAGTGTGGTCTTCTGTGACAGGTTCCTTTTCCTCTAAAGATAGGGTATTTCATGAGGGCGGTACCTACATTATCTACTGTTACAAGAACAAGGTTTATATTGTAGGAAGGGATTATTCTTACCTAGAAAAATGGTGGTAGTAGACTCTTTTCTTTTTGCTTTTGGACACAGGGTTTCTCTGTAGCTTTGAAGCCTATCCTGGAACTTGCTCTTGTAGACCAGACTGGCCTTGAACTCACAGAGATCCACCTGCCTCTGCCTCCCGAGTGCTGGAATTAAAAGTGCGTGCCACCACCACCCAGCACAGATTCTTTTTGAAGGTCCAATACTCCATTAGCTTTGGGAAGCTATCTAGGCTTCTAGAACCAGACATGATTTCCTTCCTGCCAAGTGAGTAGGCCTTAAGTTCAATTAGACAGCTGCTGGTTGCCAGTGGCATGTGAGTGTCACTTATTGCACCTTTATTCATATCTTGCCATGTAGGTTATTGTCATGGTTCATAGGTGTTGCAGCTGGGTGGGACCATTTAATTGCTGCTCTCCCTTGGCAGCTTACATAGTGTTATCTAGAACCATGGAAACTACAGTACAGGAAAGAGGCTTTTAGGTCAGATCCAGTTTGAATCATTGAAGTTCTTTGTCCTAAGTGTGTGGTGTCTTTGGTAATTGGGACCCATCCTCAACTCCTGAGGAGTAATCAAGCATCACATCTATAATCTATATTATTTTGGGAGTCACTTAAACTACCTGACCAACCATTTGAAAGATTGATTTCTCATGCCTTCTATTAAGGTTTTTGTTAGTCTATGCTTCTGGTGGGGAACATTGTCAGTCCAAAGGGCTTAGCTTATATGTGTGTGTATATAGATATATTATTTTATATTACACAGATAATACACAGATTAATTCCCTACTATATTATAAATCTTACCCCTATATCCACTCCTCTTCAAAGGGCCTCACTGTACAGCAAATGGAGACCATCACAGAAAAAAATCTTTAACCCTCTTACTGTGCTTTATTCCTTTTGTAGTGATACAATATGTTAAAATAGAATACAAAGCAATATCTTATCAGTGTTACTTTGCCCTCCGTGAAAGACTTAGTGAGCATTGACTTACAAAGTAAATAATTTTCAATACTTGGGGAGGTTTTGGGAAGGGGGTGTTTGTATACATGTGCACATTCATGTCGAAGCCATAGGTCGACCTCAAGTGTTTTCCATCTTGGTTTTGTGAGAATTGTATTTTTTGTTTTATTTTGTTTTGATATAAGATTTATTCCTGGCCTAGAGCTCAATAAATCGGTTCCACTGGATGACCAGTGAGCCCCAGGAATCTATGAGTCTCAGCCTACCCAGTGTTGGGATTACCATTGATTGTCACTATACTTGACATCAATTTTTTATATGGGTCTGGGGATTCAACTCAATTCTTCATGATTTTATAGCAAAGACTTTACTAAGCTATACCTCTACATAGGTAATGTGTTTATATATTTCGTGCCATTAAAATTAATTTTATAAACCGGGCGGTGGTGGCGCACGCCTTTAATCCCAGCATTCGGGAGGCAGAGGCAGGCGGATCTCTGTGAGTTCGAGACCAGCCTGGTCTACAGAGCTAGTTCCAGGACAGGCTCCAAAGCCACAGAGAAACCCTGTCTCGAAAAACCAAAAAAAAAAAAATTAATTTTATAACAAGGTCAACAGACATCTAGGAGACATCTATGAGAATCCTTCATATTTTTCAGGACTTACAATATGCTGTGTGCTTCTTAGCAGTTTATACATAATAGTGCATTTCACTTTCAAAATGACTACATGAAATATTTTTATTTGCCTAAACTTTTCTGATGAAAAAATGAAGCAAAGTTATGATAAACAACTCATTCTACACCCAGCTAACAAAGAGTAGAACCAGACCTCGAATCTAGGCAGTCTGATTTAAATGTCTGTCACCCCAGCCACTACACCACTTTATAATTTGAAGAACCCCAAACTGGTCAGGTGAAAAGTACAAATAGAAAGCACTTTAATTTTGGAACATTTAAGTAAATTAAACTTTGATATTCTTAATAAAGTTGCTAAGTAACAGTAACATGAAAATAACACGATAGAAACATAACCAAAAGATAGAAATAGAAAATTCAGAACAATAACTAACACTAAGGGTGTTTGAAAAGGCCATATGGAAGCATATTATTTTATAAGCTTTTTATATATTCATATAAAAGAGTTTTAATTAGAGTTGCCCTACACAGTGGATAATGCTCCTTCCAGAAGCCATATGTTGCCATATAAAAAGCCTAGTGCCAGGTGAGTTATACCTCACTAGAGCTTTTGCTCAGGGGCGTCCTGAGAATCCATATCAATACAGGTTATTTCCATTGTTCTTGGGTGCCCACTAAAACTTGATAATAAAACACTACTGATGAAGATACCACATAATTTGGTCACAAGACATGGAGAAATCAAAAATGGCAGTGATCAGGAAGCTTCCTTACTGTTGGCTAGCTTTCATAGTCCCAGAAGATGCCGTAGGCTGCTGTGAGAAAAAAAGGCATCGGCAGTTTTTACCAGCTGTGAATGCTGTGAACCACAATAATGATTGGCAAGGTAAGATATGCCCATGGGTGCAACAGTGAAACAAATTTTATGGGAGTGAGGGTGTTTCGATGAGAATGTCCTTCATAGACTAGCTTGGTCCCAGATTGGTGGTGCTGTTTGGGTAAGTGTAGGAGGTGTGGCCTGGATGTAGGAAGTATGTTACTGGGAATGGGCTTTGAGGTTTTAAAGCCTTGTACCATTCTGAGTTCTCTTGAGGAGTTACAGAGAGGAGTGGAGGATGAATATGCTCGAAATGCATATAAAACAATATGATACTGAAACACACACACATATAATAGGGTCATAATAAGTCAAAAAAAGCATATTTCAGAAATATTTTATATAAACATATACATGTACACAAATATATAGTTTTAGTGTTGTTCATTGATTTGTAAATACAAAATAAGACATAAATAACCAAACTCTCATCAATAATGGACAGAAGTAGACAGAAATTTCTGACCTGCCCAGTCCCGCAGTCATTCAGCCTCAGGCATACAGAGGCTTATATTAATTATAAACTTTTTAGACTATTGCTCAGGTTTATTACTAACTATCTCATACAACTTAAATTCACTCATAATTCTTGTCTATGTTTATCCACATGGCTTGGTACCCTTTCTTAGTAAGGCATTTTCATCTTGCTCTGCGTCTGGCTGGTGACTGTGTCTTTAATCCTCCCAGAATTCTCCTAGTTTGGTTGACCTGCCTATACTTTCTGCCTGGCTACTGGTCAATCAGCAGTTTATTAAATCAATACAAATGACAAATCTTTTACAGTATACTGTTGAAGGGAGCACGGGCCCTTTGTTCATCCCAGCCACCCGGCTAGCTTACACCCAAAATAACCACACAGAAATTGTATTAATTAAATTACTGCTTGGCCCATTATCTCTAGCCTCTTACTGGCTAACTCTCACATCTTGATTTAACCCATTTCTAATAATCTGTATGTTACCAGGAAGTCATGGCTTACCAGGAAAGATTCAGCATGTCTGACCTGGCATCTCCATGGCAGCTCTCTCTCTGACTCTGCTTTTCTTCCTCCCAGAATTCAGTTCTGTCTTCTCCGCCTGCCTAAGTTCTACCCTATCAGGCCAAGCAGTTTATTGATTAACCAACGAAAGCAACACATAAACAGAAGAACCTCCTACACCAGTGTACAAGAGCACTATCCCACAGCATAGGACCTATCTAAAACTACACTTTAAAGGATCTACACTATACCATTATTTGCAAATAGCAAAATGTATATATGACAGCATGCATATTAAGGTCATATGTAAAGCTTTCTCCATTTGTGTGCTATCTATCTCTCTGTTTCTAATGTTCAAACATATATTGTAACTATAATGTGATTAGGAGTTCTGGCCCCAGAGCACATTGCCATGGTTTAAATCAAATTTCTTAGCCTTTCTAAGTATTATTCATCTTTCTTGTACATAAAATATAGTAAGGAGACCAACTTCATTTTTGGATTAATAGTTACCAGTGAAGCAATATGAAAATGAGTAGCATAATATGTCATACAAAGTAGTTCCCTCACAAAGCTTATATATTGGTATTAATACTGAATATAAATATAAATTTTTATTATTGGAAGGAGTTAACAAAAATTATCGTTCCTTTCTATTTCCATTCTCCTCATCTCCACTCTGCTCTTCTGACTTTCATCTTATTCTATTTTTATAACTTCTATCCAAATTTTCATATAAAAAACAGGAACAAAATATCCTCCTACCCTACATGGCATTCAAGAATTCCATTATCAGATCCTTTTAATTCAATGACCGGATAGCCTCTGAGTCCTGAACATGTGAAAACTTGTAACAATGAATGGGGCCGGCTTGTTGGGGTTTCTGTCCTGCCCAGTTCCCGGCAGCTGTTTAGCCCAAAAGAAAATCACACAGAGATCTCTATAAGTTATAAAGCTGATTGGCCCATTAGGTCAGGGTACTTATTAACTCTTGTAGCTTATATTAACCCATTATTCTGATCTATTTTTGCCATATGGCTCTGTACCTTTTTCAGCTGGCATATCACATCCTGCTTCCTCGGTGGTCTGCGCAGGACTGGGAGGAATCAACTTCCTCTTTCCCGGAATTCTCCTGTTCTCATTGCATCATTTCTACTTCCTGTCTGGTTTTCCTGCCTATACTTCTTGCCTGGCCAATCAGAGTTTATTTAAAACATGATTGACAGAATACAGACAATTCTCCCGCACCAAAACTTTATCCTCTGACTTTTTTCTCATAAAAAAATTCTCTAATAAAAATTCTTTCCTTCCTGTTTGAGGCATAATACTTCTGTTCAAAAGTCTTTTCCTTTCCTACTTTAGGTCCCTAGTCACTGGCCCTTGATGGCACTCCTATAACTTTATCTTGGAATATTTGTTTCACTCTCAAACCCTCCCAGGATCCTTCCTTGTTTTTACTGAGAGAATGTAACACCTATACAAAGTACTATAGCAATAAGCACCATACTAATTAGGAATGTTAGTTATTTACTGAAACTGATTTTCAGCTCTGTATCATTCAGGTAAAACATGGAGCTTGTGGAAAGAAAAATAATTATCTTTTAGAGGAAGGCAAGTGTGTACCTCAATCATCTACCATAGTCTTTTGGATTCAGCTTCATCAACTGTAAACATATAAGACAGGAGAAAACACATAAACTAAACATTGCTCTTTTTTTCTCTTCTTGTTTCATAGGTATTAATGGTTTGGCTTTGGGAACAAAGATTATACCTTTAACCACAGAGTAATGGATAAAGAACATAGACTTTGCACCTTGGTCCTCTGCGCCTTCAGTGTCTACACACACACACACACACACACACACACACACACACACACACACACACACAATCATACTATCACTAAGGTAAATATTCTCAAACTCTTTTTCACTGTCTAAAGAATTTACAGACACAAAATAGGCATGCTCAATCATGCCCATCAGCCATACAAGGTAATGCACTGATATGATTGTCAGGAACCTGAACCCTGAACTCCAAGTCCAGCTCTTGATGAGGAGATTATCCATCACCTTTTAGCTCAGCTCTTGAGTAGGGATAGATCATAAACATATATAATATGGAGAGAGGAGAGAGAGAGAGAGAGAGAGAGAGAGAGAGAGAGAGAGAGAGAGAGAGAGAGAGAGAGAATATGGAGTTTTCAGCTGTAAACAATCAAATTATGGCATTTGTAGAAAATGAATTTAACTGCACATCATGATATTTAAATACCATAGGCCAAACTTAAAAGGGCACATTTGCACATTTTTATACTGCATGGTTCCTCTCATTTGACCATTGTTCTGGCTACTTTTTATGTCAAATTGACACAGCCTAGAGTAATCTGAGAGAAGGGGGTCTCCACTGAGAAAATGTAATTATAATAATCGTCTGTAGGAAGACCTGTAGGGCATTTTCTTAATTAGTGATTGATAGGCCCAGCCTATTGTGGTTACTATCACTCATGGTCTGATGGTCCTGGGTTCTATAAGAAAGCAGTCTTGGCAAGACAGGAGGAGCATGCCAACAATCCGTACTCCTCCATGGCCTCTGTATCAATGTCTGCATACAGGTTCCTACTCTAAGTTCCTGCCTTGACTTCCCTCAGTGATTGACTTAGAAGTTGGAAAGTGAAATCAACCCTTTTCTCCCCAAGTTACTTTATGTCACAGTGTCTTATCACTGCAATAAAAACCCTAACTAAAACAGACATCCTAGATTTTATACACCATATGCCATATCATGTGACATGAAAGCTGAAGTCAAACTGAGGGATGGAATAGGATTGGCAAAAAGTAAGAAGAGGGTGTAGGGAAAAATATGGCCAAACTACAATATATTTAAATTAAAATGACAGTATAAAACCATCACTGTGTATAATCAATACATGCAAATAAAAGAAAATATAAAGACAATAGGACATTTGGAAAGAACAATCTTTCTAGCTGGGTGTGCCAGCATATGCCAGTTATACGAACAACTGGGAAGTGGAGGAAGGAAGATAAGATGTTTGAGGTCATCCTGTTCAATTAAGGACTCTGTGTCAAAACAAAAAGAATGATCAAACCAAACAACCAATAAACACAAAGAACATGGTTTCTGCTGCAGAGTAGAAACTGTTCCAGGAGGAAAACTGCTTTGGAGATCAGACAGTGGGACTGGGAAGACCTTCTTGGCCAGATGAGTGCTAGTTCACCCTCATACACCAAAAGCTTGTTTGTAAGATTGCTGATAAAGTTTTGTTGGCCCCCAGGGACACATTGTCCATTGTCTCTGTGCATGTGCAGATGCCTCTCCAGCAGCAATCTTTTTTAGCTGTGTCTGTGAACCTCGTAAAATTGCTTTTCCTGGCTTTCTCCACTGTGCACTATCACTGGCCACTGCTGCAGGATGCAGCAAGACCTTTCCCGAAAAAACAGATCCCTGCTTTCTACAGAGACAGGCCTGGGTCACGAGCCCGACTCCCACACTCAGCCTCTCGGTAATGGTGTGCGCACACACCCTGTGACCCCACAGCAGAGGCTGCTTTCATTTGCAGTTTCCTGGTGGATGTGCAGCTCTAAAATGGAATTGCAGTTCCTCTAGGTGACAGAGGAGGGGCTTGTGTTCTTCCACCAAGTTCTCCCCTTGTCTGCTAGCAAGCTGTTGGGTACCCTGCAGAACAGAGGACCTTCCATGAGTCTCATTCTGGGAGCTGACTGAGCACACACCTGTGCATCTCTGGGACAGGTTCCTCTATGAATCAATCCCCAGAGACCAGTCAGGTGACAAAATAAAACCTGTGTCAGGAACTGTCCTTCCTAGAGGCATATAGCGCACCAGATCATACTGAGGGTCCCAGGAGGAGGCAATGTCCCCAAGCCCTGTGTGACAGACAGCTGAAGGCACTCGGGAAAAGGGCAGGCTGCCACAGACTTCCTGCTGGGACATGAGGCTTGGTTGAGAATGTGAATTTGGATCTTAAAGGACTAGCGGGCCACCCCCCCCCCCATGCCCACATGAAAATACATCTGCAAAGGAGCCAGCACTGATGCTGTCAATGTCTTCCCCTGTGCAGATTAGAAGGGAAGAGTACGTGTTGTCACTGGGCATGGAAGTTCCTCCTATGGGTCAGGATGCAGCTGTGCTTCTTGTAGGTGGTGAGGATCAAGGCTACACAGCTGTGCACAAGGGGACAAGAGGAGGTCAGCTCCAGTCACCGGTCTAGGCAACTATTGGGCAAGCACACACACAGGTGGGGTGTCATCCTCTCTCAACTGATACCTTTGGTACTCCCGTGAGAGTGGTACACTGTGGAGGTGTGTGACCACATGGGTGTGTTGTCCATCAGCTATAGCTTCTCACGGGGAAGGCAGTACTGTAGGTCCCCACCATACCCTCTCTCTTTCTGTTTGTGCGTGTGTAGTGTGTGTGTGTGTGTGTGTGTGTGTGTGTGTGTGTGTGTGTGTGTGTGTGTGATCTCTGGTGTCTTCCACAGTCACTTTCTCCATTATTGTTCGAGACTGGGTCTCTCACTGAACAGCCCTGGGGATCCTCTTGACCCTGCTTCCCCAGTGCAGAGTCAAAGATGCCTTCAGCAGGTCCAGCTCTTATTTGGGTGTTGGAGACTGAATTCAAGTCCTCAACCTTGTGCAGTAAGCACTTTACCAATGGAGCCATGTCTCAAGAGCCTGTCTGACATTTATTAGACCAACATGCAGTGGTGGAAAAGGTTCATCTTCCTGTCAGTTCTCTGTCTCCCTTCGACTCTTTCTGCTTCTTCTCAATTGCTTCTTCATCTTTTCGTCTTTCCTCTCTGGTCCGTCTGCCCTCTCCTCCTTTCCTCTTCCCTGTCTCCTTTATCTTCACTTCCCATTTCACTTTCATTCCCTCTCCAGCCCAAACCTCCTCCAGGTGTCTACTTAGGATTCCACTCTACCAACCACCTCAGTGCTCCTGATACCTCTGCTTGGCCTGGCACGGTGGAGGCTTCCTGAGTCATGTCTGCTCTTTGCTAAAACATTTTCTTGGTCCACTCAGAAAGTCTCACTCTGACCCAGCTGCCAAGAGTCCAGCAACTCCAAAAATCCAAAGATCAGTGTTAAAGTAATCCTGCAAACTTCGCCGGCCCTTCTACAACCAGCTGGTGAGTCACAGATTCCCCTAATTCTTCACTATTGGTTTTGAGTCATTCTGTGCTGCCCTTGAGTGCAGCCGCCATTCTCTCCAGCTGTCCTTTCAGAGCCTCCAAGATTAGGATGTGGTGGCTAATACCAGTAATCCCAGAACTTGAGAAGTGGACAATAGAGGATCAGGACTTCAAAGTCATCCCTGGCTACACAGTGAATTAAGGGTCATCTTGGACAACACGAGTCCCTGTCTCAAAATTAAAATAGGGTTTGATTGAGGGGTGGGGAGAACATGAGATATTAAAGTGAAATGCAGGCAGATTGGGGGCAAAAGGGCACAGCTGTGGAAATGAGAGTCAGGGCTACGAGTGTTCTGAGTGTGCAAGGCCAGACGAGAGTCAACCAAAGCAAAGCATGTATGGGAATGCTGGAAGGAAACCTGTGCTTTGTTAGCTAATTGAATAAAACACACCCAGAGGGAAAGAAGAGAAGAAAAGCATCCTGGTTAGAGCCACACAACCTTTGTCTCTGGTCAGGAGCAGGGTCCTCAGTCCTTAGGAAAGCGCACAGATTGCCTTGCTCCCACCATGTCCGCTAACACCTAGGTGAGTGCATGTTCCAGGGATCATTGCTTGAGAAGGGTGGGCATGTGGAAGGTGCTCTAACTGCAGCTGTGCACCCCATACACACGGCCCAGATCTCCTCATCTTGACACCCGGGATCCACTTCCAGCTTTGCCTGCAGCCTAGAGGTCAGTGTTTGGGATGTGATCCCCTCACAGTGGAATATGCCTTTGCCCTGTACCCTATTGCAGAAAGGCTATCAGAACCCTTCAAATTAACACCAGGTGTCCCCAGGCAAGATGTCCCAGGGAAAAGTCTCTGGAAATCCTTTCCAGACACTGCTCAGGAAGGAGCTAGTCCACAGCGAACTCCCAGGAGTGGGCAGGAAGGAGGTCCTTCCTCCCTTTCCTTGGCTTCTCACCTCCCTCTGAAGGAGCATTATCTGCTTCCAGAACTCAAAGTCCCTGGGAGAATTCTCATCCTGCCTTTCAAGTCACGCAGACTGTCTATAAAACCCAGCGATCCTTCCGTGTTCCCACGGTCACCCTTGGCCATGTGCCATTGTCTGAGTCTGCATTAAGTGCAAGGACAGCTGTGTCCTGCCATGTTGGACTCTGTGACTATGAACAGGCCACTCCCCCTCAGGGCTTCAGGATTCTGTGAAATGAGGGGCAGGACCATGCTGGCTTCAACTGGAGGCTTGATGGGAGCCAGAGTTCTGGGTGGTCCAGAACCCAGTAGTCCATGCAGTTCTGCTTTTTTTGCAGCATGCATTGAATTCCAGTCTCTTCACTCCTGAGCCTCAGTTTCCCCGGGTGACAGCATGTCATGGAGTCCTCAGGTGAGGGTCTTGACCCAACCCCTATGCCCGTGTCTTTCTGAACCGCTCACCAGAGATCCCCACTAGAGATACAGAGTCTCTGTCATTCTCTGGATTTCTTTTTGGACGTGTCTTATGGATCGGTTTCCTCTGTGCTGGATGCTTTTGTGCCCAGGTAAGCCTCCAGGTCCCCTCGTCCTGGCCCTGCGGACTGTGCTTATGGGCTTTTAATCACCGAAGAATGTTAGTTAGTGTAATTAACGTGTTCTCATCTTCAGTCTTGGCCTGTGTCGTTTTCTGTCTCCCTCCACCTTGGTTCTCTCCTATTTTAACTTAGTGAGAAGAGCTCCTGTCTGCATCACCATAGCAACCAGAGTTGAGGGCCAATTAAGCCATGACTGAGCCATTAGACACCTAAGCTGATTAAAGAGTCCAAAATATTGGCGAAAAGGAGACAAACAAGGCAGGTCCTGGCTGCAGCGATGTGAGGGGCACGGCCAGTGAATGCTGAAAACCCTCGCAACCTGGGCTCCAAGCTGTGGGCCCTTGTGTCATCTCTGTGCCCTGTGTCCTAGGCCTCCAAGCCAGGAAAGGTCACCTCTTCCCTTCTCAGGGCAACCATTCTGAATGAGTCCCTCTCAACCGGCCCCAAGCAGCAACTGGAATCTGCAGTGCTAAAGGCCATTCAGCGGGACAGACAGGGCAGTCACACAATTCACCCTGAGTCCTAATTTCTTGGCCCCTCCCTCACCTTCCCCGTTACTTTGTGGCATTTTCGCCAATGAAAGGACCTTTTGCAACTTGCTGGTCCCAAACAGGTCCCCTGTTGTTCTGGTCTGTGTTTGTGCGTTTTTAATCCCACATGTACCAATTAGTGCAATTAAGACATTCAAATTATAATTGGACCCCCTTTCCTATGTGCCTAAGCCCCCGCCCAAGTTTCCTGCTGCCTTTCATTTCATCTACTGAATAAATCTCTTGCAGAATTGCCATAGCAACAGGCCACTGGGCAGATTAAACCATTATGGGTCTGGACACTGACACTCAAAACTGATTGTGGTTCTGGAAACTTGGATGGCTGAGCAAGAATCCTGGAATTCGGACAAGGAGGCTCATAGCTGAAGAGCAGAGGCAGCTCACCATCTCGGGCCTTGGTTCAAACCCCGACTCCTGACTTCATTTCTTCCCCTGTTTGCTTTGGTAGGGGAAGAATGAGGCAACATCAGTTGTAGGTGGGGTGCCTGTTATTAAGTGTGATTGACTGAATTAGGATGTCAAGACATGACCCTTTAAATATTCCCTTCTAGGTATAACCTTACATTTCTGAGCATAGCTTGTTCTAATGACATCCCCAACTCCTATGTTACTTGATGCATATATGCGAAACTTATAAAGGGTTTTTTTAGTTTTGTTTTACATTTTCTAATTAAAAACCTTGCACAAAAATTCCAGCCACAGACAGAACTAGTGGTACATGTTAAAGAAGAATCACAATGGAGCAATTTCTGTCTTTCACCGTGGTGACCAGTGAGTGCTGCTGCACAGCCCCGATTCTAAAGTCTGTGGTAGATCTGAATCTTAATTTAGATTTGGCGAAGCAAAGGAGACAAGAATTAGGAGCTGAAGTTTTTGGAAAGTGTGACTGTTGCACTCTCTTTTTGCACTGTATCTTTTGGCCTTGAGATCTGGATGTAGTAGGGCTTCAGTTCTTCAGGCTGCAGAGGATGTGGGTCATTGCTCATGAGGTCATGTCCATGGTAGGATTTGGGGAAGTCTGTGTCATCTCTGATGCGTAGCATTCCAGCAACAAGGCATATCAATCTGTCTATCCCTAAGGCAATTCCTCCATGAGGTGTCCCATAGTCTAATGTCTGGAGCAAATGGGAAAGCAATTTCCCATGTTTCGTTTGTAGTGCCACCAGACTGTAGCCCTGTAACTGTGCTGTGCAGCATTCATTTGGATAGAACTGCCTCCTCTCTCTCTGCCATTTTAAAGCAAGTCATAATGTTGGCGACACATCTTTTCAGGCTCAGTATAAAGAAGGTGAATGTTACTGGGGTGAGGAGCAGTAAATGGGCTGACTCCAGCTCCGTGGGACTTTCTTCCTTGGCAAGGAAGAGTGGGAAATTCACCACCAAAAGGGAAGAAAACAGTGCTGGATTATGGAGTAATAGTCCTCTCATTTCCAAAAATTCTGTGCATTCCATTGGTAACTTTCCCAACAAGGAGAATGTTTTCTTGTGTTTCCTTCCAGCAGTTAGTAGCACCATGTCTTCCTCTTGAATCTTCTGGTGAAGTCCACTCTTTCCACCTCCATTTTCAATTTAGCAAATTGCAAAGTCTAGTTCTTATTGGCACTCGGGAATATGGGCAGGACTTCCTGATTGAAATGGTCAGCAGCAAATTTTCTAATGAATTTAATGCCTTGGTTTTTGAAGTACTTTTCCTCATACACTCAGAATTTCCATAAAAACACTAAATTGGAAGCCATAATATAAACAGAGGACATGGTGGAAATCCATGTAGGCTCTGTGCTTGCTGCTTCAGTTTCTGTGAGTTCATATGAACTTTGCTCAGTTGATTTAGAGGATCTTGTTCTTGGTGTCCTCCATTCCTCTAACTCTTACACTCTGCCTCCTCTCCTGCAGGGTTCCCCGCACCCAGATGGAAGGAATTTGATAGAGACATCCCATTTAGGACAGAGTGTTTCAAGGTCTCTCACTGACTGCATAATGTCTGGCTGGGGATCTCTGTATTTGTTCCCATCTGCTGCAGGAGGAATTATCTTTGATGGTGACTGAGCAAGTCAATTTAGTTATCTTAATGATTGCTGATCAGTAATCTCATCACAGAGTACACCTAAACCACTCTGGAATATGAAAGAGTGCAAACTGCCTCTCTCATTTTCAGTGTTCTTGGAAAAGGACACTAATGAAACCTCAAAGCTTTCTGGTTTAAATTTCCTTGTTTAGTGTCTGACATTTTGATTGATTTGAGTTTTAGCAATAGATGCATGCCTTTGTCTTTTGATTAGTAAAGGCACAGTTATTAGCTGTTCCCTGTCATAAGAACCTGCTCTTCTCCTTGTTAAAATACTACTCCTACTCACTCTCTCTGTGTCTGTCTCTGTCCCACCCGTGTCAGTGTGTGTGTGTGTGTGTGTGTGTGTGTGTGTGTGTGTGTGTGTTGCAATGTTCTATCAGGGTCAGTGAGATGGCTTAAATGGGTAAAAGTGCATGCTTCTCAAACCTCATGACCTGAATTCAATACCAGAACAAAACAAGAGAAACAACAACCACACACACACACACACACACACACACACACACACACACACCACAAACTAAAATAAAAATGATATAAAGACAGAGACAGAGACCCACACTGGAGCACTGGACTGAGCTCCCAAGGTCCCAATGAGGAGCAGAAGGAGGGAGAACATGAGCAAAGAAGTCGGGACCACGAGGCGTGCACCCACCCACTGAGACAGTGGAGCTGATCTACGGGGAGCTCACCAAGGCCAGCTGGACTGTGACCGAAAAAGCATGGGATAAAACCGGACTCTCTGAACATGGCGAACAATGAGGGCTGATGAGACGCCAAGGACAATGGCACGGGGTTTTGATCCTACTTAATGTGCTGGCTTTGTGGAAGCCTAGCCAGTTTGGATGTTCACCTTCCTAGATATGGACGGAGGGGGGAGGACCTAGGACTTACCACAGGGCAGGGAACCTGGACTGCTCTGTGGACTGGAGAGGGAGGGGGAGAGGAGTGGGGGGAGGGGTAGAAGGGTGGGAGGAGGGGGAGAAGGGTGGGAGGAGGGGGAGGGAAATGGGAGGCTGGGAGGAGGTGGAAACTTGTTTTTTGTTTATGTTTTTTTTCTTCTTTTCTTAATAAAAAAATTATTAAAAAAAAAAGAAATCTGACATCTATTAATTTAGGATGCTTCATGATTTTATGAGGTGTTCTGTGATGATTTTTGTATAAGGAGAAGACATAGCACTCAATTCCACATACTAAATTGAAAGTGGTAATGTGTCATCTAGGTCCTAGATTCTAGGACCAGGTAGGAATATGTGTGTAGATAAGAGAGAAAAATACTAAGAGGATTAATACTTGGTTAAACTTGGCTCTTGGAAGGTATGTGCAAGGATAGGTGTAACCATTCTTAAAGGAGCTTGACTTCTGACTTCTGTTTAATTAAACAGAGAATCTTCACTAGTCTCTCTTTTTGTTGTGGAATATAAGTCCATTTCTTAAGTGTAGAAACATACGTATCCCTGTTTCACTAAAGAGCACCTCTTGGCACTTTATAGTAAAGAGGATTAGCTGGAGTCTGCAGATACAGCACAGTGGAGGAGCACTTGCCTGGTATGTGTGAGCCCTTGCTTCAGTCACATTGAAAATTACAGGGAAGGTAGTGGGAGAAGAAGTCGGGTATTTATTGAGTGGAACATCTAAAATTAACTTAAACCAAGATTATTAATGGAAACCCATGTTTTATTCCAGAGGTTAGTCAGAGGGATATTTAGACTTGAGTCCTGTATCTTTAGCTGATGCCATAAGACAGGGTATACCAATGGACTGATTTCTCAAATTGAATGCATTTGGTGAGGAGATTCAGTGTTATGTACCCTTCATACAATATGAAATAGCACGTACAAAGTCTACTGGTTTCTGGTCTATTGCAGAATTTCTCTGTAGATTATATTAAGCTGTTCAATTTTAGCTTGCAGGATTTTGGTAAAGAGGTTGGCTAATGCCAAGTCAGGAAATGGAAGGAAATAAAAATATTGGTTTGGAGAGTCACAATCAGAAATGGAAGGAAAGCATAATTAAGAACTCATGGGAGGTGCTGAAGTTTTTCAAATGAGGCAAAATTTTTACTAAAATTACCCTGCTCTTTTGATCAAAAATGACCAAAATATTCTTGTTTAAAAGGTAAGTTTGATCATACTAGAATTGACCTAAAAATACATATGCAGAGAGAGAATGACAATTGGACCCAGAGGCCTTTTCAGTTTGATTTCCTGGAAAATTTTATATGCAATATAAGACTAGACTTCTAAAAGCCTCTCAAGGTTAGAGCTTCAAGCCAAGCATCCGCTAATGGATTTCATTAGCAATAGCTTTGGTTTGAGTGACTCTCTTCCCAAGGTCTCTAAAATATTGTATATTTTTTTGGTTCTGCTAGTTAATTTGATTTTTCCTACTTTTCTGTATGACTGCAAACCAGAGCTCTTTTCCTAAGAGAAGATGGTAAACATTGAATCCATAAAGTCATCTTTAATTATTTAAATCTGACATTCTAATAAAAACTTTGGTTATATAACATTTTAAATTATATCGTGTTAGAAGGATAGAATCTTATTGAACTTTTGAAAATAATTATATTGCAATGAAAATAAGAATATTAAGTATGAATTTCTAAAATTTGGAAGGGCCAGGTGCAGAGGAAAGATAAATATTTCATTGATATTTGCAAAAGTATAAACTACTAAGCTGGTATAAGTATAGATACTTAAAAGAAAATGAGAAAGGCTCCTTATATTTAGAAAAAGTCTCATTATATAGCTACCAACGTTTCAAACAAAGCTATAAGCATCATTTATCAATTGAGTCAGTCCTATGTGATTAATTCTTTTGTTTGCTTCATCTAAGGCTAGCAGTTTCATGAACTTGTCGATTTATACTTCAGAGTTTTAAAAATCCTTACTCATTTCAATGGTATGAACTCACAGGTATGCAAGCAATATAGTCATGAAACAGTC
This sequence comes from Microtus oregoni, assembly GCF_018167655.1. NCBI lineage: Eukaryota > Metazoa > Chordata > Mammalia > Rodentia > Cricetidae > Microtus > Microtus oregoni. The sequence goes on along the minus strand of NW_024544748.1, from coordinate 1,244,018 downwards.
TAGGTGATGGTTGAATACAAATATTTTCAGATACAAACCACAGTGAAATAAAAGCTGTTTATAGATAACAAAATGCTTAAGTGCCAGGGTTTGTGACATATGCTTGTAATCCCAGTACTTTGGCATCAGAATCAGAAGTATTACTGTAAATCCAAGGCCAGCATGGTATAGATAGTGAGTTCCAGTCTAGATTAGTGGTTACATAGTAAGATCCTATCTCAAAAAACCATAAATATAAACAAAGATACGTCTGATTCAAGTCAAGCATGGAGGCAAATGCCTGTCTTAGCACTAGGCAGACACAGAAGGATTTAAAGTTCCAGGTCAGTTTGGGCCATATGTCACATGTCAAGGGCCTGTTTTGAAGGAAAATGTATTTGATGAAAGTTAATTTTACAATGAAATTTGAGTTTTCTTTCTGTACCAAAACAATGCTTAAAGTAGCAACTGAGATTACAACTGACAGTATTATACTAGATGCATCATAACAAGAGTATTGACATATGTCTATGAACATTTAATTGAGCAAACAGGAAACTATCTCTCTTTAAAATTTCAGATTTTTAGGAAGCTTTCTCTTGTAACTAACTACTTTTCAGTTTCTAATAGAAGTTATTACCCAAAACTGGAAGAACTCGAGTCTTCTCAGATGCGCATGTAGACAAATGGAGAGTATAAACAAAAATAAAATTTAACAAGATGCAGGAGTGTTCCCTTTATGCCACAACCTCTCCAGCATAAGCTGTCATCAGTGTTTTTGATCTTGGCCATTCTTACAGGTGTAAGATAGAATCTAACAGTTGTTTTAATTTGCATTTCTCTAATGGCTAAGGATGTTGAATATTTCCTTAAGTCTCTTTCAGCCATTTTAGATTCCTCTATTGGGAGTTCTCTGTTTAGCTCTGTACTCCATTTTTTTTTAATTGGATTATTTGTTCTTTTGATGACCAATTTCTTGAGTTCCTTGTATATTTTGGAGATCAGTCCTCTGTCTGATGTGGGGTTTGTGAATGCAAGCTGGTACAGCCCCTTTGGATTTCAGTATGGTGATTTCTCAGAAAATTAGGAAACAACCTTCCTCAAGACTCAGCAATACCACTTTTGAGTATATACCCAAAGGATTCTCAATTATGCCACTAGAACATGTGCTCAGCTATGTTTATAGCAGCATTGTTTGTCACAACCAGAACCTGGAAACAACCTAAATGTCCCTCAAGTGAAGAATGGATAAGGAAAATGTGGTACATTTATACAATGGAGTACTACACAGCCGAAAAAATTGACATCTTGAAATTTGCAGGCAAATGGATGGTTCTAGAAAACATTATATTGAGGTAACACAGTGAGGTAACACATAGTGAGGTAACACAGACCCAGAAAGACAAATATCATATGTACTCACTCATAAGTAGTTTTTAAACATAAAACAAACAAAACCAGTCTACAAATCACAATCTCAGAGAACCTAGAAAACAGTGAGGACCCTAAGAGAGACATACATGGATCTAATCTACATGGAAAATAGAAAAAGACAAGATCTCCTGAGTAAATTGGGAGCATGGGGGCCATGGAAGAGGATTCAAGGGGAGAGGAGAGGAAGGGAGGGGAGCAGAGAAAAAATGTCTAGCTTAATAAAATAAAATTAAAAAAAAAAACAAGAGAGGAAAAAATTTTAAAAGATGAGGTCTGATGAGAGAGCAGCTAGATAAAAAAATAAAAAAGGAACAATAACTATAATGCAGGTTATTCTGTCTTTAAATGTTTACTGCTGTAAAGGTGGTGGGGCTTGGGAGAGTGGAGCTGATAAATGAGGTAGACTAAAGTGTCATGAAATAGCCAGCTTTATCCAGAGCATCAGACAATTTATACTCTGTGGGTTAAGTTGAGTCATATGAATAAAGCATACAATCACAAAGATAAGCTGCATGAGAAAAAAAAGTTTTTCCTTTGAGGTAAAAACAAATTGAGGTATAAGCAATAGCCAGTTGTAATGGATAATCTGTAGTAAACTTGCTTCTATCTGCTACACTTGGGAGGGACAAGAAAACATAGACTGAAAAAAGTTCCATCTTTTTGAAGAAACTGAGGTCAAAAGACTCTTGTCTTGGTTTTCTGGAGTTTTCACAAAAGCGCTCAGAAATCTCCTCACATGATTCCATTCTTGGACCATGTTCTGACATTAAGGTTTCACGATATGGCATGCTTCTTAGTTCATTCTCAAAGTATTCTGTTGTCTGTTTCTCTGCCTGGATTATGTGCCTGCACAATCTCTGTCATGAGGGGGATCATCTGGGTTTGCATAATATAGTAACAAACAAATGGATAGAAGAACTTTAAGTTTTGGGTGTTAGGGAATTATTATCTGTCTCACACTGGCTCCGCCAGACACAGGTACCTTCCATAGGAGACTGGACCTGAAGAGGGGAACAGAGGCAGGTCTTAGGCTTAGGGGGCAAAGGGGAATAGGCTAGCTTTTTAAAATTTAGTAATACTTATGATGTAATTGAGCACATATAAAAAAGTGAATTATTTTAGTACTTGTCTTTTCACAAGGTGGAAGAAACTAATCCAAGATTGGGGGACACTGATAAATCTTAGGGTCACTTTTGTATAAAAAAGACCCACTTAAGCTTTGATTTTTAGGAAAGCAAATTGTCAAATGCAAGCAAAACAAAATTTTAAAAGCCTCATCTCATTTAAAAATAAGAAATTTGGGTTCCATATGCTGTTCTGTGTGTCCATTCCCTACCAGTTCCTCAGGAGAAAATGAATAGGGTTTTTCCCTCAAACAGTGATGAGTGATAACCCTCGAGCTCTAAAGAACAGTAGCCACATTTTTAGAAGGTGAGGTGGGATTTCCCTTTGGATGCTGTGATTACCATTAATGAATAAAGAAACTGGCTTGGTCTATAGCAAGGTAGAACTTAGGCAGGGAAAGCTAGGCTGGATGCTGGGAGAAAAAAGGCGGAGTCAGAGAGGTCATGGAGCTGCCAGTGGAGACAGATGTACTGAAACTTTGTTGGTAGGCCACGACCCTGTGGTGATGCCCAGATTAATGGAGATGAGTTAAATTAATATGTAAGAGTTATCTAATAAGAAGCTAGAGCTAATGGGCTAAACAGTGATTTGATTAATACAGTTTCTATTTGGTTATTTTGGGGCTGAGCAGCCAGGAACCAACAGGCGGTCTCCCACAACAAGAAGGGACTCAACAGTGATTCCCCTACCCCTATCTAATTCAATCCTCAAATTCAATACTTATTCTTGGTAAAGGTTAAAATATCATTTATTTACAGTTAACAAACCAAGAGAAGAATTTGGAGTTATTATCATATCAGAGAAAACATTGATAGTTGTGAATATAATAACCTAAATTGAACTGAAAAAAAAAAGAAATCTGGGATCCTTTATGATAAAGGAGATTATTGTGATAAAACACAAAAGTTTAGCTTCCTAGTCAGGTATTTTTAAAGTAAAGAAAAACCGTTTACAATAACTTTAACAAGCAGACAAACAATCCAAGAAAACCAAATTAAAGTCTGCATTTACATTAGTACATTATTGAATCCATAACACATGAAATTCCCTTTCTGTAAACCTTTTATAACTTTCTATATCCATTTAGTTTCACCTATTATTCCCTCTCTTATTAGATCTTAATAGAAAATTGCACCTTTTCCTTAAAAAGACATATTTTTATACCTTGTATACATTTCCTTACCAAAATACATCTTATTTTCCTTACAAATCTTGTATATAGAGACTTTTTCCTTTAACTTTACTATTCCTACTAATTAATTTGCATGCATTGATTAGAATTTGTAACTCCTAGTGGTTTTAATTTCTAGAAAAAATGTGAATGTATAGCTGTCTGTTATTTGTCAGCATTCCTTATGATATTAATAAATTTGTGAAAACACTGTTTCACAATTCCTAGAGTTATGTTTCTTTATGTTAAGTTTTTCATTGTAGAAAAACTATCAAGCACAGATATATTTAGCTTCACTGTATTATATTTAAGGAAACCCAAAGTACCTCAACATAAACTTATATTTGTAATAAGTGCTTTCACAATTTATCTTACTTTGAAATTATCAATGATTATTTACTATCTCATATAATTCCAAAATTATACATTACAAATGATTTAATGTTTTTACAAATACATTTAAAAATAAAATAGAGACTAAACATATACAATAGATCAATGAAACAAAGTATTTCTGTGAAAAGATGAAATTAATAAATCATTAGCCTAGGAAAAATGTGACAATATAAATAAAATTAATAATGAAAAAAGAAATTTATACAGAAATACAAAAGATCAGTACTTCTTATTATAACTATATTCCAAAAAATGCAAAATGTCGGATAGATAAAGTTCTAGATATGTATTACCTACCAAAACTAAACCATGAAGTCATAGACTCTAAATAAACCAATAAGAAGTACAGTGAATCAGTAACAGTCTCTAAATAAAAAAAAAGTCCAGACTAAAAAGATTCTATGTTGATTTCTATCAAAAACTTAAAGTATGGTACAAGTGATATGATGGGGAAAATGAAAAAGGGGGTCTACATAGGAAAGGAAAGGGATATAAATACAGAAGATGGAGAAAGGTGGTAAAATATCAGTAAGGATGTCTGAAAAGTCATGAGGAATCATACTATTAACTATCTACCTAAAAACCCAACGTAATACAAGTCTCTACATGAATATACATATATAGACCTTAAATGAAAATTTCCCATTTAGGATGGCAATGCTCGTCCAAAAGCTAAAGACTATCTAACAAAAAATGCTAACACCAGGCACCAGAAATCCTCTTTTGAGTTATGGTCAATCATCCTTGTCCAAAGTGACCCCCTAAAATGTTGCAGGCTATTGCTATTGCCCTTGGTTGCCTGCCAGAGGTGGAAGGTGAGTATTTCTATAGATACCATTCATTTCAGAAATCGGGGCCCAAGACCCCTGAGTTGGAAATGATATGAAAACCTTCTCCCAGAGGAATAAATTTCATATATCAGAATGCATTTTGCAGGCTTCCAGATGAAGGAAGAAACCAACAGTCCTACTCAACTTTGATGCATATGAACTACATCAATGACTAGGATGGCACAATAACTCTAATGATGCAGTAGTGACATGCATATATGTTGGTGGTAACCAACAGCTTTCTAATTTGTCTGAAGACATGCTCAATGAGAGGGAAATCATGCTTGCTCCTGGAAACCTAGCCAATTACCCAGAGCTAGTAAAGTCATGAATTTTGGAGGAGAACATATAACCACCACTTTACTAAACCAGTATAATCATTAACTACATTCTCAACATTTGTCTTTCTACCAACAGACATGTGTAGTCACCACCCTTCATCAGGGATACTTCTCTTTCAAACAGAGGCCGTTATAGAAAACTACATCACAATGCAGAGTTGTGGAGCACAGTCCCAACAGCTACATCTACAATCAATGTCTGCAGCTTAGGTTTAGCAAGCATTGCAGAAGAAAAAGCAGAAAAATTGTAAGAGCCAGGGGATCCAGTAAACTTGCTGGGAGACTATGTCTCCTAAAACTGTCAGAAGCTGCACCCATAGAGAGTTATGAAATAGAATATTTGTTTAACTATGTAAAGATGTTTTGCTGTGTTACCTTACCTGCCCAAGATACCCAATTGGTCTAATAAAAATTTGAACAGCCAATAGATAGGCAGATGAGGGATAGACAGGGTTTGTGGGCAGAGAGGAAAGGGGAGCTGGCCAATCAGCAAGGAGGGCAGCCAGCTGGGAGACCAGCCAGGCAATAGGAAGCCAGCTAGCTAGTCATGAGGGGGCCAGGCAAACTCAGAGGAAGCATGAAAGCAGGATAGACAGTACATAGATGAGGTAATCAAGCCTCGGGGTAGGATATAGATTAGTAGATATGGGTCAATTTAAGTTTTTTAAAAAAAAACTAGCTAAAAACAAGACTAAGTAGGGTGAGTATTCATAATTACTAATAAGTCTCTGTGTCATGGTTTGGGGGCTGGTGGTCCAAGAAAGCCTGCTACAATAGAGTCTCAGGAACATGACTGCCTAGTATGAGCTTAACAAGAAAAAGCAATGACATACTAAAGTGATATCAATTCTCAAATTATTCCAAAAACTGAAAGGGAGAAAATTCTTCAATGCTAAATTTATGAAGCCAGAATTATCTTGATGCTGAAGCCAGAAAAGTACACAGAAAAGAAAAAAAGCTATAGAGAACATAGATGCAAAAATCTCAATAAAATACTAGCAGATTGAACCAAATAGCAAGTTAAAAATTCATCATGAATAAATATTGTTCAATATAGGTAAATCAATACATGTATCACATCAACAACACAAATGACACAGTCATATGATAATCTCAATAAATGTAGGAAAACATTCTGGTGTGGTATTCCCTTTTGTATGTTCTGAATATGTTTTATTACCATTGGTTAATAAAGAATCTGTTTTTGCCTATTGCAGAACAGAACAGAGCTAATGGGGGGGGGGAATTAAACTGAATGCAGGGAGAAAAAAGGTGGAGTCTGGGAGATGCCATGTAGCTGTTGAAGGAGAAAGCTGCCAGAAACTTTCCAGTAAGCCAGTCTTGTTGTGATACACAGATGAATAGAAATGGATTAATTTAAGATATAAGAGCTAGGTGGAAAATATACCTAAGCAATTGGCCAAGCAGTGTTGTAATTAAAATAGTTTCTGTGTCAGGTCTGGGCAGCCAGGAAAATGAAGGGACAATCTGTTTACAACATTCAGTAAAATTCAGCACTCTTTTGTGAAGAACTCTGAACAAATCATGTATACAAGGAAAACTATAACTATAAATTCCTCAACTCCATCAAAGACTCCAGAAGGAGATAATATTACCTAAGTGTAACAGGAGGAGTGGGCTATTTGTCGTCCCAGCTCCTCGGGCAGCTTACACCCGAAATAATCACACAGAAATTGTATTAATTAAATCACTGCCTGGCCCATTAGCTCTAGCCTCTTATTGGCTAACTCTCACATCTGGATTAACCCATTTTTTATTAAATCTGTGTATCACCACGTGACTGTGGCTTACCGGCAAGATTCTAACCTATGTCCATCTCAGGCAGGAGATTTATGGTGTCTTCCACTCTGCCCTTCTTCCCAGCATTTAGTTTTGTCTTTTTTGCCTACCTAAGTGTTGCCCTATCAAAAGGCCAAGGCAGTTTCTTTATTCAAACAATGAAATCAATACAAATACAGAAGGACCTTCTATACCACCTAAGTAAACATGAAGTACATTGTAAGTAACTGCCAAAACTCTAGAAATGACAGAGACATCTCACTGTCTGGACAGTCACCCAAAGTTTTTTTGCATCATTGGAGCATCTATAGTCAACCTACAGGCTCATAGTATCCAGCAGACTTTTCCATGAAGCTGAAAATTTCAAAGACAGTTCTGCCTATTGTGGCAGTTTGTCAGTCACTTTCTCCTGTGTTCTGCAGAATATTTGGCAGATTCTTTCATGAAGCAGGAACCCTGAAGGATGGTCTCACCTTTAGGCAAGTTCAGCAGTCATTTTTCTATGGGTTCTGCATACCCAGTTTGCACAGCATACCATCAAAGCAGTCCAGGCAAGAACAGTTTATTGCCCAGTGGCTAGCAAACTCTATGAGGAGCCTCTTTAATGCCCATCTTCCTCTTGAAGCAGCTTGGTACTGCCAGGAACAGATGTGTTTCACTGTCATGAAAAGTCCTAAGTTCTTAAAACATTTTAATGCCAAAGTCTGTAGTCTTAGGAAGGTTTGAAGAATGCCTATCCATCTGAAATACATTATCTGTCCATCTAGAAAATCTAACATGATTACAAGCTTGACTATTATAGATGATTATTTATTAACCTATATTTCTTAATTATACATTACATTTTAAATGAACTACACAATCAGAATACCTTAATTAAGAGAAGAAATATACATATAACAAAATTGACCTGAAATTTGCATCTACAGCCAAGATCCGTACCAATGCAAATCTTTATAGTATATTCCCTTTTAAATGTAAACAAACATTTATAAACAATCATTTAGGAATTTTGGGTATAGCTCTATCCAAACTACTTCCTGCTGTTTATTGGGCAAAGTAATTTTTTGAGGGGTGTTCAAGGCAACCTTTTAGGGGGTCTTGGTCCATCAAATCACATTAGTCTGGAAGGATTCCACAGATTCTCATCCCCTGTGGAAACAAAAGAAGAACCTCTTTTTGAAAGCAACATATCCTTAGACTCAAAATTTGGAATCAAAATACCTTTAAAATATATATGTTGTTTACTTAGCTCTTTCACAGTCAAAAAATTCAAAGAAAACACAATAATATACAAAATCCAGACTCTCTGTGAATTTTCCATCTTTACATGGGTTCTTTTTCTTCTCTCTCCCAAGCCTACATACATTTATCCAAACACCGTGACCCATTTAGAGGTCTTTTTCATCTGAATTTGTTGTTGTGTATCTGAAATTGTTTTCTGACCAGAAATGCGTTGTAAAATGCTAAGTCCTTCTTATGAGCTTAAGCAGTGCCATTGCTAGAGGAAATACAGCACTTGCTGCTTGTCCTGCCCAGTCCATCATGGTGGAGCTGTTTGCTGCCTCTGAGAGCCATGTTCACAGCCCCATTTTTAGGTATACAACCAGTCTATGTTGCCATTAAGCAAGTTGTAGCACTCTGCTCACAAACCCCATTTAAATGATCCATCATTGGACCTCCCAAAAGAGTCAGATCCACTTGTGCTGGCGGACCAGGAAGCCACCGTTTTTAAAGAAGCCATTCTGGTTTTACTGTACCCTCTTAAAGCAGCCATGGCACCCCTGCTCCCCACGAGTCCATCTAGGAAAAAAATTGTGACTACCAAGAAATTGTGCTAAACTCGGTTCTTTTTTGCCTAGTTGGCCATGTTTGCATGCCAATTTGTTGTAGGAAGCTGCTTGTTCATTCCTGCCAGTTCAAACCCGAAATAATCACAAAGAATCTATATTATTTAAAACACTGCTTGACCAATCACTTAAGTGTATTGCTAGCTAGTTTTTATATCTGGAATTAACCCATTTCCAATATTTTATATTTTATCATGAGGCTTGTGGCCTACCTGCAAGGTTCCAGCTGGCAGTGTGCATCTTTCCTCTCTGGCAGCTACATGACGTCTCACTGACTTTGCCTACTCTCACTATCTTTTCCAGCCTGGCAACACTCTGTTAAGCCATTGGCTGAAAACAGCTTCATTATCATTAACCAATAAAAGCAACACATATACAGAAGGACCACCCACACCACACTAGAACATGGCTCTTTTCCTTACAGCTGTGCAGGGATACCAGGCACCAGTTCCTGCTACCAAACAAATACATAAATGAACATATGTTCCACAGATGAATTTCCATAGCTGCATCTCCTTCACTTAGAATTGTCATATATATATTTCATAAAAACTACAAGATAGTACACCTCTCTGGCTCACTCTACTATGTCCATCACAGTTCACTCCTTAACCTATTTCTGTAAAACTGTACCTACCTCCTCGAATAGCAAAAATATTGGTTGATGATACCTAGAATGTAGATGTAAGCAATCTTTACAAAATGTTTTCAAAACTTTCCACCCATCTCTATCAGTGAGTACATACACTACCTTACTTCTTGTTGTTTTGTGTGAACTATATATATTCTTGTCAAAACCAGGACCCATGCTTTGATATATCTGGTGGCTTTTCACTCATCGTTGTTATACCTTTCTCTGCTGGATTCTTAATAATACAAACCAGGCTGCAAACTGCATCACAAAGAAAAAGAAGGAGCAAAGGGAAGAGGGGGGCTACAGTGATAGCTTAATAGTTAATAGCACTTCCTGCTCTTGCAGAAGGCATTTGGCCTCCCAAGTACTAGGGTTATAGGCATGCCTCACTGCTCCCAAATATAGGATTGTTTTCCCACACTTTGAAGATACCACTCTCTTCTTGCTTTCAAAATTCTCTCCTTCTCAGTAACTCTCAGCAAATTATAAAGTGCTCCTGCTCAGACTTTAAGTTTATTTATTTTGGGGCTTCTTTTTTTTTTATTTATTTATTTATTTATTTATTTATTTATTTATTTATTTTTTTGGTTTTTCGAGACAGGGTTTCCCTGTGGCTTTGGAGCCTGTCCTGGAACTAGCTCTGTAGACCACGCTGGTCTCGAACTCACAGAGATCCGCCTGCCTCTGCCTCCCGAGTGCTGGGATTAAAGGCGTGCGCCACCACCGCCCGGCTATTTATTTATTTTTTATTGAGAAAAGGAGAAAAAAAAAAACAAGTTTCCACCTCCTCCCAGCCTCCCATTTCCCTCCTCCTCCTCCCCCCCTACGCCCCCTCCTCCCACCCTTCTCCCCCTCCCCCCACTCCTTTCCCCCTCCCTCTCCAGTCCAAAGAGCAGTCAGGGTTTTCTGCCCTGTGGTAAGACCTAGGACCTCCCACCTCCGTCCATATCTAGGAAGGTGAACATCCAAACTGGCTGGGCTCCCACAAAGCCATCACATTACGTAGAATCAAACCCCTGTGCCATTGTCCTTTGCGTCTCATCAGCCCTCATAGTTCGCCATGTTCAGAGAGTCCAGTTTTATCCCATGCTTTTTCAGTCACAGTCCAGCTGGTCTTGGTGAGCTCTCAATAGATCAGCTCCACTGTCTCAGTGGGTGGGTGCATCCCTCGTGGTCCCGACTTCTTTGCTCATGTTCTCCCTCCTTCTGCTCCTCATTGGGACTTTGGGAGCTCAGTCCAGTGCTCCAGTGTGGGTCTCTGTCTCTATCTCCATCCATCACCAGATGAAGGTTCTATGATGATATGCAAGATATTCGTCACTATTGCTATAGGATAGGGTCATTTCAGGTTCCCTATTCTCAACTGCCCAAGGAACTAACTGGGGACCTCAGCTTGGGCACCTGGGAGCCCCTCTAGGGTCAGGTCTCTTGCCAACCCTAAAGTGGTTCCCTTAACTAAGAATTGTGGTTCCGTGCTCCCCTGTCCAACCTTCCTTTATCCCAATCCTCCTGCTTTCCCAAGGCCCGACCTCCTTCCCTTCTAACTTTTCTCTCCCCATCTCCCCTTACCCCCAAACCACCCCACCCCAAGATCCCAATTTTTTCCCCGGCAATTTTGTCTACTTCATTTTGGGGCTTCTTTAGACTTCATGGTTATTGATGTTAGTTTCTGGTTCCAGTTATAGGAGGTTTGCAGGTAGTATTTCCTTAAATAGGTTGCCTTAGTTACTTTTCTATTGTTGTGATAAGACACCATCACCAAGGAAACTTAGAGAAAGAAGCACTTATTTGGTGTTTACAGTTTCAGAGGTTTAGAGTTGGTGACCACCATGACAGGGAGCATGAAAGCAAGAAGGTAATGGAGCAGTAGCTGATTTTTCGATCCACAATCATGAGGCAGCGAGCCATGGGATTTTGAAACCTTAAAGCCCACCTTTTATGACATACCTCCTCTAGCAAACTCACACCTCCTAATCCTTTCCAAATGGTTCTGCCAACTGGGAAACAAGCATTTAAACATATGAGCCTGTGGGAGCCATTCTTATCCGTAATAACACATTCTATTTTCTGCCCCCATTGGATTATGACCATATCATAATACAAATGCATTTAGTCCAAATTCAAAAGTTCCCATAGTCTTTCAGTCTCAAGATTATTTAAAAGTACAAGTACAAAGTCTCTCCTGAGACTCAAGGCAATCTCTTAATTATATCCTGTAAAATCAAAACGCAAATTATATATTTCCAACTTACAATGGCACAGAATGTACTTTACCATTCCAAAAGGGAGGAACCAGGGCACAATGTAGACATACTGAACCAAAACAAGACCAAAACCCAGCGAGGCTAATTTCAAACCCTGTAGCTCCATCTCAAAAGGCTTAGATGGCTCTGCCATTTCCAGCTTTGCTGACTATAACATACTTTTCTCTCCTGGGCTGGTTCTACTCCCTATATGCAGCTCTCCCTGACAGACATCCCAAGGCTCTGGCATAACCAACATTCTGGGATCTCCAATGTAATCCAGGCTTCCTTTTCACAGTTTCATTCAACAACATCTTCGACCTTCCATGCAGAAACTTTTTTGTTACATGCCAGAGATCTCAGCAACTCTCCTTAACTATGGAAAAAGATTCCACAAGCTCTTTTCTTGTGTATTCTTTATCATTCTAAAGCCAGAATCACGTTGCCAATGCTGCCAAGTTTTGTTGCCGACTTGGGATCAAGCCTGGGCCCCAGCTTTAATGATATTTGTATAAAATTTGATTTGTTGCTGCATTTTAGCAGAAAATTCCTCAGGTCTTTTTCTTTCTCAAATTACAGGATTTAGTTAGGTGGAGTCTTGCCTTGAAAGCACCATTCCCTTTATTTCATTTTTAAAATGCATTCTTTTCTCATACAATGCATGCTGATCACAGTTTTCCCTCTTTCCATTCCTCCCAGTTCCCCCACCTTCACCATCCCTCTCCCCCAGATCCACTTCTTTTCTTTTTCCCCTTCATAAAAGTACAGGCCTCCCAGGGATATCAATCAAACACAAATAACAAGTTACAATAAAACCAGCCACATACCATCACATATCAAGGCTGGAGAAGGCAACCCAATAGGAAGTAATGGTCCGCAAAATAGGCAAAAGAGTCAGAGACACTCCCCCACTCCTACTGTTAAGAATCCCACAGTAACACCAAGCTATACAACCATAAAATATATGCAGAGGGCCTAGCTCAGACCCATGCAGGCTCCCAATTGTGGCATCAGTTTCTGTGAACTCTTATGAGCCCTGCTTAGTTGATTCTGTGGGCCCTATTCTCTTAGTGTCCTTGACCCCTCAGGTTCCTACAATCTTCCCTCCACCTCTTCTATGGGGTTCCCCAAGTTCTACCTATTGTTTGGCTGTGGTCTTCTGCATCTCCTCATTTCAATTGCTCCATCAAATGAAACCTCTCTGATGACAATTTGGCTAAGCATCAATCTATGAGTATAGCAGAATATCATTAGGTATTATTTCACTGTGTTTTTTTGTTTTGTTTTGTTTGTTTGATTGTTTTTGTTTTTTGCTAGTCAAGTTTGGTTCTCTCCTAGGTCTCTGGGTTATTCAGTCTCTGGTGCCTGGACCTCCAGGCAATATCAGTTATGGACCCTCTCATGGAGTGGGTCTCAAATTGGACCAGTCATTGAGTGGCCACTCTGTAAGTTCTGCCCCATCATTACACCAGGACATCTTACAGGAAGGACAACAGCCTGTAGGTTAAAGTTTTGTGGCTGGGTTGGCATCCCAGCCTCACCACTGGAAGCCTTGCCTGATCACAGGAGATGGCCGATTCAGGCTCTGTGTCCTCCATGACTATAAGTCCTCACTAGAGTCACCCTTATAGATTCCAGGAATCAGATCAGGAACAGGGTGGGGATAGAGGGGAAGAATGCAGGAAAGATTATTGGAATTGAGGGGCATTCAGGGGGCAATGTGGAAACCTAGTGCAGTGGAAACTCCCTTTATTCCATTTTTCATCTTGTCTTTCCTATCTTCTTCAAAACAAACCCCAGCTCCAACTTTAAGTTTGTTGGTGTTCTTTTTCTCAAATTATACATTTTGTGCTTTTCCTTGTTTGCTCTTTTTCATTGTAGACCCACATAAAAATGATCACTAGTAACCATGCAACAGAGTCAGTATTAGGCTGTCTTGAAATCCCAGTCAAGGAAATTAATCCATTATTTTTCAATTTTGCTTATTTTTAGGACTAAAGCAGGAAGTATATATTCTTTGAAAACTATCACAAAAAGGGCTCTAGCCTAATTGCTGATATTTTTCTCCCCTGAAACCTCAAACTTGGCCTCCATAGTTCACATTGTTCTCAGCACTACTGTCTTCCAAGCTCCTACTAGGATGGCCCATTAAGCCCCGCTGACAGTGTTGAAGCACTTTTCTAGTCCAAAGGCCCTAATAGCATGATCAGGTCTTTCATAGCAACACCCTATTACTGGTACTAATTTCTGTCTTCCTTATTTTTCTATTGCTATGATAATGCAAATATTTCGAAGGCAACTTTTTTTCTTTTCTTTTTTTATTGAGAAAAGGAGAAAAAAAAAACAAGTTTCCACCTCCTCCCAGCCTCCCATTTCCCTCCCCCTCCTCCCCACCTACGCCCCCTCCTCCCACCCTTCTCCCCCTCCCCCCACTCCTTTCCCCCTCCCTCTCCAGTCCAAAGAGCAGTCAGGGTTTTCTGCCCTGTGGTAAGACCTAGGACCTCCCACCTCCGTCCATATCTAGGAAGGTGAACATCCAAACTGGCTGGGCTCCCACAAAGCCATCACATTACGTAGGATCAAACCCCCGTGCCATTGTCCTTGGCGTCTCATCAGCCCTCATTGTTCGCCATGTTCAGAGAGTCCAGTTTTATCCCATGCTTTTTCAGTCACAGTCCAACTGGTATTGGTGAGCTCTCAATAGATCAGCTCCACTGTCTCAGTGGGTGGGTGCATCCCTCGTGGTCCCGACTTCTTTGCTCATGTTCTCCCTCCTTCTGCTCCTCATTGGGACTTTGGGAGCTCAGTCCAGTGCTCCAGTGTTGGTCTCTGTCTCTATCTCCATCCATCACCAGATGATGGTTCTATGATGATATGCAAGATATTCGTCAGTATTGCTATAGGATAGGGTCATTTCAGGTTCCCTATTCTCAACTGCCCAAGGAACTAACTGGGGACCTCAGCTTGGGCACCTGGGAGCCCCTCTAGGGTCAGGTCTCTTGCCAACCCTAAAGTGGTTCCCTTAACTAAGAATTGTGGTTCCGTGCTCCCCTGTCCAACCTTCCTTTATCCCAATCCTCCTGTTTCCCCAAGGCCCCCCCCCTCCTTCCCTTCTAACTTTTCTCTCCCCATCTCCCCTTAGAGCCAACCCACCCCACCCCAAGATCCCAATTTTCTCCCCGGCAATTTTGTCTACTTCCCTTAGCCAAGAGGATAACTATATGTTTTTCCTTGGGTTCCCCTTCTTACTTAGCTTCTTTAGATTCACCTATTGTAGACTCCGTGAGCCTTATTTATGGCTAGAAACCAATTATGAGTGAGTACATCCCATGTTCATCTTTTTGGGTCTGGGATACCTCACTCAGGATAGTGTTTTCTATTTCCATCCATTTGCATGCAAAATTCGAGAAGTCATTGTTTTTTACCACTGAGTAGTACTCTAATGTGTAGATATTCCATACTTTCTTCATCCATTCTTCCATTGAAGGGCATCTAGGTTGTTTCCAGGTTCTGGCTATTACAAATAATACTGCTATGAACATAGTTGAACAAATGCTTTTGTCATATGATAGGGCATCTCTTGGGTATATTCCCAAGAGTGGTATTGCTGGGTCCAGGGGTAGGTTGATCCCGAATTTCCTAAGAAACCAAAACACTGACTTCCATAGTGGTTGCACAAGATTGCATTCCCACCAGCAATGGATGAGGGTACCCCTTCCTCCACAACCTCTCCAGCAAAGGTTATCGTTGGTGTTTTTGACTTTAGCCATTCTCACCGGTGTAAGATGATATCTCAAAGTTGTTTTGATTTGCATTTCCCTGATTGCTAAGGAAGTTGGGCATGACCTTAAGTGTCTTTTGGCCATTTGAACTTCTTCTGTTGAGAATTCTCTGTTCAGATCAGTGCCCCATTTTTTAATTGGGTTAATTAGCATTTTAAAGTCTAGTTTCCTGAGTTCTCTATATATTTTGGAGATCAGACCTTTGTCTGTTGCGGGGTTGGTGAAGATCTTCTCCCAGTCAGTAGGTTGCCTTTGTGTCTTAGTGACAGTGTCCTTTGCTTTGCAGAAGCTTCTCAGTTTTAGTAGGTCCCATTTATTCAATGTTGCTCTTAATGTCTGTGCTTCTGGGGTTATACATAGGAAGCGATCTCCTGTGCCCATCTGTTGTAGGGTATTTCCCACTTTCTCTTCTATCCTTTTCAGTGTGTTCGGGCTGATATTGAGGTCTTTAATCCATTTGGACTTGAGTTTTGTGCACGGTGAAAGATGTGGGTCTATTTTCATTCTTCTACAGGTTGACATCCAGTTGTGCCAGCACCATTTGTTGAAGATGCTTTCTTTCTTCCATTGTATACTTTTAGCTCCTTTATCAAAAATGAGTTGTTCATAGGTTTGTGGGTTAAAATCCGGGTCTTCTATATGATTCCATTGGTCGACTTCTCTGTTTTTATGCCAGTACCACACTGTTTTCATTACTGTAGCTCTGTAATAGAGTTTGAAGTCAGGGATGGTAATGCCTCCAGAAGATCCTTTATTGTATAGGATTGTTTTGGCTATCCTGGGTTTTTTGTTTTTCCATATAAAGTTGATTATTGTCCTCTCCAGATCTGTGAAGAATTTTGATGGGATCTTGATGGGGATTGCATTGAATCTATAAATTGCCTTAGGTAGAATTGCCATTTTTACTATGTTGATCCTCCCAATGCAAGAGCAAGGTAGATCCATCCATTTTTTGGTATCCTCTTCAATTTCTTTCTTCAATGCCTTAAAGTTCTTGTCAAATAGATCTTTCACTTCCTTGGTTAGATTTACCCCAAGATATTTTATGCTGTTTGTGGCTATCGTGAATGGTGAAGCTTCTCTGATTTCCCTCTCTGCTTCCATATCCTTTGTGTATAAGAGGGCGACTGATTTTTTGGAGTTGATCTTGTATCCTGCCACATTACTAAAGCTGTTTATCAGCTGTAAAAGTTCTTTGGTGGAGTTTTGGGGGTCGCTTAAGTACACTATCATATCATCTGCAAATAACGAAAGTTTCACTTCTTCCTTTCCAATTCGAATCCCCTTGATCCCATTATGTTGTCTTATTGCTATTGCTAGAACTTCAAGTACTATATTGAAGAGGTATGAAGAGAGTGGACATCCTTGTCGTGTTCCTGAGTTAAGCGGGATGGCTTTGAGTTTCTCTCCGTTTAATTTGATGTTAGCTGTCGGCTTGCTGTATATAGCTTTTATTATATTTAGGTATGACCCTTGTATCCCTAATCTCTCCAAGACTTTTAACATAAATGGATGTTGAATTTTGTCAAATGCTTTTTCAGCATCTAATGAGATGATCATATGGTTATTTTCTTTCAGTTTATTTATATGCTGGATTACATTGATAGATTTTCGTATGTTGAACCAGCCCTGCATCTCAGGAATGAAGCCTACTTGATCATAATGGATAATTTTCCTAATGTGTTCTTGGATTCGGATTGCCAGTATTTTGTTGAGGATTTTTGCGTCGATGTTCATGAGTGAGATTGGCCTGTAATTCTCTTTCCTGGTTGAGTCTTTGTGTGGTTTTGGTATCAGAGTAACTGTAGCTTCGTAAAAGGAATTAGGTAATGACCCTTCTGTTTCTATATTGTGGAATACATTAAGGAGTATGGGTATTAGCTCTTCTTGGAAGTTCTGGTAGAATTCCGCATTGAAACCATCTGGTCCTGGGCTTTTTTTGGTAGGGAGGTTTTTGATAACAGCTTCTAATTCTTCGCGACCAACAGGTCTGTTTAGATTGTTCACCTGGTCCTGGTGTAACTTTCGTATATGGTATTTATCTAAAAAAGTGTCCATTTCTTTTACATTTTCCAGTTTTGTGTTATACAGGCTTTTGTAATAAGATCTGATGATTCTCTGAATTTCCTCTGTGTCTGTGGTTATGTCCCCCTTTTCATTTCTGATCTTATTAATTTGCGTATTCTCTCTCTGCCGTTTGATTAGTTTGGATAGGGGTTTATCAATCTTGTTGATTTTCTCCAGGAACCAGCTTTTTGTTTCATTGATTCTTTGGATTGTTTTCTGTGTTTCTATTTTGTTGATTTCAGCCCTCAGTTTGATTATTTCCAATCTTCTACTCCTCCTAGGTGAGTCTGCTTCTTTTTTTTTCTAGAGCTTTCAGGTGGGCTGTTAAGTCTCCAATATGTGCTTTCTCTGTTTTCTTTAAGTGGGCACTTAGTGCGATGAACTTTCCTCTTAGCACTGCTTTCATAGTGTCCCATAAGTTCGAGTATGTTGTTTCTTTATTTTCATTGAATTCAAGGAAGACTTTAATTTCTTTCTTTATTTCTTCCTTAATCCAGGTATGGTTCAGAAGTTGACTGTTCAGTTTCCATGAGTTTGTAGGCTTTCTGGGGGTAGCATTGTTGTTGAATTCTAACTTTAATCCATGGTGATCTGATAAGACGCAGGTGGTTACTAATATTTTTTTTTAACTGTGTAAGTTAGCTTTGTTACCGAGTATGTGGTCAATTTTCGAGAAGGTTCCATGAGCTGCAGAGAAGAAGGTATATTCTTTCCTCTTTGGGTGGAATAATCTATAGATGTCTGTTAAGTCCATTTGCTTCATTACCTCCATTAATTCTCTAATTTCTCTGTTAGGTTTCTGTTTGATTGACCTGTCCATTGGTGAGAGAGGAGTGTTGAAGTCTCCTACTATTAGTGTGTGTGGTTTGATGTCTGCCTTGAGTTTTAGTAATGTTTCTTCTACATACGTGGGCGCTTTTATATTAGGGGCATAGATATTCAGGATTGAGACTTCATCCTGATGAATTGTTCCTGTTATGAGTATAAAATGTCCCTCTCCATCTCTTCTGATTGATTTAAGTTTGAAGTCAACTTTGTTAGAAATTAGTATGGCCACACCTGCTTGTTTCTTAGGTCCATTTGCTTGATAAGCCTTTTCCCAGCCCTTTACTCTGAGTAGGTGCCTGTCTTTGTGGTTGAGGTGTGTTTCTTGTAGACAGCAGAATGTTGGATCCTGTTTTCGTATCCAATCCCTTAGCCTGTGCCTTTTTATAGGTGAGTTGAGCCCATTGACATTAAGTGATATTAATGACCAGTGGTTGTTAACTCCGGTCACTTTTTTAGTAGTAGGGTTTGTGTGTTTCCCTTCTTTGAGATGCGCTGGTGAAAGGTCTCTAGATGACTGAGTTATTGTGGGCATTGTTGG